>NC_139610.1:52574294-53228686 GCF_964270895.1 Podarcis filfolensis | reverse complement strand
TGCACTGCTGAACATAAGATGTGTTCTAGATTTATAATGGAGCAATCAGATCATTATTTGCCAGCAGTTCACTCACACAGGAGCATTGCATGCCACCATAATAAGGGCATTGTCATAAGACTGAAGTGCTTTAGACTTGGTGGCTGAGTATGTGACAACAGAAGAGTGATAACTGAGTGTTGCAATCAAGTCTATGACAAAAGACAGGGGAGAAATCTGATTTGTAAACAGCTAAAATCCAAAGTCCAGTGATCTCTGTAGACTACTCAATAGTCAGATATATCCCTATTTAACTCAGTGTAGCTGGCTTCCAACTAAATAGAATCATGTGGCCCCTAAAACCAATAATAAATGTTAACAAAAAACCAAAACAAAACACTGCCCCATTTATCACGGGGTGACAAATATTTCCAATTAACGTCCTGTCTGCATGTGAAAATTGCCAATTAAACTACATTTTATTAAATCAGTAAAGTTCATTTCAGCTTCTTCTTCTTCTTCTTTTCTTTTTAAAGTCCTGTTATCACAGTGAAATGCTTTCTAAGTTGGGACGGCGAAGGTTACATAGCTAAAGAACCTTCCAAAGTGATTTTAATTAAATTGGCTCAAATTTCTTCTGAACACAGTGTGTAACTGTTGGATTTGCGTTGTCTTCAGGAGGTACTAGAACAGGAAGAATGTTGGGGGAAGTTAAGGAGAGAGGTAGCCTTGCCACTGATATCTAATTCTGCTGATAACATCCAGACTTGATTACTACCATATGTTGCGTTGCGTGTGCAGCTGCCCTGGGAACTTCGGTGGGTTCATAACATGGCAGCCAGACTATTGACTGGAACTGACTGGTTGAAATGTATGTTGGCAGCAGGAGTGGTCAGGGAGGAGGGTCGGCACCACACACCTGGCCTTTATCAGAGGTTATCAGAGGACTGCTTTCTCCTGTGGGAGAAGGCAGAACATGCCCAACGACCCAGCTCTTGAATGTCCAGCCAAGATGTTCCTTCTTTAACTGGCTCTAGGTCCATCTTTGTCCTGCCAACAGATCTAGTTTTCAAGTACTCTCCACCACCACCACTCATAGCTAGCCTTGGCTGTTTGATTATATAGGTTTCATTAATGTTTGTTGTTTTAATATTTATATGTAAGAAGCATTGTGAGAGTCACCTGAAAGGAGGAGTATGTAAGTTCATCCAACAGACTTTGATGCACACAATAAAACTTTATTCCCCTGTCCCCTCCCTCTAAAGCATCCTCAAAATCAGGATCAAAGAGTTGCGAGACCCGGTGAAGCAGATTTTGAGGGTGCATAGTCTAACACTGCTCACACCACATTGAACCTGGATAGCTCAGTTGGTTAGAGCATGGTGCTGATGATGCCAAGGTTGCATCCAACATTAATAATAAACATCTGCATTTTTTTAAAAAAAGGGCACAGAAAGGCAAAAATGTTTTGAATGACCCATCTAATTTGACCATCACATATAATTTTGGTTCTTCCTTGTTCCAGTTCGAAACTAACATAATTTGGAGAGTTGATATATCATCTAGTCACATGTTCAGAAGTCCTTCACCACTGTTTGTTTGTTTTTAACCACCACAGGAATTACTATTACGCGACCCAACAATCCTGATCCCAATTCTTTCTTGAAAGTGAACCAGGATCATGTTGGGTTCTATCGGGTCAACTATGGAACACAAGCCTGGGAAGACTTAGCCAGGATTATGGAGGCCAACCACAAGGTCAGTCTGCTGAACAGTTGCTTTATGAGATGTATAGATGTTCACTCAGGGCCAGATTGAACTAATGCAGTGCCCTAGTAGCAACAAGCACAACAGCTTCCACTGCTGCAATCATGCTTTCTTCCCTCTCGCTGTGTGCTGTTGGGTGCCCCCTGCACTTCCCCCCAATCCACTCTGGAGCATTGGGGAAACACCCAGAATAGCACACAGGGGGAGGAGAGGGAATGATGGGATGGTCAGAAGAGTGTGGTGTTGAACAGCTATGATTTTATTTCATCCTTTGGTTTTGCCACCAAGAACTCACCTGCTTCTTTCCTTTTTCTCCCATAAGCAATTTAGTCTGGCGGATCGTGCTGGCTTTTTGGAGGATGCATTTTCATTGGCCAGGTAAGTGTCATAATCAAAGGAACTCAAGTAGACATGTCATCTTATTATTTGTACCACACAACACTGAAATTTGGTTAGCCGTCATTATATTTAACTGGAGAAAAAAAGAGAAATTGTGTTTTATAAGTATATTGTTGCAGTGACCTTTGTCCTCCCTGTCTTAAGGCTGCAATCCTAGGCTTACTTCCTTAGGAGCAAAACCCATTTTTCAGTGGAACTCACTTCAGAATAGATATGCATGGGAGCAGGCAACATGGCTGAGGGACCCCTTTCATGTGATTGAATGCTTACCTGTTCTAGGAAGGGAGTGACTTAGCCCCAAAGTAGCATCTAGGACAAGAGAGATGAACCTGTGGCCCTCCAGATGTTGGACTTCAGCTTCCAGCAGCCTCAGTCAAGTGACCAGTGATCAGAGGCAACATCTGTAGCACCATAGGGTTTTTCTTCCCTGATCCAGAATCACAGCATTCTTACATTTCACAATCAAAGCCAGGAGTAACTGACCACTGGTTAAAGTTGGAGTCTGACAGCATATGGAGGGTACCACTGATGACTGATCCTTCACAGCTTCAATAGCAGCAGATATATTGTCTCCACAGAGCCATAATGGTTTCTTAGAACTCTGGCAAGTGCCTTCTTTCCTCATGTTTTATTATATAACTGGATCTAGGCAGGAGGTTAACTTATAATTGATTTAAAGCTGCAGCCCTGAGCCTGACGACTGCACAAAGTAACATGTTTGCACGAGACTCTTGAATCGTAGCACCTGCCCTGGTTTGCTAGATTCCCATCTAAGGGGGATAATCTCAATTCCTATCTTGCTTGTGAATATCAGACACATTGAATCAATACTTCTGACACTTGCAGGGTGGGGCGGGGGCTTCCATCCAGAAGTACCCCAGGATCAAATTGCACGCCACTGTGATGAAAGTTTGAGGAGCTTCCTGTCTATTATGACCCAGTACTGGCAATTGCTTTTGCTATGGAATGAAGCTGAAGAGCTCTTGTGAGAGTAGAACTAAGAAACTGTGTACAGAAAGGATAAATGCAGACAACTGGGGAGACGCTTCATAGAAATCTTGTAGAAAGTCAAGAGAACATAAAGGCAACTTGAAACTCGTTGCTAAATCCATTAGGCATGGATCTGGAATAACAAAATGAAGGCAGAATCAAAGTCTGGTTCCTAAGTTGCTTGGAGCTACTCAGATGGCTGTCCATCCCCAGCCCCAAAAAGAGAGAAACAGCATTCCCCAGAGACAGATTCTCAGGCACAAACCAAAACACAGCTATCCTTCAGAATTCACGATTATCCAAATTTTGCGATACAGTTCTCTAACCAATGTTTGCAAAAATGCATGTATTAGGGGAAAGTGTGCATAAAACAACTTGCAAACAACTTGTACATCAGTCAAAACTGTATATTACACATGTGTTTATTAGGAGAAATTCACACTAAAATGCTGATGACTTTTATTGCCATCCCAACTCCCTTCCACAAGTAATTTTTGGTATGGGACAAAACACAATTGATGCTGTTCAGGGATATCTATCTCACAGGCAGCAGAGGTCTTGATGTCTTTCCTGGTTCCTTTTTGCATCCTTGTTGACAGCATTCCAAATCCTGCACACAAGTGAGCCTTTTAAGCATCTAGCGCTATTGCAGGAGGAGATGAACTAATCACCAAGCATTACTGTTGTGACATCTAAAGGACAAAACGTTCTGAAATTACATTGATGCAAACCTCCATGAATTATTGTTGTAGTAACGTCTGACTTTTCTCATTCAGGGAGGGATGGGAGATGCAGAATAGGAGTCCTACTTCCTCCCCCATACTACATGCAGGATAGATTTCTCTTCCTCCTCCCACCTCCCAAAAATATGCTGGTCTGCTCTGTCATGAAACTGGGCATGCCTCCAGAGCAGGCTTTGAGGGCAATCGCTGTGTTATTACAAGTTCCCCAACAGACACAGTGCTGATCTGTTGCTTGTTTTTGATGTGCCTCAATTTAATCTTAAAGCCAGTCAACATAAACTGAATTCTCATGAGTGCCTGAAAATGTCCAAGCTGAAAATGCCATATGAATGAGGAATTAAGACAGTTAAAGTCTGCCTTACTTCCTCTTTGTGGTATTTGGGAGACTGAAAGATTTTGATACATTGCCTAAAATATACATGCCTTAAATTTCCTCTGCAGTTGACATAGGCAGAGTTTCACTGGGAGTAAGAATTTATCCATCCTTGTCGCTATGCAGTTTAACCCTGTAAAGCACAGGAATTTGGAGATACCCAGAATTTGTTTAAAGGCCTTTCCCACCCCCACCTCACAAGCTTTTCAGGTCACTTTCACATATTGTTCATCATTAATTGCTTTTAAAATGCATACCCTGCTTTTTCCATGCACAAATGAGTTGCTCAAAGACTGTGACAGCCTGTGGCAAATTAGTACCTTTGCTTGATTCTAAACACTTCTGTTCAGAATGGTGCTAAGGTTAGCATGTAAATACTTAGGGGAAAGGGGCAGTGATGGCACCAGAATATATATATATATATATATATATATATATATATATATATATATATAGGGGGGGTAGACCCAGAAGGGACAAAGTATATTTCTAGGTGGGCAAGTTGTGTCCCACATGTTAAGAAAAATAACAATATATGTTAATCAAAGGAGTTCGGCAATGGGAGGGTTGGTACTGCCCCCCTCTGGTGACACCTGTTGGAGGAGGGGAATACAGCTGCAACTATAAGCAGTACTAAATCAGATGCTTATCTAGACAGTTATACAATAAAGCAGTTGTTGAAACTTCTCATTTTTTATTCATTTCTCAGGGCTGGACTTCTGAATTACAGTTATGCCTTGAACTTAACACGCTATCTAAAAAATGAGGAAGAATATATACCATGGCAAAGAGCCGTAGTAGCTGTATCCTATCTTAGAGACATGCTTGCAGATGATAATACACTCTATCCCAAATTTCAGGTAAGGTTCTAATGAAGTAAAGAACTATATGCCAACAATAATACTACATATTATTTATTTTTTTAAAAGAAAAGAAGGCTGTAACCCTGGCTTTCGTTTTCTCCTCCTAGCTACAAGTGGAGGAATTCTCCATTTTGGTTCTTAGGAGCCAGGGGAGCAAAGAGAGCAAAGAGTCTTTCCTCCATGTGCCTCCCAGGATGCCTGTAATTATTTAAGGACAAACAAAATATGTAGCTGCTTTCTATGTATAATTAAGCAAATGTCAAGGTTGCCCTTGAAGGTTGTAGATTTAATGTTCTTCCAAGGCTGACCCTGGTAAGTATTAATACATTTCTGAATCTTCTAGACCTGCAACAGAATGTTGCAATGTGAACTGTTAATGGTCAGAGTTGGTTTGTTGGTTTGTCTGTTTTCTATACCACTCTTCATCTGAGGATCATGGGGCAGTTTACAACATAAAAACACAAAAATACATAACGTAGTATGAAAGAAAAAAGAATCCCCACAAAATTTAAAAGGCCATAGATTGTTTAATTAGCTAAAGGCCTGGCAGAAAAGGAATGTTTTTGCCTGGTGTCTATAGAGATGCAATGAAGGCGCCAGGCAATGAATGCTCTCTCTGGGGAGAGCATTCCACAAATGGGAAGCTACTGCAGAAAAGGCCCATGTCAGCCAGCCAGCCATGGGGTCCTCTACATCCCATCTACATCCCATCCCCCTGGTTTTCCATTCTTTTCCACAACAGACATTCAGTGTGCTCAGGCCTCATCGGTATGTGATTTCCCCCCTTATACCTCTGAAAACATTGGTGGTGTTTTCCCAAGCCAGCATTTCGCAGATCAGCATTTGGAGTTCAACATTAGCATATATGATTTGGGGAATACATTGGGCCTATTTACACTATAAAATAATTGTAGATTTACATAGGTTTAACAATCATGGTTTCCACCAGAAGATTCTTGGAACTGTGGCTTGGTACTAGTGCTGAGTAATCCCAATATCCTCAAGGAACTATGGTTGTCAGGGTTCAGTGGAAAAGTGCATTGGCAACATTATTTGGGCAGGATTTCAAGAGCAACTGTAAACAGGGTGCTCCCATCTGCGGGCACAATGTTATTTGTGTATTTTTATTTCTGTTGCAGTCTTGATTTATGTATAAGCCACTTTTCTATCCAAAAAAGGACCCTCAGAGTGGCATAATTCATGAAATTCAAAAAGCAATTCGACAAAAGCCAACATCAAAACAAAAACAGACTAAAATGTTGAGCAGCACAGAAACAGGAGCCTTCAGATAGGACAGACCTCTGGGCCAGCGTGTGATTCTGGCTAAGCTCCTCTTCTATAACTTCTCCATTTGTACCAGTAGTTGACGACATTGTGGTGCTCACCTGACCTCCTGACAGCTGAGCTACTGCTGCTTAGTGGGAAGTAGATAAGGAAGGGCAATCCAGCAGAGAGGTTGGCAGGTGCTGATACACTGGCGGGAATGCCAGATGGCATCAGGCAGATCTCCCTGCTGCCTTGCCTATCTCCATCTCTCTCCCAGTAAGCAGCAGCATCTCAGCATTTTGGAGCTCAGTTGAACACTGCCATCCTACAACACCATCCCCTACTGATCTCTACCCACCTGCTCTCCTTGTGCTGACAGTGATCTGCTGGCATAGGGGTTGTGCTGACCCAGCAGTCTTCTGGCAAAACAGTACTTTTGCGCTGGCTTAAATGCACATGCCAGCATAATGTTTTGCACTGCCAGTGCAAGAGGATTTAGTTCTGTGGTCCTGTATAACTGGCAGATGGGGCCACTCTGATAAATGCAGAGCCTATCAAATCATTTGAATGTCTCTTAATGAGCAGTGATGTAAGAGAGAATCCTTACCAGCAGTCCTCAAGGATAGGACGACACAGGCAATACTTCTCTGGAACAGGTTCTGTTGACACAACAGAATGCAGACTTTTGTGATAACAATGGGTGAAGCTGGAATGCATGTGGTGGGGAGACTGTTTGGCCAGACACAATGACAGTGGGATGAGGAATAGCTTGCTCATTGTGCTATAGCCTCGCCCACACCCATCTGAGTGAAATTCCACCCGCTAACAAAGATCTAATGAATGCAAAGGCTTTAAGTTGTGCTCACCAATTAGTCCACAAAAAGTAACACCTCATGTCAATTCTCTTTTCACTATTACGTTACTCTCCGTAATAAGCATTGCTTTTGGTTTTTTTCAAATTGTAGTGGAGAGACCAGGGATTCAAGATGCTGAATCATAGAATAGTAGTCTGTTCCCACTCAGTCCCACCCGTTTCAGTGAGTTTACCTGGGGACAGAGCTCTACAACCTACAACCAGGGCCTTGCAAATGCCGTGTGGCGTGCCTGGCTTGTTCCCAAGCAATTTATCTGAGAACATGTTCGCTCCTTTGTTCTTCAAATGTATAAAACAAATAGTAGTGAATCCATGATAATGTTGTTGCCCGAAGCGTCCTGTGGTCATTGCTGCTATGTCTGTTTTCCAGGCATATTTTCGTGAGCTGGTTAGACCCATCGCAAGTCAACTGGGATGGGGTAACGATGGAGTCCACATCAATAGGTAAATCGTTTGTTTCAGGCTTGTTCTTTGAGAATTCCTTTGTATTTCTGTATTTCAAGTGTGCCTTATGTCTCCTATTTCTCTCAAGTCCATTGGTCCCTTCTCTGTTTGAAGAACAGAAGTTGCAGATAAATGTTGGGAGCCCTGCACATAGTAATTGGATGTGAACATTCTGACTACGCAATTGGAAGCAGCCAAACTCATTTGCATTACACAGACAGTCAGTGCTAAGCAAATGATCATCTCTTTAATACTAAAACTCTTTAACAAATGCTAAGATCTTCCAACTTTCTGATGCTCCTTTTCAGGAGGCCACTTGTATGTTCCCAAAAGGGTATGTAGAATTCTAGGAATTTCATCTTGTATAGTGTAATCACGGTATAGAATGCATATATAGGCAAAAAAGCCAGGATACAAATAGGTATTTTAAGTACACATGAAAGCTTTGGCATGCCCATTGAGAGTTTTTTATATCCCCTTCCCCCTTTAGCAACAGATGCCTGTTTTTCCAAGTCCCTTCACTTTCATATATGTGGTATACAGAGCAGCTGTTTGAGCAACCTAAGCTCCAAATCCTATTGGGTGAACAGATCTACTTGTACAGCTATTTTACATTACTTAATATATCATATTCAAAACGAATAAAGCAGACTTTATTTCTCCTTTATTCCCCAGTCTCCTCCGTGTGACAGTTTTAGAGTTTGCATGCAGCATGGGTGACCAAGAGACTTTGAACAATGCATCTAACTTATTTAATGAGTGGCAACAAGGAACAACAAGGTGGATATCTCTCTATGTATGAACTTCATTCAAAGAAGTACATGACACTCACTTGCAGAGTAAGCTGAAAGCTGTTCCACCTCCCCTAATAGTATTGTTTTCTTAAATGTTAGCCCAGATGTAAACCTCCGCCTCTTGGTCTATCGCTATGGGATGCAGAACTCTGGCAATGAGGACGCCTGGAATTATATGTTTCAGAAGTACCAAAATACAACATTAGCTCAAGAAAAGGAGAAGCTGCTATACGGCCTGGCGTCAGTGAAAAACGTCACCCTGTTGGACAGGTTTGTTCGGGATCTTACTTGTTTCCCATATAAAAGCTTTTATTTGGTGCTCTTCAGTGTTAGCTCCTGGAGCAACATAAAATATAAAAACATATGATATAATTTTTTAAGTAGTAAATTGAATCAAGCAGCATTTTTTTTTAAGCCCAGCATAAACATCATAACAAAACTAAAAGACCTGGGCAAAAAAAAATCAAGAGTTGTTAGGAGATCCCTATTCCCCTCTGAGCTACAAATCTCTGAGTGGTTTAACAATCAACCCCTCTTTACAAAGAATTCTGGTAATTGTAGGTCTTTTGAGTGGAATAGGCCTTCCTAACAACTCTCAGCACCCTTAAAAAAACTGCCCAGATTTCAGGAGGGGGAGCCATGACCATTTAAAGTGCATCACAGTGTTTTCAATGTATGGCATGAATGTGGCCACAGACTTTGTGCAACACCAAAGTCTATTTAGTCCACTGCCTGCCATTCACCATGCCCGTTACTCTGCTCCAGATCGTTTATTGGGCATTCTGGCTTTGTAAACACAAACCGTGGGAACAGGCTCCTCTTCTTCTTCCTCGTCTTTAAAAAAGAACTTGTGTTTTTCTTATGAATTCATCTTGGCGGAAGCATATCTCAGGGCGCAGTTTACAGCTCATTTCCCATGCAGCCCTAATGAGATACTAATCATCATGTGTAATTGCTTCATATCTGATTGCTCCTAGATTTTTAAAGAACCTCATGGATCCAAATCTCATTAAAAGTCAAGACGTGTTCACTGTCTTGAGATACATCTCCTATAACAGCTATGGCAAAACAATGGCTTGGGACTGGGTACGTCTCAACTGGGAATATTTGGTTAGCAGGTAAGTGCATAGCCTCTCAGTGCAGTTTACTCTCTCTTTTAGTATGGTTGAGGGTTTTTTTTTTTTTTTTGCACTTGGAGTGGGGAAAATATATATGTGCAATGGCTTCCATTTTACCATATCCACTTGCCACTGAAGCTAGAAAAGTGCTGCTTTGCTCTCCCTTCTTGTGAAATCAAACACACCCTAACAATAATGATATTTGCACAATAAATCTAGGAATAGTGTTTATGCAGGACCTTCCCAAGACATTTTTGTTGCCTGATCCAAGAGCCATGCCCCAGAATCTGCAATGTCACCGGCACGGCATGCCTAAAGAGCAAAACCCATGTTGGGATGAAGCTGCCAGTGGCGGACCTTGGGATCTCAAATTTCAGCAGCACCCTGTGCAATGCCAAAATCTGCCACATCCTCCCGATCTCTCACCCTCTGTTCTAAATCATAGTTGTGGCATCCCCTGTGGTGCCCCCAAAGCCCAGTGAAACCAAACCAGTTGCTCTTCCCTAAATCTGCCAAATCGAATTAAGGGAGCCTCTGAGCATATGCATCAGAGTCTAAGGCCCGATAAAGACCATACTGGAACAGCAGATGGAACAAACTGGTCATGCAATGGAGACCCAGATCCTAGGGGTACAAGCAGAATAGCTTTCCATTCCTATTCCTCACACTGCCTCCAGATTTCTGAATCACTGATGCTTCTGCTATGGAAGCTGTAGAACATGTTTTGGAGCAGGGTTGGAGAACCAGTAGTCTTCCAGATGCTGTTGGACTCCAACTCCCATCAGCCTCAGCCAACATGGGCAGTGGCCAAGGATGCTGGGAGTTGTAGTTCAACAACATCCAGTTCCACATCTGTACTGCAAAATATCATATTGAAATAACATAAATAGCCAACACCGTGCTCTTCAGATGTTGCTGAATTCCAACAAACCAACCTTGAGCTCCTTGGGGAAAAGTTGGTATATAAATGTAATAACTGTGGAGGTAAAACACAGCCATTGTGCCTAGCAGCCACTGATCACCTCACCCTCCATGAACTTTCCTCTAATGGGCAGGAGCAACACTACAGTAAGGGTATTATGGGAAATTCAAATGGCTGCTTGCCAGGGCAGGCATTAGTAGTAGTGAAGCCCTGGCTGCTGCCCAAGGATGCTATGTGCTGGTGCCAACCCGACTGGCGCTGAATGGTTTCGTAGGGCAAATCTCTCTAAAAGTACTGACTTGGTTTCATAAAAGGTACAGAGCCTTAGCAATAACTTCTAATATCCAAGTGAAAATTGTCCTAGGTCACAAATGTGAGAAGATGCACGAAACTTCCATAATCTCAGGGGCCTTAGCTTTCTGTCTTGAATTCGAGAAATATATCTGCCAACAAAGAACAATACTTTGAACACCACAAAAGGGGCTCCAGAAACATGTATGCCACAATCTCTTACAGTGCAATGCTATGCTTGGCTACTCAGAAATAAGCCCTACTGTATCCAATGGGACCATATATGTGTGCATAGGATTGCAACCTTAGCTGTTAAAGGGTTCCACAAGACAATGTGTTGTGATCCTAACATAATTTACCTCCCCACCTCTCAGCACACACCTGCCATTATTATTATTAAGCAAGAGATGTGGTTTATAAAGACACTTTTAAGATCTACCACTCTAAAGGCATTAGGCTACACTCTGCGCATAGCTACCACTCCAAAGACATTAGGTGGGTTTTTGTGAAGAAACAATAGGATAACTTCCTTGTATGCCTATCTTTGGGAAAGGGCTGGATGCAAATGAGAATAACAGCTGGAAATGAAATATTTCAGAAAGCAGAGCACTGATATTATTTATTGTTCCCTTTCCATGCACTGTTCCATGCAGCTTTAAAAATTAAAGCTGATATACTTTGTGCCAGAAATTCAAAACCTGTGGCCTTCCATATATTGTTGCATCCCAGCTCCCAACCAACAAGGACAATGATCGAGGGGGATAAGAGGTGTAAAGCAACAACATTCAGAGGGTCACCAGAACCTTGTGCCAGCTTTATCTAGATGCATCTATAACAGGCTTCTGTTATCTTTTCAGATACACTCTCAATGACAGAAACCTTGGTCGCCTAGTGTCAAGAATAACAGAAACCTTCAACACAGACCTCCAGCTTTGGCAGGTAAGGGAGCAGTCTGACCTTCCAGCTTTCCAGCTAAAATGAGGATAGTCATTGTGGAACCTTCCCAACGGTCAATGGATTACAATGTCCATCATCCCGGACCATTAGTTACACTGGATGGGGCTGTTGGGAGTCCAACAATATCTGGCAAGCATCACATTGGCTACCTCAGTGTTAAACCAGAATGCCATAATGCTTCAGGATGTCTGTGTATATTGTGATAGATCTATATTGCAATCATAAATCACTTAAAGGCTGCCTGGGCAAAACTAAAGTGCCTTTCACAGACATGAGGAACACAATAGCTAACCTCTGTTTAGTGAAACCAATTCATTTGAACATTTCTGACAAGTAATAAGACTTTGGAAAATCTTTAGACCATCCACATTAATGGGGTCATTCTTGAGCCACATATATACTAAATTGGTAGGATTACATCTGGAGCCTCACTGATTTGGTAGTTTCAAAAAGATCCGTCTGCCGTCTAGGCCAGAAAGATAAGAGCTGCTTCCAAAAAAAACAGCATTCACACAGAAATCTCTGATTGCAAGAACAACCAACATGGTAGCCTCTGGATGTTTTTGGGCCCCATCAGCATCGTCTGGCATAGCCAATAGTCTGAGATGAGGAGAGCTATAGTCCAATCTGGAGGGCATTACAGTGGCTGTCCTTGAATTAGGGCATAACTCTGCACTTTCTCTTTACTCTTGATTACATAGACCAGCAGAACAACAGTCTATACTAGCTCTCTTTTCACTGATACACTAAAACATAGCTTAATGCCACATGCATGAACAGAAGTGACATGCATACACTCTCTGCCTGTGGCACAACCATGAGAGGGAGGCTGAAAACATCTCCTTCTTGTTATAAACAAACTGGAGCTCATGGTTATGCTCGAGCAGCAGGGAACTCTGGCGAGTTTGAACTATGGGTTGCTAAGAAGCCATGACCCATAAACCACAGCTTCACCCTGGCTTTCTAAAACAAAATCAGAGTTTAAACTAACCAGAGTTTCTACCGGTTCAGATTTAATTATGAACTTTGGCTAGTTTTAAACAGGAAGCAAATGTTTCTCCTCATGGACAAGCTGCAAGAAGAGAGGGAAGGGGAAGCACATAAGCTTGAGCAGGCTCATTCATGTAGTACCAAGCCATGGTTTAGCATGATGCCCCTGAACAGGTCAGCTCATTTAGGCCAGGAGTGCCATTCTTTAAAATCAGCCGGTTTGGATCAGGGCCAAGGCAGGAGTAGCAGGTCTAATCCTTTGCCCTTGTGCCAGTTCTTCCATTTATATTCTCTCCTAAAGCATATTTGGAGAAGGAGCAATTTAGAGTGTGGCTGTTGCATTGGGAGAAAAGGTTATAACAGTCCCCCCTGCCCCCCCCCATGCTGCAGCTCCTGTCTCAACTGGAGACTCCCATATCAGTGTTTGTTTCTTTCTTCCAGGAAAGAAAATACAGTCATACCTTAGGTTACAGACACTTCAGGTTGCGCGTTTTCGGGTTACGGACGCGCTAAAACCTGGAAGTACCAGAATGGGTTACTTCCACATTTCAGCACTTGTGCATGTGCAGAAGCACTAAATCGTGCTTTGCACATGTGCAGAAGTGCCAAATTGCAACCCGCACATGCACAGACCAGACGCTGCGGGTTGCGGACGCTACAGGTTGCAAACATGCCTCCTGCACGGATCACGTTCGCAACCCGAACGTCCACTGTAGTAGGAAGTTCCAAATCAGTCACTGAACACCTTGGAATGTGTCGTTTGTCCCCAGATACAGTGGCAGGAAGAGGGTTACAACATGATAAAATGAGATGAGATGATCCATACTGCAGGTGAAGCCATGTCCTTCTGTCATTCATTCTGTGGTTCAGATGCATATCACCCAAGCCAATGGTTGCAAAGCCCAGTTTCAAATTGTACAGGGCAGCTGTATATTCATATGTATCTGATATGCAGACCCGAGATAAGTTAGATATTTATTCATCTTCTAGCAAACTAGTTTTATCATGCAAATGAATGCACATGGTTGTTGTTGTTTTTTTCTTAAGATGGAAAACTTCTTTGAGAAATATCCTAATGCTGGAGCTGGAGCATCATCCAGGACTCAGAGTATTGAAACGGTGAAGGGCAACATTGAATGGTTAAAGCGATACCGAGAAGAGATCGCAGCATGGTTTCCGAATTAGACTTGATCGTCCTTTGTACCTTAAACAAATCTTTAGGACTTTCAAAGTACAGCAAAATGAGGATTTTGTAGAAATCCTGCTTTCAGACCCTGATAAAGCTGCCAGTTCTGTCGGAAGGAAACAACACGGGGATAGAGTAATTTATTGAAATGTATGTTCAAATAAGCCACACGGCAATGCTAGCTCCTCAAAACATCGAATGTCCATTAATACATTTGTTCTCCTTTTAGTGGGGCTACTTATAGAGTGAAAAATTATCATGCTCACATAGCTCATTAGATTATCCTAGTCCTCTTTGTGAGGATCACTGGTGTGTGTACTTACCACACATAGAGACACACTCCTTTGAAAACGAGTCCTTTGTTTATCCCAAATCCACATTATTCCATGTACTCAGGGCACCCTTCCAAACGTACCTTAACAGCGATCCATTCCAAATCTAGAATTTTTGCCTCTGGCTCTCCTGAGGAAAATTAGATGAGAAACTTTCTCTCCCTCAGAGGACGTTCATGCTTCGTAAAACCATCCTCAGACACATTATCCTCCACTGTATATACAGGTAGCCTATTATCTCCAATCATTTGCAGCGTTTTGTAACGCTAGCAGGGCAGGGAAACGACACTGCAAAGCAGACTGTGGTATCTGTGTGTTGCCCAAGTGACCCTGGCGAAGCCATAGCTTCATAGGGTACCTGATCTGCATACAGAAGGTCTCACATTCAAGAATTTCAGGCCCGAATGTAACATGCAGTCAAATTACATAGCAGACAGCTATGTATCTTGTTTTTCCTTAACTAGTTAGAGGTGTGGGAGAGCCCTCTAAAGGCAGCGTGTGGCAAGGGGTAGCTTCTCCCTTAATGCACAGACCTGCTAAGATTAGAATGGAGATCGCCCCTCCCCACAAGACTTAGGTACCAAAAGCAACCCCCCCCCCCCAAAAGCAGCCTCAACTGACCTTGTGCCCTCCAGGTATTTTGAACTTCCACCAGCCCCGGCCAGCATGAGCGCTGTGTTATGGTGGTTCCAATCCTACCCACACAGCCATGTCCAGAGAGCGCAAGTGTTGCATACTGTTCATTCTGCACCTGCAAGGAGTTGATCCTTCAGTGTGGTGGCTCCTATGCGTTGGAACTCCCTGCCCATTGATATAAGGCAAACATTTTCACCATACTGCTTTCAGTGCCTGCTATAAACTTTCTTTTGTTTGCTCAAGTGAGCCTATCCAGAACTGTAAATTTGGCATGTATTTTAACATGTGATTTTATTTTCTAATGTATATCTTTGAAAAACTGCTCATTTAATTTTTTTTTAAATGTTAAGCTGGTTGTTTTGGGTTTTTTTCAGTATCTGGTTGCATCAGTAATTTTAAGGGCATATTTTATATTTTATAATTTACCTGTTAAACAAACAAATAAACAAACATCTGGAGGGCACCAGGAGAGTGAAAGCATTCCTGAAATTTCCAGTCCAGCACAGGAACGGAAAACCTCCTTTTCCTGCATGCTGCCCTCACAGTGAAAATTAGGCTTCCCCACCCAATTAAGTAATGAAGGAAAAATAGACTGCCTGCTATGTATTAAGTCAGGGCAAGCCAACATTGTGCCCTCCAGATGTTCTTTGCCTGCGTCTCCCATCACCCCTGATGCTTGGCCATGCTGCTGGCAACAGTAGTGACCAGCAGGGAAACGCAGGGAGTGGGGTGCTGCTCACCTGGCGTCCCAGTACTGCACATAGCTGCCACTTACTGAGAGTCATAGAATTATAGAATTAGAAGGGACCACGAGGGCAACTAGACCAACCCCCTGCAATGCAGTAATCTTTTGCCCAACGTGGGGCTCGAACCCACAAACCTGAGATTAAGAGTCCTATGCTCTACCAACTGAGCTATCCCAGGCCCACTGGGAGGGGGAAGGCAGCAGGGGGCTCACTACAGCGTGGCTGCTGTGCACACACCAAGTTCCCAACTTGGGATGCTTAAACTAATTCATGCTTGATGGTACTGGCTCTTGTGTGTGCCTGCTTATTACCCATAAACTCCTTAGCATTCTGGGTCCTTAAGAAAGCAGAGAGAGAGAGAGAGAGAGAGAGAGAGAGAGAGAGAGAGAGAATACGTTAACAAGGAAAATGTAACACTTTGGCTGCAAAACCTTATGCATTTTCTGGAGAACCCA
Organism: Podarcis filfolensis; assembly: GCF_964270895.1. Taxonomy (NCBI): domain Eukaryota; kingdom Metazoa; phylum Chordata; class Lepidosauria; order Squamata; family Lacertidae; genus Podarcis; species Podarcis filfolensis. The sequence goes on along the minus strand of NC_139610.1, from coordinate 53,212,561 downwards.
ATGCCGGTATCAAAAGCAGCTAGTTTGGAAGCACCTTAGGGGCATAGCTGTCAAGCCTTCCCTTTTTCTTGCAGGAAATTCCCTTATTCCAGCACCGTTTCCCACTGCTTCCCGCTGCTATCCCGGATTCTTAGATATCCTGTAGACTGTCCCCAGGACAGGTGAGGCTGCTGATCCCTTATTTTCAAATCTGAAAGTTGGCAGCTATGCTTAGGGGTCACTGACAGCCGGACCACACAGTCCATCCACTGTATCGTGCTGGTCCTTGAAAAAAGAATTTTTCTAATTCTTATAACCAACTCTCTCGTGGTTCTAAATGTCCAAAGCCAATGTTGTGTACACAAATTTGCTAGAAGGGTGGGGGGGGGACACCATAATGAGCAGTAGTACAAATCAAATTAGTAAACAAAGGCAGGAATTAACTAACGTGGGTGAAGAATGCAAAATGTCTAGTCAGTTTTCATCATGATGTAGGAAGAGCAGCCCCTAGTGGCAAAGAGAAGTCATTACAGATAAATGTTCAATTATGCACTAGGAACTGTCGTGGCCATTTGTTGTCCGATTTTCTACAAACCACTAATCAGAGTCATATAATGTGATACATAGCACTGCAGTGTTTTATCGTGGATCCATTTTTTTCATCCTAGCCAGAATTCCAGAATGTCCCAATCAAACTAATCCATTTCAGGTCTTCACTTGGTTAAATATATGCCTGTATAGATATTGATGACAATAAAGAATCCTGTGTTTGTTCACTTGTTTAAAAGTTCTGACCTGAGGGTCTATTATTTCTGAGTGCACCAAAAATAGCATTGGCAAAGGCAGACAAATAGACATAGCCCAATACTCCCTGCAATCCAGCAAATTCCCCCAAAATATTCACACCTCTAAATGAAGCAGGGTTCACCCACTCGCCGGGTCTCATCCCATCTATTGGCATCAGTGATGACACAAGAACTGAAAAAATAAAGCGGCTTTTGGCCTGGTGTCTCAACCCACAACAGAAACACAGGGAAGTAAACAATTTCCTTACCAGTCATGGCTTGCTTTGATTATGGAAAGGCAGCTGAATTTTGGTAGGTGAAACTCAGTGTTGATTTTCCTATGGGCTTCCTAAGAGAGGATCTCTGTCAGCTAGCACTGATGATTATTCTCACCAGCCAGTAGCAGAAAATGGACATAAGAGCCTGCTGGATCAGGCCAAACGACCCACCTAGTCTGTCACTCAGTTTTCACAGCAGCCAATGGGAAGCCCACGAGAAGGAGCTGAGCACAATAGAAATCTCCCCATTCTTAGCAACTTGTACTCAGAGATGTACCAGGTCATCATTACAGTGGTGCTTCAGGTTACAGACACTTCAGGTTACAGACTCCGCTAACCCAAAAATAGTACCTCAGGTTAAGAACTTTGCTTCAGGATGAGAACAGAAATTGCACAGCGGCAGCAGTGGGAGGCCCCATCAGCTAAAATGGTACCTCAGGTTAAGAACAGTTTCAGGTTAAGAACAGGCCTCCGGAACCAATTAAATTCTTAACCCAAGGTACCACTGTACTTCATCAAAACATAAACAAACAAAACACCCCAATTAGATAAGAGGGCTTTTTCTCAGTGGGGAGGATAAAAGCTGTCTCAAATTGAGCGTGACTAAGAATGTACCCCGTTCATCAACACATATGTCTCCCAAGAGGTTTTTGTGATTCCCTAATCCCTCCCCAATTTGTCTTTTTAAAAATAAATAAAAGAAATACTGAGTGATCATATGGGTTTCCTGCTGTGATGTCATAATGTCAAGAGGTTTTCCAGTGACATCCAAGGGCTGCCGCCACAAAAAAACTTTCCTAAAATAATAATAATAATAATAGCAATAATAATAATAATAATAATAATAGAGTTGCCATATGTCCTCTTTTTCCAGGACATGTCCTCTTTTTCATGATGAGAGCCATCATAGAGGTCCATAGTTAAAAGTAGAAGTTGGCAGATGTGTCCTCTTTGTCGCTCTTCAGAATATGGCAACTCTAGTATATACACACACACTTACACTCTCTCTCTCTCACACACACATATATACAGTACACACTGACTACACCCATAGTTGTTCTGCTGTGATTCCATGATGCCAAAGGGCTTTTGTGATTCCAAAACACAAATGCACACATAAAAACTGAGGGTTGTTTTTTTTATTAAAAATACTACTACTACTACTACTACTACTATTAAGGCATCTGTACTTTTACACTTTGGCTCCTGGGTGAATGCAGCCCTAAAAAGGGTTAGACAGTCCTGCCCAATCAAATCACAAAGGTAACGGCACAATGGCTGCATCCCCATAAAGTCACAGGAAATAGGCCTTACATCAAAATCATTTCATAGCACCTTCCAGATTCCAACAGTAGAAAACAAGTGCCATCTGCAACTTGTACAGCACTGGCTGCAACAAGCCTACATACTTCAAAGGCAGACTGCCATGGTGACCTTAAGAGCTTGCATTGCTCCCTGCATTATTTCAAAGATTTTGCAGCAAGAGCAAAGTTGTTCTAGGTGGCTATGGATTTGTTACCTCTGTTTTATCAATCTTAGCACAAGTGCTTGTGAGTAGCTAGATCCTCCACCTGCCCCTGCCCCCCCCCATACAGACAGTAATAAATAGCATAGCCGCTGTGTCTAAACCTTGGCTGCTGTGGCCCCCATACTAGATACAAAAACTGCTTTGAATCAGTGGCATAGGGGTGGTTGCCTGGGGTGCAAAATTGTTAGGGACACAACATTTCAACACCCGGTGCTGCCTCAGAACAGCTGTGTGCTTCCGTGCCTGGGCTCCGTTGAAAACGGCTTCTCCATATGAACCAGAAAGTGACCTCTCCAGACAACGAATGACTCTTTTTTTCTTATCTCTTTGGCTGCGATCTCCTGGGTGATGCAGATGCTGTTAGGCAGTTGAAAGCACATTTGTACTCCATCCATTTCCCTCCCTCCCACCACCACCCTCCATGTGACCCTGGGCACTGGCAACCCATGCTACACCACTGCTTTCAATATCTTCTTCCCCTCAATTTCCAAAGCAGTATCTCATGAGGCATACAGGATTCTATCTGGGGAAGTCCATCAGCACTATCCTAAGGATGCTTACTCACAAGTAAGTCCTGCTGAATTAAATGAGGACTGCTTACTTTCAACTAAGTATGGGATTCTCACCTAAAGCCCATTGACTCAAAAGAGCTTGAGGCACGATTCTTTACATCACAGCTGCAGGATATAAGTTTAAGTAGAAGCAGATAATGTTCTATTAGACACCAATGGAAATCTTAACCTCACAAGAGAGCTCTGGATATAATTTGTGCGGGGGGGAATTGTAGGTTCATAAAAACAACGCAGAAGTGAGTGGTACCGTCACACCTAACAGGCGTCGGTTCTGTTGTGACCTCACTAGAAGGAGCAATTTATTTTGAAATATTAGTCAATATTAGCTCAGTGCTTAGCCAAAGCTCTTGTGAGTCAAAACTCAGAAGACATTTCTGAAGCAAACAATGAAGTATCGGGAGGAGGCAGGAGAGAGGGAGGGAGGGAGATGAGTGCAACAGTAAAGGAAAATATAATGACATTCATTCAAAAGCTTCTGAAAACTCCCAGGCTCTAGAAAAATCAGTTGTAAATAGGATTCTTTCTAAATTTGGCTATGTATACGCTACACCTTCTTTCCCTCAAACAATCCTGGGCACTGTAGCTCACCCCTCAATGGTTCCCAGTAACCTACAGTACCCAGAATTCTTTGAGGGAAAGAAGGTGCTTCAAACGTGCTTTCAAGATAAAATCATGAAATCTTAAAGCTGGAAGGGACCCAAGAGTCATTTAGTCCAATGTCCCACAATGCGGGAGTCTCGACTAAAGCATCAATGACAGATGGCTGTTAAAGCCTCTCCTCCTACCAGAGGGGTGGAGTTGTGAGCGGGAGCCGGTTCCCGCGTTGGCAGGGGGGCGTATTCGGCCCCCTGCGTCAGTTTCCCGCCTGCCGCGCCGCGCCCGTCAGCCAGCCAATTGGGCTGGCTTGGGGGCAGGGTTTAGCCGCATTCAAGCGGCCACAGCAGCACTGTGCCCTCATGCTCCTGCCTGGAGTCATCAGATCACCCGCCCACCCTCCCTTTAGGTCATATTTATGCTTTTAACCTTGCTATGGACTTTGGCTGGTTGCCCTGGTTGCCCAGGGGGCCTGATAGGAACTATTATCCATTTGGCAAATTAGCAACAGCCACTTGGTTTTTTTGCCTACCTCGTAGCAAATCGTCACAACTTTTCGGGCATTGGCGGTTAGGCATTGGAATATGTGTCATGTGTTGGAGGGCCATCACCTACCCCTCCCCTTGTTGGGTATTCCGTTAAAGGAATCCGGCGGTCATGGATCCTGTCCGATGCCCTGCGGGTGGCTAGGGCCATGGCAAAACCCCCGGTGACATCAGGGGAAGCTTCCGGTTGTATTTGCATCAACAAGCTCCTCCCACTGGTTTTTAACCTTCGGATGACTCCCCGCTGAGTGCGGTGGATTCATATATAGATTGTTTGATCCAATGCCTAAGCCAACACCACTCACATGCTGTAACCAATAAAGTTGTGGCCTTCTTTAGCCCATTAACCTAAAATATACGTGTCCTTGTGTCTTATTTATCCCTAAGCAGGTGTGGGGGGGTCCTCAACTCACAACCTCTGCTTAAAAACCTCCTAGGGAGGAGAGATATTGTATGTATGCAGCCATTGACTGCCATCCTTAGACTGCTGCTGTTAACATTTTGCTTATGAGTGCTTGTTTCCAACAACTTATGCTGCTGTAAGAAAATAATTTGTCTGAAAGAACATTTTAAGCTTTGGTTGTACTGCCCTTTCAAAGACTCATTTGGAAATCAAAATAAATTTCCAAATAGTGATTTCCACCACCACCCCTTTTAAGTAACAATGGGGTTGAGAGTGTGTCAACATTTACTTTATAACCTCTGCTCAAATGTTAGGCATTTATGACTACTGTAAACATTCAAGGAGGACTGCCTCTTAAGAAGCAAGGCCACCGCTGAGGTAATATGTTGGTTTTATTGTTCAATACCCTAAATGGCTGCTTGTTTTGAGGCAACATTTTCAAGGCTAATAGTCTGGTCTACAATCCAGTTCAGGTGAAGTATGGGGGCTTAGAGGCAATTGAGAGCCATCAAAGTCGGTCCAGGCTAAATTGTTTTAATCCAGATTAAACCAGATTACAGATTGGGCTATTGTTTACAGAGAGTTTTCTAAAGTTTCCAAAATGAATGAGCTGGTGGTGGTGGTTATATGTGTGTTTGTATAAAATTTGTTATTTTTGCAAGCCATTTAGAGACTATTTTAGTATTAAATAAGCCATATATTATATCATTATATTATATTATATTATATTATATTATATTATATTATATTATATTATATTATATTATTATTTTACATTTATGTCCCATCTTTCCTCCAAGGAGCTCAAGGTGGTTCACATGGCTCCTCTTCCTCCTCATTTTGTCCTTCCAACAACCCTGTGAGGTAGGTTAGGCTGAGAATGAGTGACTGGCCCAAGGTCACCCATGGGCTTCATGACTAAGTGGGGATTTGAACCCTGATATCAAAGATCCTAAGGGATGTGGGTGGCGCTGTGGGTTAAACCACAGAGCCTAGGACTTGCTGATCTGAAGGTCGGCGGTTCGAATCCCCGCGACAGGGCGAGCTCCTGTTGCTCGGTCCCTGCTCCTGCCAACCTAGCAGTTCGAAAGCACGTCAAAGTGCAAGTAGATAAATAGGTACCACTCTCGTGGGAAGGTAAACGGCGTTTCCGTGCACTGCTCTGGTTTGCAGAAGCAGCTTAGTCATGCTGGTCACATGACCTGGAAGCTGTACGCCGGCTCCCTCGGCCAATAAAGCGAGATGAGCGCCGCAACCCCAGAGTCAGTCACGACTGGACCTAATGGTCAGGGGTCCCTTTACCTTTACCTTTATCACAGATCCTAGTCCAATACCACATCACACTGGCTAAACAATAAACATAATATATGACACTTTTCATTCAACGTTGTCTCCCACTTCCCCCCAAATGCACATGAAATTCAAAGCATGAAACATGAAAACATGTATATGGACAATGCACCCACATCCACGCATTCAAACTATTGAGTGTGTAATACAAGTAATCTTCTATGAATGCCAACATATGCATCTTCATAGGTATGCAAACAAGAAGCACAGGAAATTATCCCTTCTATATTTTCAATTGGATAACCTCACCCAGATCTTGAGTCAGTAATAGCTAAAACGCTTCCTGAATGGAATTTGTGAATTGACAATAGCAAACTCATGAATACCAATGCACAGAAACATATGAAATCGCATTGGACAGAGTTAGGTTTGCCTTAAGGCTGACCTAGAGGACAGACTAAGGCATACCTCACACAAACAATGGATACGAGAGGTTGCCAGACAATTCAGGTCTAGACAGCATAACTAGCTTGACTCAGTGCTACGCAGTTTCATAAATTCATATGAAACTGTATTGATGATGATTCATAAAACCCCAAAGGCCAGGATGAGAAAATAAATTGACAGCTTCTGTGCATTTATGCTCCAAGCACACAAAAAACAGGTTAATAGGCGGTGCTGCAGCCACCTTCCTTTGGCCCCCTCACAGAAGAGAAGGACTGAATGAAAGTTTATACTTATTGGGGTGGCGGAACACTGGTCATGCAGTTCAATGGAAATCAAAGGTGCTGAAGGCTCTTTAAATTGTTCACATGAAAACATCTGAGCTAACAAGAGTTAAATCTCAACCTGCCTTTCCCTGCAAAACAGAGTCTTGGGTCTTGGATTACACGTAAAATATTTTAAACACTTGATCTTACCCGTGAGGCCCAGGGAAGCTCAAAATCCTAAGCCTTGGGGGGATTTCACAATGGACCACCCACTATGAAAGTTGAGGTTGGCACCTCTGCCAATGCAGCTTGCTCTTAAGAAGCCCTTCCAAATACTGCTGCGGGCTTTCCCTGTGGAAACAAAAACACGACTGCAAACGGCTGGCTAGTTGATGTGATCTGGAAAAGCTCTGCAGTGTAGATTGCACACGGCGCTATCATACCCTCCAACATTTCTCTGATGAAAATAGGGACATCCAATTCCACCTTTATCCACGGACCAAAGACTATATTTGTATGCTATGACAGCAGCTAGAGTTCTGATAGCCCAAAAGTGGAAAACACAGGAGATACCGACTGTAAAGGAGTGGCAGACAAAGTTGGTCGAGTACGCGGAACTAGCAAAGCTGACACATAGGATTCGCAGTCAGGAGGAGACAAAGTACCAAAAAGAATGGAGTAAATTTATGGTTTATATAAGTGAGAACTGTAGAAATTTGAAGACGTTAGCAGGACTGAAATAAATCTTATGTCATGGTTTAGTCTTTTACAAATGAAATTAATACAAGTGAATTAAAGATTGGAATAAGAAAACCTGCGGAAGGGAAGGAAGGAAGTCAATGGCTCTATGGAGCATAAAGTAGGATACATGTAAAAAGATTTGATGTTTTTGTTTGTTGGTGTTGGTGTATTTAAAATGAAAACTTAATAAAAAGCATTTTTTTAAAAAAAACACAATTCCACCATCATCATATTTATACCCCGCCCATCTGACTGGGTTGCCCCAGCCATTCTGAGCAGCTTCCAACATTTATAAACATAACAGAATATTAAACATTGAAAAACTTCCCTATACAGGGCTGCCTTCAGATGTGTCCTTGGCTCAGGGGTTGCATAACTCCATACCCTCCAACATTTCACTGATGAAAATAGGGACGTCCTAAGGAAAAGTGGGACATTCCAGGTTCAAATCAGAAACCAGGATGGCTTCTGTAATTTCAGGACCGTCCCTGGAAAATATTCTTTACAATGTTGGCATTAATCCTCTTGTGCCGCCCTGTGTGGCCTCCTAGAATTAGCTCACAGTCAGTTGCAGGAACACAGGAAACCCACTGCTTCATACTGAGTCAGACAAATGGTTCATCTAGCTCAGCACTGTTTTACAATGACTGCATACCTTCCAACCTGCTGAGTTCCAATACTGGAATACGTGTCTTCCTGTCCATGCTCCTGTGCAAGTCACATGACCCGTGTGAGGTCACAGAGCCCAAAAGACACACTTTTTTCCAGGGCTGTGTTCTCACAGCACCCAAAAATGTGTATTTTAGGATGCTGTGCAAGATCGTGGCCCTGAAAAAGCCAGGTGGAATGTGCTAGATGCTGTACAATTTTTAACTGTATTTTAATTGCTGCTTTTTTTCTTATATTGTATTTTATTGATTACAGTCTGCATTCCATAAAATCCTAATTATAATACAATATAAGAAATAAAAGAAGCAATGAAATTACAATTAAAATTGAATTTGTGTATTTAATGTGTACATCCTGCAGACCACCTCCACAAAACTCATGGACATCTGGCAGTCTACGGACTACAATTGTGGAAATCTAGGTTTAGGATTGGGCCACCTGAAGAACTACTTCCATCTGCCCAGGTGTTGAGACCTTAAGGAGAGGCCCATATCTCTCTCTCTCTCTCTCTCTCTCTCTCTCTCTCTCTCCTGTCAGCATCAGATGCATTTTTGGAGACTACTCAAGAAAAACCCCTTTTATTTAAACAGGCATTTTGGCCTAATGGGTTGTTGTTGTTGTTCTGCTACTCTGCATTTTGAATCTAATTTGATTTTAATTGTGTTTTTATCTAGCTGCTATTTTTATCTGCTCTTTTCTGGTTTCATTGTCATCTTGCAGCCTTGTTTGTGCTCTTTTCTTTCCGGTTTTTTTTTTAACTTGTGGTTTTTAATTCACAAACAAGGAAGCCAGATGACAATAACACTGGATTAGAGCAGATAAAAATACTTTAATTAAATTTTCATTTTTATTTGTTGTGTTCATTATTTTTATGTGTTATGTGTTACATTTATAGCCTGCTTGGGTTTTTTTTTGTGGACAACAGTAGCAAATAAATAAATAACCCATTTTTCTCCATTGAGGAACATTTAGGGAGGACTATCAGCAGCTGCTGAAGTTTCTAAGGTTGGTTGAAAGCATATGAATGTGAACCAAAGTTATTTCAAGGGATGCCGAAACCTTCAAGTTAAAACTGGGCTATCTGCTTCACTGATTCAGTGGATTTGCAGTCTGCTTGAAAAAAACTTATTTTCCATGAAGATCATGCAAAGGGGAGGGAAAACAGTTTGATCTTACCAACATTTTGCTAAAGTCCATCATCTGGGCCACTGTTCTATCTTTTGTACTTATTAGCAGGGGCTCCAAATGGACAGAGATGCAAAATCTGGGCATGAAAGTGAGATCTGATCTCTAGCAAGTCCCTTCTGTAATATTTATCTGCAAAAAAGACTAGAAGGCCATATGCTAAGCGAGCCATAAATGCCATGCTCTGTTTCAATTTGGAGCCTTTTGCTGGTCAGAAAGAAAGAAACCCTCCATTAAAAAGATGAATAATGACAATGCAACCCAAAGGAGGCTTAAAGACATGTGTTCTAGATGTGATCATACTGCATACCACCTAACTTTTTTGTTTGTTTAAAACTTTAAATGATGGCGCATTCAATGGGAATTTCCCTTCTTTCTCTCTGCTTCTCACATGCCCTCAAAATCTACTCCTCGGGCTACTCCAGAGTAGGTTGCAGGATAGGGAGCCGAAGGGGAAAGGAAAGGAAGGGGAGGCCCCATTGAGCCAGCAGAAGTCTAGTCATGTAATGTGAGATTTCACCCATACGCTGGAGAACTTAAGCTTTTATTGGAAAACACCAAAACTTGCTACATTTCAACCAAATGTTTTGACAGCAAAATCAGTAGAAAACCTTAAAGTACACGATTGATCGGTGAGCTATAAGAAGCATACAAAAGGCTTTATATGCTAAAACTTACAATTTACGCTCTCCCAGATAAAGGGAGCAATCTGATGCACCAGAAGCTGGTGTAAATGAAGCTAAAGCTACGTTCAGATCCAAATCCTGCTCAGCAGCAGAGCTGCTGCTATGCCGCCCAAACCTGGCAGAAAGGAAAACAAGCCTTTAAAATAGTCTTATGACAGATTGCCAGGTTACAATAGCAAGCTGAATGGGTTTAGGATCTAGCCTAAGTACCCCCACTCTGGTCGCACCCATGCCACACCCCCAGAATGCCCATTTTGGAGGACTTCCACTGGCTTCCACTCAGCCAGCTGACGCCCAGCTGAGCAAGTTATGCCGGTGTATCTTGGGCTGAGCCAGAGTTAGGACAGAGGCAAATTTAAGGGAGTGTGAGTGGTTCACCTGCACTGGGTGTCGAGCCAAGAGGGCAGCACAAGGGCACTGCAACAATGATGAACAACAAAAGGTGAGAGGCAGGGGCATGCTGAATTTTGGCAGCACACAGTGTGCTGCAGAAATTTTAAAGCCCAAAGGCCACCACTGGTTAGGGGCTTAACACTAGCTGAGCCAGAGATCTGTTGCATCCAAAGCTGCTCATCCCAGAAGATCACTTCATAAGATTGGCCCCTAAATTTCCCATTTTGGAACATAAAAGCATGCAGATATTAGGATCAAATAGAGCACAATGCTACTCGTTCAATCTCTGGATGGAGATTGACCAACCAATACCACAAGATCAATCCCAGAACAAAAGCTGGACTGAAGGGACACTGGAAAATTCATGGCTTCCCAGCATACTTAAATGGGGTGGATAGAGACAGTTGCTCCTTTTAATAATAATAATAATAATATCTTTATTGTCATTGCCCCCTCTCAGGGACAACGAAATTACTTGACTGCTCCATAAAAACACTAATTAAAACAATACAGTATAGTACAGCAAGGAAGATTAGATGACTTTCAAAGTCCAGGCTTCCCATTCAGGGCCGAGATCACTCTGGAGAAGAAGCTGTTCTTAAGACGGCTCGTTCTTGTCTTCATCGTCCTGTATCTCCGTCCTGACGGCAGGAGCTTGAAGAGACAGTGACCAGGATGCGATGGATCTTTTACTATGTCCAGTGCCTTCCTATGGCACCTTTTATCAACCTTTCCCACACAAGGAAGTTGAGGGAAATATAGCTGCTTTTTAGCAAGCTATGGTAGAGGGGCTGTGATTTCCCTATACATATTAGAATTCAGAAGTGCAATTTATTGACATCATTCAATACCCCCCGCCCAATCACTCTTTCCCATAACTAAGTGGCAAGAGACTATGTCCAAAAATAACATTTCAAAATAATGGATTTAGGATCCACATATTTTTCCAATGAATCAAATCCTTATTCTGAGCAAAGAGCCTCCAAAAGAAGTTTCTGCTTTCTGGGGGGAACCAAACCATCATGTTGTGCATGATATTTATGTCAGATAGATCTGAATTATGACTTGGATGAGGTACTAATCAGTAAGGACAGACATCTGACAACATAAATTATGGAGAAAGGCACGTTCCAGTCACGAAGGAACAACTGAAAACACAAGCCTGCATTTGGTGAATATAACTCATTGTTGTGCCCAAATGCATCGTACTTCACTGTAAGATCACGTAAATGGACTCCTTTGGTGTGAGAGCAATCAGTTGTTTTGGAAGATTCTTTTGGGAATGCTGCCAAAAGCAAGCAGTTTCACTCTTTCCTATTCAAAATTGCTGTGCTTTTCCCCATTTCTGGGCTGTGGTTTCATCAGCAGTGAACCCTTGCATGTCCCCCTCCAAACAAAGTGACAAGGAAGTGACACCTATCTCAGATGGTTGGTCCCAACAACAAACCCCTCAGAACCATTTAGAAGAAGTCCTGCCATACATTTCTGGGTATAGACCTGAGAAAGTATTATGCATGGCGCTCCATTGATTCAGATTGCAATGCTGTTAGAACTGCGGACCATGGCACTACTGCCAGTGCTGATATGAGTCCAAGCTATCAGTTCTACCAGTAGATTTATTGCCACATAATAGGCACAATCCAAATAATGTTAACTGAGCATTTCAATCTCGTTTATTTCCATGGGAACTTCTGGGTCTCATTCATTAGTCCATGTGCATATGGGACTTTTATTGCTAGGGAAGTGGGCCTCTACTAATAACCATTCCCACAGATGCTGTTGAGTCCATTTCCACTGCTTCTGACAATGAGGAAATCCAGCTTGCATGGATGGAGCTCAAGTGCTGGACCATGGCCACAGCAGAAGGTATTCACTTTCTCTGTTTATGCATGTTGATGATTCTATGTGTGCAAACATATCCCAGTCCTGTTCCCATTACAAAATGTGCATAACCCTCATAGTGCATCCAGCCTCCTGTATGGGTGAAAATAATTATCTGGCCTTTGTGCTTTGGTAACATCCAGGCTTGATGACTGCAGTGTGTTATGTGTAGGCTTGCCTGTTTGGAAACCTCAACGGGTTCACAAACTGGCAGTCTGCTTGTCGCCTCGCCAATACTTGTGCTTGCTCTTTTCACTTCTTTACAGCAAAATTATATCATACTGACACTAAAAGTTGTGGACATTCAATGAAGCCGAATGCTGCAAAATTCAAGATACACAAAAGAAAGCAGCAATGAAGCATATGAGAGGAAGAAAGGTGGTTGAGTGGAAAGGATGATTAAAAGCTGAGTTGGAGAAGAACGTTTGGGTCTATAACCCTAGCCTCATATTTGGGATGAGCATTGGTGAGCTGCCAACATGTGTATTCCTGAGCCCGGAGTATTGCAAAGTGCCAGCATAAGCTGACTATAGATGCTGTAAATCAGTGGGATGCAAAACTTATTCACTTCTGATGCATATCTGCTCTGAAGAAAGCCCCACCCAGCACGAAGGGGCTTACACCCAGGCAGGGGTAAAGGATTGCAGGGCAGTTCCATTCAAGCTGTCATTATACAGTACTTATAAAAACAACCCATTCTTTTCTTTTCATATGCTGGCTACATACCTTCTAAAGCGTGTTTGCTTTTGCAGAAAGGTTGCAGTAGCATTGTTTGTTTAAATCTCAGACCATTTTAGGCACTGTATACTCTAGCAACAAAGAATAAAACTACTGAAGAGGACTTCTGTGTGCTGTGTGGATAAAGTGTTATGCACAGAATGCATTTCGATAGTCCATGCTGGCTACTGACCTGCGTCGTGGAGTTTTCATCTGTAGGGTTAATCAGCCCTTACTAGGGTGTCAAGTAAAATATACTTAATATGGATTAAGAAAGCCTGTTTTGGGTTGAGCCAGTCTTAACCTTGTTTGAATAAGAGTCAAATGCAGTATGTTCACATTACTTTTGATCAGTGCTAAAACGGTCTGAATAGCCTTAAAATGGGCTAGCTAACCTAGATTAGCTAAACATAGCTTAATTACTCGTGGTGGTGGGCAAACCTTCCCTATAGACAAACCCTCTAATTATTAACTTAAAATGTGCATTAAATAGGCATTACTTAACCTACCGAAGCTAATTAACCTCCTGAGCTCAGAAAGTTAAGCTCCTAACCTTTGCTCAAAATAATCCTAGAGCGGGAAAGCAATGGAGGCTGTAACTCAAACTGGACCATATAAATACAGGGGAGGAAGCTAGTATTTGTTTGGGTTCTTTAAAAGCAAAATCTGCTTGCTTGCTTGCTTGGGGTCAAAATAAGAGCCTCTTTCACAACAGCTGCTGGAGAAATGCTCTTTTCTATAAGGAAGAGGACAAAGAGTGCTCTTATTCCTACTCTTCCTAGCAAAACAACAACTCCTGGTTTTCCTACCTGTGGGTGGTCATCACCACATGACTGCTGCTTATTCCAAAGCAGGGGTGGATGCCAGAGAGAGCCAGGACCGTACATCCAGACCTAATAAACACAGCAATTGTCTGTAGTTATAACACAGGTAGTAACCACTAATTAGATTCTATACTCTCCTGTCAGGAATGTTTATACAACCAAGCTCTGCACTCATTCATAGCCATTATAGTCTTTTAAAAAAATACTACTGTTTCTTATATACGTCATTGGTTTCAGTGAGCGAATCAACCCCTTGTTCATGGGGGATTATATAATACCTTTCTTTTCATTTTGACATTGTTTTGTTTTTATTTTATTTATTGGGGGGGTTCTTTCATTACTAACCATTGTGGGATCATCTGGATGAATGATGAGATATAGAGGGGAGGAACTCTAAATTAATAAACTGTTGGTAAATATACATACCAATTAATGAAATTATTATATTGTTGGTAATATGCAAGCCAATGCTGCTAATGTGAATTCCACCTCTTTGATTTCATTCCTGTAAGAGGAGGCAAGGCTGTCACAATCTGTTTTTCTTTCCATGAAGAGTTTATGCCTCTAAAAGCTCTGTGGCAGGTAGAAATGACACACAAATGGGTGAAATTGTTCTCGCTTCTACAATACATCTACTAAAATTGGGACAATTCAGGAAAAGCAAGAATGGCATGCAATCAGGTAGCTCTCCCATCATCTAACTATTGAACACCTAGGAGAGCCCTGACAGAGGGATGCGCAGAAGCAAATTTCTGTGTTATCCTCACTATTCTTTGTTAAGACCATTATTAATTTGCTAGTAGCAAGAGTGCTGAGCATCAGGTAGTGTACCTCTGTGGCAGAGCACATGTCTTGCATTTCAAAGATCCCAGATTTAATCCCTCCAGATCTACACTCCGGGTAGGGTAAAGAAAGTCCCCTGCTCGAACCCCGCCCCCCCCCCAGCTGCTGCCAGTCAGCATAGATGCTGCCGAGCCAGGCAGGCCAATAATCTAATTCCGTTTTTTTCGGTTGAATGTAACCAGATTTATTCACTGAAGGGGGGAATAAATAATAAAAGGAGGCAGGTTTGTATTTCTTGCTATTCCTTTATCACCGTATTGGTGATTGGGTCATCTGCAGAAGATGCTTCTTCTGGAAAAAGAATGATGATGTGGATATGCATACAGATACGAAGGAAGGAAGGAGCGAGCGAACCCGTCCATGGTTAAGGAATGAAGACAAGTTCCACGGAGGAACCAGTCACGCGGATAGCTCTTACCTTGAACCAGGCTAGATTCATAGCGGAAAGGTTTAGTCGAGCGATCCCGGGGAAGGATCAGGCCTTGCAGATGCAGGGGTCGGGTGGAAAAGGGAGACTTTCATAATCCTAGCAATTTTAAGGAAGATCGGTCCGAGCTGATGCAAAAAGAGGGAGAAGTTCCCCCATCTTCCGCCGGTTTCGCGCTGCAACTTTTTTCGCCGGGTGTGCGTGCGTGCGCGCGCCGGCGCAGAGTTCCCCTTTTCATGAATGGGTGGGCAAGTTCATAATAGAACGCTGGGGATAATTAATAAGGATGATGAAAAGAACGCGCCGCCCGGCAGTCAGCGCGAGCAGAGGAAACTTTCCGCGTCTCTTAAGGAAATGGAACTGCCCTTCCAAGTTCAGTTGATTGGCGCTCCAGCCAGACAGGATCGCTGGAGAAATCAGCTTTGTCCTTTGCCTGCTTAGGCTACAGCCCCATATCCACTTACTCGAGAATAAGCTCTGTCGGAAATCCGCAGGATTTACTTTCGAGTAGGCGTGTTTCGGATCGGATGGCGCCGTTAAAAGCCTGTAATTCATGAACGTCTTTTTTCAAACGTGTCAGCGCCGATTACATCCCTAACTAACCTTGGGCTTGTTAGAGGCTTGTTTTTCTCAGATGCGATGGGAGAAAACAGCTGGGAGGAATTTTGCCGCTGAGTGTCGTGCAGTAAATCCCGTTTTGTCCAACTAAAGTGTGCATAGGATTGCGGTCCTCGGCGTGAGTGGGTCATTTTTAGGGAAAGAATGCGAGCAAAGCAGATTTCTGAGCCCTGGTAGTAAAACCGAATTCCTCCGCGCAACGCAATCCTATGCAACTCAAAAATAATCCTCATGGTTTTGAATGGAACTTACTACCAGGTACTTACATCTGCACAGGAGCGCACCCTTGGTGTCCGTTTGCAATCCTATGCACACTGATTTGGGAGTAATCCCAAATGCAGAGCAAGCATTCATAGGATGCGAGAGGGTTGCAGCAAGACCCCATTCCCTAACTGCCTGATTTAGAAGCACAAGTTTTTAGAGACGGAAGAGCCTCTGGGAGATCAGAAAGTCCAGCTTTGGCTCCATGCAGGAGTCATCTGGAATATACAGTTCTTCAACTCTATATTCTGAGGTGAGCAGTCTTAACAAAAGTCAGTTTAGCTACTCTAGGAGAACCAATAACTTGAATTCAAGCTTGTTGCATTCATTCACAGAAGATGAAGGAATGATTCGCTCCCCCCGCCCAGGTCCCTGCAGACGAATCAGACGAATTATTCTAAGTTAGGCGAAAGGCAATTCTGTGCGGCTTTATTCCGAATTAAAGTTCCCCCGAATTCAGCTCAATAAACCGGGCAGAGTTATGCACACTTGCGGGAGTGCAAGCCACAATCAACGGAGTGGGATTTGCTTCTGAGCAAACAGTTACAAGCGTTCACAGTTCATCCGGATTGCGAGTACGGGATTTTATGGAAGTACCCCGAAACAAAAGGGATGGGGGTTAGCAGAGAGAACTTTCCAAAAGGAATGAGGGGCAATGAAATATTTGACACCTTATGGTGCAGTTGTCTAGAACTGAAGCCACTTCTGTTACTCCAGAGGAGCGGACTGGAGGAAAGGAAGGACACTCTCCTTCTAAGGTGGTGGTGAGTAGTCAGATGTGGACTGCCCTGTCTGCCTACTCTAGAGTAGCCCCAGGATCCTCTCTAGCCCATAATCCACTTCAATGCAATTCTCTGTCAGCATCGCTATGGTCCTTTAGGATTTTAAATTTCATTTCCAGTTTATTGACTGTTGAGAAGCCTCCGTAAGACTTTGTGCGTCTAAACGGAGCTGTGGTAGTGTTACTAGTGGTAATACTGATGGTGTCATTCAACAATTGTGGCCTTAGTGGGACAAAACAACCTCAGACAGTCGTTTAATAGCGAGCAGCAACAGCAGCTTTCTTGTTTTTCGGGTGCAAATATTTAGTGGAAACGTAAGAAGTCAATTCGAAAGGATTAAGTGCATACCAAGATTTATAGAGCTACTTTTATGGGACCTTTTACGAGAAACTTAGAGATGATTCATTTTTATATGTAACATTTTACACCGCAATGCAGCTCCCAGGCTGTTAATGTTCAACAGAGTTTGGGGGCAGGAGAGGAGCTCCGAAACACACACACACACACACACACACAGTTTTTCCTTTTTTTTTTTTTTACAGATCGGCTTTTATTTCGCCCTGGAAACCATTTCAACTATCGGACTCCAGGAAAGGGTTAAGGGGTTAGCAAGACTGTGTTTTTCTTTTCCTCCCCCTGTGTTTACATGGCTGGCGGGTCCCCTCAAAGAGGAATTATGAAAAAGAAAATAGTTTCCACCTGTAAGCCTGAAGGCTGATCCTAAGGCTGCGGTCCCTGCGCACAAGGGAGGGAAGGGGAGTTCCACTGGGCTCTGAAGATTTCCTTCCTAATAAATATAGAAGCCTAGGATCTCATTGCGCGGCAATGTGAAATTAACGGGACACGCATTTTTTGCAGCTTCAGCCGTTGCGTGCTTACTCATTGCATTCAATAGGACTTACTTCTGAGTAGACATGCATAGGTTTTCAAGGCCTGTTGTAAGCCGTAGTGAGCGCAAGTGGGCTTACTTCCGAGTAGACACTCAAAGGAGAGGCTATAATTATGAATGCCCTTCTTCGGGGGTTCAAGTCTAATTGTAGGCGGGGGCACTTCGAAGTTAGGGCGCTTAGTAACATAAACTGACTTCGAAAGTAAGTTCCAGTGAAATTAAAGTGACTTCGTCCCAAGGAAACACGGCCAGGGTACAAAATGAGAGGTCAGTCTCTCCACCCAGTTCCGTAGGTGCTAGGGCGTCAGTCCCGCTGAATTCTCTGGGGCTTAACTTCTGAAGTTTGGATTGGTCTGACGGCTGCCAACCACCTTAAGCGACTCCTCTTTGAAACCAATGTCGGGGGTAAACAGATTATGATCGAGCTTAATTGGGAAACGCCATCCTTGGCGTGCATTAAATACTCTGGATTTGCCATAGAATCAGCATCCATTAAAATCCCAGTTGGGGGCGCCGGACGCCAGATTATTAAACCACCCGGTTGTATCATAGGATTCCAGGTGCACGTTTACTTGGAAGTAAGTCCCGCTGCGTTCAGTGAGGCTTACTTCCAGGTAAGCCCAGACATTTATCTAATCAGAAACCAGCCTCGTTATTTTCATTAGGAGTTACTTGCCCAACTCAACCCTATCCTATGTTTATTCGGAGGTAAGTTCCAATAAATACTCCGGGACTGATTTCTAAGACAGCTTGAGTAGGTTTGCAGCCTGCGCAATCCTATGCATGAGTACTCAGGAAGAAACCCCGTTGTGTTCGACGAGACTTACTTATAGGCAAATGTCCATACAATCGCTGCCTTACCAAGCAAAATCGGTGCGTTAGATTCATTTGGTTGTTAGGGCTTCGATAGGACTGCGTACCTTTCCTGTCTCGGGCGATGGAAATGGGGTGGAAAGATTTACATCTCCCGAGAAAAATGACAGAAATATGGCGAACGTTTCACTCCAGATGCACTCAGGAAACAATGTTCAGAAGAAAGTAACCTTAGACTTCGGCTACTACTTTTGGAGCACATAAGGCATGGATTTTCTGGAATTAAATCGTAGCCTAGGCAAAGTCAGACAACTCTGAAGTAACATTATATTTTGCTGCTATGGCTATGGAGCAACTACAGACACAGCTCATAATCCGCGGGGAAGGTCTCCTGCGCAAGGCCCGTTGAAGTCCACGTGAACTGCCCAAGAACACATACGAAAAGCCTGCTGGATGGGGCCAATGGCCCATCTAGTCCAGCATCCTGTTCGCGGACTAGCCAGCTAGACAGCACGTGGCGTCCACCGCTTACCTGGCTGCAGAGACAGAAATAATGTGGAAAGTTTTAATTTATTCCAGACAGAGCGTTGGAAACCTGAAGTCCCATTTGCCTCCCGATACAAACATTTAAATCTCCGCGGCTCTAATGGATTCCCTTCCCCATGAAACGGCGCAGCTGGTCCGTACACATATACCAAACCCCGTAGAAAAAGGGGTGGAGTGGGGCGCATTTAAGCCAATGTATTGCAATCGAGTTCAATTCTTCCAGAATCACATCCCGAACTTGTGAGATCCAGGGGACGTTGATCTCAATGGAAACATCAACTTGCAAGTTCAACAAAACACCGTATGATTGCAACTTAACTGCGTAGTAAATTCCAGTAACTCCCTGGAGACTTACGTCGCAATCCTATGCATAGCTACTCAGTATTAAGTCCTGCTGAGTACGATGAGACTGCCTGTGGATAGGACAGTAGTTTTACGCTTTGGTAAGTGCATTTAGGATTGCTGGCTGTGACTCATGCATTGGGAATTCGGCTGATAAGCTGTCTTGCTCCTCTGGAAACTTTTTTTAAAAAACACCCCCCAAAAAACCACATTACCCTGTCAGTTTGGAAGAGGAGGAGGGCGGGAACGCAGAGGCGCCTCTTGGGCGGTCAAGAGATCGAGGCAAAAAGTCATCTCTGCTATGGGACTCGGTGTTTTGATTCTGGCGGAAGAAAGACGACCCGACTGCTGTCAAGACTAGGGCAATTCTGCACAAGACAGGCTTCAAATGTTAGGAACCCCCTTCCTTTCAGCTTAGGCAACAAACTCTCGCTCGGGGTCTCTTTCTCTCTTCAAAGGCTTTCCCCTAAATTCTACTGGGCAAGAGAACCAAGTGTAGACCTCACATTTGGGGGGACCTGAGCTGCAATCCTATGCACGCGCAGTAGGGCCTGCTTCAGAGTAGATATGTAATGCAATGCATAGGAGAGCACACCATATAGCAACGGGATTTCTTGGTAAAAGTCCTCCAGTCTCAGGACTATCAGAGTCTGGACAGGGACCCAAATCCAGTACAGCCCCGGCAGACAGCCTCAGTCTTCTGGCTAAATATAAGCCTCAAAGCCTCTCTAGCCAGCCCTCTGGACACCTCTCAGGCCACACCCGCAATTCGGGTCACACTTGTTTTTCCCTGCTGCACCTCACCAGCAGCAGAGACAGCCCTGCTCCAAGGCTCCTTGAGTGTTTTGGCGTGGCTGGAATGTGTCCTTGAACTGTGATAAAGCCTCTTGTTTACTTGGATGGAGAGAGGTGTTTGTAAAACACACACACACAGAGAGAGAGATAGACTTTTGCATGGCTGGAATGTAGTCTGTTGTACATCTGTTGCCCCACCCACTTTGCCTCTGGCCCCACCCAATGCTGGCAGGTACCTCCTCCCAAGCACGAGGCAATGCAGCCAGTGGATTCCATGCCCCTGCCATATAGTATGCCCCAAACTCATCAGCAACAATGCAATCTTTTACATTTCTATGCAGAAGGAAGTCCCATTGAATTCAGTAGAACTTACTCCCAGGCAAGGGGTAGAAGGATTGCACCATCTGGGTGCTAGGTGGTTGCTGTAGACAGCAGAAATGCCATGGTCCTTGCTCTGAGGCTGAACTCAGAGACGAGACTGAAGAGTGCTCAGGAGTAGGTGAATGGAGTGTGGGGCAGAGGAAATTAGGACCTATAGACATAACACTGCCCAGAAGTGATCATGGAAACTATAGCTCTATAAGGGGGGATAGTAAGGGAACAGGCCATAGTTTACAAGGATCTTCCTCAATGTGGCATAAACCTAGTATGTATAAGTTTGTGGTCTGCAGAGAGATGTGATACAGAAGTTGTTCAGGAAAGTCTTTCTTCAAGGTATTGCTCCTGAGAACGTAGAGCAGAAAACAGACACGGATGTATTAGTGGAAAAGAAGAGGATATACTTGACATATGAGTTAAGGAGCTGGGAATCACAAGAGGGGAGCACTGTTGTGCTCATGGTTCTGCTTTATGGTTTCCCATAGGCATCTGGTTGGCCACTGTGAGGACAGGATGGTGGATTAGACGAGCCTTTGGCCTGATCTAGCAGGGTTCTTCTGTTCTTATGACTGAAGTCTCGGGGACAGACACCCATGGGTGAAAGGAGGGCAAGAAAGCATGGCAGTGGGAGGGATTTGGGAGAAATTTATAGAGGGAGGGAGGTTGCAAGAGGACCTTAGGTAAAAAGGAGAGGTTGAGTGCTTGCTATTAGTTATAGCAGGATAGTCAACATGGTGCCCTCCATATGTTATTGGACTCCACTTCCCATCATCTTTGACCACTGGCTATGTTGACTGGGGTTGATAGGAGTTGGATTCTAACAGCATCTAAAAGACACTGTGTTGGCTACCCAAATGTTATGCTTCTAAGCATGTTTAAAGCTGTAGTCTATACTTACTTACCCAGAGTAAGACTCAGCATTAGCAATCGTATTTGAAGCAGTTTTACTCCTGTTGTGGTCAAGTGGGAAGAGAAAATTGGTCCTGAGAAATGGCTTAAAAGTAAAGATAAAGGGACCCGTGACCATTAGGTCCAGTTGTGGATGACTCTAGGGTTGCGGTGCTCATCTCACTTTACAGCTTCCAGGTCATGTCACCAGCATGACTAAACCACTTCTGGCAAAGCAGAGCAGAACATGGAAACTCCATCTACCTTCCCGCCGGAGCAGTACCTATTTATCTACTTGCACTTCATGCGTTTGAACTGCTAGGTTGGCAGGAGCTGGGACTGAGCAATGGGAGCTCACCCCATCATGGGGATTCGGACTGCCAACCTTCTGATCGGCAAGCCCTAGGTTCTGTGGTTTAACCCACAGTGCCACCCACGTCCCAAGAAATGGCTTAGGTGTTTCCTATTCCATCCAGAATTGTTCCTGAATATCCCTACTTCCTCCGAACTCAATATTTCACCCTTCAGGTCACTACTTACTCTACAAAAGCCTATTTCAATAAACAAGATTACTGATTTGTTTACTGGGCCATTGTTCTGCCCTTTGGCTTCAGGTTAGCCAAAGGAGACTCTATCTACTGGTTACTCAGCGATATGCTCATCATTTGTACAATTGAACCTAGGAAGAAACATCTTCTTGTTTGTACACCACATCAGAGGGCCTAAGCGATCAAGGAGCCATAGGACAATGTTCTTTACACCATGTAGGGCAAAGGTCTCCTCCTGGCAAGGCAAAGCAACTGCGAAGAACAATAGCAAGGAGAAAGAGGGGAGGGAGTAGGCATCAAGTTTTTCTATTTCAGTTGTCACAGTAGATTTTCTGATGGGGATCAGGGCCAGGCAGACTTCAGGCTTGTGGAAACTACTTTAAACACACACACACACACCAGAGATCCACTAACGCTTAAACTACAGTCCATACACACTGCTACAAAACAGTAGTTTAGGAGAGGGGCCAACATAATCTTAGAATAAGGAACTCAGTGCTCAGAATCAGTTTCCAAAACTGAGAGCTCCCAGTCTTGTCACTCAAAAATCCACTCCTGGTTCTCCTCACCCCAACCTTCTTCATCTCAGCCACCTGATTTGGTGGAGAGAGGTGATTTGTTGCTGCTCCTCCTTGCTGTTCTACTTCAAATCACAGACTACCAGTAGATTCCAATCTACCTTCTGTCTAGGGCCTTTCAGATACATGTACATAAAGCTCCTTTATTTCCATGGGACCAAAATGTCACATAGGCAGGGCAGATTCAAAAGAGGAAAGGACTCCTGCCTCTTTCTGTGTTTTCTTGCAAGCTGGTAGTTTCTCTTCTCCATCACTACATCAGGTGCAGGAGCCCTGTCCATTTTTGCACCTGGCTACCTCAATCCCACAGCCTTACAGTTCCATTCACAGTGGCAGTCAAATATTTGGATTTACAGTAACTCGATTTGATTTCACTCCAGACGTCCTTTTTATTGCCCGTTCATTTGTGCTCATGATGGTGAGTTTCCATTTGTTGCATATCCACAACTTCTAAATGAAATCCTGTAACTTTTCATGCCACATATGTTCCGTGGCGTTGTTGTTGGGGGGGGGGGGTTGTTCCATTTTTGCTGTATTATAAAGCAATAATCTGGTAACATAGGGAAAGCATTACAGAACAAAGACATCAATGGGATGGAGTGTGGACAATCCAGTCAAGATCCTCCATTACTATACTATTCCTGCATTAATGGTATGTTGCAGAATAGACTCACATGGAAAAGCCCTAATAGCGAGGGGCCACCCTAGATCCCATGGGTGGTACCTCATTCTTAACTTTTCTTTAACTTGAAAGTGCCATGAGTTCTAAAGGGGCTTACACCATATCAAAGTAAGACTGCTAAAAGTTGCAATCCCATGAATCTGGGAGGAAGTTGACAGAAATCATTCTTACTTCCGAGGAAGCACTCATGCCTGGAGGGCTGGGCGGCTGACCCCCTTTGTTCACTTATTTGATACTAAATTGGCTTATCGGTGGTACTTACCTGCAGGTAAACGAGCATAGGATTGGGCTGCAGGGCAGCTAGCCTAAGTAGCTTCCTCTCTGGTATCTCCTTTATTTCCTACCGGCTATGCCTTGACGTGAGTGGTCAGCGGGACTTATCTCCAGTAAACCTGGAAATAAATTTCATTGAAAGAAAATGTGGTGGGTGGGTTACAGCTCTACTTGGATTAAACTGGGAGAGGGGTGTTTGCAATTTTTGTAGGAAAAGGACATACTTATTGGCACTGGGCAGTGATTGTCAACCTACGATTTAAAATCTGCTGCACTTAATTTGCGGACTGGGGAGGTGAGTGTTTGCAATGATTGCCGATTCATAGTCGATCGATTCAAGTCATCCGCTTGAAGTCTCTCAGAGCTAAACCACCAGTCCACCTCCATCGGCTGAAGTGGGGTTGTTCGGTGGATCCCACACAGTGGCCGGCGTGTGAAATGCATTGTAGACAAAAGCGTAGGACAATCCGATCGTGCGCCTGTTTACTTAGTAACAAGACCAGCCGAGTTCAACGCGACTTAGTACACTGGCTTGGGACAGAAGGCTCCAATGTGAGAATAGGTAACCCTTATCTAAGTTGATTTGTGTGTTTTCACTTTAAGGAGTCTCAGTTCGCTTTAAATCTCTCTCTCTCTCTCCCTCCCTCTCCCTCTCTCCCTCCCCCCCCCCTCTCTCTGTGTGTGTGTGTTTTGAGACTCACTGGTCGGGACAGGATGGTGCGTGTGTGTTCGGTAAGTGTTCTTGCTCACCCTGTGGGAGGGTGAGGAGGTTCAGCAATCTAATTAGCCGAGTCTTCGTACGGATCTTGAAAAGCGTAAATCTTTCCTGATTCGTGGAAGATTAACTGTCCCGGCCTACCGGGGACCACTATTGAGAGTTACATCTGTCTAGTCTGCGTATCAAACGAGGCATTTAGCAAGCCAAATCATATGCCCTTAAAATATTTAACTATCACTGCATTAAATGCACCTTTAAAGTCAGTTTGCACAGTTGTGAATAGAAATTGGATTAAAGATTGGACACATTTCTCCCGACATATATTTCAAACTGGGGTAGGAGGATTCTGCTAAGATTTGTATTTCGAGAGATATTAAGGTATGCATCCTGTATGTCTGTGTGTAGATATTGTGTGTGCCATGCACCGTTAAAGCTGGCGTGAAAAGGTAATAAAACACTCACAAAAACCGCACACACTTCTTCAGCGATATTCACTGACCGTCAATGAGATAACACAATTTGGGAACATTTGAGAGATTATATACGTACTTCATTTCCCGTGTCCAAAGTTTGGAAGTCTTGTAGATAGAGCTGAATAAAATATAGTTAAAGTTGTTGCCCTGGTGAAACCCCCAGCGGGTGGGTGTGTATATCGTGCTAGTGGGAATACAATGCGCAATTTACATTTTTAATCCATTTAACAACCCAATGAAAAGTTCTCCTCGTCCCTAATCCTTGCAAGTACGTTTTGTCCTTCCTGAAATAAATTCCCTGGCATTCCCGGATTCAGTTCCTCTGATTTTTCTTCCCTTTATTATCTGTTAGCTCTTCAAGCTCACCTTCCGTTAAGTGCAGACTGTTAAAATGCCGAAGAACCGAAGCTGTAAAACAACAGCAAACAATAACACCGCTAAATTGTGAAGTGTATTTCCAGGAACGTAATCCTAACAGTTTTACGGGCAAGGGACAAAGAGAGACCCAAAACTGAATTCTCTTCGTGCTTTTGGATGCCTGAAGTGTGCCCCGATCCTAAACGCGTTTCCTCGGAGATAAGCGGCCCCCCCGTGTTCAACGAAGCTAACCCCCCCCCAAGTGTGTGTACATACAAGCTTTAAAATATGATCTTAGTTTATTGATCCAGTAATCCTAGAAGGAGAGGAGGCGATCTTTCTTTCTTTCCATCGTCAGGAGCAGGCGAATGCCCGCGAAAATGGAGGAATAGGCAGCCGCTCGCCGTTTGCAGCTGCAGAAACATCAAGAAGCCGCCCAAGTCTCTTGGCTTTTTTCTCCTTCCAGCTTTTAATTCCTTCCCCGACGAAACGTGCTGGGTTCAGCCGAGCCGAGCTCCTGATGGCAATCAATAGCCCGTCTATATTCATAAAACTTTCAAAACATCCGCTCTTCTTACAGGCCCACTTCTGTCTATCCACACACGCACGCGGGGGGGGGGGCGTGCCAAGATCTCCCTTCAAACGCTGCCTGCCTACTTTACAGGGAAACCAGGCGGGGGGGAGGCGGAGCGGGGAGCAGCGCGGAAAGTGACGCCCTTCGACGGGAAGGGCGGGGAAAGGAGTCGGGCTGCCTTTTTTGTGGATTGCGATGTGGATTCCTAGCCAGACAGCCCTGTTTGCTCGCACCCGCCTTTGGGGTCAGCCGCTCGAATCTCTCGCTGGCATTTCTAATAGAGTCCTCAAGAGAGAGAGAGAGATGCCACAAGTCCAGCCGGTTAATTTATGGCTTTGGGGCTTTAAGACCTGCAACTTGGGAAAGCGATGTTTTCTTCTTTTGAGCCAGCTTTCTTCTCTGGCCTTGCATATTCTCTCTCTCTCTCTCTCTCTCTCTCTCTCTCTCTCTCTCTCTCTCACACACACACACACACACACACACACAGCACGTAGTTTCTCGGTCTTACCTTCCAAGGAGGCCCGCGATACCATGTGTTTTTTTGTGTTTCTTTTGCTTTGAAACGTCAGAAACACAACCCCCAGACGTCCAAGGCCCCCCTGTGATTTACTGCCTACTCCAAATATAATCTCATTATTATTATTTTCCTTTCTCAGGAAAAAATGAGCCCCCTCCCCGCTTTCCCTCGGGCTTTTATCTTATTAGACGGGGCAGAAGGAAGAGAAGAAATTCCACTCCCTCTTGGGGAGGGATTTAATTCAGGGGTTTTCTGGGATAGGCAAGGGGTACTTTCTCCCCCGATTTCTGGCTGAGCTGAGGAGCGCCAGAGGCTCCTGGGAGAGGAGATGTGGCTTAATGCGTGATGTGGTTTTTTTGGTGGGAAATAACCACAGTAAAGGGTGTTGTGGAGAACGAGGGCATTTTCCCTTTCTGCCTAACAGTGGGGGGGCGCGAAAGTGAGGGGGGCAGAAAATAAGTCTGGTGCGGTTCTCGCCAAGCTTACCTGGGGATTCAATGGGGCTTACTTCGAAGTAAACGTATGCAGAGTCCCCTTCTCTCCTCCCCCCTCCCCCCACACTCCCAAAGCAGAAGCAATTAAAAGGAACTTACTTCCGAGTAGTTCCGTTCGTAGCTCCAGAGATGACCCGATTTTCATCGTCAATCGGCCCGCCCGGAAATGAGATACGAAGTCTGTGGTCACGAAAATATTTTTGAATGCATGGACGGAATCAATGGGCTAAGAAAGGGCGAGATCTCCGTCTGTTATCAAATGCAAGCTGGTAGTCGTTGAGAACAATTGGCTTAATAATTACCATTCGTTTAAACACAAAGGCGCACAAGCACGCACAGACACACACGGAGAAATGCCGCCAGGCTCCTCTCACGCTCCGGTCGGAAGTGTTGACCCGAGGAGAAGGACGATCGATTGAAAAACCTGGCCTTGGGTCAAGGACCTCGGCATGTTCGAAAGGCCCTCGCAAAGGAGGGAACAGGGGTTCCTTGGGCCTTGCAGGAAATTCCTTATTTTGAGGGACTCCGTGGGCTTCTCTCTCTAACTACCCATTCCCAAGAAGTAAGGAGACGGAGACGAATCCATTCCCTTCCCCGCCCCCTCTTTTTTTTTGGGGGGGGGCATGAAAAAGATTGCTAAGATCCCAGTGTGGTTTAGAGGACGGCAGATAATTTGGGTGGTCTCCAGCTAAATCTTACTCGGATTAAACCCATCGAAATGAATATGCCTAATTTAGCCATGGGTCTACTCTGAGAAAAACTTAGTTGGCTACCACCCTCTACTTCTGCTGGGTTTCAGTGGAACTGAACTTCCAAGTCAACCAGCCTGGTGGTGCAGTGGAAAGAGTGCTTGAATCTTGTCCCCACGCTGCCATGAAGCTCACAGGGTGACCTCGGGGCAGTCACTCCTTCTCACCCTAACCTACCTCATAGGGTCTTTGTGAGGATAAAATGGAGGTGAGGGAGAACCAGGAACTCCACCTTGAGCTGCTTGAGAAGAAGGTGCTGTTTGAATGAATAAGGCAAAATGAATATATG
This sequence comes from Podarcis filfolensis, assembly GCF_964270895.1. Lineage (NCBI taxonomy): Eukaryota > Metazoa > Chordata > Lepidosauria > Squamata > Lacertidae > Podarcis > Podarcis filfolensis. Next base: position 53,184,947 of record NC_139610.1, on the reverse strand, counting down.
TTCATTTTGCCTTGGATGCTTTAGTTGAGATTCCTGCATTGCAGAGGGTTAGACTAGATGACCCTTGGAGTCCCTTCCAGCTCTACGCTGTATGATTCTGTAAGTGCGCAATTCAGGTGCACAGGCTCTTCCGAGTCCTCTTCGCCCTTCCCTTCCCTCTCTCTTCTCTGCAGTCTCCATGGGGTGGGGGCTTTTTGTAGACTTGAGGGATCTAGTGTAACGCCCTCTGCCCCCCAAAAGGAGAAAAGGGGGAGGGACGGAAAGAGGGGGAAAGTTAATGTGCAGCTCCTGGCAACCATAAATTAAACGCATTATCTGGTATCTATGTTTTGAAACCGGGAACACAAAGGCGCATTTGTGTGTTCTACCTATTGGTAAGGTTACAGCAGGGCGGGGGGGGGGGGGGGGAGAGGAAGAGAGACAGAGACTTGGGGAACTAGTGGCAGAGGGAAGAGGGTGGCCAGTAGCTTAACTCCTACGATGCGCACCTAAGGAACCCTTTCCACTCTTTTTAAACCATCTCTCCTCTCCCTCTCTACTGCTGCTGCCCGCTCCGGGCGCGCGCCGTAATTCATCTTGATTTGCTGACCCCCCACCCGCAGACTTGCAAAACTATAATCCCGTATCGTTTGGCGAACAAGCAGTTTGAGAATGAATGGGTCAATATCTCTACGCGCCCAACACAAAGAGCGCGACCTTTCCCCCTCGGCTACAGATTGCCGGACAAGCCTTCTGAAAGGAGGTGCTCCAGAACCAGCGACCCTCTCCCGGATTCCTCTGGCGGAGCTGGACGCGAGGCGCGGAGGTGCTTTTAGACACAGCAGGCTCTGGTTTCTCGGTTTCTGCTGGAGGGGTGGGGGTGATCCGTACAGGTTTAAGGAAAGAATTTCTGTTGGTTTTTGTTTTTTTTTAACCCTCAGAAAGGAACAGATGAGAGAGAGAGAGAGAGAGAGAGAGGAGCAGACAATGGAGAGACAGATAAGAAGATAACCTGGCCGTTTTATTGATTCAGTTGTTATTATTCGGCACAAATAAGGCAAAGTTAAACAAAGTTTAAGTCCCAGTGATTTCACTTGGATTTAAGTCGCGTCGTTTAGAACTCTCCAGGAGAAGCTCTGAAGAGCAGTTGCCGGCCAGTACTGGCGCTGCTGAGGGAGGTAGAGCAATGGTCTGTCTCAGTATTCGGCAGCCACCTACGTATGTCCTTAAGTCAACAGGACTCTGAACAGAGGTGGGTTAGGTTAGGGCAATAACAGCAGAACCCAACTCCTTGGGAGGAGAACGATCACCTTATGGGGTCGACCCTTGTAGAGATTGAACTCCCCACCCCCTTCCTACCTTCTTTTACACCGCTATCGACATATTTGGGCTGCAATCCTGTGCACAGCTCCATTTAACTCAGCTGGGCTTCCGTCTGAGTAGACATACATAGGACTGCACCAACAAGACTAAAAATGAAAGGCGTAGAAGACGTATTTGCTAATAACAATGGACTTTTGTGGTTGTATACGGGCGAGGTGAGCAGGAAGGTTTCCTTCGCACACACCAGAAGGGAGACTGGAGATCAGCAGCCGGACAATATGTGGGGATATCCCTCTATGCGCTTGAACGGATTAAAAAAAAAATCCAGACCAAACTGTATGCAGTATATTTTACTCCCATGAAAGAAAACACATTTTTTTCCAATGTTGTCAGAAAAGGAAAACACTATTATACGAAATGTTATACACAGGGTATGTTTACATTGCAGTTTCAGCGTCGCCATTGCATCCACCAGAGGTACTATTCTAAAACCGATATTCACACAATGGGACTTCTTCTTCTTCTTCTTTAATAATAATAATTAATAATATGTTAGAAACATACAGTCTCGCATTTAGTATATACATTCCCTTGCTCGCAAGCGGAAAAAAAGAAAAAGAAAAGAAATCCCTAATGTCTTGTGTAACATGCTTTATTTTAAAGCCTAACTTTTAAAAACACTGTGGATATTTACTAAGAACTGCTTTTATAAAATTAATTTGACATTTCGATATATATATACATCCTTTCCCGTCATTTTTTTATTTTAATGTTAACAATGCTAAACATAAAAAATAACAAGCTTATAGGAACATTAAAATGTCATAGTATAGCGATTCAAACGTTTGTCCGTATTTTATATATATTTATAATATATGTCCTTGTAGATGTTGGAAATACTTTTTTCTTCTTCAGTGAAAGGTAGCAGGAGAATATCCTTTGAAAACAAAGGGACTCGCTAGTTTCAGTGGTATCTCTTGTGCCTCTCCCTAACCCTTCTCTTTCTGGTTTACATTTTGTCTCAATTCCGAAGTCACTCCGCTGTTTCCATCTCCTGTTCCATTAGTGCCCATTTACTTTGGATTCGAACGTTCAAGTCCTTTGATTGCGGAAGCGAGGCCTCCTCCCTCGTCCATTCAGAATTGTGCGCCTGCTTGTTCCTGTGTCTCTGGGTTTTGTTTTTTTAAAATGGGTGGGGGGGAGTTGTTTGTTTTCTGAACGCAACCACAACAACAACAAAACAAGGGACGAAAGGCGGCAGGGCCTCCCTGTCTCTCTCTCACACGGGCCTGTCCACGGCGTACTGGCAGGCGCTCAGATTGGAGGCCGGGTTCTGGACGCTGGCGTAGCCGAAGCTGGAGTGCTGTTTGGCTTTGAGTCTCAGGCTCGCCAGGCTAGAGTTACACGTGTCCCGGTAAACGTAAGGAGGGGTCGGCGGGGCGTACGGGCAGGCGGGTGTGGGCACGGCCGAGTTGAGGGAGGGGTTGCTCAGGTTGTTCAAGTTGTTCAGGCTGTTGAGGCCGGAGCCGGGCACGCCGGTGACCGCCGAGGGCACCATGCTGGAAGACATGCTCATGGACGAGATGGAGTTGGGCGGCGAGAACATGCTCTGCGACGAGAGCGGGTTGACGTTCATGGAGTTGAAGAAGGGGAAGCTCTTGGTGGAGAGCGACGCCGACGTCAGGCCCTTGGCGGCCCAGTTGTTGTAGGAATAGCCCGGGTACATGTCGTCGTAAGGCTGCATCAGCCCGTTGAACTGCGGCCCGAAGCCGTTCTTGCACAGCTCCGCCTGCTGATTCCGCTCGCGTTTCCGCCACTTGGCCCGGCGGTTCTTGAACCAAACCTGCAATGGAGGGGAGCGACGGGTGAACGGGAAGGGGGGGGCAACAAAACAAGGAGAAGGATGGGTGGGGGTGGGGGGAGAAAGCCGGTCACTGAAGGGAAGGCAAAGCAGACCCGCGCGCCGCGCAAGCATCTCCAGAACTTTGAGGAGGACACCAATAATGTCCTCCTCCTGGAGCCCTGGGGCTCCGGGAACTTTGGGGTACAGCATGAAGGGTAGAGGGAAGTCTAGAACCCAAGAAGGGCCTGCTGTTCTCACAGCGTCCTTCCACCACGCACAGTTGGCTCTTAACACCCCCCCCCCGAACACACACTACTACTGGGGAGTCGTGAAGCACTTTCCACGTACAAACTCGCACTGAGCCATAAACGGGACGGTTTTGAAACGAGGCTGCAAATCCTCTAAGCCCGCTGCCTTGAAAAGTAATAACGCCATCAGACACAATTTCGGCGGAGAAAATACGTTGAGGATGGGAGCCTGCAGAAGATGCCTATGTTTTCTTCCAGAAATCTAACATGGGGGAGGAAGCACCCACAAAATGCACTTACGTCTCAACCTGCCCCGCCCCATGTTTTTCCCCCTTCCTGATGCTGCCACTGCAAATCATTGGAGCCTCGTTTACGAGCCTATGGCTTCTTCTGTACTCTCAGAGATTAGTTGGAAGACACTGGGAATTGCTTCCCAGTTCCCAGAAAACACGTATAGGGGCCGACCTTGTGGCTGCCAGTCCAAGTTTATTGGCTTGGGAATCATCTCTATTGACCCTCGGTGCCACTTACTTTCCGGTCAACGTGCATCGCATCGGGGTCTACGGCTGGAACCCAGAGCCCCTCAGAGGGGCTTGCGCCCAGAAAACGTGCACAGGATCCTCAGGTCTACATTCTTGCTTGGGTCCCGCTTAAATCGGCGATACTAACTCCCGAGTAAAGCAGAAGCCGGCCATAAGAGCATTGCCCCCCCCCCGTTCTTTCTTAGCGCGTTTTACAGCCTGATAAAGCAATTTACAGTGGCGGTGGGAGCATATTTGATCCCGCATGCACTGGAGCTACGCAATAGATCCCCGTTGTTTCTCCTTGGAGCGCCGGCCTCATTCCTTTCAGAGGGACGAAAAACGCTTAACTGGGCCCTGGCTGAAGCTGCTTTTGAATATCTCCACCTATATATGACAAAATATCTCTTGTAGTGCAAATGCTCGTGTCATTCATCACAGGCTTTGACACCCGGCCAAGGAAACGTCCTATATATTATCTATCTGCCGCTTTGGTTTCTGCTCGCTTGTAGGTGGAATCCTTCATTCGGTTCGCACTCCATTCATTTTGTTGTTCAGGGAGATCGCGAACAAAGGGGATGGGCTCCTTCCCCCTCCTCCACCTTTCAGTTTTCCCCTCCCTCGATTTCCGACAAAGAAAGAAAACACTGAGTTTGCACCGAGAATCCAACTTTTAACCACCTCAGCCCTCTTTCCCAAACCGAGGAACAGAATGCATTTTAATCCCATCGATATCTCCTCTCTATAAACAAGACGTAGGAACAATAATAATATTTTTGAAATAAAAATAACTGGTCAAGCCGTCATAAATCTTTACCTCAACAGCTTGTTAAAGGGACCAGTCCCTTTCATGTGCTAATCGCCAGTAAAGCCAAACCACGTCCGCCCCATCTTGTCCTCTGCTCGTTTGGCAAAGTTGCCCTTTTCACTACGTGCTAAAGGGCAACAGCCTCCGCCGCGCAGACAATGGCGAAGGCGTGTGTCTCGCTCCAATCCACATCCCGCCGCCTGATTTGCCAGTCGGCCGCCTGCAAAGTTATTATGTGGATTCGAACCGTCGCGGGGCAATTGCCGTTCTGTTTACACAGCCCGTGTTTTACGTTGCAAATCTCCCTTTCGACTTCACCGTCCGCTCGCAGACGCCTAATAAAACCCAATACCCAGCGCCCGCGAATACCACCACTTTCCCCCAAACATAACACGCTACATTCCCCAAAGCACATGCACGGCCGTCTCCAGGTTTCAAAGAAGTGGGGAAAATAAACCTGTAAATGGGGGAGGGGAATTGTTCACCTCTCCACTGCCAGCGTTTTCAAAGTCATATTTTTAAAACGTTACAGGCCAGCACATTTGCAGGAGGGACTTGAGGGCAAGCTGACACTCCCCCCCCCCAAACACAAAACCGCAAGCTTCTTATAGAAAAAGAGCCAGTTTTTCTACAATCGCATTTCCACATAAACTGACCTAGTTGCATCTCTTCCCCCTTAGAGACTGCTCTCCTATGCATCCTCACTGGGGAGCAGGCCACCCCAGCAGGACACTGCGAGTTCTTCCCCAGTAAAACCACGGTTTGTAGAGAATTGCAAACCCCACTAAACCCAACTGCTTTGCCAGCTCAGTTACTTAGGTAGCTTTGTTGATTTATTACAAAAAAAATAAATAAATCTCAAAGCCACGGTATGGTAAAAACCTTAATTAGGCCTAACCAAAAAGTCACAAAGTCGTGAGTGCGCTTACTTGCTTAGAAGTATGTGCGGCAGATTTCAATAAAATTAAGCTCCTTTTGTTTTCGAGAGGGGGGCGACTCTAAAGATAGGGCAGGAGGCTCCATCGGCTTAAATCTAGACATTTTCGTTTAAATGCGCGGCTATTGAATAGACACCCAGCCTGAATTGAGTCAACAGCCAACACAACCAGATTCCTCTGTGTCCCTTTAGATTTTTTTTTAATTACTCCTTGTTTATTTCCACTAAGCAGCTGAGCCCAAACTCTACAGACTCCCATATTTTTTAATTAAAATCTCTGGGATTTGTTTATTTCCAAAGCATTGTAGCAAAAACTGATTCCTCCAATGAATGCAACATACGCATTTCGTATTGGTCTAATCCAAGACCCCAATTTAAATTGCAGTTTAAATATATATATATTAAAGCATTATTATTATTTTTGCGCTGTTTACACCCAAGTCCTAATCGCATTTACTTGGGAATAAGAAACAGAGATATGAACGGGATCTACACTAACTTAGGTACCGGGCTTTTTTTTATTTTGTAAAAAAGCTCTGATTCCCTACACACTTTCTTGGGAGTAAGTCTTGTTGACTACAAATGTCGTTATTCCAGGTAACATTTGTTTGGGAAGACTTCCACACTTCTAACCAAAACAAACATGGTTTACATTTGAGGAGGAGGAGGCCTTATTTTCTGTTTTATGTATTTATTTGTTGTTGTTTTTAAAGAGAGTAAGCGACACGCTAAACATCATCGATTGCGCTGGGACTTTCTTTAATCCTCAAATCTCCTGACCTCATAGCAATCCTAATGGGATTACTCTAAAGTAATTTAGCCACGAATTGCAACAGCCCAGTTCTAAAGCTCTTTGCAAGCCGGCTAGGAGGGGAATAGGCCAAACTCGAAAGGTTTTAAAGGCTCACCGCGTTGCAACTTGCTATCCCTACAGAGCGAAGCTTGTATGAGGACACCAGCACTGCCTCCTTTTTCATGGGACTTTCTTCCATATATACAGACTTGGGGCTGTGATCTGGGTTTCCCCCCACTTTGATTTCCCGGAGATGGGACTGCACGATTCTGCTGCGTTTTAGCACTCTGATCGATCCATCAATCTTGGCAAGAAAGGGGTGGCGTGGGTGGGGAGAAAGCCACCGTTGTTGTGAAACCTGAGGGTGCTTGGGGCGAGCGAGGGGTGGGGAGAAAGAAGGAAGAATGCAAGGAAGGGCAAGTTTTGGGTGCCTTCGATGGAGTCAGAGGCCTCGTGTGTTGCGCATCTCCGGCTGCTGCGCACACGTCGGAGCCTGCCCCGGGAAGCTTTCTTGGCGACGCTTCCCATAAAGTACACATCCAGTTCAGAACACGCCGCGCAGCCATCCATCATATTCGGAGAAGATGGCAGCCTGCCTCGGCCTGAGAGGGAAGCAGAGAGGCGCTGCGCCGGGGCCAAAGCCCGCCTCGAAAAGGAGGCCAAATCGAAAGCGGCGCCTTCCCTGCGCCAGCCAAGCTACTCAGGTTCGTTCGCCTCGGCTGCTGCCTCTTTCAAAGGGCCCCAACACACCCAACACACACAGAACAAAGCAGATCTCTCGGGGCTCCCCTTACCCTGACTCTGGCCTCGGTGAGGTTGGTCCAGACGGCGATCTCCTCCCGAGTCGACATGTCCGGGTAGCGGTTCCTTTGGAAAGTGGCCTCTAACTCCTGGAGCTGCTGGCTGGTGAAGTGCGTCCGCTGCCGCCGCTGCCGCTTCTTCTTGGACGGATCCTCGGCGCCCGCGTCCTCATTCTTGCTGGGCTGGCTTTTGTCTTTTTCTGCAAAGGGAAAGGCAGTCGCGAGTCAACTGGCTGGCGCGGATTGGGATTCGGGGGGCGGAGAGAAAAAGGGCGGGCGGAGGGAGAAGGGGATCAGCCCAAGCGCTCCGCGGCCCCGCTGAACCGGCCCGCGGCCCGCAGTCGGCGCTCTTCCCAAGGCGGTTGAGCCGAAGTAGCCGTGGGGGGGAGGACGGGTCGTTGCGAACCAGCGGAGAAACATGCGGTTCTAAGCGCACTTATTTTGAAGCCAGTCGGCCTAATCGGAACGCAGGGTATCTACTTCCATAGATTTTATTTAAAGATCGAGGGGTGAACAAGCCCAATTCAAAAGCTGCTCTCCTAAAACTGTAATACAAATAAAGGCTACGGAAGTTGTTTCTTTGGAAGCAATGAGGTTTGCGCTGAAATAAACGCGCTTAGGATCCGAATGAAACACACACACACACACCAGATAAATAGGAAAACCCAAGGCCATAAATTGAAAAGTAACTGTGCTTCGGACTGAAAAGTCAGGCTGTGTCTGTCCTTCAGCGCTATTAAAAACGTTGCCACTTATATCCCAGGAGTTAGGTTCAATCCAAGTGCTTCCTTTTAAAAGTGTGCACCAATACGAGATTAATACAGCAAATCTGAAGGCCACCTTCTTACGCACACGGAAGTCCTTCCGTGATGTCACGGAAAGCTTTCCCCCCTCACACCACAAGAAGTATGGGACTGCGATTCAGGATTGCCCTAAATTAATTCCAGTTGAGCGTTACACCTAGATGCAATCGTTATATGTAACAGGTATAAATACCTCTTGCACTGACAGTACACGCTGTGCAGCTGCAGACTTCGTGTATATTGCATCTGTATCAATACAGCTGTGTGCACATGCACATCTTTAAAATCGAACACGGCTCTGCATTTACTGAGGCTCTCCTCCGAAATACCTACAAAGATTGCAGCAATACTGGTGTACTATGCTACATCGTTCTCCTGTATCTAGGCAAGGCCACTCTGGTGCTGATTCACGGATCAAGCATCCAGAAATTATGCTACAATAATGTGTCCTAAATCGGTGAGTCGGTCTAACTTCCACTTACATTGCATGGTATTCGGCCAAGTTTACTCTGAGTAGATCTATTGAAATCCATGGCCCAAACGAAGGCATGTTCATTCATTAAAGTGGGTCTGCCCGCAGTAAAACTTAGTTTAATGCCACCCATGGAAGTTAATGAGAGTGTGAAGTGTCTTTAAAGATGGAACATATTTTCAGAAGTAAAGGTGTTTATCTCAAAGTTGTTGGGATGGCCCCCGTTAAGTCCAGTGAAGACCCCTACATTCTCGCTCATGGTTATAGTTGCAGTCTCTGTAGCACATACGACTGCAATTCCTGGGCATGTTTTCATTAAGGCAAATATCATTTATTTTAATCGGACATGTTTACTTCCGAGTAACCATGGGTAGGATCGGGTTGGATGAAGATATATGTCATTGCATCCTCGGTCAACACTTAAATTGAAGTAGCCGATCCTCCAGGCTCCACTCAGTTTAACCGAACAGTCCTAGGTAGGTGTACTTCGGATTGCAATCAAACACGCTTACTCAGAAGCAAGTCCCAATATATTCAACTAGGACTGGCTGGTTGAAGTGCGCCCCTAAAGAAGCAGTTTAACAGCCCATGCACGTTTACTCAGAAGTAACTCCCATTGATTCGAGTCGAACTTACTCCCAAGCAAGCGTGTAAAGGATCCTTTGACAACACGATCCTATGCACATTTCATCGGAATCCAATCCTACTACATTAAATTAGACTCACTGGAAGGAAACCACCAGGGATAGATGGAAATCCATCGGCAAATCTGAGCTCTCTTTCCCCCCAGGATCCTCAGGGTTCCTATACAGTACCTTTATTGGAATTAAATTTCACCTAGAGCTTCGACTACATTTGTACTAGATGCAGTAAGTGCTGTTATATAGAGAGCCCGCTTGTTTGTTTTTAAATACATTTCAGAGTGACAGGGTCAATCACCGCTCTTTTACTGAGATGGTCTGGCTAAATCACGACGGAGACTTCATTCCAGTTACAAGCCCGGCTCCTACTGCCTTTCCTGCTAGGTTTCTATCTCTCAGTGGCAAATGCCTGGATTTGCCGGGCGTGTGTGCAACTCTTCTACCTCCCCGCGCACCCGCTGTTTCCCGACAGAAAAGGAGAAACCAAATGTCTCCCAGAATCTAGCTACAAAGGCAGTGCCATCTGCAATTATAGTTCCATTCCCTTCTCCTTCTAATCCCTCACTATGCGTCCCCAGCACAGGACTGGGACACCGGTTTAATCCCCCAAGACTCTGTATTGATAATCAGAATAATGAGATGGTGTGGCGAGGGAAAGCGAAGCAGCGTGGAGCCGGCGGAGAACCCTTACCTGCGGCCTCGGGGCTAGAGGTGTCGGAGATGGTGTGCACCTCCAGCCGGTGCTTGGCAGAATCCAAGGCCGAGCGCGGCTGGCCGGGGGTCAGGGCTGAAGCCATGACCAGGGCCGGCTGGTGGTGGTGGTGGTGGTGGCAGGAGGAGGAGGAAGAGGCGGAGGAGGAGGTGGAGGAAGCGGAGGAAGGGGAGGTGGAGCAGCACAGTTTATTCCCGGCTACCAGCCGCTCCAGTCTCAGCGGCTCTTTCAGGCAGTTCATCGGGCTGCGGGAGCCAGCCCGAGCTGCCGGGGGCTGCACACTGGGTGTGGATGTGCGCGCTACGTGTGTGGACAGAGGCGCAGCCCTCGGCGCGGGAGACGCGGCCGGAGAAGCTCCTCCGCCGCCTCCTTGTCAGTTTCACTGTGTCAGTTTCACTTCTCCCGCAGCAGGCAGCCCTGCTTGGCTCTTAAGGCGACGCTGCTGCCCCCCGCCGTCGCTGCCCTCCTCCTCCACCTCCTCCCGACGGGCGGCCGCCCCGTCGCATGAGCCTCTGCGGGCGAAAGCAGGAGAAACCCCGAAGAAGAGCGAATGCACCCTCCGCCGTAGACTCCCGCGGCGGACCGCGCCGACCATGAATAAATCACCAGGCTGCAGACGGACTCGCGGGCCGGGCCAGAGTGACAGGCGCAGGTCGACTGTATTAGATCCAAGGCGTGGGCGGCTGCTGCAAGAGCAAGAGCCTCGACGGTCAGCGCTGCGTAGCTGCGCAAGCCCCTCTCGGTCGTTGCACGTCTCCCCTCGCTCCGGTCTACCCAGCCCAGGCGAGCGACGGACCCCGAGCAGCTCAGCAGCTTCCCTGTTTGCCTAACAACTTAAACCCAGAGGCGGCCTTCCCGGGGCGATGATATCACCCGGCCCCCTTTTCTGCCCTCCCTCCTGCCTCCCCCCCGTCCTAGACTCGCCGCTGAGACTCGGAGTGACGCGCGCCGCGGCCAATCAGGAGGCGCTACGCCCCGGCGAAGGCTATAATAAGACCACCCTATCAGAAACTTAGGGCAGGGCTAAATTAAAAGTCTTGCTCTCTTGTCTCCCCCCCCCCGCCCCTACCGCTCTTCCAGTCAGGTCTGCTCTCAAAGGCTTGCATTGCAAGGGAGCAAAGTGGGGAGTTAGAAAATAAGAACGGGGAAAGTCATTTCCGATGGAAGCAATATTATTATGATTATTCACAAACACAATTTTATTCTGATGGCGTTTGCAATTTGCAGAACGCTTTCCAACTCTTACTTTTTAAAAACATCAGGAGACAGCTAGATGTGCCCCACAAATAACTTTGATAAAATGACTAGGAAACCTACACCTAACTCTCCGGGAGAGACAGTTTTTGCTGCATCGAGAAGACTCTTTCTCCTGCCTCGGAAGCTTCGTTTCAATGACTCAGAAAATAAATCGCACTTTAAGGAGAAAATCTTAAAAAATAAATGCGCCACCAAGCCAGTGGCAAGCCTTAAAAGCAGACTTGCCGGCTGGAAACCCGAGGGAAGCACATCTCCTAAGACGGCAAGTGTCTGAACGGCTGGCAGTCGCGAATGAAAAAGTACTCGGGAAATATGCCATGTTCACTGACACAAAACACGATCGTTTAAAATTGCCATTTTGGAAAGCGTGAATTACTACCAGTCCAAAGTAAGATATATCGAGAGAGACGGCCAGTTTTTCAATTGTCTATACATGCCACCCACAGAATTTGAAAGGGCGATATATAAACGTAATAAAAATATATACATGAATGCAAAATGTTCATTCAAATCCAATACTTTTATTTTTTAAAAAATCAAAGAACCCATTAAACCATATTTCTCTTTCATATTTTGTGACTCAGTCCTAAACATATTAATTTGCAAACCAATTATTGGGAAAAAGTTGGGGGGAAGTCCCGTGGGAAGTCCAAAAGGCTTGCTTTGAAATAAACGTGCAGTAACATCGCTCGGTCAGTCCCATCATTTTCTTTATTTTCAGTTAAAATAACCCCCCAAATTAATTTATCCTCCGGTTATTTTAATATGCCAATATAATGTCATCCATACATTTCTTCAGACGCTATTGGGGGGGACGGACTGGAGAAGAGGACCATATATATATATATATATATATATATATATATATAACAATGTAAATTATATTAAGTGAAAACCACATAAATAGACTATACGATCGATATGCTAGGTTAAATTTGATCCTTGTTTAAACTCTCATTTCTGGCACTAACACAACCCTACAAGTCTCACGGTGGATTCCTTTGGAACGTAACCCCAGGTAAGCGCTATTTAAAACCGCGAGAGCCCCTTCCCAATAAATGTCTTCAGAATTCGTTCTTTACCATCGCATCCCCAATAAGGAAAACTTCCGTTCCTTCTCTCTCCCGGAATTATTTTCCCCACACGCACAATGTCACATTTTTGCCATGACGATAAAAGGACTTTGATATATTCTTACGCACAAGAATATATGTCTATCCATCTATCTGTATTCGAGCGAAAGAGAAAGTTAGGTTAATTAAGACAATTCAGTTCAAAAAATGCCCTTATATGAGCTTCCTATCGCGCTCTGCATGCAGGATTTGCTAATATTCTTTGGGTTTGGTTTTTTTAAAGTGTGACAATATAGTACAATCTTTGCTGGAACGAAAACAGAATCGTTGGAAACAGAATTTTTGTTAACCATGATGGGGGATACTTTGCTTGGTCAGAATGTCCATTTAGATTAGAGATTCCCGAGAGAGGACGGAGGCTGTTATACCGACACAGGAAGAGAGAATTAACCCCAATAGTTAGAAGATGATAGAAAACACATCCGATCTAGTGGATCCCTCAGTGTTACGCACTTTGCCAAATTTCTCCCTAGCCCCAAGAATCATCTAAGCACTGCATACATACAACAGATCACAATCTTGCGCTCCCACATTCGTTAATACGAAATAACTACCTCTCTTGACTCCATATTCGCAGTTATCAACTCTGATTACTCCCGAGTAGAAGTACTCCTTTGCCATGGTTTAATTTTCCAGAGGGCCACGGCGAGGTTGAAGCTTCCATATGGTATCGCTAAAACCCGCCTTAGCTCATCTCAGAAGGCTTTTGGACAAGCTAAGGCGCAGTTGGTCCAAATGCCTCCATTCTCCAAGTTGTGGAGATAAAAAGCACCCCGCTTGGCTGAGAGGGGGACTCTGCAAACCATTCCCAATATCCCCACCACCCTCCTCCAGACTAGTGGTGGTCCGCTGGATTCTCTGCCTCCATCTCATCCCTCCTCATTTCGCTTCGAGACCGCTAAACTAGTCTGCGTATTGTTTTAGCAGTCTGTTGGTAAAGAAGGTCAAATTAATTTACATTCTGCTCATTATCCCGGTGTTTAAATGACGTGATTTATCCCTGCGATTTGACAAAGGCGCTCCCTCTCTGTCTCTCCCCTCCACAGCTTTCCTTAGACCCCACTGCGTTTCGATGGAGACAATATTCTTACATTTGTAGTGGATTTTAATCTGATAAGACTCTAATTTCCTTAAGTCTTTTAAATAGGGCTTTTTAAACGATTCTAGCCGTTTTCTTATTGAATTTCCTCTAATTCCCCCAAGATCATAAAGTATATGTGTAAAGTAAATAGTTTTTCCCACAGCACCGGCAGCAGATGACCTATAAGTAAGTCAATAAGAATCCAGCGCCTTTCTGCACAATTTGTTTACTAATCATATCCCGGTTTCTGCTTAACCTCCCGGGGGCGACTGGGGGGTTCACACTCCACGCAAATCCCCTGAGGCCCTTCTGGATCAATGGAAGCCGTTGCAGGAGGCAACCAGCCACTCCAGGCGCGGCGAGCGAGGATGGGAACGCGAGACCCACCCTGGGAGACAGGGCGGAAGCTTCCTCCACGTTCGCTGCAAAGCAAGCTGGACGGGATTGGGGAGAGAGAGGAAGGAAATGGACGATGGCCTGGAATGTCTGTTCCCATATAGACAAGATCAGCACTTTGATCCCGTTTCAAGAAATTCGGAATGCTACCCCCCCAAAGCGGATTACAGCCCCTCCTTCCCCTCTCGACAAGATCCATTTCAAGTGCAGTATGCTATCCATGTCTACCTGTCAGTAAGTGGGGCTTACTCTCACGAAGAGTTGCTATAGGACTGCAGCCTCTTAACCCGAAAATAGGTTCCGTGTGTAGATGCGCAGTTTAAAAAATGCGTTAAGCAACCATTCACCCGCGTTTTAAGGAAGCAAAAAATATGCACCTTGCTCCTGGACTCCAGAAATCATAAAGATATAAAAACGCAAGCGAAGAGTTTGGCTAATGGCCCTCAAAGGTCCATAGGATGGCGATTAGGATATGCTCAGGTGTTTGGGGTATCTTTTCTATCCGTTGCAATTTCGTATACCACCCTAAACACCTTTGCTTGGCAAGGGAGGTCAAAGGAGAATTTGTGTGCTCGGAGCTAAAGCGAAGAGAAGTGCGTGTATTTTTGTGTAATGTAGAAGACAATGATTAGCCGCATAAAAACAACAACCCAACCCTAAACAGAATTGTTAGGAAGCAAATCCCATTGATTTCGATGGAACTGCCTTCCAAGAACCTTCAAGTGCAATCAATGGGAACTTCCAAGTCAATGTGTTTAAAATGGGTCAAAGCGGGATTAACTGTTCTGATAAGTAAACTACCGAATGAGACCTAGGCAGATTGCAAGGAACATGTGGGCTGTTGTGTGACTATCTGGGCGTTTCCCTAAATGAAAACTGCCCAGGTTTCGTCTTGCTGGGATAGTTAGGGATGCACCTTCTCCGGAACTTATCTGGGAGATTCTTCCATGCTAGGCCTTAGATGCTAGCTCTACTCAAAAGCCTTGGGGGGGGGGTGTTCTGGAAAAGACCGAGAAAATAAATGGGGTGTGTGAATCGATAGGGAATTTATAAGTAACAATATTAAAGAGAAACAAAATTAAACATAAAGACTGTAAAAAAAATATAATGTGTCATAGCGTTTGCATGACTCACAAACCACCCACCGACCAAGGTGAATTACCCTCTCCGAGAATGTACCTGTCATAGCCGCAAACAAAGATGTCTTATGCTGAGTCAGATCATTGCTCCATCCAGTCCAGGACTGTTTACTTTCTAGGGTTTCAGGCTTTCACACCACATGCTACCTGAAACCTGGGACTTTCTTCACGTAAGCAGTGCTCTGCCACTGAGGCACGGTCCATCCCCAGCTGTGGGCAAGATCTAAAGTGGTACCTCCAAAAGGAACATGTGAAAATCCCTGGTGAATCAGGCCACTGGCCCATCTAGTAGGGTAGCTTGTTCAGGCCAACCAGATGCCTGCTGGAAGTCTGCAAGCAGGACCTGAGCGCAACAGGACGTTCCCAGCAGCTGGTATTCACAACCATCCTGCCTCCGACAGAGGAGGCAGAAGATGACCATTGTGGCTCATAGCCACTGGCAACTTTATCCTCCGTGAATTGATAGCCGTTTAAAGCCGTCCAAGCTGGTGGCCATCACTACAACTTGTGGGCCGCTCTCTCTAGATAAGGAATCAGGACAAGATCTGCAGGGGCTTATAGGGGACATCGTGCTTCCGTAGGGGAGGCTTCTGGGACAAAAAAGTGTGTTTTTCGCGAGAGGTGTGTGGGACCACTTTCCTTTTATCCAATGCTAGCTCAGGGCCTGTCGGTCGGCAGAGTTTTGTTTTGCAGTTCAGACTGGCCAAAGCCAACCTTTGGTTTTGGAAAGAGAAAGGAGACCACTCTTACGCTAGAAACAGCGAAGCTGTTCTGATTTCTTAAACTGCTTTGTTCATCCGACCAACCCAACAAAATCTGCCCTCTCCCGAGTCCCACACCATTTCTTGCACTCTGAGTTGTTTATCGCTCTATTCCTGAGCAGGACGTGAAGGCGGGGGCGGGGGAGGCAGTCCAATATTCGCTAGAACGTATTTCCTGGTGAATGTGCGTAAGATTGCAACCTAAGGCAGGAACAAGGCGGCGTTTTCTTGCGCTACCACCAGCCCCCTCCATAAACTAGGACTTTCTTGCACAAGACCCACCAGACATTGCTCAAGTCCCATTCCTGGCAATGAGCAGAGTTCAGGATAATTTCCCGATGGCCGTTGCGTCGGCTGCAATCCTATACATTCTTACCCTTTTGAGTCAACAAATATAGGGTGAGTTTCTTTAAAGTAGGA
Source organism: Podarcis filfolensis (assembly GCF_964270895.1). Lineage (NCBI taxonomy): Eukaryota > Metazoa > Chordata > Lepidosauria > Squamata > Lacertidae > Podarcis > Podarcis filfolensis. Next base: position 53,168,880 of record NC_139610.1, on the reverse strand, counting down.
ACATCTTGTGGCCTTGGATGCAACAATGTCCAGCGGTTGCACGTTGCGCTTAGCAAATGATCCATCCAGTTCTATAAGTTTACCCTCGTTTCTACTGTTCCAACCCGCCTTCATCACTGACTGCCATCCCCGACTGAATCCTTGACTCTTTAACAGCAAGAAGGAAATGACTACTTCTTGCCAAGTACAACGCTGACAGTTTTAAATAAATTTGGGGAAACCAGGGTGCGTTCCTTGCTTTGTGGCCAGCGAAGACTCACATCCATCCATCCAAATGACCATTCAAACGCTGAACTCGAAACGCGAGTCTGTTTAGATCTCACCTCTTCATCTGGTGACAATCTTTGCCTTATTATATTAAATATTCCCTAACCACCGGTTGATAATCAAGGGGTCTGTCTCGCACCCTCTTCCAAGCGCTACATTTTGGGAACCGCGTTGTGTCTTGGAAACAAATCTCATACTTTCAGTGATATTTCAATGACACTTCGATTTTCTAGGATACTTATAACCATAGCTAAGTGATAACCAATGATATTCTTAAGCGACTGTGGTTAATAAACCGCACAAGAGACAACGTCGCCTATGTTTTAAAGAAGCAAAAAGCCAATTTAAAAATCCAGAGTAAATTCAGGTATACGAGAGACTTAGCCCCCCAGAATCAGCCGATCATTTGAAGCAGAAGCTACGCTCCAGTAAGGCAAGCATTTGGCCATAAAGGGATGCATAGCTAAACTGAAGTGTTAGGATTTAAACCGGATTAGTTCCATTGATTCGGCTTAAAGTCTAATACTACGTCTTAACCGGTTTGTGGGTTGAGTTCTCTAATAGACAATAGAATTGTCCTGAAATAATTCCTATGGGTTTCCCTATACTTTACGAAGGAAGATCGCTAGAAATCAGTAAGCAAAGGTCCCAGTATCAGGATTCTGAGTTGTTGTAGTTCTTAATTGATTAACCAATTAGGAATAGAGTTATGGAATCAAGGTATAAGAAGATACAAGAGGAGCCCCGTTGGATCAGAACAAAGGCCTGCTCAGATCACCATTCTCTATCCCTCAGCGGCCAGCTGGGTGTTTATAGAGAGCGCCTAAGCAGGACCTGAGCGCCAGAGCCCTCCATTAACCGCTGTTCTTCCCAGCCGTCTTTTCCTGGAGGTGAGATATCATTTAGCCATCGCGACTAGCAGCAGGCATCACTTCAACAGGTTGGAGACGAACACAACGTTTGCACGCGCCTTTGAAGAAACAAGAGTGAAGAGAATACCAGAATACCAGGAAGAATCTGCCAGAATCTTTGACGCCACGGGGCCTAAACGCTTCCAGAGCGATTCAAAATTGTCTACAATTGCCCCACCCACCCACCCCGCTCTGCGTCGGTAAAGCCCACTTGAAATCTGAAAAGACTGTAGCGAAGGAAGCGCAAGACGGTACTTCGTTCTCCTTTCTTTCTCTCACCCCTCGTTTCCTTGGTCCATTCATACTATCACTGCTACTGGAACTGCTGCTGCTACTACTAGAACAACATCATAAACAAGCAAATGGAATAAATATTCTTAAGGATAAAACTGAAACGGAATGCGATTTTTTTGTTTGTTACATTTATATCTCGCCCTTCTGACCAAGGGAGGCCACTGCCACCAATGAGAAGAATTATTAAATAGAATAAATGCCTCTACTACCGTTGCTACTGTTACGACGACGACGACAACCACTTGGTGTTAGTTATTATTATTATTATTATTATTATTATTATTATTATTAAGTTGAAATATCTTGGATCAATAAAAGGTTATCATTACCTTGATATTTAGTGGTCATCCCACCCACGCGTTTCCAAACGGCCTTTTTATCTCACAACAGCCTTGTGAGGTAGATCGGACCGATTGGCTCAGAGTTGCCCGATAACCTGCATCTCCACTGTCTCGCTGCAACCTTAGCCACACACAGTGGGTCTCGGAGGCACTGGTTACTGGAGTTCCTCCCCGCCTGGTTTCCTGCTTCTCTCGCTCCACAGTCTGTTTAAGAAGAAGCCTTACGTGTCCGCAGGCATGTTCCCCTCTGCCACTCTCAGGATGCCAAATATCCCGCTCTTTGCGCTCAGAAAAGTTCAACACAGATTGGTGGATCTAGCCCTGACCATCTGAACCCTAAACGGAGTCCATTGACTTCCCTCTGGAACGTGTGTGCACCAACCTGGTGGGACTTGCGGACTTCCTCTTCAGTCTGCCAGAGATGGCTCACATCTACTGTCCAGCATAGTGTCCAACCTTAACACACGGAGGGCGCTGTCGGTATTTTCGAATGGAGTTCAATCACATACCGGCAAAATCTGGTTGCGCAATTAGAGTTGGACCCAAACTCCCTACCCCCCAAAAAGACGGGACTTCCAAAGGAAGTGACGGAGAAATGCACTGGAGAGTGTGGGACAGGCAGCGTGAAGTAGTGGTTAGAGTCTCGAACTAGGAGCTGGGAGGCCAGTGTTCAAACCCCCAACTAGCCATGAAACTTACTAGAGTGACCTTGGCTCAGCCACTGCCTCTCAGTCTGACTTACTTCGCATGGTTGTTGTGAGGGTTATATAGGGAAAGGGAAGCCACCTCGAACCTCTTGGAGTAAAGGTGGACTATAAATGCAAGAAATAAATAATAGTAAATTGATGCAACGTTGTCTAATCTTCTCCCATACAAATCACTGTGGATGCTTGCTAAATAGGCAACGTCGTCTAACCTTCCCGCAAACAAATCAAGATGAACCTTCGGTAAGCAAGTCGTGGGGAACCCCGCCCCAGCAACTGAGTTCATCTCAGATGTTTTGAAATGGAGATGTAGAAATCAGGAGCACACCTGCTCACTCAACCTCAGGCCATTGCATCCAGCACCTAAAATATGTAATAGTATTCAGGTTTCTTACAACTTGAACGAGGTCCCCCACTTTCTTTCTTTTTTTAATCTCACCTTGGTTAAAATCTGGTAGCGTCTGCTCTGGCCGGATACATTTACTATGGTCCCGGGTCAAGGTTGTCCATCCTTGATCCGGCAACGGACCCAAGGGAGAGCAAATGGGGCGAGCTACTACTCAGATTCAGTCAGATTCATTCAGTCAAATTTTAATTTGTCAAGATCTAGAATTTTGCAATAACAAAATCTGCACCTTCTAGATCAACAGGCTTTTTAGCATCCCATAGTGGATGTTCCTTAAATTCCCTCCGGCGGCCACTAACCAATCTGGAATAAATAGGGACTCCGTTTCTCTGTGTTTACAGCCTCCCCCCCCCCCATTCTACACCCGGGAAAAACCAGTTTTCTCTTGAAACCGCTGTAGAGAGAAAATAAAATCTAAAAAACAAATTCCAGCCATTTTATCCTGAGGTAACTGGTTGGGAGAAATAAAAAATAATAATCTTTTTAGCTGGAGCAGGTGAGCTTCCCACCAGTTTCCATCTCACTAAAGCGCCCGGGTCTGCACTTCTGCAAAATGACTCGGTTGGCGCTCGGGCAGAGCCTCTGGATAGACCTGTTGTCGTTGTCTTTCTTTCTCTTTTTAAAACCCATTGGCTTGTTGTCTTTCGCCTGCCTCGGATTACCGACTATTCGCCTAGATGAAGAGCCATTAATTACCCATTCAGTCAATATTGGGAAGGCGACAAAGCTTTTTACATAGGATTAACGAGGCATCAGATTGTGCCATTAGTATATTCCTGCGCACGGCTAAAGCTTTCGTTATACATTGCTCCTTCCCTCCACCCGCAGTCGATCTGGCAACTGCTGCATATATTAGGGTCCGGCGACGGCGACGTGTGTGTGTGTGTGTGTGTGTGTGAGAGAGAGAGAGAGAGAGAGAGAGAGAGAGAGAGAGAGAGAGAGAGAGAAAGCAAAGGTAACTTGTTATCTCCATTTGGAGTAGTATTGGAAGGCGACATTGGACTCGATTTCGGAACAGCTGGCCTGGGGAGATGGGATCAGGCTCTCCCGGCTGGGGACGGATATGTGGGCAAGTCTCCGTGTTATTTAGCACAGCGGACAGGTTTCGAGTTAGAAATAGGAGCACCCGCCCCTCTCTTCCCCCCATTCTCTTCCTGACTTCCCCTCCCTGCCTCGTCTGCAAATCCTCCAGGAGCTTTGCTCTCGGAAGATCCCTCTCAAGCCGAAATTAAAGTAAAATAAATCTAGTCTCTTACGCTCCACTCTTCTTAGCGTCAGGTGTACGGCTTTTCCTCCCTGCACAACGGTTCCTTAAATAAATTCCAAAGAAAGAAGATGAAATTGGGCTTTTTCATCACCACCGTCATCTTATCAGCAGTATTATCCGAGGCACTTTTCATGCGTACAAAAATGCTTCGTTCTGTCAACTGATTTCCCCGCCCCCTCACAACAGCCTTGTAAGTCGGTGCGAGGTGGAAACTCCATGGTCAGGTGCAGTATATCACTGGTCAACAGGTGGGTTTGAGAAAACCCAACAAGCGATGGCTTCTCAACTTTATTTTGAGCTTTTGAGAGGCATCTGATTGGCTACTGCCAATGACGGGAACATGTGAACCTCAAGATATTAGACTCCAATTCCCATCAGCTTCACCCAGGTTGGCCAATAATCAGGGATGCTGGGAGATGTAGTTTGGATAGGCATCGCTTCCCTATTTACGTAATATGTCAAAGCGTGCCATAACTAGGGAAGTATTAACGTAGCAGATAATTAAACTCGGTTCCCCGGTTCAGACTCAGCAGTTCGGCCGCTATTCAGGCTTAAAACTCCAGTTTGATGAATCACATTAATCTATGTACTTTTGTGGAGTCAGCCCAATACATTTCGCTCCTCTCCCATTCCTTGTGAAGAAGCCAGTTGGCCTGGCCTACCTCACAGGGTTGTTGTGAGGATAAAACGGGCAAGGGAAGTACCATGTCGGCCACCTAGAGAGCTCGCTGGAGGAAAGACGTAACAATGAAATGAATGAGAGAGCATCTTCTAGCAAACTATGGCAAAATTCTTAGAGGTCTTTTATTCGAGTAAACAGTGTGTACAGTACAGAGCAACCTGAAGACGCTCGTATCTGAAGCAACCTAGTTATGCTATGGTTGCCTGTCCCTCCACAGTCGTTTTGAAACTGCACTATAAGATACATAGCCTCATCCGGCGCTTTGGAAGCGAGTCCCCCTGGGTTCAGTGGGATGGATGTCCAAGCGAGGGGGTTCAGAAGTGCAGCCAGAGCAACCCGGTAGACAAACAACAAAACAGAGCTAGGACAAGGAGCTGCAAGGATTCCCCCCCGCTCCTCTCCCAGGAACGCACGCACAGAGAGCAGCCGCAATCCTGTATACACTTACCTGGAATCAAGTCCCACTGGACTCAACGAGATTTATTTTTTATCTCTCTCTCTCTCTCTCTCTCTCTCTCTCTCTCTCTCTCTCTCTCTCTCTCTCTCACTCTCACCCTCTATCTCACACACACACACGCTCACACACTTATACTATCACTTTGGATTTTTAATTGGAAGCCGCTTTGTAAACCAACTTTGTGTGGGAAGCAGGGTTCACATATAACGAGGACGCTTTTGTTGCGTTGTGGAATGTGAACCACTTTGAAACTTCCGGGAATGAATAGCGACATCGAATTTATTTTAAGAAATAAACGAAATGTTGACTCGATGGGTTCCGAGTCCTCAAGAAAACGATTTGGCTGACAGAGCAATCCGCAACAAGCTTTTTTTTCAGGAGTAGGTCCCACTGAGTTGAATGGAACTTGTTCCCTGGAAAAGGGCTCGACACGCGACTCCAGTTCTTTCCTGTTCACTAGATCCGAAAAAGGTTCCACAGGTCAGGCGTATTTGGATTGTAAACCTGCCCCGAGCTTCACAGCAATATTGATTTGATGGTATTCTTGATCTAAGTGTGTGTCCCCCCCCCCCGCCCTTGAATGGGTACCCTTGAGACAGAATTTAGCCCTTCTAAGTCCTCGTTAGAAGAACTGGAACCAGCGCCATTGATCTCAATGGGACTAACTTCCGAGTAGGCATGGATATGGTCAGGTGGCAGACCCCACACAGATTTCAGTGGAAGAAATATTCAGCATATGCCAGCAGAAGGTCCCAAATATAATGCCCGACATCTCCAGGCAGGACTGGCGATGTCCCCTGTCTGAAGCCCTGTAGACTCATAGAACCATAAAACTGTAGAATTGGAAGGGGTGGGGTGGGGTCATCAAGTCCAACCCTCTGCAACACAGGAATCCTGCCCACAGCCATCCCTGGGTGGGCTCGAACCACCAAGCTTCTGGTTACAAGTCAGACCCACACTGACCCATTGCGCCACAGGCTTCCTTCAGTGTAGACAGCACTGAGCTGGATGGACACAGAATAAGTTTTTCCCACTGAAATCAATAGAACATGCAGGACACTGACTCCGAGGTATTTGTGCATTAGGACTACAGCCTTGGAAAGGGGTGCAAAGTTGGCTGTGCTTGGCTTTTAAAATTAGTGAACAACAGGTAGCACTTATCAAGCAAATCCTAATCGATTGATCGCATGTTTTCAGTCAACTAATCGACTAATGCAACCATTGAATCTTCATACGGAAAAAAAGCAATGGCTTTACATTAAAAAAAGCAATGATTTGGGCTTGTTTAAATGATGGACCCATGTGAAGAATTCCTCTCACAAGGAACACAATGCCTCCCTTAAGACGGTGCTGATACTTGTATTTAAAATAATGATAAAGTTTTAAAAAGGAGGTCTATTAATTAAGAAGGGCATATTTTTACTGGATCACTGTGTCTAAAACTCGATTAATCTGTCAGATCCTTGCCTAAATAATAACACTGCGGCCCCATTTAATGTTGTTGTTGCTGTTAACTAAGTATTTGGCCTTAGCTAAACTTTGAAGGTATGCATTTGTTTTTTTCTGAGACTTATATGCCGCTTTTCAGGGATCAGCACTGCTATACTCCCTCCTCGAGCTGATCTGTCTAGCCCTAGGGATAGAGCTACCTTAGACCACCGGTCCGTTTAGCTCGGCATTGTCTACATTCACTGACAGGGAGCCTCCTTGTCTGAACTTTCAGACAAGGGTCATCCCCAGCCCTACCCTGCAGATGCCGGGGATTGAACCTAGGACCTTCTGCATGCAAGGCAAAAGTATTACCACTGAACTACGGCCCTTCCTCGACTTGGCTCTGAAAGGTTTGGTGAAGCTTCTGCCGGGCTCCTATTTAAGCAAAGTGCTGCTTGCTTCCTAGGAAGCGGGTGACGGAAATGCCACATAGTCTTCCTGCAGCGAGATGTGGACAGACAGGGCTGTTCCTATGGGATCGAAAAACTACGCAGGGGCCCCAGATCCTCTACACCTTTAATCGGAAAATAGACCCACTGTAGCCAGTCGAACTTGCTTTCCCCTACCACGAATGTTCACACAGAAGTGCATCTTACACGCCTGAGAGAGGCTATTATTTATCTGAAATACTGATTTATTATTATGCAAGAACCGACTTTCAGGATCGCAGCCGAGGTGTTGGGGTTAAACTAAATGAAACCCGGATCTACTTCAGTTTAATTGGATTTCGCATATGTATCTAATTCAACACCCCCACTTCAATAAACAAATAATTGAATTAAATTAGCCTATCACGCATGAATTAACCAGGAACAGGCTAGCATACTGTACCTACTTACCTGGAAGTAAATTTTATTGAACTCAGGGGAACTTACTTCTGAGTAGATATGTATAGGATTTAACCAATGACACATCCTTTTTAAAACAAAAAAACAAAACAAAAAAACAAAAAAACCCTACAATGTTGCCCTCATTTCGGAAAGTCAATATACGAACTTGATATGTTACTGTTACCTGGGAAATGCTACAAACTTTTAACGGGAAGTTTATGCAGGCACTTTCGTTGTTTTTTTAAAGCACCTACCCCCAAAATACTTCTTGCTTTTCATCAACCATCGAGGACTTGTGGGTTAAAATATAAAGAAATACTCGCATTTTCAACGCCCTAATCTGCAGTGCCTAGGGTTGTGTTGGCTTTAACAAAACTACCTTGCAGAGGAGGTTTCAAGAAGAGAACTGAAAAGAGACATCCAGGCGACTGACAATTCACTCCTCTTTACTGAGGGACTCAAAACCCGATCCAGATAATCTCCACTCATTCCTTCTTTCCAAAATCAGCCGGGAAGCAAGGTTGAAATGAACGGAGACTACGCCACCTGGCAAGAAGACCAATCACATCCAAGTCCCATTGCACTAGACAACGTGGCAACTAGGCAACTTGGGAAGACAGGCGAACTAATGCCAGTGTACTGGAAGAAGCAAAGATCACTAGTGTCGAAGCAGTGATCCTTCAACATCAACTTCGTTGGACTGGTCATGTTGTTCGGATGCCTGATTATCGTCTGCCAAAGCAACTACTGTACTCTATTCCGAACCTAAAAATGGAAAGCATAATGCTGGCGGCCAACAAAAGAGGTTTAAAGACTCTCTCAAGGCAAACCTAAAAAAATGTAGCATAAATACAGACAACTGGGAAACGCTGGCCTTGTGAGCGCTCCGATTGGAGAACAGTCTTTTTACCAAAGGTGTCATGGACATTGAAGATGCTGGAACTCAGAACGAAAGGGAGAAACGTGCCAAGAGAAAGACACGTTTGGCAAACCCTCACCGTTATCAATCCCCCCTCCCAAAAAAACAAACCCCTATTTCCCGACTGTAGAAGGACGTGTGGATCCAGAATTGGCTTCCACAGTCACTTACGGACTCACTTCCATGTTCATGGAAGACAATCTTACTCGGCCATGAGTGATGCCACAGAAGAAAAAGAAGTTGTTAAGCCAGGCCATCCTGAACTGGTGGAGCCCCCGTTCATTTCAATGGGGCTTGAGCAGGAGACCTTCCTGGCAGATCCCGCGCTTTTGTAGTTGAAGCCCAACGCGTCTAGAGTTAGAAAATCTATGAATACATTTGAGGACATCTTCGAAGTGCCACAAGACTAGGCTAGTTTTCCCTTTAACAGAGTGACACAGCTACCCTTCTGAAAACCGTTTACTTTGGAGTAAGGATTTAATACGCTGGCCAAGCCTTTCCAATCCTCAATCAGTGGGACTTTTCTCTGGGAAAGAGCGTTTGGGGATCGTGTCTGCTCTTAAGCATGGCTGGTGTGGCAGGTGAAAAGGAAACACTTAAATCTCACTTATTTAAAAAGGCAATCAAAGCTAAACATTTGCGTCAAACTTTCTCACTTCAGGTTTGTGGGAGCTCCTTTCTCTCTTCCCAAACCAGAACGAGAGGTGCTATATCCTAACACTATGGTCACAAAGGATTAAGGAGCAGGGCACCCAGGGTGCATCTCAGCCAAGAACTTTGTTTGCAGTGTCAGAACTGAGGTCCCCATCCATAGACACACAAATCCATTCCAGGTTTTCTTCCCAAACTTCCTTACCCCCACCAGCCTAATTTTGAAAACAATAACCTCCACCAGCACCAGAATCTGTTGTTATCCTTAATTCAGAAATCCTTGGGATCTACTGCAAGTCGCCCAGAGATCTACCAGTTGAGCCTGATCTACCCTTTGCCTAACCATGTCTGGCTGCTCAGTTTAGTTCTGTCATCTCCACACATTGGCCAGTCCCTTCCGCTATGAAGGTGGTCACCTTGTACCAAAGGCTAATGGATAGCATTACTATTATACCGTGAAGCCCAATGGATTCCTTAGGTAGGACAGAACAGCCCGAAACTTACTTCAGCCGAAATATCTTGTCTGAAGCCGGTTTCGTGCCACTCTTTCCACTGCAACTAATCAACCTACAGTGCAATCCTGTGGATGTCTACTCGGAAGTGCCATTGAGATGGGACTTATTTCCAGGTAAGCGTGTATCCGATGGCAGCCGTTGAATCGAATTCGTAGGCTAAACTTGCTTGTCGGTGTGTTTTAACAACAACACCCCCCACCAATGGTCTTTATATGTTTACATAGCAATTTCCCTTCTGATTTCAGAGGGTGAAAAACAGACTCACGGATCATTGTGCAGGGCAGGAAATGTAACATGTAGATACAAAACCCCAGGCTCTTAATGAACGGTTAGAAAAATAGCCACTTGTTTCTCAGCGAGAAGAGTGAAAAGGTCACCAAGCATTTGGAAATGGTTCCAAATCTAAGCTCTCGCTCAGAAGTCGGATTGCTTGATGTCAGTGCAACTGGCGTTTGATGGAGCATCCCGGAATTACTTAAGGCGGACTACATGATCCTCCTTCAGATTGGCTGAATAGCGCAGGAAGATCTCTTTCAGCGGGTGTTTCCACGTGGAATTAGAAGGTCCTCATCTCAGTTCGTAAATGCGGCCAATTAGCAGAGTCTATATTAATTAGTCAGCAATAAAAGATTCTGTTCTGAAGGTGGCACGAATATGGGCGCTGAGGAGCACATCTGGGCATCTGAATATATTAAACAGAACAGAGTCCTCCTTTTCAGTGGGGCTCCGATCGATCTACGACACCATATATGACACAACCCTCTAAGTCTGATGTCTCAGAAGAATGTCTCAGAAGAACGTCCCACAGAATTCAATAGGGTTCGCTCCCAAGCAAGTGTGTAGCTCAAATCACATCACGCTCAACACCACGATCCTACGCATGTCTCCTCATAAGTAAGGCAAATTGGGCTCAATGGGGGTTACTCTCAGGTAAGTGCAAGTGCACTGGAAAAGACCCTGATGTTGGGAAACTGGAGGGCACAAGGAGAAGGGGACGACAGAGGACGAGATGGTTGGATAGTGTTCTCGAGGCTACCAGCATGAGTTTGAGCAAACTGAGGGAGGCAGTGGAAGACAGAAGTGCCTGGCGTGCTCTGGTCCATGTGGTCACGAAGAGTCGGACACGACTAAACGACTAAACAACAACAAAGTGCAAGTGCAGCCTAAAAAGTGACCTCCAACGTTAAGACTCTCATTTCCCTTGATAGACGGACGCTATAATACAGTGGTACCTCGGGTTACATACGCTTCAGGTTGCAGACTCCGCTAACCCAGAAATAGTGCTTCAGGTTAAGAACTTTGCTTCAGGATGAGAACAGAAATCTTGTTCCGGCGGCACGGCGGCAGCAGCAGGAGGCCCCATTAGCTAAAGTGGTGCTTCAGGTTAAGAACAGTTTCAGGTTAAGAACGGACCTCCGGAACGAATTAAGTACTTAACCTGAGGTACCACTGTAATCGCCTGTTACTTGAATTGAAGAAATGACTTTTCACTCATTGATGGGTCTTTCACCACCAGATAAAACCGACCTGCTTCCAAGTAAAAGTGCACTAGGAAGGCCTTTGTCTTATCTTTCAATCACGATCAAAACCGGGATTTTAACACCTTGATTTCAATAGTAGGATGTAAAGCATCGAATCCTTACTCTAAAGTAGCTCTCTCCCACCCCACCCCTCACTGCAGAAAATGCGATGCTTTTGTAATGTTGGTATAAGAACTGGGTGTGGTATGTATGGTATAGTAAGCGTGGTAGTATCAGCGTATTTTGATCTATTACACAGAGCTTAAATCAATGCGGCCACTCTATGCCACTTACCTCGGAATAAGCCCCAATGAAGTCAATAGGATTTACTTCTGAGTAGACATATAAAGGATTCTGTTTTGTATTTTTTTTTTAATTGTGGAAAAATGCGTGTTTCTGACGGGATATACCTACCGGTCATCAAGAGGAAAGTTTAAAACTAACCTCTCCCCACCAGCTTTTAAAATTATACAAGGCTTTCCGTTTTCTATGTAAAAAGAACTGGTATCCAATAGGAGTCTAGGAAATCAGTGGATGTCGACTGAAAACAATTGACCAGTGCGTTAGAGAGTCTATGTTACTTCATGCCACTGTTTATCACAGAAGTTACATTCTTAACACAGTCTCTTCTCCTTTAATATTAATTTAGATTACTATATCTTATGCCAGCAAAATTAGGTTGGCATCATATAAGGCAGAAATCATGGTACCGCAATGTCTTTGTTTTCTAGCCTGGGAGATACTGTGTAACTCGTTCGCTCTAAGCTGCTCCAAGTAAAATCAAGCGGAGCTCACTTTGTGTCAGAGAGTTGTGGTGAGCTAAGGTCTATTATTTTGTAAGCATTTTGTATGGCGCCTCTCCAGTGGTGGCACCTCATTTGTAGGCCTGGAGCCTATGATGGCTTTTTTAAGGTCAAAAACATTTTATTTAACCCATTCAGGTCTTTGGTTCTTAACTGAGAAGCTACTAGTTATGCTTGTGGTCTTTTTTGGGTGGGTGGGTGCTCATTCTTTTAAGTGGGGTGGGATTTGTTCCATATATATATATATTCCACGTAAACATTCAGAAGGATTGAGCTGCCTCGATTCCTGTTCCGGGAAGGAACATGCCAGCTTTTCTAATGATGTTAGGCAGCAAGCGAAGGGTACCTGACTGCGCCTTCGCGGATGCCTCCGGCCCTTCCCAGCTCTCTGACGTTGCCATGTTGCTCTTTTGCAAACACCACACGTCTAAGGCGAAGACGCCCCTGCCTTGAATTTAGTGAAAGTTTGTATGGGAGTTTGGTTGAGGCGGCTGCTGTTTGGGGTGGGGGGAATCGCCCCCTGCTTCGGGAGAGGATTGATGGTTACCGAGAACACCTCGGGACCATAGAGACAAGCTCAGTACAATTGTTACACCCTTCACGCGGAAAATCCCGAACCAAATTAACTTTGGCAAACAAGCCTTTTCGTCCAGAATTTACCCGCTCCCCCCCCACCCCGCACACAGACCGCGCTGCCCGCAGTTCCCATGGACCTGAGCAGCAGAGGGCGCTGTTGCACTTCCTTTAGGTCGAGGCGCAGCGCTGGCGATTAAAAGAGAAAGAGGGGAGATTGGGCCAGGGAGGCGCACAAACATCACCAGGGCGGCCGCGTAGAATCCAACAGCTGCTAAAGAAAGCTTTAAAAGGCAGAAGCAATAGAAGTGCCCCGCCCCACCCGCGCACCGCTTTCCTGGCCCACACACAATACGCTATACATTGTGGTTGCAACTTGAATCTCGTTCGACTGGGCGCAGTGATACAAGATCGCACCTATCAGCCTTTCCTAGGAGACACCGATGGGAATATGGAGCGGGCGGGGGGGGGGATAGGGGAGACTAGATTCAAGTGCGAGGCTGACCAGAAAGGGGTGGGCAGACTCACCATTGGCGCTGGGGTGTTGCCTTCCGAACAGTTTGCTGCTAGAAGCTTCCTTCCTGCTCTCTGGAGAATCATTGAATTCTCCTTTTTTAATATCAGAGTCTTTGGAGAAAAGACATTCAACAGCAGAAGGTTGTACCCCTGAGAGAGAGGGAGAGGGAGGAAGAGAAAGAGAAAGAAAAAGAGGGTCGTGGATCGGGAGAAGGAAAGGCCAGGCAAGCAGGCAGAGAGAGCGACGGAAGGGGGACAAAGAAAGAGAGACAGCGAGTTAGGGAAAGTGCGTTTGGAAAGCAAGCACGCTTAGGACACGTTTGTGGAAAGGGCCGTCCCGTCTCATACCCCCCAACCCAACCCTGGGACTCCCCGCTCCTCCGCTTTCTCTGCTTTGGACCCGGAGCAGCCACCCCAGCAGCCTGCCTTAGCCAGGCTAATGGGCACCCTGGACTTTACACAGAGCTCTGCAGCAGAGATCAAAACACTGGATCTAGCAGGACGCCTCGAATCGAGGTGCCAGGATAGGAAACTGAAGGGCGCTGGAACCACAGTCCAGCTAAGCCGGAGTTCGAAGACTGAAAGCCAGGCTAGTCCCGATCCCTTCAGTGAATCTTCACCCCTCGATTCCTACTCTCAACACAGAAGCATTGCAATACTGTGATAAAAATAAATAAGTAAATTACGCAACCTTTGGCTCTTCGGAAATCGGTTAACTTTTATCTCCCCTGGCCTTTGGCTGATGGGAGCTGGGCTCCAGCAAACAGCCAAAAGGCCACAGGACACCCCCTCAACTGGATTAGGGATCGGGCTGCAAATGGGATGGGGATGGAAGTGGCCACTGGGGGTGGTCCTCTTTGCCAGGACAGATAGATATTATGCATACACCCGCGCGCCCATCACCCAGGTGCTTTAACAGACTTAAAAAAACACAACCCACCCACAAATCAAAACAAATGCACACCGCACGTCGACATCATTCTTGCGAAGTGTAAATCGATGGGAAATATCTCTCTTACCTAACTGAACGCAAGCCGATACAAGTTTACGACAGTTGGACTCCATAACCCGTTATCTGCAAAACATTAGATGCATATGGGCGTTAAGAAGACACACAGAATGAAGCCACCGACCTGACAGCTCGGCTGGGCGAACGGAGGACGCCGAGCGCCTCTTAAAAGATGTCTAAAGCAAAGGAAAGAAAAACAAAACAAAACACGTAACAGTTGCCTAGTTTACCATCGGTTTCCCCCCCCCCCCGGTCTGGAGAAGAAAGGAGGTGAAAAGTGGGGGGCGGCAGATGTTTGGTAGGAGGGAGGTGCCTGCAATCCTAAACATATTCGGTGGGACTTAACTTCGTGGGCGGAGAGGGGAGTATGGTTAGGCTTGTGTTGCTGGTTTCGTTCCTCTTTGGGCATTTAAAGGCAGGAGGAAGGGGAGGGCGGAGATCCCTACGCGATTTTTTTTTAGTCCCGACTCCCAGTCCAGGAAAATCGAGGTTTGTTTGTTTGTTTGTTTGTTTGTTTAAAATCGATTGAACCACATCTCCTGGAACTCAAAGAGGTCGGCTTGACTGAGTAGTGCGGTTCGGGCTTTTTGGTTTTGGAGAAAATTAATGTGGTACCTGGACATTCAACTTTCCCCCTTCCTTGTGTCTCAGTTTTGGTGTTGTAAAGACCCACTATGGAAGATACAAGGCAGAAAATAGCAGTAGTAATAGTAATAATAATACACAATTATCCTCATCCTCACCAATGCAAAACTAATGTAAATTAATGTGCATCATTTGACGCGTGGAATCTGAGTAATGCCCATCGCCTCTAGGGATATTTCTCACTTGACATAACCGTCTCAATTCAGAAACACTTGAAAGAATTATTATTGTGGGGAGGGGTGTTGGGATCGGACTTCCCTTAGGTTTGTAAAAAACAAACAAACCTGTGGCTGTAGTCAGGCGCTACCCACTCTGTGCCTTGCTGGGATGACAGAGAGAGAAAATAGCTTTGCTCAGCTTGTCTAATGAAAATGTCTTTGAATGGAATTTATCCTTCTTCCTCTATAAAAAGCTTCGTTCAGTTTCACTAACCTACCAAGGGGACCTTCACTAGCCAAATTTGAAGCGACGCGCTGCTGTCAATGGGACTGGCCTACCCTGGTGATGTAGAATCCTGACCCTTTAATTCTTTGTTGCAGAAGTAGGACTGAGTGAAACTCAATAGGATGCACTTCCGGTGCTCCTATCCCAGACACTTCCTACACATCGAGGAGAAAATAGGAGGATCGGGCGCATAAGGTTGCACACTTACCTGGGAGCAAGTCGTACTAAACTTCCCGCGACTTAATTCCCAGTAAATGCAGGGTTAGGATCGGGCTGGCAGCTAATTAATGAGGCGCAGCCCGATCCTATGCTGAGCTAGGCGTGCCTAAACCCATTCAAATAATGCAACCAGCTGCTTCCCTGAATTGAAAATTAAAGCCTGCGCGGTCTTTCCTCTTTTGTCCGACTTTTAAAAAGTTGCCACCATTTAAGTAAAGGAGGAGAAGGAATTTGGATATCCGTCGCTCTCACTATAGAACTAATCTAGAAAAATAGCCGGGATGCAAAGTGGCCGGGTTTATTTTCAGGGACATTGGGTGTGTGTGTGTGTGCATATTTACCTCCTGCCCCCCAGTGAGAGAAAAATACACAAAATCAAAAAGAAAGAAGACATTCTCGTGAATGGCTGTGCCGGGCAGTCCAGGGACTTTCATTCTGCGGAAATTTTGGTGCCCCCGAATTTAAGAAGGAGATTCCCTTAAAATGAGGGCTGAGTTCACCCCGATCAGAGACGGAGCTTGTGCAATACATCGTGAGTTTCGGCCCTCTGTAGCCATGGAGAATTTGACCAGGATAAGCTCGCTGACTCCTTCACCCAGGTAGGTATACAGAACCTCCCGGTCCTATTCTTGTAGAAGGGATTTCGAAGACCGTTCTAAACACCTTCAGGGGAATTGGCTGATGACCCGCGGAGCGAGAGGAAAAGAGGGTCCCCCAACGCAGACCACCGCCTAGCCAGGGCTCCCACCCCGCTTGGTTTACACGGAGGGCACCCTCAGAAGGCCTCCTTCGGAAGAGCTCTGGGGTGCCACATTTGGAAGCTGCGGGTTTTAGTAATTCTGAGCCCCCCCCTTCTTTAAAGGTGGGGGAAATCTCAGGATTAGTGCCTGATTGAGATGTCTGTTCGGGAGATATTACAAAAATCATTATCAGCGCTCTCTACTAACTCGATATGAAGTAACACAGATGGGATTTTATTAGTCCAGGCTTCAGGTGTTTACTTATGATAATTTGGGTGAAAAATTTGCATGTCATCATCGTTTGGGTAATTTCCCCCTTTGAAACCCCCCCTCCCCCATTTCAATGGTGCTCCTCTATTAGCCTGTGCTTATCCTCCTTTAGAAATCTGGATCGGATAAATAAATATGACTAAGAAGCGGGTTAAGATTTTAGAGGGGGAAACCGCCATCGACAGCATATTTTTTTTTTGAAGATTCCGAATACGATCCATAATCAAATATCCTAATAGCATCACCCATATCCTGAGCGCGTTTATTTGCAAACGCTTCCAGTTGCAATGCAACTTATCCCCCCCCCCCCCGCCAATTGAAGGGTGCAATCCGTGGGTTCTTACTTAAGGGAGAGGTCTCACTCAGTTCCCTGGGACTTACTTCTGACCAGGCGCTCAGGATCAGGCTGCACGTGGATTTAGGATCGCAGCCTTATTTCGAAGCCGATGGCCCTTCTTTTCAACTAACGGCCAGATCCTAAGCTTAATACCCAAGTGGGTCCCACTGAAATAAATGAGACATCATTCCAGGTAAATATGCAGAGGATCGGGGCACCCGAAAGGTCAGTGAATGTTTATTTCTTGAGACAACTCTCAGAATTCTAATAGGGCCGAGCCATTTATATTCTCAGCTCCAGGGAGCCGAAAGAGGATGGCTCGCTGAGTGTATGAAACGCCCTTTCCAATAAAGAGGCCTAGTATGTGAGCTGTGGTGAAATTGTTAAGGAAGGCAATTAAGAAAACCCCCTAATTCCTCTCTGATGATCCTTAAACCGGTTCTGTCAAGACAAGCCTCGCATGACAAATTTGGTCGCCCTGTTTCAACGCCTACCTTGATGGCTAATTTATCTAACCACCTGAGACGCGCAATTTATTTTTCTCTGTTTTTAAGTCGCCTCCCCCCCCCCTCCAACCTTCTTCCAAAATCTGGACAAGATTATATCCTGCAAAGACAGACATATAACCACCTGGAATGTCAACAGTTATAATTATCCACACTTTAAAAAAATCCTTCTGCCATTCATATGTATATTAATATTTATTTTATTACAGGGTTTCCAGGGCTCTTAAGAAATAAACAGTTTTGCAGCACAAACCTAAGCATATTTATTGGGAGGGGGGAAGTCACCACCGATTGTCAGATTGCAGTGTGTGTTGCGGAGGTGGGGGCACAATTTAGCGCTGTAAATAAATTGTCAAGCTAAATCGATTCTGAAAGACCCAGGTCCTAATTATATCCATAACTACATAACTGTTTGTTTCTCCGTATATCTACATCACAAAAACGGGGGGAGGTGAGTAAATCAGGCCGATTACATGGGATCTGTAGGAACTTTTCACGAGTAACTCCACAAGCTTTCCGCCATATTACTAATATTAGCTTCCTATGCTAAACTGATTTACGTGGAAGGAATCCCATTGATTAAATCAATGCGGCTTATTACAAAATCATTTGGGGGAGGGTAATAGGGTGATCAGAACTAAAACTAGATTCTTGTTCGTTTGCAAATCCGATCTTTAACCCACTTTTGCTCGTCCCTTATTTAATTTTGTTGTATTATTATGATTTAAAATACTATTTTAGGCGTGTAGCAAAATTTGCACCATTTAAGACGCTGTTAACTATTTTACAAGCAAGCAACGCGAATCACAATTAAATAATAAGAAAGATACCTCCCCCACACTTTTAAAAATGGTTTAGCAAAATTCGCGTCTTTAAGCTGTTCTCAGATATTTTTATCAGCAACATGCAGCGAGGCATACAATTAAATGATAATTACCGAGAGAAAAATAAAATAAATTATTATTGATGGCAGATTAGAAACCAGAATTTGGAGGGGCTTCTTTTCTGTCTTTCTAGGAAGTGAGGAAATTGAATTGGTGGCTGACTGCAAACAGCAGCAGAACCCTAACCGATTTTGTACACACATAAGTCAGTTTAAACTCTTTTTTTTTTTTTTTAAAGCTAAATCGGGCCTTATTTTGTAACTGAAACAAGGCCCGGACCAAAAGGAGAACAAAAATATATGAGCGGCATATGCATAAGGCATCGCCTGTATTTATTTCCCTTACTTTAAGGATCTGCAAACCTTAAATGCGAGACAGACCGACAGAGAGAGAGAGAAACTGCAACATATATGACGTTTCCCTCCAGAGGAATACCGTTTACTTAGGCGCGCGCTGAGAAGAAACTTTCGCAAAACTAGGCAAATTTCCTAGGAAAGCAGCACTTTCTTCTTGCCAGTGCAACCCCTTTGTTAATTTATTAAACTTCTTTTTCTGATGCCTTTTAAAAAGAAAGGGGGGAGAATAGGGAGGGTGTGTGGGTGTAAAGAAAAATGATTCATTTTGCATTTGAAGAGGCAGTGAATTAACCTTTAGGCGTAGGGAGTGAAACTGGCCACGAACCTTTGGAGGTAGCTCGGTGTGTGTTTGTGTTAAATCCTAATATATTCTAACTAGTAACCTGCAGCTGGTATACTTAACTGGTAGCGCGTTAGTAGCTTTCTGGTGCAAATAGTCGTGGGAGTAGCTGCAGCACCCCTCATCATAGTGTTACTGATGGAGATGACTATTATGTTTACTGTTGTTACGCCAATTAGAAGACAAGGGTAATTTATTGTCTTTCCTTGGCGATCAGCGTTGGCTGACTCTTCCAAGCCTAGCGAGAGCCCAGCCCTTCCAAACCGACGGCTCGCGAAAGGAAAGGTAGCCAATTGGGTCTGCAAACGGCCCCAGATCAGAAAGGCCTGCAGCAGGTCCTTCGCCTCGACTCCTCTTTTCTTTCAACATCCCCCTCGGGGGAGGAGGCCGGTCCCCCAAGACGTCTGGTTTAAGCTGGAGTCCTTGGTTTAAACTGCGAGCGCGCGAAAAGGGGTGGGGGTGGGGGGCACTGCTTTTGGCAAGCCCACAGCCAACCCTCCCCAAAGCCCCCCAGCCCACACACCGCATTTATAACTGCAAACACGCACACCCCAAGGTCTGCGGCCAGCCCAGACGGCCCCCTCCGCTCGCCCCCCAAACGCCACAAATCACCCTTCGGGGCGAGTCTGGGGAAGTGGAACCAATTGGCCGATTCACATTATCTCACACCGCCGGGCCAAAGGCAGCGACGGGCCTCCCTGGCTCTGCTTACCGGCTCCCTTTGCAAGCGCGCGTCGCTCTCTCTGTTTTTCCCCCCTTCGCCCTCCCTGATCGCCGCCGCCTTCTTCGTCGTCGTCTTCTTCTGGGCCGAAGCTTTTAGCAAATCCCAGGCTCGAGATGAGAGTTGGTGGACGACTCGAGTCGCCCACAGACGCCTCCTCCGCCTCCTCCAGCAAGCGCAGCAGCAGCAGCACCACTACGGCCAGCCTGGGACGGCAAGGAAGCCGGAGCAAGGCAAGGATCCCCAAGGAGAAAGGAAGGCTGGCCGGCAGGCGCGCGGCGTTCCGTCGAGGGGGCCACGGCGGGAGGGAGCTGTTGGCCGCGGCTCGACGGCAGGCAGGCTGGCAAGCAGGCTGGCTGGCAGGCAGGCAGGCTCCTGGCGGCTTCGCTGCGGGACCGCTGTGCTTTCCCGGGGCGGACACGCTGCCTGTGTCTCTCTGCCTTTCTTCGCCTCTCCTCGGGCTCCTCTCGCCTCGCTCTGCCTGGCCAGGGAGCCGCGTGACGTCAGCAGAGATTCCACCAAACTCAACTCCGCTGCGGAGCAGAGAGACGACGGGGCGGGGGGGGGAGCGAAGTGCAGGGGGCGCAGTTGGGAGAAGACCTGAGAGAGAGAGAGAGAGAGAGAGAGAGAGAGAGAGAGAGAGAGAGAGAAGAAGGAGGAGGATGGATAGATGGACAGACGGATCGATCTGAAGGCTGGGCGGAGAGCAGAGAGTCAAACCATCAGTAGACCGAGGCGGCGATGCTCTGCGCGCTGCCTTGAGAGAGTAAGCCTTGTGGAAGCGCCCTGTGCAAGGAAAGGCCCCGATTCTAGCCTACATTCCCCGAAATTCAGGTAGACACTGAAATAGCGCTAGGTGGAATCGAGGTGGTGGATGGCCTAAGAAACAAAAGGAGATGAGATCTCTGGGTCGAGGGAGAAACCGATAGTCCCAGGAATATGGACGTGACAAAGTCAACCCCCCACCCCCGACAGCCCACCACAAAGGGAAAGCAGAAAGGCGAAGGAGCTGCGTTAGGAGCGCGGGGGGTGCATGAAAGTGGGAGAGGCGCTTTCCAGGAAGGTTTCAGGGGAGCGATGTAAAGATCTTGAAAGGTTTATGTCCCCCCACCGCCCAAACACGTTGCCCTGTTACGCGCAAGTGGCCAGGATTTCTTTGACAAGGAGGCGAAAGGAGACCGAGCCGTAGCAAGGCGAAAGAGAAAGAGTGTGTGTGCGGATCCCCAGAGGGAAAGTTGGTAGTGAAAGGAACAAAAGAGGCCAAGGAGAAGGTAAAGATCAAGACCCGAAAGGGAAAGGAAGCGGCGCAAGGAAAGTGGGAAGGAAATGCACGGCTGCGTGGGGCTGCGAGCCAGCGCGAAGAGAGGCCGGGTCACTCCGCCGAGGACGCTCGCAAGAGTTCAAAGTCATTTCTAGCTAAAAAGAGGGAGCGGGAAGGGGAAAAAACAAAACATGTCCACGTTACAGTTCGCAGCTGGGAAAGTTGAGGGAGGGGAAAGAGAAGAGTTTCTGGCCACTTTTAAAGGAATGGATTGCGACGTACAAGCCTCAGATGCTCATTTAAGTGTAGAATTTCCTTTGCTGTATGGGCACCCATCAAGTTCACGTGGGGTCACTGATAACTCATTTTTTAAAATGACGAGGTTACGTTTGGGGGTGGGGTGGGGAGGAAAGAGAGAGAGAGAGAGAGAGAGAGAGAGAGAGAGAGGGAGGAGTGGAAGGCGGAAGATGCGCTGCTTCAAAGCTCAGCAGCGTTTGGAGTCGCGTCTGCAGGAGTGGATCTGTGGCCTACTCACGACTCCGGAGTAAGCCTTTTTGAGCTCAGTAGGATTTATGTCCGAGGGAAGGTCGATGACTCCACCTTCCTCCCTACTAAGAGTGCATATGTTCATCCCCCCCAAAAAAAGTTTATCATGTCGATTTATTACCTTGCTCATTAATATTTTGCATGTGTTAAACAGAAACACTAGGAAAGCTCGATGGAAGACGATGGCGGATATTCTTGACAAAAGTTAAACTGCACATACTAGATACAAACACTGCCAAAACTGGGTTGCCGTTTTTAAAAATGTTACTTGTATTTATTACTCACAATAAAATAAGTTCAACTGTAAAAAACAAAACAAAAAACCACCAGCCTTTCCATTGTAAAAAGGAGCTTTAGTTTCCTATCATTAACAGCTTAATTCGATTTTATTGCATTTTCTGCATTTCAGAAATTAGTAAAACTAAAATCTATACTAAACAAACAAATGTTACGTACGCACAAAGAAAACAAGCTGTTTTAGGCTAGACGTTATTGCCATTGCCATTACGTTACTTGGGAGGTGGTGGAAAATTTAACCAAATTGGTGATGCAAATAAGTGGACGTCATTTTGGTCGCTTCTGCCGTTAAAGCGTCCCAGGGACACGTGATTTACTTTTGAGTACTGGCACTGTAGTATGGATCAGGCTCTAATATAATTTTCTCTCTCTAATTTTGTTGAGGATGAACACATTCCTATAACTTGTCTACAATCCTCGGCACACTTCCTTGAGAATATCTCGCATTGAAATCAGAGGTTTCAAAGTACACCAGGGCACGATTGGGTTGTAAACTCGCTAATAATCGCGTTGGTAGAATTACGGTTCTTCCATCGCCGCTTATTTACAACATTGCCAAAAAGTGAAAACGTCAACGCAAAACGTCCTAGGGTGGGACTACGTCAAGCGAAGGCGGTCTACTTGGAGAAGGCGCGATCGTGGCTGTACCCACGTCTTATTTTGCGCCGGAAATCTCTGGGAGTGTGTGAGATTATGTGCGTAATGTTGGACGGGGCACGCATTTCTAGCAGGAAGACAAAACACCGTAGAAGTGTGCGAAAACGGTCCAAGGCAATAGCTCTTTCTTTCCATCCTACTGACGAGCGAAACAGGTTACAGTACATTTAATCGAGTTTTCCTAGCTCATTAAAGAAAGCCAGGACAACCCCCGTCCCATGGCGGAAAAAAAATCCAGCAGGGTTAACCTTAAACTCTATTTGTGTATGTGTGTGGAGGGGGTCAGAAATCCTTTTGTTTGGCCGTCAGCAGCTTCCAGACACCCCTTCGTCTCCTGAAATAAATTCATGCTTCCGTGTACCTAATTAATGTGTGGACAGTACCGGGTAAAATAACAAAGGTAAACAGATCCGCTGTGTTGTGGCTGCTTTTGCTTTGAACCCGTCTGAAGAATGCGAAGGAGGCTCGTCCCCCCCGCCCCCCGCGCGCCTCCGTCCAGAGAGACACATGCAAAGAGCCTCGCCTGTTCCTCACCACTTGCCTGTTCCAGAGACTTTAAATTAGGATCTGCCACAGACCTCCCTCCCCCAACCCTTTTCTCTCTCCCTCTCCCTCTCTGTCTGTCTGAGCTGTGCGGGCCAGCCAGCCAGCGTGCAGTTGCTGCTGCTACTCCGCACTCCTCTGCCCGACGACCCGCTCTTCCTCCCTTGCTGCCGCCTCCGCCCCCCGCCCGCCGTCAATACTGGGGGGGCTTCAGCCCCGGATCACGACTCGAAGCCGGGCACTTCCATCGCCGGTGCAGCTGAAGTGAGCAGCTGGTGGGAAATGCAAATGGCTTGTAGAGAAACATAAGATACAGAGTGATTTTCATTCCCTCCTCGAGTGTGTGGAAGGATCTGGACATACGTTTCACGCTCCTAATCCTTCTTTTACATTTTTAGTCATACTCCTATTAAACAACTAATTAATGCCCAGAACCACGGGGGAATACATTAGACATGCTGCCGCGGAACAGGGGTTCTAGGGTGTCTGGAAACGATGGAGCTGCTTTAATACACGGATTTCAATTTCTCTCTCTCCCTTCTCCCCGCCTCCCCCCACAGCACACTTTCTCCTTCTCTCAATAAATGAAATAGAATCCTAAGCTAGGTAAAGGCCCTTTCGCCTGTTTAGATTCCAGTTTTCCTCCCAGACAGCAACACCAGCAACTTTAAACAGATGGGCAGACGTAAACAAAATATTTGGCTTGACTAGTTTTCACTACTTGGGTTCCTAGAAGTTTACCTTTTATTTTAATCTTTGTCTGAAGCAATGACTTTGCCGGATAACAATACATTTTCCCTCCCCAAATGCAAAGATTTTTTTTTTTAATATTATTTTGTCGCCCCCCCCCCGCACTTTAGATCATTCTGAAAACCTCAGCCGAGTAATAGATTCATTCGATTAATGGAGAAGAGCATGATTCGGCTCCTCCAAGTCTGGCCTGCGATCCTGCCATCGGTCGTCAGTTAGGCAGGTTCCTCTAGGCATTGATTTCCATGAATGGAGAGATGAGAAGAGGCAGAATTCTAGCCGAGGAACTGACTGAATGGCAGGGTTCCCCT
Organism: Podarcis filfolensis; assembly: GCF_964270895.1. Taxonomy (NCBI): domain Eukaryota; kingdom Metazoa; phylum Chordata; class Lepidosauria; order Squamata; family Lacertidae; genus Podarcis; species Podarcis filfolensis. The sequence continues at coordinate 53,144,897 of NC_139610.1, read as the reverse complement.
CCCTTCACAAGCTGAAGACTTCGTTGTGACCACCTTAGGCGCACCTCTTGATGAAGGCAATGTGTTCACCAGAATTTTCAACTCATTGTTTATCTGTCTCATTTAGCAAAAACAACAAAGCTAAACCAAATAGCTGGTTTCTTTAAATAACATGTGTATTAAGAGACCCGACTGCAGTTTTGTTTAATCGTCTGGTTGCAACTCAGATAGTTAGACTAACTCAATCTTTAATCGGCTGTGGCAGTTACTGAAAGAGCTCCTCATTTCTCCAGAGGTTTTACAGTTGTGAATCAAAATAGGCTAAATAAGAATTACACCTCTGGCTCTCGAAAGTAAACGGGTGCAAAGTTTATTGTGATTTGTTCCTCTGATTCAGGACATTATTTTCTTGGAGGACAGACACAACCTGTTGGAGTTAATGCAAATTTCTCCTGGATCAATATGCACCCATATCCTGGGAGCCTAACACTTTGATCCTAACCGTGTTTCCTCGGAAGTAATTCCAATTAATTTCAGTTGGACTGACTTTCAGTGATGATTGGGATTGCAAACAAACAGCCATATCTTACGGACGTTCAGCCAGATGTAAATTTGTTTAAGTTCAATGGCACTTTCCCTAAATACATATTTATGGCATTGCAACCTAAGGCTGCAATCCTATACTTTCTTACCTAGAAGTAAACAACTTAATAGGACTTACTTCTGAGTAAGGGAGCATAGGATTGCACAGTCCTAACAAGTATACCGAAAAGTAAGTCCTACTGTATTCAATGGGACTTACTCTCAGGTAAATGGGGTTAGGATTGCAGTCTAAATCTCTAACCTAGAAATTAATTCTATGTTAAGTCAATCACTTTCAGGAAAACGAGTGTACAAAACAGTTTTTAGCTTGGGAACGAACTGGGAAAAGTTGTTGTTCTATCTTAGAAGGCAAGAGAGTTTCCTGTTCCTCATAAGAACGCGCAAAGTCAATCGAAAGTTATGCGGGCCTGGGAATGCAATCCTAAACGCACTTACAAAGGAGTAAGCTTGGTTATTTACCGAGAAAACATGCTAAGGACTGTACTGCAAATCTTGCAGTCCTAAGTGCGTTTTAGAGAGAGTCAGATCCAATGGATTCTAGGGGACTTACTTCTGAGTAAACATTAGTCTTAAGATCAGGCAGCACGTTTACAATTTTCGGCAAGCCTTGATGGATGACGACGACGACGAAGATATGATTCCCATCCACCTAGTCTAATGAGAGAGCTGACATTGGGGATAATAATAGAAAGAGGTCCATTCATCTGGTAATTATTCCATTTTAGTTGAGATGTCTTACTCGTGAGTCTTTGTGGGAAGGGTGTGGGTGGGGACACCAATAACGAGAAAAATAACCCAGTGTCCAGACTCTAGTTTCTCCATCGCTGGCCCTGAAAACAGGTGAACATCTAATTAATCCTCTTCAGAAGGCTTTGCTGAGCAGTGATAATCAGTCCTGAATTATTATTTTCAAATTTCTCCCCAATTATATTCTTGTGAGTGTGTGAACAACTCCCCTCCTACCTTATTGATTCGCTGGCTTCTCGATTCGTCCCCCAACCCCTTTTATTTGGCCTGCCTCAGATTTTGTTTCCACTTCGCTCATCTTGAATCCAACGGTGCCAATACAAAAAATGGTGAAGGGGGAGGGGGAGAGCAGAGAGTTTCCCTCCCTCCAAACGGACCCATTGATTTGCATATAAATTAAAACCTGCCCCACTACCTCGTGTATTCCGGTGGTTTTATCATCACCGCGAAGCAACCGGCGCTTAACCACTTGAGCTAAAAGAATATATAAATGTCTGCATTGACTCAGCAATGAATTACTTCATTAAAACGTCCCGGGGATTGGATTTTTGTGGGGCTGGGGAGGGAGAGGGAAAATAAAGCTGATGGTAGAAGGAGCGAGAAGGGTGCGTTAGAAATACGGTTTGAATCCGGACTCATTAGGGGCGAAGACAGCCGTGTGAACGCAATCCCCACTTATTTTCACTCTGCTTTAAACCACTTGGGGGGTGGGACGCCTCCCCAAAGCAAGCAGGAAGGAAAGACAATGGCAGGCATGGAGGGCCTTTTCGACGGTATCGCGTTTATTTTAGTCGTGGCGCCTAGCAGTTCTCTGGTTTCTGCAGAAAGGGGAACTGGCGCTCTTTGGCCGCTGCCCTCGACATTTCGGCCGCTTCTTCCTCCCCGGCTCTTCTCAGGCAAGGCATCCCTTGGATGGAGAGCCACACAGGCAATAGAGAAAGGTTAACGGGGAGGGGGGCACTTACCTCCTTCTTGAGCAGAGGCATAAAAGGCCAGCTCTTCCTAGAGGAGGCGAGACAGAGCAAAGGAATGCTACAAGTTCAGGAGAAGAAAGGGAGGGGAGGGGGAAAGAGAGGGAGAGAGACGGACGGGTGGAGAGGGGAGGCTGGCGGTGTGAAAATCTGTAGCCTGGGGGCCAAGCAACATCCCCCTTTCATTTCAAGCACTTATTGATTTGCTGTTGTCATCTTTGGCGACGCAGAAGGACACTTGAAAGAATTTCTGATCTGAGAAACGAGGTGACCTGACCGGGGCTCTCACCAAATTCTTAATTACCACATCAACTGCTTGGGAGAGGGGAGAGAGAAGAGGGCGGGGAGAGAAAGGGGGGGGTAGAGACCCTTGATAGCAACAGAGTTGCCTTATTCGCAACTTCTCCTAATTATTCAGAAACACTTTCCCCCCCTTTTGGTCTTTCTTTCCATTACCTTAGGTAAAAGAATTTAGGGAGGTTTTTCAACAGGCCTCCAGAAAAGTCTAGTTGGATGAGGATGGAGAGAAAACAGAGGTGCGAGAAGGATTGATACGGATAGACGCGTCCCCCCCTCTAGAATCGGAGCTTGTTCCAAATGCAAGGTCTATGAAAGTAGAGAGAATGTGTCTCTGGGCACATGCAGTGTGTTCAGGTCTGTTGGCCACTGAATGACGGTAGCTGGCTCAGCCCATATCTTGGACTAAGACGTTGTTGACGCCGGAAGGTCTGCAGTTCAGTTAGGTTTGTGTCCTGCGGTTTACTTTTCCGGCCCGTGGCTCTGCATCTGGCTTGTATGCAGAAGGTCCCAAATTCAATCCCGGGCATCAGGTAGGACTGGGAGATACTGCAACCCTGGAGAGCCAACGCAGACAATACCCCTGCTAAATGGATTCGTGATCATCATCTGACTCAGTGTTTCTGTATAATAACCTACCTACTCACCCCCCCCCCCGGTTTGTTCCCTTAATCCCTCTCCAGTTTCTACAAAGAGAAGACAGGGGAGCGCTTTTCAAGCCAGCCCGCTCTTTCGAAGTTTTGGACAGATAAGAGAAAGTGTCTGTTTTTTTCCTCTTCTTCTCTTCCTCCCCACCCGCCACCAGCGCAATGCATTGTTTGGTGATTTTGCCCGGATTTTGCCCTCTTTGCCCAGGCTCCCCTTGGAAGCAAGGAAGGAAAGAGGCAACATGGATGGAGGACGGAAAGAACCGATGCTTTGTGAAAATGCATGACAAGATGCTGCCAAGAAAGGGAGTCCGACCGAACTTGAAAGGAACCAGAAAGGGTTTGAACTTCGTGGGAGATGTAGATGAACTCTACACCCTTAGCCAGCTGGGTACATCAGTCACTAAGGTCCGTGTTTCAGTGGTCGAGCATCTGCTTTCGATCTCCCAACATCTTCAGGTAGGTCTGGGAGTGTCTCCGGCTCGAAATGCTGCAGAGCCACTGCCAGTCAGTGTAGACAATACTGCGATCGATAGACCAATGGTCTGACCCTACGAGAAGGGAAATCTGTGTAGGAAACAAACAGACACAACTCAAGATCGAATCCACCACAATGACATATGAGTTAAGTATCTTGAACTCGAATATATGTTTGAGACTGGGAGGGCGAGGGGAAAGGTCCATCATGAAGTCCCATCCTTCCTTCTGATTGTTTTACGTTGATGGCTATCCATGCATCTCCCCACTCCCTCTCTTCTTAATCCACACCCAGTTCAACAAAGCGCTTGGATTTAAATACTAGATGCCCGGATTTCACATTTGTACTTGAAAGCAAGCCCCACCGCTATCAACGAAGTGCGCTCTGTCTCCGGCAAAGCCCCAAACTGAGCAATGAGAGACTGAAAAAGAACCCACTGGTGCTCTTCGCAGTACTTCAACAGTGGAACTATCTGGAGAGCAAGCAAAGCTGTTAACATTTCACTTTGATTTCAGAGGGAAGTTGGTGCGTGTGAGTTGGTGTTTACCAAGGGCTAGGCAGCCCTGACGAGCTTTCCAGGAACGTCTCTCAGAAACTTGACTGCCTGAGTGAGTGGGGTGACTTGCCATTGTTTTCATGGTATGGCAATGATTGCATTTGTGACATGTTTGGTCAGGTTATTCTCCCTTGGAGAGCAGTGCCTTCCTTTATATTAGCCCAGCTAGGTCCCTTGGCTGATGACGTGACTTGCATAACTTTGGGGCCAGACCAAACTAGGCGGGAGCCATGTTCTAGCATGGCAGGACCCAGGTGACTTTATTAATACATCTTGGCCAATGAAGAAGCTGCTAGCCTCCACCTTGCTTTGGTTCAGGTGGCCAGAAGAATATGGTAGGTACTAGCTCATCAGAAGTCAGGTGATATAAGAGGCCAATGGGGTTCCACCTGGTCAGATAAAGGAGTTGACTTTAGGCTGATTGGCCAGTCTGAATGGTTTCTGGACTGCTTGGCTCTGGGTTTGACTGCTAGACATTAGCATGAGTGGTGATTATGGGTACTGTAAACCAGGAGAAGAGAAACTCAAACTTGGGGGGCAAATCTCTCTTTATCTGGCTTTCTTTATCTAGTTTCTGAAACTCTCTTCATGCCATATGACCCCCCCCCCCACATGCTCTGCTTTGTACTTTGCTGTTTTTGCCTGGCTGGAATCATGGGCATAACCAGGATTTTTGTTATGGGGGGGGGAAGGACTTTTGTTAGGTGGGGCAGAACAGATGTGATTAGTCAGTTAGTTAAGTGTTTCTATTGTTTTACTTGATCTAGGAGAATAGCTGCCCCCCCTCCCCGCCTGGCTGGAATACATCATTGAACTCTGTCAATGCATCTTCCATGCCTGGTTGGAGGAGAGGTGCAACAAAAAGAAGTATCTCCTCAGGGCGTTCTCTCTTTCGGGCAGAGCATGCTAAAGAAATGCCAAATAATGGATTGGGAAGCATACACTCAGCAGCAGATTTCTACCTCCTGAAGGTGGTTGCAAGTCAGTTTGGGTTGTCCAGTGCAAGATAAAGTGACAAAACAACAAACAAAGGCATTAACATTTTGACCAGATTTTCTTCCCCTTATGATAGCCAAAGTTTTCGTTTTATTTGTTTATAAATGAGGTCTACCTTTCTTATTTTGAGATCAATTAAAAGATATATATATAAAAAAATGAGATTTACATCAGTGAATTTTAGTTTTATTCCACCTTGACATCTTTGTCAAGGAAATGGATGCCAGTTTCAGTGTTTCCCGAGAACTCCTTTTATCTGTGTGGTACATGAGTTTCAACATTCCATGCTGGTGACTTGATCCACTGCTGAGTCCTGGCACTGGTATTAATAGTGTAAAAAGACCCTACTGGATCAAACCGAAGGTTGATTGAGTCCAGCACGAGGCAATGGCCTCCTGCTGTTCCTCAGCAACTGGTCTTCAGAGGCATGCTGCCTCTGAGACAGCACTGGAGGTTGCATATAACCACCACGAGTCGCAATCATTGATAACCTTATCCTACATGAATGTGACTAATCCCCTTTCAAAGTCAACCAAGTCGATGGTCACAAGCACATCTTGTGGTAACAAACACCACAGTTTCATGATGTGGCGTGTGCAGAAGTACTTATTTTTATCCATACGGAATCTCCCACTATTCCAGTTCATTGGATCATAGAATCATAGAACCATAGAACTGTAGAGTTGCAAGCGACTCCAAGGATCATCTCTAGCCCAAACTCCTGTAATAAAGGAATCTTTTGCCCAACATGGGGCTCAAACTTACAACTTGGATGGGTCTAGTTCTCAGATGTTGATTAATGGTCAACAAGTAGCTTAAGTAGTGGCTCTTAGGATTTCTTAATAGTTATGCCTTAACCTGCTATAATTACACCTCTATCTTCTACAAGAGTAGTTAAAAAGTGGTAAAAGAGTCGATTTTCTTCCTTCTTCCAGCAGATAGTTAGGGATTGAATGGAGATCCTAATCTGTCAGCAGCTTTGAATGTGGAAGCAGGTAGGGATAACTGTTCTAGTTTAATTAATCAAACAATATCTTCCATATATGGTCTTGTATATATATACCATATATGGTATATATGGTCTTCCATATATGATCTTGATATCTACCTTTACCTTCCCACCCCCATTTTATGTTGTTATTTCTATGTATATCATGCTATGGCCACACGGCCAATGCAATAAAATCTAGAGAGAGTCCAATATCTTCCATATATGGTCTTGTGTACATGATGCAATTTGACAGTTTGTACATATGATTAAGTGTTGCACTGAGTGAGACAACTGATCCATCTAACTCAGTATTGTCTACTCTGAATGGCCTCTCAGCCCAGGTTACCTGGGATTAATGAGAAAGTTCATGGATTGAACCTGGGATTTTCTGCATGCAAACCATGTCCTCTGCCAGTGAGCTCTGATTTTCCCTGCTAGGAGAAGAACAGCATGAAAAGATAAGCTTTTAGTGTGACCAATGATGTAACAATGGCTTGAACTTAATGAGAGAATATGGCTAGCTTTAAAATCCATTGTGGGTTAAAGTTTAGGAAACTCTTTGAAAAGCAATCATAGTGCCGTTATGCCATTTCAAATAAATTTACTTGTTTCACAGCAGAAATAATTTAACATTAATCGTGGTAATACCAGGGCTGCAATCCAAAAGACACTTCCAAGAGAGCAAGTGGCACGGAATACAATGGGACTGACTTCTGAGTAAACATGTATATATTTGCATAGGATTGAGTTGTTAGTAGAATTGTATTAGCAAGTAAAGAGAAAGAGACTGCTTAAATGAAATGAAAATTAACCCAGAGAAACAATAACTCCATATATAATGATACAGGGTCACATCCTGCTTTGATGAATGAGATCATAAACACAGCCGAATCCTATGCAAGTTTGGTTAGAGGTAAGTCTCTCTGAATGTGTTTGCTTACTTACCGGTATTTCAAATATTTATATGGCAGCTTTCAGGGTAAAACCTGTCAGAACATGCCTAGGAGGCACACACAGACCCTGGATCGAGACAAACCTCTCCGGGCGTCTTCCTTGTGAAGCGCAGCCTGGGATGTTCATAAATCTTCGATCCTGGTGTGCACCAGTGACACATATACCTACGGGACCACCTCTCCTGGTATGTCCCACAGAGGAACTTACGGTCGTCAAACAAAAACATCTTGAAGGTCCCAGGCCACAGAGAAGTTAGGCTGGCCTCAACTAGAGCCAGGGCTTTTTGGGCTGTGGCTCCGATCTGGAGAAACGCTCTGTCACAAGAGACTAGGGCCCTGTGGGACTTGACATCTTTCCGCAGGGCCTGCAAGACAGAGCTGTTCCACCAGGCCTTTGGTCAGGGCACAGCCTGACTCCCTCCTTTGGCAATCTTCACAGAACTCTAGCCCAATGGTTGCCATCAATTTGCTTTGAATGATTTTATAATGAAATGATTTTAGAATGTTGTATTATTTTATTATTGTTAGCCGCCCTGAGCCCGGCTTCAGCTGGGGAGCGCAGGATATAAATAAAATTTATTATTATTATTATATCCAAAGATATGTGCACACTCACTCATCAGAGTATAGCAGAAACGATGTGGAGCTTATGTGTGGCATTCTAAGTAATTTATTAAGCAATATATACAGGACAAAGCAATCATGGCGTCCTCTCACATCTTCTCCAAAAGAGAGAGAGAAAGTAAAAAGTACAAAAGTACAACACAGCGGAAGAGATAAGATTGATTTCCATTCTCACACTTTCCAAGCCTTGGAAAATAGACACAGACATGTGATGTAACAATCCCATATCTAGCAACGGGAGAATGAAAATGCTGACAAAACCCTCTCAAAGCAGCTTGCTTAGATCAAAAGCACAATACAGCAAATTTAAAAAGAAAATGTAAATATTTTTAAAAGTTACAATATTGTGACATTAACCAGTTAAAATAAATACAGAGTACCACATCCTAAAAAAACCTGTTTGAAATAATAAAAAAAATGTTTTCAGGATCTGTTCAAAATACTGTATAGTCAGAACCATGCATATATATTCAGGGAAGAAGTTCTAACAATCTGGGGCCAGCATCAAGAAGGCCTTGTCTCTCTTGCACATCAGTCAAAGGTGTCTTGATGGTGGGCTTGCAAACAAGATAACTGAGGTCAATCTCAAGGCCTGGGCTGGTTCAAATGGGTGCAAAGAACCTGGTGCCAATGGGTTCCATGGGACTTACGCTGAGGTAAGTGGGTTCTGGATTGTAGCTTGTCAACTGATGACTTTAATGAAACTACTTACTTGTTGGAGGTGAGCAGGACGTGAACCAAAGTCTATGCGCTGTTTTAAAAGCTGACACTATTCCATGGAGACAGTTGTGGAAGAGAACTGTAATTCTCCCTTTCACTGTACATTGAAAGGGATAAAACATTAAGCGCCAATTGGGAAAAGCACTCTTTTAAGGGCAAATTCAGTGGCATGCAGTAGATTGCTTTTTGTCTGGGAGCTTTGCCAAGTTCTTTTACTCCCTATAATATACCATGTCAAAAAGTTGGCTCTTTATTATACAGTATTCTTTTCTCTTTTTTTTTTGAAAATGTGTTTCATCTGGAAGCAAAATGGTACATTTGCTTCTCCCGTGGAATACTCCTTTGCAAATTGCACTAGGTTTCATTTGGCAGCAAAATAGTAAATTTACTTTGCTGGCTGAATATGGCTTTCAAATCTTTTACTTTTATATGAATCCATTCTGGCACCATCTGTCAAAACAATACACTTAAATGCTTTTAGAAAATATTTTTCTGATTAAATTTATTATGTGATGTCTTTGTATTTATGGTAGACTTAATGTGATAATATAGATAAAATAGCTCTCAATGACATGGTAGTTATCTGATAAAAGTGTGTGTTTTTGTGCTTGCTTGGAATCCACTGGGGCGCATATCTGAAAATGGATTGTGGTGAAATAATGCATAGCATCCAATTGAAAGCTCATCCAACTGAAAGATACTTGAGAGAAACTTATTCTAAAATAGTTTTCAATCCCCCAGGAAAGGTAAATTTAGGTCTTGATTTTGCAAACATCTACTTGCAGCAACTACAGTTATTTTAACTAAGTCTTACAGAAGCCTTTTTTCCCCAGGATAGGATTGTCCATAATCATATCGTGGTGGGAACAACCAACCAACTATCCCTTATATAGGTAACCATGTCTTAAGCTGTTTTGTAGCAGAGAGGGTCATGGGATGAAGCCTTTAAATCAAGAATAAGGTTACTTTTGCCTTGGCACACTTACTACATAGGGATGGACTAATCTGTCAGCTTGGTTCTCTAAAGTTTCTCATTTTTCCAGTCTTAAATTAAAATCTCTACATTTCTGCAGCAATTTGTCATTTTTATAAAGTAAAAAAATATTGCAAGCATTTTCCTGCAAATGTATCATCATAAAAACTTTTTTTGTAGTCAGTTTTGACAAAAGCATGTCTTTTTGAAAGCGGCTTCCTCTAATAAAATGCATTTTTGTATTATTTTCATTAAGATGTGCATTTAAAACTCATTCCCGTAATAAATACATTTTGTATGTATTGTTTGGTTGGAAAAACTGCGTCAGAAAATTTCAAGAAGTGTGCATTTTGAAGGATAGCTGTGTTTTGGTTTGCGTATTGGTTTAAAAAGTGTGAATTTGGGCAGCTTTCCATTAATATGCAAACAAAATCAAATTTCTGTTCCATCTCTAGTTACTAGTAAATTTTGAAATCTTAAATATCTTCCCTGTTTCCCCTGGAACCGCTTCTCTCAAAACAGGCATTGCTAATATGTTTGCTGGGGAACTCATCTATTGCATCCATATTTGTCACACTTGGCTTACACTGTTTTTTCCAACTCCTGTTCTTGGCTGTCAGTACATGTCACTTCTCTCTCACTTTGAGGTTAGCTGAAATGCTCCATTGCTTCACCCATACAACTCTCAGGAGTGACAGTCTAGCTCTGGGCTCTGGGCTGCTGGCTGTTGTTACAACAGGCTTCACATTTTGAGTGAGATGTAGAAAACTGTTCCATTTTCAGTGCTTTTAGTAATCACTTTGCACTATATGCATTGCAAATCTCAACTATTGGAGAAATATCTCCAGCCTGCCTCATTGAAAAAATCCATTTTCTCTGCTTAATAAGTCTTTCTGAAGTTTTGCTTACATCACTTTTAGGACTGGTCCATGATATTTTGCCGCCCAAGGCAAAAGACAAAATGGCGCCTCTCCCAGTTCCATGTTGAGAAGCCCTCTGAATTGGCAGCTGGCTCTTACTTCGATACTGATGACAGGATAGTGCTCTCCTCTACACCTGAAGCATCAGACAAGTTAGAGTACCTGGCCAGGCTGTGCAGCTTATACATCTCTCTTCTTCAGCAGAGGTCAACTCTGAGTGCTCAGGAGCTACAGCCAGGGAACTACCACTGCTACCTCCACCCTGTCTCAGCACCTGCTGCCTGAGGCAGGTGCCTCACTCTGCTTAACAATAGGGCTGGCCCTTTTCATTTTGTTTCATGCTCTAGGTACCTATATTAAAAGTTCCAATTCGGTGAGGATGCTGCAGTTTAAGATGCTTATTCTTATGGTCAGTCTAGGCCTGTACAATTATAAGACACAAAGCAAGCCAAAATCACCCAGAATTGTAAGAAAAGTCTACCAAAAAAAGAAACTGAAACAAATGTGGTATTGGGGGTGGGGTGGGGTCTGAACATGCCATGATGGTTTGGGTGATGATTATTTATTTTCCCGTGAACCTCAATGGGAATAATCTCCCAATCAGCACTGCTGTTTATTCCCCTCTTCCACAGCACAAATCCCACACATGTCTCATTATGAAGAACAGAGTTTGCTCCACAGCAGTACTGGGTAGATTGCACCAAATGGGTCAGCTGCTTTGCAGCTGGAGACCTCTGGTAACTCTAACCTCATCCTTTGCATTCTTGCGATGGATTGATATCTCAAACGTCTCATCCTCCTTTGTTTCTCTTTAATGCTTCTATCATCAAGGCTAAACCATTGTCGCTTTGTGCAGTAATGTGAGGAAATACTGCTTCTGTTCAATGTAAATCTCAATTTTAGTCTATCATTGAGTTTTAAGGTAACATAAGACTCAAATAGCATTCAGATTTGAAGAAAGATCTTCCCTTAAGCTTAGAGTTTTAAATCATTGATCTGTTGTATTTATTAGAGGTATTATATAGTTGAATCAATTTTAAGTATTTGACAAATGTTTTTTTGAGACTAAAGCATGTCTGCATATCCTTGCTGGAATAAAAGAAAAGGATTGTGCTAATTCGTCACATACTGTTTGAAAAACCCTTTTGGAGGAGGTGTGGGTTAGAATATCAATGCTTTGCTTGTAGGATGCCATGGCTTGGATAGAGATTTGTTTAAATCACCAGAGATAAAGATGTGAACATTTTTTTCCTCTCCCCCCCCCCATTTTTTTACATTGCTTACAAGATGGCTGCATGCCCTCTCAAAGAGGATAAATATCCACATTTTACCTCAAAGTTATTTATTTATTTAATCATTATTTTACCTTTCCACTTTATTTATAAAGTGCACCGGTGACAGGGTTTGAAAGGGGACATGGCTCAGGGGCAGACTGTAGAAGGCCTTGGATCCAAAGCCCTGCCGTTCCCCAGACATGTTCACAAAATGGCATAAAGCTACATCAGATCTGGAGCTGGCCTGACCGATATCCATTGGGAAGGAATTGAGCAAAATGGAAAAGAGCCTCCTGGAAAAAATCAGCCCCACTTTTCACTATGGCCAGAACATGCTAGTTGGGCTTAGGAAATAGCAGTTACTCCACCAGGTGATCTCCTCTCCATACCATTTTAGGATTGTTCAGTACGTCAGTGGCTCGTTAGGCCAAAGATCTCCTGAATCAAAAGGATCTTCACACAGCATTTGAACTAGTGAGATGCTGAAGTCTGCCCTGTTTCTTAGAAGTTTTCCATTCTTTGTAAACAAGGCTTCAATTTTTCTGCCTCATTCTCAAGGAACTTGAACAGTCCTTTAGGGTTTCGGTCAGTGTGGGCTTTTGAGTTTGCAAGATGGCTCAGGGGTGTGGTTTTCCCCTTCTAGTAAACATTTCTCCAGCATTATGTAGCCTCCCTGACTGCATGCCCTTCCGGATATGGGTGGAGTTGCCTCATGATGCCTTTCCCTGGAATTCCCATCCCTCAATCAATCAATATTCCATGACCCTGAAGGATATTTGGCCTCCATTGGGCTGTTTTTTGGGGTGTTTCCCTTGCCCCCCAAGAGTTTTTGTACTTCTTCAAACCTTGGGTTCTCTCAAGCCTGGTGATACTTCCCTCCACTGGTGGTGGAGTTTTGGCTACAGACAGAACAGTATTTGGATAACTGAGTTTGCTTGCTATTCATAAATTACCCCTGAGGTGCAAATGGTTTTTGCTGGTTCACAAATGCAGGTTTCATCATCACTTAATGCTGTCTTTCATGTGTGAATGTGCCCTCACATCCACTACTTTCATATCGCCTCCGGCAAGCGCTTTGCATGGAGTTAATTTTCACCTTCAACTGCGAGTCATTAAATGATAAGAAGTCAAGTTATGAATGATGTATATATGAACTAGTCTTTTGTTTCTTGGCAAACACAAAACATTGGCTTTTTTGCATTAGTAGCTTTCTCCTCTCACAGAAGGTAGGCCAGTTTTAGCCTGAGATTAATTTTTTCCTGTGACATTTGGGATGAATGGCTCAGCAGAACAAATTATTCAGTATGTTTTAGTTTCAAGCTTCTAAAGTGGAATTCAGGTTTTAACATCAGGATCCAATTAGCTGATAGTTGGATCTGACTGAAAAAAATTAACGGTCCAGAAGAGAAACTGTGTAGTATCTGTTGATGGTATTTTTGTGTGTGTGTTCTTATTTAGAGCCCTCCTGTTTCAAATATAAATCTGGACATTGCCCAGCAAAAAATAAAACTGTGTATCCCATTCAACAGCTGAACACACGGTCACACCCAAGTATATGACTATCTTATTGAACAATTGGTTCCTTGCTCTAGGCTGTGGGTTGGTGCTTGCCAGCATCTATGAACTTGGCCGCAACTGTAGTGGGATAATGCTGTGAAAGATTCTCCAGCTACTGATCTTTTGTCCTTTGGAGGGAATGTGATTTGTGCCTTTCTAAATAGCTGCTCTGTAAATACATCATCCATAGTAACTGTTAACCACAGCGAACTTCTATTTACATACCTTTCAGGTAATGTTGATGCCTCTTCCTTCCCTCCCTGTTAAACAGATAGACATAGAATAAGTATCGTGTCTAACTAGCACATTTACCACTACTTCACATGATGCATAATAGTGGCTTAGAAAACAACAATGCAGGGGGTCTCCTTTTATACTGGACAAAATGCTTTGGAAGCTGTTTTGGCTACCATAAGACATCAACAGTATGAGCTATATAAGCCAGGTTGATGTTTTTCTAAGCTTTTATCCTTACTACACAAACACACCACACACCCTCACAATATACAATTAGCTTTAGATTATCAGGACTGAAAAAGAACATTAATCTTCATTTTCTTTTCTTTTTTTATCTTCTCTGTCTTTCCCCCCAAACATATTGATTTTGAAGAAACAATCTAGTTCCTTATTAAAGCCCATATGCCCAGTGACATCAAAACTTAGTTTTCATTGTGCACATTTCCCCCCATCTCTGCTACACTACAGAACTGTAGCCACAGCAGTGAAAACAGGCAACATACATTTTTTTCAAGAAAAGATTCTCTTCTGGGAAATATTTTGCCAATCCCAAGGACCTTTCACACATTATATTTTAGGTGTAAAACAAAAAAATGTAAAGTATGAATGTGATAAACTGCTCAATGAAAATGCATGTACTATGCTGGTACCCGGTACAGAGTAGAAAACCAGTATTGATTGGCTGTGGCTCCTGATTTAAACAAGTGGAAAACCTAGATCTGTTATAATGTATGCAACAGCCATTGCCCCCTTAAGACTCAAGGAACCACCATCCATTGCTGCTCTAAGAGACCCACGAATTCCCATGCTAAGTATCTCATCAAGTTCCCTTGTCCCAAGTCACACAAGTTTGTACCACCATAGTAGGGATGGACACCCTTTAGTGTTTAGAGGATAAATACTTTAGTACTGGCCTTAGAGTCTGGCCTTAAAGCCAGTGGAAGGCCAGCACCTGTAGCCTTGCATCAGTACTGGTACCCAGTTGTCAAATCCTATGGGCTTACAAGCTTGCACTGTGGCTCACAAGATCAAAATCCCTTAAGCATTGTTTTCAAAGGAGAATGGTTACCAGGTTTTTATTCAGCATAAGCAGCTGTTCATAGTAAGCACATAAAATCTAAGTCAGGTGCATTGTATACAGAATATTAATGTAGCACTTTGCATTCTTTATCACAGTCACCCTTGCGATAACCTTGTAAGGCATGTCAATATTCTTATGCCCATATTACAGAAGTGCGCCTGAAAGAAATAGGCTTGCTCAGGGCTATGAAAGCTGGAATTTCAGAACTTGGGAAGCTTCTTATTATTTTTATTTAAAAAAATGGAACTAGTTCAAGCTCAAGATGTCAAAAAATGAACTAATTCTAGTTCATCTTCATCCCTTTACAAAACCAGTTCATGTTCAGTTCCCAGTTCAATTCAAGTTCATCCAAGTGCTCCATATTTTTCCAAAATTCAGAGTGTTACAAGCTGCAGCACAAAATATACTTAAGAAAACACTAATAAAATATCAAAACACACATAGAAAGTGGAGTGTGAATTGTTTAATTTATTTCCCCCAACAATTATGATGTTTCAGTCTAAAGGGCCGAAGAGTTTCAAGAGTTAAAGAGCACATGTAAAATAATTAAGCTGAAGATGAACTAGAAATGGTTCAGTGTTATACCACCAAATGTAATCAATGCTAAACTATTTACAAATGTAATGTTTAACTGTATTATTTACATTGTATATGCACGAACTGTTTCTTGGGGAGTGGGAGTACATGGGAATTGTTTGTTATATGTATTTTTAGAAACAAAAAAAATAAAGTTAATAAGTAAATGGTGGGGGCGGGGCTGAGTTTTATACCCCCACAAATTAATTCACATTCATTATTCCCAGAAATGATGAGAGCTACTTTTGGGTGTGGTTAAGAGATTGTTGAACTAATTCAACGAACTTTGTTAAACTGAACTTGTTCATTCCAAGCTCCATACAATCCTATACATGCTTACAAATTCCTGTTGAGCTCAGTGGGACTTACATTGTGTAGATATGCATAGGATCACAATGCTAGTGGATTCACTTTGAATGTTTAAAATGGGACTTGTGCTCTTAATCATGAAATGCTCCCTCCGTGTTTTCCACTCATTTTTTCTCTTTATCTTGCTAACCCCACTTTTCTCCTTCTCTCTAGCCCCCTGCCCTGTCCTGTGGCCCACCAGTGGAGGTACAGATGGCTCTTGGCACAGGACTGAACTGATTGCTTGCAGGTGACTTTGCATATGAGGCCTTCAGGTTGTCCACCTATATAGGGACTCACATAATCTCTTTCACTGAAGGAACCTCCACAACTTTAATAATCA
Source organism: Podarcis filfolensis (assembly GCF_964270895.1). Lineage (NCBI taxonomy): Eukaryota > Metazoa > Chordata > Lepidosauria > Squamata > Lacertidae > Podarcis > Podarcis filfolensis. The sequence continues at coordinate 53,129,026 of NC_139610.1, read as the reverse complement.
GACACTTGGATGGATATGAATGATCTTTATGTGGGATTAAAGTGTCAAGAGGATATACAGTGGTAGCTTGGTTCTCGAACTTAATCCGTTCCGGAAGTCCGTTCCAAAACATTCCAAAACTGAGGTGCACTTTCCCATAGAAAGTAATGCAAAACGGATTAATCCGTTCCAGGCTGTTGAAAAACTACCCCTAAAATGCTTCTCTCCACTGCCCCAATCAGCGCGATCTCTCTCTGTCTGTCTGTCTCTCCCTCTCTCCAAAACAGCTGGGCAGGTTTGCGACGTTCGGGTTCTAAGTTGTTTGTGAACTAGGCTGTTCGAGAACCAAGGTACCACTGTATGAAGGAGAAACATGGAACTTCTAGTAGAGTTCTACAGGTAATGCCCCCTAAAACAAGTGTTTTGCACCAAAAGGCAGTGAAGGTTCTGCTTTCAAGCTGGCTACAACTCAAGTACATCCGTAATTAATTTGCTTGCTACATTTAATCAGCCAGTCTTTTAGCCAACAGTGATTTCATGGCTTGTGATTACAGTCATATTTTGTAATTAAATTACTTTATCACTACTAGGAAATCTTTCAATGTTTGCAAAGGATAAATTTGTCTTCACTCTGAAATTTTACTGCAATAAATACAAACTGTTTGGGATATATTTTTGATTTTTTAATTTAATTAATTGCTCTAATCCTTTCAATAAAAAACAGGTTGAATATGTCTGTCCTTATGTGTGGAAAACTCCCACCAAAGGTGGCTTGATTATTGTGAGACCCAAGAACAGCTAGTGTGTTGAAATCTTTGCCCAGCAGAGTTAAAGACAAAGAAAATGCCTCTGTAGGGTTCAAGCTAAAACATTTTGAAAAATAATTAATAACTTGGCACATGATTATTTAATAACCTAGCTGAAGCTCTAATTTGATCTCATTTCTGCCATGAATTCTCTAGGTGTTAAGGTTTAGCCATAGACTGCTATCAGAGGTGAGCCAGGAGCCAGGAAATAGGACTCAGACTGGGAGACACACAGAAAAACCAGGAAGCCCCATCACCAATATCCTTGTGTGTGTTGCCTACACATCCAACTCACACCCAACTCAGTCCCTGACCTTCTCTCTCTGTTGCATGGGGAAGGCTTGCATTAGGTTCCTAGTCACAAACACATGGAACACAAGATGGATCCTCTGCATGGATGGGGACCCTCATTGCACAGAGGGTCCTAGTCTTGCCCCAATGAATGTGAGTCAAATTTCTTTGCAGACCTTCCCACACAGCACAGGAAGGTCAGGGACTTGCCTTATTTGGATGAAGAACATGAATATTTTTGAAGCAAGGCATGCTGCTGTCCACACTTGGAGTGTTTGTATGCTTGGTCAAATGCCCAAACTTGCCTCTTGCTGCTTAGACAAGGCCCCAGCCTAAACAAGAAACATTATATATTCTTTCCTACACAGAAAGGAGCCAATGGACAACCTGAGTGGGTGAAGCCCAACCAGTCCAGGGCCTGAGAATATTTCACTGCCAGGAAGATGTGCCAAGATGCAGTTCTGATAGCTCTTCAGCTGGGGAAGCCACACCAACTATTGAAGGTCCCTCATTCTAGCTTTGGAAGTTCCCGAAGCACTGTAGATTTTGGCAAGCCACTGGATGCACACTCCATGTGCAATATGGGAATAAATAGTAACATTAAGAATGGAAGTTGTATAGATGCTAGTGATAATCTACATGCAGCTCTTTGCATGCTCACTAAATGCAAAGAGTTGGAATATTCTTCACTCTCTGTGTATAGGCACTAACACAACTGCTTCAGCATATTGGGACTTGGTGAAGTGGGCTGAATATTGTAAAGAGAAGGGAAGTTGGATGTGATATTAAGTGAGTCCTTGCCACAATTGTTGAAGTTTCTAAAAAAATGAAAATTGCATCAAGTGTGTGTGTGTGTGTGTGAGAGAGAGAGAGAGAGAGAGAGAGAGAGAGAGGACAAGATATCATTTTGGGTTCTTGTGTTTCTTTATATAATCAGCAATGGTGGAGGATGATAATTAACTGGAGGGAATATAACCCTTTCCTTCCTTGACATGGTCCTGAGGACATTCCCTCCTCTGAATCTCTCCCAACCCTGGCTAGAGCTTACTGATTAACAGGACCACATAAGCAATTGAAAAAATAACAATTGCATCAGCGGCCTAAATGAATGAAGTCCAGAAACCAAAGATACAGCAGTGTATGAATGTATCAGTATTATTTTGTAAAGCAAGTCATTTGCAACACCAAATCCAGAGTCTGAATGAGGAGAATTATGTAATTAAATCTACCTTGCAATTGAGGCTGAAAACTGTTTCTATTTACGTTCCAGTCACCCAGTCACCCCTATGCTTAGTGAGTGACTGTCTCCACACATTAGAAGCAGTCATATGATTGAATCACACTTTGTTTGGCATGGTGTTTTCCTTGCATATCCCATGGTGGTTCCCTTATCCATCCCCAACAATGCTTTATCTCAGCTTTTCGTGCATCCCTGAGAGAAAGTGCAAAGGAATGGGGAACTGAGTCAAGGCAAAGGCTAGGAAAGGACAAATCTGACAATCTTGCATTCTCCCAATTTCTCCTTTTTCCAGTCTTTAGCTCAGTTATCTACATTTCCACATCAGTGTGCAAATATTCTCTTTTTTATTTAAAAAATATCCTCTTGAAAACTCATTAGCATTTTGATTTTGATTTCTCCTAAAATACATGTTATTATGTACAGTTCTACCTACTATTCACATTTTGGAAAGCAGTTTCCCCAGTGCAAAGTGTTTTTTTCATGCATTTTCATTAACATATACCATATTCTGCAAATTCAAGTATATGCATTGCTATACACATTACTTGGCTAGATAATTACATTGCAAAATTCAGAGAAGTGCCAATTCTGAAGGATGACTGTGTTTGGTGTATCGTTTTAGATGCGATCTGAATTGGGTTTCTCCCCCATTCCTAGCAAAGGCACTGAAAGGAATTTGGGATAGCCAAGATTGCACCCTCTCTTTGGAAAGATTGCTTGGACATTATAGAATTTGAGATCAGGTAAGGCATATGTGTTAAGTCTGTGCTTTAAATTTGGGAGAGAATAAATGCATTGTTTTGGTACTGCACTGGTAACACATTTCTGTTATGGGATATAGTAATAGCAATCATAATCATCGTATGATGGAAAGCCAGGCTGTGGTCAAAAAGGGCATGCTCTCCTGCAGCACATGTTACTTTCTACAGCTCCTTAGTGACAGGCTTGCCCTTGCCTTGGTGAAACATGAGAACAGGAAGGGGAGAGGTAAGGGGATTGGGCCATACAAGGGCAGACCAAAGATAGCTTTGTTCCATAGCTGGCAGCAGGCATAACTGGGGAAGGAGGCGTCATTCTCCATCTTCCCCACTGGACATGTGCACTTTTCATTCATTGCCTTCATGCTTCTCACTCTTACAAGTGTCCACCTCTCAGACTGAGACGCTCAGGGAAGTTCCCGCTCTCCAAAACAGCCGTACTGCAACTGCTCTGCCCCGCTCCAATAAAAGATGTCAGTCAAAATTCTTTCCCCTAATCCTCATCACAGATCTCTGCTGCATATTTTATATTTGTTCCATGTGTGGAACATTCACCAGCATCAATAAACCTGTGTGCTCAGAATAAGCACTGAATCAGAATGGAGAATTTAGCCTGATGAGAGGATGCATCAGATTGCTATGACAAACTGCATCAATATATACAGCTCTGCATATGGAGAACATGCGCAAAGAAGCTTCATGGAAGCAGTGTCATTTTCCTACTGAAGATTCCTTCCCATCCTTTGCATAAGAGCAAGTGAAATGCAACTGTGAGATTATAGAAAGCATTATTTAGCAGTCGTTATAGCATTTTTCTTTTTTAAAAAATATATTTTTGGTAATCTTATTTTTTTGTAAGATGCCCTGGAAACTTGTTAAAATGCGGGATAGGCTAAATATGGAAACAACAACAACAACCACCCCTTTTGTTTTTAAAGCTTTTGGAGTCATATGGACCTAGATATCAGGGGCAGGGCCTTCTGGTTAATATATGCTGCTTAGTCTGAAACACACAGTGGTGGTATTGTACTCAGTGTTATCAGCCACAAGCATATGGGCTGAGACTTGAACACTTCCACTGGTGAATTGTAGAAAGGTCTCAGTGAAGTCTTGTTGTGGAATAAGCAGGGAGAGCAAATGAAGCAAGGAGTAGGCATGGACCAACAGCGGCATTACTAGATAGTAGTGTTCTGATATGTTAAATTCCACTGTAGCCACTTGTTCTGCTGAAAAGGCTAACCACTTTTAGTTAAATAGGACTTTTACATGATGGCTATAATTACAGTGTAATTACAGCATAGTGTGGATTTCTGAGAAGACAAGTAGGAAAATGGTCCACAGTGCAATCAAGTTTAAGAATGATCAACCCAAGCTTTCAGTGATAAGATTCTGCTCTTCAGCAGTGAATTCTGAATGCGGGTCTAATAAAGCACATTTGAAGAACTCATGAAGAACTGCCAGACTATCAAAGGATTTGTTTGTTGTCTGAATCATCTTTGGAATGTCAAGGAAAATTTTACTATATACCTGATGCCTGTGTGTATGAAAATAGTCAAAATCTGTACCCATATTTTGTTCTGTTTTTTAAATGGATGCATTTTCACCACCATCATCATCATTAAAAACAACAACAAAAACAACAGCAATTTAGTGAGTCTTAAAACAAAAATAGAAACTCACTGAAGTGGTACTTGTGTGTTGCTATAAACTAATGAGCAGATTACAAATGAAGTAGTGATGAGCTTAGGGACATCAGCGTCAGACATCAGATAACCCACAGATTCTCTGCGGCAGTAATTTGGATCCCAATCTGAAGGCTGCAGCTCAGCTTCAGGAAAGGGATTACAATTTCAACAGAAGATGTACCGCCTGATGACATGCCTCTTAACAAAGTGGGGACCAAATGTCAAACCTGAGTGGTAGGCAGGCTGTAAATTGTATTAAAATGCCTTTACAGCAAGTAATGAGTCATCTGGCAGTGTTCCCCAATACACCCCAGCATATGGAAGCATCTTAGGAGGGCACAGCTAGGCAGGAGGTTAACATCACATCTGATTCTGTTGTGGGGAAAGTTGTCTGCAGAGGGCATAACTAACAACAGTGGAGAAAAATGTCTGACTTGTAACTTGCATTTGGTTCAAATATTATTCCGGATCCAAACTCTTTCATCCCTCCCCACAAACCAAGTCCTAATTATACGTGCAGCAAAAGGAGCAGATAGAGTTCTTGAGGTTCACACTACACCTCATGGACATTCACTGAAGCTGAATGTTGTCAGATGCAGGACTGACAAAAGAAAGTACTTCTTCACACAGGATACAGAGGTACCTCGAGTTAAGTACTTAATTCATTCCGGAGGTCCGTTCTTAACCTGAAACTGTTCTTAACCTGAAGCACCCCTTTAGCTAATGGGGCCTCCTGCTGCTGCCGTGCCAACGGAGCCCGATTTCTGTTCTTATCCTGAAGCACTATTTCTGGGTTAGCGGAGTGTGTAACCTGAAGCGTATGTAACCCGAGGTGCCACTGTATAGTTAAACGATAGAATTTGTTCCCACAATAAGTAGTAGTGATGGCCACCAACCTGGATGTCTTTGAAAGAGGATTTGATAGATTCATGGCGGATAATTTAGCTAGTGTGGTACTTAAGCATTTCAAAAAAAGAGACGAAATGTACACACATGCACACACGTGAGGGCAAAAGAAGATATAGATTTACATAAAATGAGCACATGCCAATCTATATGTACAAGATGCAAAGAAAGAAATAATGTGTATTTCTGTAAACCTTGGGGTTCCACCAAGTCTACTGATAGATCCCTCTTGGGTTCAGATGGCACCATTCTGGCTACATAAAGATTGGCGTTTGGAGAATTACAGTCTTTTATTAGTAGTATTATTACTAATAATTAGTATTATTAGTAGAGACCCCTTCATGGATCACTGCCTTGCCGTGGCGAAGGGGCTTGAAGAACTCAGAGAAGCTATGAGCTATGCTGAGCAGGGCACCCAAGATGAACAGGTCATAGTGGAGAGTTTTGACCAAACGTGATCCACCTGGAGGAGGAACCGGCAAGCCACTCCAGTATCCCTGCCAAGAAAACTCCATGGACAAAGACAACAGGCATATAAAAGTTATGACGCTGGAAGATGAGCCCCTCAGGTCGGAAGGCGTCCAACATGCTACTGGGGAAGAGCGGAGGACAAGTACAAGTAGATCCAGAGCTGATGAAGCGGCTGGGCTAAAGCCGAAAGGACGTTCAGTTGCGGATATGCCTGGAAGCGAAAGGAAAGTCCAATGCTGTAAAGAAAAATATTGCATAGGAACCTGGAATGTAAGAACCATGAACCTGGGTAAGTTGGATGTGGTCAAAAATGAGATGGCAAGAATAAATATTGACATCCTGGGCATCAGTGAACTAAAATGGACAGGAATGGGCGAATTCAGTTCGGATGACCATCATATCTACTACTGTGGGCAAGAAACCCGGAAAAGAAATGGAGTGGCCCTCATAGTCAACAAAAGAGTGGTGAAAGCAGTACTGGGATGCAATCTCAAAAATGATAGAATGATCTCGATACGAATCCAAGGCAGACCTTTTAACATAACAGTAATCCAAGTTTATGCACCAACTACTGGTGCTGAAGAAACTGAAATTGACCAGTTCTATGAAGACTTACAACACCTTATAGAAGTGACACCAAAGAAGGATGTTCTTCTCATTATAGGGGATTGGAATGCTAAAGTAGGGAATCAAGAGATAAAAGTAACAACGGGCAAGTTTGGCCTTGGAGAGCAAAATGAAGCAGGGCAAAGGCTAATAGAGTTCTGTCAAGAGAACAAGCTGGTCATCACAAACACACTTTTCCAACAACACAAGAGACGACTCTACACGTGGACATCACCAGATGGGCAGCATCGAAATCAGATTGATTATATTCTCTGCAGCCAAAGATGGAGAAGCTCAATACAGTCAGCAAAAACAAGACCTGGAGCTGGCTGTGGCTCAGATCATCAGCTTCTTATAGCAAAATTCAAGCTTAAACTGAAGAAAGTAGGAAAAACCACTGGGCCGGTAAGATACAATCTAAATCAAATCCCTTATGAATACACAGTGAAAGTGAGGAACAGGTTTAAGGATTTAGATTTGCTAGACAGAGTGCCTGAAGAACTATGGATGGAGGCTCGCAACATTATACAGGAGGCAGCAACGAAAACCATCCCAATGAAAAGGAAATGCAAGAAAGCAAAGTGGCTGTCCAATGAGGCCTTACAAATAGCGGGGGAGAGAAGGCAAGCAAAATGCGAGGGAGATAGAGAAAGATACAGGAAATTGAATGCAGATTTCCAAAAAATAGCAAGGAGAGATAAGAAGGCCTTCTTAAACGAGCAATGCAAAGAAATAGAGGAAAACAACAGAATGGGAAGAACCAGAGATCTGTTCAAGAAAATTGGAGATATGAAAGGAACATTTCATTCAAAGATTGCCATAATAAAGGACAAAAGTGGTAAGGACCTAACAGAAGCAGAAGACATCAAGAAGAGGTGGCAAGAATACACAGAGGAATTATACCAGAAAGAAATGGATGCCTCGTACACCCCAGGTAGTGGGGTTGCTGACCTTGAGCCAGACATCCTGGAGAGTGAAGTCAAATGGGCCTTAGAAAGCACTGCAAATAACAAGGCCAGTGGAAGTGATGGTATTCCAGCTGAACTATTTAAAATTTTAAAAGATGATGCTGTTAAGGTGCTACACTCAATATGCCAGCAAGTTTGGAAAACTCAGCAGTGGCCAGAGGATTGGAGAAGATCAGTCTACATCCCAATCCCAAAGAAGGGCAGTGCTAAAGAATGCTCCAACTACCGCACAATTGCACTCATTTCACACGCTAGCAAGGTTATGCTTAAAATTCTACAAGGAAGGCTCAAGCAGTATGTGGACCGAGAACTCCCAGAAGTGCAAGCTGGATTTAGAAGAGGCAGAGGAACCAGAGACCAAATTGCAAACATGCGCTGGATTATGGAGAAAGCCAGAGAGTTCCAGAAAGACATCTACTTCTGCTTCATTGACTATGCAAAAGCCTTTGACTGTGTCGACCACAGCAAACTATGGCAAGTTCTTAAAGAAATGGGAGTGCCTGATCACCTCATCTGTCTCCTGAGAAATCTCTATGTGGGACAAGAAGCTACAGTTAGAACTGGATATGGAACAACTGATTGGTTCAAAATTGGGAAAGGAGTACGACAAGGCTGTATATTGTCTCCCTGGTTATTTAACTTATATGCAGAATTCATCATGCGAAAGGCTGGGCTGGATGAATCCCTAGCCGGAATTAAGATTGCTGGAAGAAATATCAACAACCTCAGATATGCAGATGACACAACCTTGATGGCAGAAAGTGAGGAGGAATTAAAGAACCTTTTATTGAGGGTAAAAGAGGAGAGCGCAAAATATGGTCTGAAGCTCAACATCAAAAAAACGAAGATCATGGCCACTGGTCCCATCACCTCCTGGCAAATAGAAGGAGAAGAAATGGAGGCAGTGAGAGATTTTACTTTCTTGGGCTCCATGATCACTGCAGATGGTGACAGCAGCCACGAAATTAAGAGACGCCTGCTTCTTGGGAGGAAAGCAATGACCAACCTAGACAGCATCTTAAAAAGTAGAGACATCACCTTGCCAACAAAGGTCCGTATAGTAAAAGCTATGGTTTTCCCAGTAGTGATGTATGGAAGTGAGAGCTGGACCATAAAGAAGGCTGATCGTCGAAGAATTGATGCTTTTGAATTATGGTGCTGGAGGAGACTTTTAAGAGTACCATGGACTGCAAGAAGATCAAACCTATCCATTCTTAAGGAAATCAGCCCTGAGTGCTCACTGGAAGGACAGATCGTGAAGCTGAGGCTCCAATACTTTGGCCACCTCATGAGAAGAGAAGACTCCCTGGAAAAGACCCTGATGTTGGGAAAGATGGAGGGCACAAGGAGAAGGGGACGACAGAGGACGAGATGGTTGGATAGTGTCTTCGAAGCTACAAACATGAGTCTGACTAAACTGCGGGAGGCAGTGGAAGACAGGAGTGCCTGGCGTGCTCTGGTCCATGGGGTCACGAAGAGTCGGACACGACTAAACGACTAAACAACAACAACATTAGTAGAGAGGATGAGCTGTTTGACAGGAAAAAGTAGAGCAGGAGGCTTGAGCAATGGCTCCAGCTCTACCACCTGAATTGCTGATTTGTGAAATCTTTAGCATTTTAAAAAATGGCTTTCATTCCATGTTAGATCAGAGAAAGGAACTATACTTGTAAAACCCATTTGTGCTTCTCCATTTAGCTGGGGATAAGCATGCGCAAGCCAACTTCCATGTGCAGTGTGCCTCTAGGTAACTTGGGATGAGAGTGATGCATTAAGCATCTTTGCATATATTTGCATTATTTATTCTGCCTCTGCTAGTGGTAGGGGAGGAAAAGTAAAGCCCCCTAATCATGATCAAAGCTGGCCCTAGCATTAGGCAAACGGAGGCAATGGCCTCTGGTAGCAGTTCCTATCACTCCCTTTTGTTTCTCCTAAGTCACTGAGCCATCCCTCTCTGGCTTCTGCACATGGTAAGTGGAAGAAGCAGCATTTTATCCTTTGCCTCAGGCTGCAAAATGTATTGGGCCATCCCTGTATCTGACTTGCAGGAAATGTTATGTAGTTTCAGAGATTTCACTAGCAACCTCTAGTAAAATTTTCCTTACTGGTTGGCAAGGTGACAACCTTTGGAAGTTGGTTTTGGTACTATTATCACCATTGCTCCTCCTCCTGACAACAAATTTACCAAACAATTGAATGCACACACTGGTAATTATCATTTGGTAAATGGTCAGCCACACAAACCCATGAAGAATTGGATAGCTGTCATAGCGACAGTGGTAACTACCAGCACAACTTTTTTTTGTAGGGACTTGACATTCTTCTTCTATATTTGTAGCTTTTCATGTTAAAACTATGTGATGAAGATTATGGAGTCCCATTAATTTCAGCAGGATTGCTCTGGCGTAAATGTTTTATCAGCACGACTTTCGAGTAACAGCTAGAAACAGGCTCGTGACTCCCAGAGAATCCAAGACTGATTCCCCTTGACAATAGATCTCAGATTCCATCTCTCTCCTTGATAGTTTATAGGTTCATTTTAGGCTGTTGCCTCAATACATCCTAATTTAATTTTTTATGGCTGAGTTATAAGCCCCAGAAAAACTGTCTTTTAATGGAAAGGGGGAGAGACCCTCACATTTAGGACAAGGCAAAGCTATAATTTTACAGGCATTAGGTATCTAAAATAACTTTGTATAAAGATTACACAGGGATTTGTCCTCAGTTTTGCAGAAAATACTTAACGTTGAACTATATTTTATGCACACAGAACGACTTACTTTATAAGACAAGTTGATCAGGGATTTACTTTCCAATATTCAACAATACTATTACCAAAGTGCTTTTTTGACTCTCATAATAGAGCTGTCGTAAGCCATATATTTTAGAAACATCTCATAAACTACATTTATGTAAAAAGTGGTATGTGGAATAACAACTGTAAGCAGTCTAGATGGAAAGTATGCAAGACATATTTTTGAGACTGTTTAAGACTGAGTCTTTGAATAAAGACAGTAGGAGTTTTAAATGCACACACACAATTAATAGGCAATCAATTATCTTTATTCTTATTTTTCTGCTTGAACAGTTATTATGTATATGGTGACTGGCAGGCATCCATGGAAACATGGAAAATATGGGTTTGCTTGGGGACTGGAAGGAATAACACTTCAATTGAATTTACTGAAGGCCATACTTTGTGGTGAGACTTCATGGCTTGTAAGTAGCAGTTGGGTTGGTTGTACAAACAGTTATGGAGGAAGAAGCACAGTGTAGATTCTGCTTGTGGACAGCAGGCATGTCTCAAGATTTTGCAATGTAGATCCTTTTTTTTTTAATTAATTTTAATTCGTTTTGCTACATCAAACATTAAAACATACAAAAAAAACATACATAACACATACATACAAAAAAGGAGTACATAAAAAAAGAAATAATAATAAAGAAAACAAAAGAAAAAACATCTCCTAACATAAGACACCAACAAATTAACTTCTATTAACTAAATAACTAAATAACACACAACATTAATTGACTTCCCTTCATCTCGGTTTCAGAATATATTATATGATTTTTTATCTGCAGTTTCTTTTCCTCAAAAAACTCTTTACATCACAAGTGTTACGTCACACCTACTGTGATTTTTAGATTTTTTACCTCTGTTTCCATGTATGTCATAAATTTATTCCATTCTTTATTAAACTTTATGTCTTTTTGATTTCTTATTTTCTGTGTCATTTTTGCCAGTTCGTTTATAGTTGGGATTTTTGATGTCTTCCAATTCTGCGCTATTAGAGTTCTGGCAGCCACTGTCGCGTACTGAAAGAGTGTTTGGTCTTCCTTTTTGATTTCCTCCCCAAGTATCCCCAGCAAAAAGGCTTCGGTTTTTTTTATAAAGGTACATTTGAGGATTTTTTTTAGTTCATTGTAAATAGATTCCCAGAATTTTTTGATAGGCTCACACAACCACCACATATGATAGAAATCGCCCTCCTTGATCTTACACTTCCAACATAATTTATCACCAGTTTTATATATTTTTTCCAATTTTACGGGCGTTACATACCACCTGTACATCATTTTATACATATTTTCCCTTAGTGTTGTGCATGCCGAGAATCTCATACCTTTATTCCATAATGCCTTCCATTTGTCAAACTCTATGTTATGTCTGAAGTCCATTGCCCATCTCACCATTACCTCCTTTACTTCTTCATCTTTGGTGTCCCATTCAAGTAGCAGGCTATACATTTTCGATAGGAGTTTTGTTTTACTTTCTAGTATTTCAATCTGAAATCTAGATTTTTTCTCACTTATCCCATTCTTTTTATCCTCAGTCCATATAGAATTAATTTGGTGAAATTGGATCCATCCTGTCAATTTGTTCTTTATTTCTTCATAAGGCCTAATCCTCCAACCAGTCTCTGTTTTTACTAGCAGGTCTTCATAGGTCCATCTTTCTCCTTCGATGTTTGTTTTTTTTATTGTCAGGATATCAATTGGCGATAGCCACCAAGGGGTCTTCTGTTCCAATAATTTTTTGTTTCTTTCCCACACTTCCAGCAGTGGTCCTCTAAAAATGTGGTTAGAAAATCCTTTATGGACCTTTCCCTTGTTACGCCATAGGTAAGAGTGCCAACCAAATCTTATATTAAATCCTTCTAGATCTAACAAGTCTTTATTTTTAATAACAATCCAATCTTTGACCCAACAAAGACACGAGGCTTCATAATACAGCTTTAAATTTGGAACTCTGAATCCTCCCCTATCTCTTTGATCTGTAAGTAATTTAAATCTAATTTTGGGCCTTTTCCCTTGCCAGATAAATTTAGAGAGTATTTTCTGCCAATCTTTGAATACTGAGGTTCCCCTGATTATCGGTATATTTTGAAATAGGAACAACAATTTCGGTAATAGACTCATTTTAATCGCCGCCATTCTACCCGACCAAGAAAGTTTTATTCTATTCCAGGTATCTAAGTCCTTCCTTATTTCTTTCCATGTGGTTATGTAATTATCTTCCATCAAATTTATATTTTTCATCGTTAACCAGATTCCAAGGTATTTTACTTTTTTTGTTACTTTAATACCGGTTTGAGATTCAAGATGGTTTTTTACCTCCTCTTTCACATTTTTAGTCATCATTTTAGTTTTTGTTCTATTTAGTTTGAAACCAGATAATTTTCCAAATTCTTCTAACAGATCTAACACCTTACTAACACTCTCTTTTGGATCCTCCAAAGACAACATAAGATCGTCCGCATATGCTTTCAATTTGTATTCTTTCACTCCAATATTTATTCCGTGTATCTCTGAAGTTTTCCTTATCTTATTTGTAATTATCTCTAACATCATAATAAACAGAAGAGGTGACAGAGGGCACCCCTGCCTTGTACCCTTCGAAATTTCAAAGAGTTCTGTTAAGTTATTATTGATAATTAATTTGGCACTTTGTTGTGAGTAAATTGCTTTTATTCCTTCAAGGAATGTGCCCTCTATCCCTGTCTTTTCCAAACATTTTATAAGAAAACGCCAGGATACATTGTCAAAAGCCTTTTCGGCGTCAATGAACATTAAAGCTGCGGGGATTTCATTTTTGCATTCTAAGTATTCAATGATGTTTATTGTATGTCTTATGTTGTCTTTTATTTGCCTATTAGGTAAAAAACCAGCCTGATCGGTATGGATGAGGTTAACTAAACACTTTTTAAGTCGGGTCGCCATTACGTCTGCGAAGATCTTATAGTCATTGTTCAATAATGAAATCGGTCTGTAGTTCTTAATGATCTGTCTGTCCGAGTCAGGTTTCGGTATCAACGTAATGTATGCTTCTTTCCAGGACGCTGGTGTTCTTCCTCCTCCTAAAATCTCATTCATTACTTCACATAGCACCGGTGTTATAAGTTCTTCTAGGACTTTATAATACTTGGCCGATAAACCATCTGGGCCTGGGGCTTTCCCCAGTTTCATCCTCTTTATCGCCTCTTGAATTTCCTCTGCGTTTATGGGTTTATTTAACAGACTTCTTTCCTCTTCCGATATGCTGTTAATTCTGTTTTCTTCTAGGTATTTTTCTATTTCTATGGCATCTTCTTCTTCTCTTTTATATAGGTTTTCATAGAATTTGAGGAAGCTCTTTTTTATTTCATTAGGGTCCTCCAAGATTTGTTCTTCTACTTTTATTTTATTAATAACATTTTTGTTTTTTCCTTTTTCTCAGTTGCCACGCCAGAAACTTTCCAGTTTTGTTTGCCGATTCGAAATTTTTTTGTTTCATTAAGTTAATTCCCCATTCTACCTCTTGATTTATTAATGTTGAGTATTGTGCTTGTAATATCTTGTACAGTTGCTTGTTCCCTTCATCACTCGGTTTTTCTATCAGATTCTTTTCACATTCTCTCAGTTGTGTAATTAAATCTTCCTTTTTTTTGTTCTCTCACCTTTCTTCTTTGACTATTTTGTTGTATCAGAAAACCTCTTAGCACTGCCTTACTGGCATCCCACATTATGTCCATATTTGTCTCCTTATTGATATTTAAATCAAAGTAGTCTTTTAAGGTGGTTTTAGCCTTTTCAATCACTTCTTCTTTTTCAAATAAATAGTCATTCATTCTCCATCTGTACATACCCTGAGTTTTCCAATTTAAACGTAATATTATTGGGTTGTGATCAGATAGTGTTCTAGGTAGTATCTCACATTTCGACACTCTTATTATTAATTCTCTTGATACCCATATCTGGTCCAACCTGCTCCAACTCTGATGCGGCTCTGAGAAGTGAGTGAATTGTTTTGTCATGGGGTTTTTATATCTCCATATATCTATTAAGTCTAAATTTTCCTCGAGATCATTAAACGATCTCGGAAGTTTCCCTTGATTTAGATTCTTCCTCTTTGAGCTTCTATCTAGTTCTGGTTTCGGCACTCTATTTAGATCTCCAAGTAGGACCAGTTTATTATTCTCTAGATTTAATAAGACTTGTTCCAATTTTTTGAAAAATTCCATCTTATTTGTATTTGGCGCATAGACCATCACCACGTTGAGTTTTTCTCCCTGATAATTGATTTGCACTCCTAAGATTCTTCCTTCCTCGTCCTTACATATCAATTTAGGTTCTAATTTCTCTTTCACATAAATTACTACCCCTCTTTTTTTCTTGGAATCTGAGTTAATGAATTCTATTCCCAACTTATTGTTTATTAAAATATGTTTGTGTTTTTTGGCAACATGTGTTTCTGTAATTATGTGTGTGCATTGCTGAATCAAAATTCCGTCTATAAATATGTAAATAACAAGCAAAGAAGCAAACAGCAAATCAGCCTGAAGGAAGCAACAACTATAGTGCTGGACTACATGGTCCTTTGGCCTTATCTAATAGAATTCTTTTTATGAGGGAAAGGGTGAAAGTCTGTGACTGGCAGTGGATTCCGGGCGTCATGGAGAAAATCCAGCCCAGAGGTTGTATGTGGGAGACATCTTCCAATGGAGGAGTGAGGAGAGATAATCTTCTACCAGAACATAAGGAGGTGTCTGTCAATGAGATTCTTTTCACTGAAGGATAGACAAGCTGGGAAACTAGGCTTAGGCAGGTGTCACTCTTCCCACAGAATTAAAAGAAGTCAAAAGAAGTAAATTTGCTGCTATGCATATAATAACTTTTTTAAAAAGTATATATTTCTGTTTATTTCTACATAGAGGTTGCCTAACACTGAATAAGAAGCGAGGCCAAAAAAAGTTCAGCAAGATATTCTGTGGAGATGGAGTTCTTGGAAGGAAGAACTGGGGGACCATTTTGCAATTGCTCTAAAGGCGAACTTCTTCCTTCCTATGCCTTTGAAAAGGAAATGTCATGTCAAAAGGCAGCCGTTTGACTGGCTTGGGAATGTCTGTTAGTACAACCAGCACAGCACTTGCAACGGAGGAGGAACTCTCATTAGCTGAATATTTAAGTGAAGCATCAATTTAGCCATCCATAAATCTGGCAGCAGAGAATGTATAAAATACTGAAGTGATAACACCGTCCTCGAAATGACTGCCTTGGCCTCGTTCATATACTAGCAATTAATTATTTTCCAAAATGAGGAACGCAGGGGTGCTTAGATCATTAGTTTTAAAGGCAGAACAGCTCTCTGTGTGAACAAGTTATCTTTCCCTTTGTGAAAGGTTAGCTGGGGAGCAGGAGGGAGGAAGGTGAATGTTAATAGGCAGTAGAGCATCTTCTCCTTAGGCTGAAATGGAGGCAGGAGGAAGCAAATGTATATTTCCTTTAGTATCTTTTCTGGCTTTCATTTTGTCCTTGTAAAATGGTTGCGCTTTACAAAATTGTGTGATAAAAATATTGGCAAAAGTCACAGATTTTGGGGGGGGGGCTCCTTCCATTATTTAGTGTGAACTGGATGTTTTCTCCTTTGCCCAAGGTGAAATCATCAACTGGCTTGGAAAGACTGGAAGTATACTGGTGGCAATGAACAAATTCATGAATATAAAAGTGGTTTGATTGGTTTTAAATTTGCTGTGGGGTGGGGTGAAATTTTCTCTGTTCTGTGAGCAAACTTGGGAAACTAACCTGTGCACAGTCCAAAATTAGAAGGGGGTAGGGAAAATGGGGGAGCAAGAACACATACAACCTATGGGATTTGGTAAATTTTCCTAGTCCTTTTGACATGCTCTATGCTCTCAATTTTGGACAGAAAATATCCACAGGATCTAGAGTAGTTTGTTCCCTTTATTCACTAAAAAAATTAAAATAAAAGTAAAGGACCCCTGGATGATTAAGCCCAGTCAAAGGCAACTATGGGAAGTAGTGCTCATTTCACTTCAGGACAAGGGAGCCGGGGTTTGTCCACAAACAGCTTTCCGGGTCATGTGGCCAGCATGACTAAACTGCTTCTGGCACAATGGAACACCGTGACGGAAGCCAGAGCGCACGGAAATGCTGTTTACCTTCCCACTGCAGTGGCACCTATTTATCTACTTGCACTGGTATGTTTTTGAACTGCTAGGTTGGCAGGAGCTGGGACAGAGCAATGGGAGCTTACCCCATCACACAGATTTGAACCGCCCACCTTCTGATCGGCAAGCCCAAAAGGCTCTGTGGTTTAGAATGCGTCCCTTTATCCACTAGGCTGTTGCTGGGAGACTGGTGCTAACCAGACCCAAAGTTGAAAAGATTGCTTTAAAGATCAAGCTGACAGATCATTGTGTCCTGTGACTATAAGCATTCAATTTTTTAAAGTTAAAGTCAAGTTTCTTGTCTTCATGAATGTAGAATAAAAATATTAAGAAAGGTCCTAAGTGTTAAAGAAAAGATAACACTTTGGAACAGAAACTGTATGCCTGAAGGAGCATCTCCACCCACATCATTCAGCCCTGGCATTGAGGTCCAGCTCCGAGGGCCTTCTGGTCGCTCCCTCACTGAAATAAGTAAGTTACAGGGAACCAGGCAAAGGGGCTTCTTGGTAGTGGCATCCGCCCTGTGGAACATCCTCCCACCAGATGTCAAAGAGATAACCAATTGTGTGACCTTCTGTAGACTTCTGAAGGTAGCCCTGTATCAGGAAGTTTTTTTCTGTTTAATGTATCATGTTTTTTATATTTCATTGGAAGCCACCCAGAGTGACTGGGGCAACCCATATAAATTAGAAAATTATTATTTATTATTAAACTGTGAATGCACTGGCTAAGGTGCTTATTTGTTTTCTTTCTTTATCAATACATTTATACCCCACCTTTCCTCCAAGTTACTATACAGTTTCCCACCTCCCCATTTGTATCCTTACAACACCTGAGGTAAGTTGGGCTCGGAGATCGTGATTAGCCCAAGTTTACTTGGGGGGCTTTGTGGATGAATGGGATCTCCCAGGTCCTCGTCCAGCACTTTAACCACTACACTGCAGTGGTTCTCAAGCCAGTTCTATTATTTCCTCCAGCATTTGCTACTGGTTTCCAGGTGCTTATGTTATCAGGGACAATATCCTCCTTGATGTTCTAATGAGGCATGTTTATTCAAACTGCTCAACTAAGCTGGCTTTCACAGAAGATGCTTAAATTGGTTTGTGATTTTCCTGCAGCTGCACCACACTATCACAATGGCTGGTATTATGGATGTTCAGATGTTAACATTTTCATGCTTTCCAAAACAGCAGGCCAAATATTTTCTAGGGCAGGGGAAGATGCTGTTCCTCTGCAGTATAGTTGGTTATCAGCAACCATTAATGTGCATCTCTGGGAGCTCAACTGTTCAGAGAAACAGGAAACCGGGCACCCTCCTGGCTATTTATATTAATAGCCACATTTCTCCAAACAATAATTCCAATCAAAATGTTTGTTTCTTCTGTTACAGACGGCATTAACCAATTAAAAATGCATTTGGGTGAAAAAGGCATGCAGCGTGAGTTGTGAAAACAGCTCGATTACTCTTCAGGCATCTAGAATGCCATTCAGCCTCTCCCATTCAGCATCAACCCTCAATCAAATTAGATACTATTGTCAAATATTGAATGCCCTTCCCACTTGAGAAAAAGGTTAACAATTTTACTTTGCATACTGTTACAAAACAACAAAGGTTTGGTCAACCCACTGAAACATGTTGATTCCTTTACAGTGGATTGGATTACACGTTAAATATCCAATGATGAGCTCCCCATCTCATGTTGGCAATAAATGTGAAGAGCTACTCAGCTTGGCATAAACCTCTTCTCTAGGAAAATTAAACCAAGCAGCCAAAGGGAAGAATCACAAGCTTAGAAGGCCAGTAGCTGGCAAAGGTCTGGCAGACAAGAGCAGGCCAAACACTTAGAAAAGAATTCTCAGCTGCTTTTAAAGGCAAGACAGGGAACCATTAGTTTCATATGTTTTGTAACACGTCTTGTAAAACTGTAGGGTTATATATTGCTCCATTAACTTTTACTAAAAGCATAAAAACAATAATGGGCTTTGTTTAAGTGTCAGACTCAGAGATGGGAATTGGATTGGCTTTTACCTATGCTAGCTTGACAATCTGTCACTGGGAGCAAGTTCAATAGGCAAAAATGAAGACATGCCAGCTTTTATATGCAAATCTACAAGGGATTTTTCTCTGGAGTTCAAAGCTCTGAGAAGAGGCTTTGCACAATAGCAATTAAAATTTACAATGTATTTTTTAAAGAAAACCCTTTTCAAATGTCCAGCACTTGTTGGACAGAAATGTCATTATGAGAGTATCCTGATTTCAACATTCTATACCTAAAATACTTCAAAACCTGACAAAGATGACTATTTTAATGCTGTTGGAGAAGCATATGTTTTAGCACTGGGAATTGCAACCTCACTCCAATATGTTTTACATTTATTTGCTGAAGGATACAATGCACTTGTGTTATTACAGCGGTTTCATTCTTCGATGATTTCCCATTTGGCAGACCAGTGACACCTTTTCATTGGTTATTCATTCACATTATTGATTAACGCATAGAGAACCAATTTATTAGTCCCTCTGAATCCATTTTGAATATCCAGGTTTTTAAATAGAGAAATATCTTTTACCGTGTGCTAACACCGTATATACTTGTAAAACATGTTCAACCATTGTTTATTGCACAAAAGAGAGGTTTAGCAAAGAGCATAATTCAAAGCACAGTATTATCTGTCACATAAACAAACACCGTTTTACTTTTCAAATCTTGCTTTCCCTATATCTCAGGAAAGCACCGAACTTGCCTTCCCCTGCGAATTTTGCATTGAGAACCCATGTTTAGTCCATTACAAATCAGATGACCAAGTGGAATAATATAGTTATTCAGTTGAAGCCCTTTAGAATCAGGTTTGGTTATATTTATCTCTTTCTCCCAAGACTCTGGCTTCATTCCCTGACCTGTGGAAACATTGGATGAGTTTTACTACGCACCAAGTTGGATTGATTGCCATGTCTGAGGTTAGGAAACTATTTGACAGTAGCACATGTCATTAATTTTATTTCTCTCTGGTCCTGACCACGGCTGGCCCTACCATTAGGTAGACAGGGGCAGCTGCCTTAGGCAGTAGATGTGGAGTGGTGAGGAACAGAGTTGGGGGACAGGGTTGTCTGTTCCATGAGGCCCCTACCCTGTGCTTCCTAAGACAGCCTGCTGCCGTCAGACACAGTGGAGATCAGGCACACCAAGTCTAGGGGGCAAAGATGTCACCAGACCCTCAATAATCCTTACCAGGGGGCTCAGCCACCCCCAATAATGAGGGGGCAGAGAAGGCCAAACAACCAAGCTGAGTGTGACACAGCATTAAAGGCAGGCTCCTTCTGAGCATGAGGGAGGAGAAGCCACAGCCATTGAAGCTGTGGGGTGCTGGGTGAGGCCTCCTACCGATGATGCATCTCCTCCTGATGATGTGCTGTGCACTAGACGTGTGGCACCATAGGTGCATGCCACACTGCTGGGACCCCCAAGGCAGCATCTCTGATGGTTCAACTGCCAGTCCAACCAGCTGTTGCACATGGAGTACAAGTGAGGCACTATCTTGTCCTTCACCTCAGGTAGCAAAATGTTTTGATCTGGCCCTGTCTCTGATGGTGGTGAAATGGGCATCTGTAGCTGGGTATGTGTCTGATCCTGCTAGGAATTTCCAGGTGATATTTCTGGATGTACAATGTAGACATGTCAACTACAGAGAAAAGGCTCTACAGTTTCTTCATGGTCACTTGGAAGATACTGAAAAGTCCCTTGTCTAGACCATTCCTGGTTGAAGAATAAGCAGGTGGACTTCCTGCATATTTTTAAGGCACCACAGCCCCAGGTTCTAGTGCGTCAATGAATGCTCAGAGGGCATCTCTACCATGCTTGAGCAGCTAAGAAAGTGAAGCATTTTCCTATAGTGATGTCAGCTCCCTCTAACATTTCCACAGTGAAATCACCCCCTTTGATTTCAACACATGCATTTAATAAAATGACAGGCTTGTCAACAGTCAGTGTTAAACATATGCACACCAGAAATTACTAGCTGCTAATTGCTAAATTATTGAAGGGCTGAAGAGATCACAAGACATTTTTGATTCCCACAACCTCAGTGGCCTGGGATCTGTGAGAGCTAAGGATGCTTGGAGATTTGAGGATATAAAAAAGAAGAGGAGGAAGCTGTGTGACTACAAATGTGTATCCCTATTCACTGCAGCTCTCCCAAAAAGAACCCAGGTGGTGTCACATTTTCTTATATGCTATGTTATACTATGTTATTGTTAATGGATTTACAATGGTGGAAATTCTGGGGGCTGGGGAAGGGTGGTATAAAGAGCATTCAGAAGGTCACTTTCTTTTTCTTCCCTTTCTTCTTGTTCTCTGGGTTTCAGAAGGCTACTTCAGCTTGTGGTGGCTGCTAACACAGATGAATTGTTAAATAAATTCATGGAGGACAAGACTATCAGGGGTTACTAGTCATGGTGATGACTGTCTGTACTACCTCCAGGATCAGAAGCCTCTGAATACCAATTCTTAGGGATCACAAACAGAAGAAGGCTCTTGCCATCATGTTCTGCTTGTGGACTTCCCAAAGGCATTGATTGGTCACTGTGGAAAACAGACTACTGGACTAGTTAGGCCTTTGCTCTGTTCCACAGGGCTCCTCTCATGTTCTTCATTAGCGGCTGAACCTGTGCCAAAATGGAACAAGTGTTTGCTTACTAAAGTAAACAGGATTTGGCAAAAATAAGATGAGAAGCTCCTGGGCTTTTCACTAATGAAATATGGATTGGCCTCAGGGTGACTGCAGTTTAAAAGCTATGTATTGCCTAGGCTCAATATTAGTAGGTTTTTTATTAGGAACCAATGACCCATGCTACTAAACAATTTTGTAAATCGTATGAGGTTGCTCCTGGTGTCCAAGTAAGATGGTGGTTGGGATTCACCTGAAAAATGGGGCAAGTGTTTCCCTGAGGGCCAGTGGATGAATTGACACTGGGACCAGATTATGGCTTGCTATTTCTGAAAGAACCCTGTCTGTGCATTGCATTTCTGGAACTTCCATCTTCCACAGTAGAATATAGGATCCAGATGTATACACAGAGCTCTTTGTCATATCTATGTTGTGTTTGCTGCATTTATCGCTGGAGCTATTAGTTTTATCCTGTGTTGTTGCCACTTGGACCCACATTATTTGATAGATAGTCTCTCCTGGTTTTTGCTACTACTAAGTTACCATCAGCAGTGGTAAAAGTCCACAGGTATAGTCACGTACCAGCACAAAGTCCATTGATTATACTAGACAGAAGTACCAACATAACAATACTTATGTATTTATTTATTTATTATAATTATTATAATTGATTTATTATAATTGACTGTGTTTTCACAATAATGTCAAGTTCGGACAGTGCTTACTTTTGGGTGGTTGGGGGCAAATGGATCTGTCATCTGCCAGGGACGAGAGCCCTGATCCTTAATCATGTGGGAACAGGTTGCCCTTACAGAGTACGCATGCACATTCAACCGTCTAACAGCATCTGTGTCACCCAAGAGAGAACAGTTGCAGAGATAAGAAATGAGAGTCATTCCGTTGTCTGGAAAGGTCATTTCCTGGGTTTGCACAGAGCACTGGTGGAGGAAGAGGAGTGCGGGGGGAGCACACCGCCCCCGGCATCACGATCCCGGTGGGGTGCCATTGTGGCTGCCCCCCTTCCCCACTGGGCGCCCTGTCCCCAGGATGCGTGCCCTGCCCCTGTGGGTGGCACGCTCGCCCCTACCTGTTCTTCTCCCCCCAGTGCCGGAGCATGAAGCTCCGCCACTGGCACAGAGAAACCGCTTTTAACAGAGCCCAGTGATGGAAGTGTGCAGCTGTATTGAGGCAGCACTGGGTGCTGAAATTTTGCACCCTCAAACAATTTTGTGCCTGGGGCAACTGCCCCTATGGCTCCCCCACAACACTCTCTCATGTAGGAAGAGGGCTACTGTGTTCAGTCCTGCATTCTTGCGGGTTGCCCATCTAGATGACCACTGTGAAGACAGCATCTGTGCTGTTCTTATTTTGTTGTCTCCTGCAGAAGTAAGTCGCATTGATTTCTGTTGTGCTTACACCCAGGTAAGAGGGGATAGAATACACATACACACATAGGTGTAGGAGTAACTTCCCCTGTACTCAATGGGACTTACTTCAGACATGCGCAGAATTGCACTGTTAGTCACTTACCCAAAGTTAGCTTAAGACTAATATTAAATAAATGTATTTTCTGTGGGGAAAAGGGTTCTGGTCTCCTCTCATTTATTTTTATTTTATTTTAATGCGCACTGTGTTAATAATATAGAAGTGTGGCTTCCCTGTGCCTAGTGCTAAAAGCGAACTAATCCCTGTGTAAGAAATCAGTAAGTATGGTCTGCTTAATCTAGTCCCAATGTGAAACTGTTGACATTTGTTCTTTTTCTCCCCCCTTCCCCTATCATTATGTGACTGGGCCTGTTTTGTGCTGGATTAGGCACAAATCTCCCATACAGCACATTTGGCATGTTACTAGTAGTTTAACTTCATTAATAATGTATGAAGAAAATGTAATCCACGACAAGGGAAGGAAAATAAAGTTTTTTTTCCTCCCTTTTTTTTTCTTTTTTACAAGCCACCAATTCCTTCGACATAGATAATTTATTCAGCCATGGCTGTTTGATGTTGTCATTTCTACAACCGAGCTGCTGCCATAAATGTAACCGTAGTTGCGGCGTGCATTGCACAATTGTCTGTGTGCACCTAAAAATATGTAAAATTCTTTTAACTCTGTGCTGACCCTTTCACCTGTAATTTGCTTCATCCTTCCTTTAAGTTCTAGGTGCTGAATGTTGGAGGAAGGGGGGAGAGATTTTTTAAAAAATTGCTTTCTTTTGCATGCATACATGTTTTCTGAAAACATATAAATGAGAGTAAGTGAATCAGAGCAAGGACAAATATGTTATTTGGATTTACATTGTCAGAAACTCCCCCGTGCCTCCGCTGCCGCAACACACACGCACAAGTTGTGCAACAAACAAAATTTAATTTTGAATATATTTGTTGCCATGTTGCCTTCCCCATCAAGACTGAAAAGTGAATTAGTCTTATTTCAAGACCCAAACCATAGGATATCGCTGTAGAAAAGTTTTTATAGGGCAGGCATTTTGTTCTTCAAAGAACTTGCCGTTGACTTGTTTGCTGGTGCTCACAAGTTCAACACAAGTAGCTAAGAAGAATTCATAAATAATCTGTTTGGATAATCTAATATATTCAATTATAGTTAACATTTTTTCTCAGTAAGATATAGGGCTGGCAAAGTAATATCAGGTTGAAAAAAAATCCTGCTCCAGCCATGGTCTTTATTGAGCTCTATATTTTTCTTAATCTATCATTTCCTTAATCTTTCATTGATCATAGGGAACAATTTTGTACTCTGTAATTCATATATTTAGCCATAGTTGTCTTCCTTTGTGTAAAATGTAAAGGTGTTTAAAGTTATTTGTTGTAAATCCCATCCAAATGAATTAATTTTGATCAGGCTTGCAAAGAGAAATTTGCCAGCGGCCTACGTTTATAGCTAGTAAACAATATTGGATATGTACGTGTGTGTACAAAAACACACAGACATTTTTCTGGAACAGCTGTATATTCTGTTTTTTGCAAGAAAAATCACCACCAAATGCAAAGGAGTTATTTTCAAGGGAACTAATCACCGTTCACCAGAGAAAGAGGACGAAATTCTACATTTTCCTCCATTGCTTGAAGTTATTCAGTGTTGACCTTTGTGATAACTGGAAAGTTGCAAAGCAGCCCAGGGAACAGAAGCCAAGCTCCAAAGCAGTGGTCACTTAGAAGTACTTTTGCGCTCCGCACTCCTGTCACATTTGTGCTATCAGAGCAACAGCTGGGGAGACTTTTTCAACAAAGATGAGTGTCAGATAATCCTGATGAGATTCCACATCCAGCATCTTTTGTAATTATGTCACATTCGGCTGTAATGGAATAATTCAAGCTGAAAGGACAAGCTTTGATCCTTTCTTAAACCTTTCCCTGTGGACTGGCTATCTGAAAGATTCAAAGATATTTCTGTTACAAGATCTAGTGTTTCCTTGGGGAAGTCATGCTTCTGAAAGCAGCGGGATCTTGCAAAAAGCAATATCAAGTTTGCAGAGAGCGTTTTGGAGAGCATTTTTATATCAAACGGGGGATGTCAATAAAAGGATATCCTTCTATTTTCCTAATGGGGCACGCTACACTGTTTTTAATATCCCACGACTCAGACAGGCAGAGGCAAATAGATGCAAATACTTAAGAGAGGAATAGTACAAATATATTCATACTCAAGCACGTGTATATTCTGAATGCATTTTTTGATTTAACATGTGCATTTGGTTGGCTCATTTGCCAGAAATTTCCATTGAGTAGAATGGATTCAAACCTTTAGCAAAAGCATATAGCGCAGTCTGTAATGGATTATATTACTTCATACAATCCACCCCCATTGTTCAGCCCGGACACTGAGATCCAGCGCCGAGGGCCTTCTGGCGGTTCCCTCATTGCGAGAAGTGAGGTTACAGGGAACCAGACAGAGGGCCTTCTTGGTAGTGGCGCCCACCCTGTGGAACACCCTCCCTTCAGATGTGAAGTAAATAAGCAGCTATCCTATCTTTAAAAGACACCTGAAGGCAGCCCTGTTCAGGGATGTTTTTCATATTTAACGCTGTACTGTTTTTAACACTTGATTGGGAGCTGCCCAGAGTGGCTGGGGAAACTCAGCCAGATGGACGGGGTATAAATAATAATAATAATAATAATAATAATAATAATAATAATAATAATTTGCATATGGATGATTGTATAGCCACTTTGGAGAACGCAGGAAGAAAAGTGCGTAAGATCACGACAGCCAGCTAACTCTGGTCTTCTCAAAGATGAATGTTTGCAGCAACCACCATCACACACATCCCTGCCCTTGGCCTCAGAATACTTGGAATTATTATTTATTAGAGGGAATGTGCTCCCCCAGGCCCTCCACTTCTGGAGTTCCTCAAGGTATTGCTGCTTGTCTTCTCCATCCAAAGGGCAGGGGAGATGAGCAGAAATGGTGCATGCTGGAATATTCTCCTTCTTGCTGAACTCGGAGAGAGGGGTGGCATTTTGCAAAGTGCTGCCGCTCATTTTCTGATCCAGCAGTGTACTGGACAGTGTACTTGAACATTAGGAGTCAATTTCTTCACCAGGTCATTGTTGATGAAAGCATTGACATGAAACTAAACCTCGAAAGGGGGACTATGGCACAGATTCATTGCCTTAAGTATTGGTGTATGATTTGATAGAATTATGTCATTCCGCAGTTTACACTGTGTGTGTCTTGGCTGCCTTTTCCCTCTCATCCAACAGTATATGATAGACAGACAGATATAGATATAGTGTTGGGGAAATGTTGCTCTATTTTATCTTCAAAAGAGGTGAGAGGTTTTGTTGTGTTATTAAAAAATCCTATTCTTGTTTGATTACAGTTGAGCTGCTTTTCATATTTCTTGATTGTAGCAGCGACTGTTCCTGAGGTATCAGCTTTCATGTGTTTTGTCAGTGTAATAACTTCAACAATGTACTCCACGACATCTAGCTCTAAGGGCAACCTCGACATATGAATTACTAAATTAGTTTTACTCTTCAGCAACAAGTCCCGGGCCTCTTGTCAATTCATGATACTGTAGCAGTAATTTAAATACGGTAAAAGTCTATGCTTTGGCATTTGTAGAGTTGGCATCATTTCGTAAACTGTATTAAACAGTAGATCAAATGGGAACCAGCAAAATGCAGGAACTGGCGTTCAGACATACTGTGTCTGCATGCCAACAAGAAAACGGAAGTGTCAATCTACCACATGTGATCAGGTTCCTTTTGTTCCTTTGGCTTATTTCTTGCAGCCTATGCTGTGGATTAAATGGTACTCTGGATTGCTAATCCAGATTTTAGAACCCTAAACATTTCTGAGCAATGTTTTAAGAGAGATGGCGGGTCACAAAATGAAGCAAGGAGTACCTGCTTCAAAGTCAGGAGTGCACTGGCTTGCCTTAGGGAAGCTGTTTTCTTCTAGCTTCAACAAACAGACGCCTGGTTTACAAGATGGAGATACAAGAAGGTAAGAAAATGTTATGGACTGAGTTGAATAGGATCCAAAATGCAGCAGTCTGATTGGTCCTAGAACAATAGGATTCAGAATGCAGCAGTCTGATTGGTCCTAGAACAATGCAGCAGTATGATAGGTCTGCAGGAGCCACCCAATCCAGCTCCAGATGGAAGTGAATCCACAACCTGATTGGCCTACAGGAGAATCCCGGAATTAGCCAATCGCGTGCAGCCCATTGTGTAAACAATGTATATAAAGCAGATACTTTGGGGGGACTTTCATTCCTCCTCACCACTATGAGCTGAATAAAGAGCATGAAATCCATTCTCGACTCTGAGTATATTTCACTTGCTGAATCAGGCCAAAGCCCATCTAACTCAACAACCTGTTCTCACAGTGGCCAAGTGGATGAGCATGGGAAGCCTGAAAGCAGGACCTGAGCACAGCAGCCCTCTCCCCACTTGTGGTTTCCAGCAACTGGTATTCCAAGGTGTACTGCCTTCAACAGTGGAGGTGGAACATAGCTACCATGACTCGTAGCACTTGACAGCCTTCTTCTCAATGAATTTGGTCCTTTTTTAAAGCCACCCAGTGCACTTCGGTTTGCATTTTCATGAAAACTTACCTAATTTTGCACTTCCCAAAACAGTATGCAAACTGAAGTGCAGCTATTCTATTTCCCCAGATTTTGCGACGCAATTCTCCATTCCAGTAAGGTGTGTAAAATGTGTATATTCGGGAATAGCGTGCATAGAAACACATATATTAGTCAAAACAGTGTACAAAAATACATGGGATGATATTCCAACTACATTTTGCTCCAAATGGCTAAGCGAGGTCTATTCATTTCAATGGGTCTAATCTGAGTAAAACCTAGCTGATTGCTTTTGCAAAATATGTCTTAGGAGAAATTTGCAGTAAAACGCTTATGAATTTTTATGAGTTAAACAAACAAACAAAGGTAAACTAATGCAGAAATGTGGAGAACTGAACTTAAAGACTGGAAAAAATGAGAAATTGAGATAAAGCAAAATCAACAGGGTTGATCCGCCCCTGGTTCATATTACAGCCCCTTGCATTTTCCTTACAATCTGCCTGAAATATTGTACCCTGTCCTGTATCCAGTCTCTTACTTCTTAGTAAAATGCTAATTTGTTTTAACCCTTAGAACTTGCCAGGGATAATTTATTGTAGGATGTATTATGTACAATTGTATGGCAGACTCTAACCAGACAGAATCTGCAGTGAAGCCTATCAAACTACTGAGTGACCTTTCATGATACACAAATCATATGGATGATACAGGAATGTTCCTCTGTTGTTCTGAGGGTGCACATTTGCATAATTACATATTATTCAGTGAAAGCCCTATCCGCTTAGTAGGAAGAAAACAGCCCTTACTTTGCACAGCTGAAGTATTTCATGGGTATCAGAAATAATAGTGGTAGTCATCACTTTTTTCCTGCGGATCATCTTAGATAAGAAACGTAAATTACATTTTAGGTTACAAAAATGATGTTACAGCTAAGTTTTAGATGATCATTATAGATTATGCACACCAAATGTGCTTTAATACAGTATGGATTGGCCTATTGATTTTCAAATAGTCCTTGGTTCCTGCTTAAATTTTCTACGTTAGAATATTTTTAAAGCTAAAATACAAAGGAATTAATAGGAATAAATCGGTCTGTGTCCATTCATATAAAGAACTAATGTAGCACTATGAATTACTTGGGATTCAAGTTTTAATCTGCAGATTATAACTTTGAAGCATCAGTAGACTAATCAGCGGGAGAAGTTTTAATCACGGAGGGCTTTGTCTTCCAACCAGGGGTGGCAACTTGAATAAAATGTTGGGAGGGGCCCAAGTCTTGCCTTACAAAATGGATCCCAAGATGTAGCACACTCACACTATTTGAATGGCAATGCCTATCAACTGGGGGGGGGGCAAAGCGACCTTGGCTCTTAGGAGTTGACTCCTATGCTTCAAACAATTATCTTTTGTAAATTATTCTACATGTTCTCACCCTTCTTTATCTCTAAAAGGCACTTATGTTGCCATTTTGGTAATATAGCAATACAAATGGCACCGCTAGCAAAATGTTCCCATGCATTCTCACCTCTTAAAAGCAGTTCTCCTACTGAGGATTCCAGCTGGCTAGTCACGCCCTCAGCCACCAGTCTGTTCCACTTTACCCAAACCACTTCCCATTTTTCTTTCTCAACTGACAGTCTATATTCTGTGGCTATTGAGAGTGCTGAGTCCTAAGTGGCTGGTTTTTGAAGATTAACCCACAAATTTTTGTCTTTGTTTTAAATATATATTTCTTGTACTTCTGCAATCTTTGTGGTTCCCTTAGAATGCTGAAAGCTTCCTCTTGTCATTGTTTTGGTCCTGTTTTGGCTCATTTCTTTTGGCACTCTTCCTATGACTTCACTATTAGGAGGAGTGAACAGTGCATCAGAAAAGCTGCTAGCTCAGGCCAACAGCCCATCTCGTCCTCACAGTGACCAGACAGATGCTTCTGAAAAACCTGTGAGCAGGATCCAAGCAGAAAAGCATTCTCCTCTCCTGCAGTTTCCAGCAACTGCTATTCAGAAGCCTTTCTGTCTCCAACTTCGGAGGCACAGCATGGCCATCATGACTAGTAGCCATCGACAGCCCTCTCCAACCATCAATTTGATATTTAAGTGTAATGAATTTTAAGTATTTAAATTCTTTTGGTCATGGCAAAACGTTCCTTCTTCAAGCTAACAGCAGAGTGAAAGCCTCTTCAAACATCATTATATCCAAATCATTGCCTGTAAATTTCATGCCATTTGGACAGAAACCAAGGAATTTATGGGCAGCAGAAGGCTGGTTGAGTCTCCCATTGTAATCCGTGGAAAACAAGTGAGTGAATGAGCTCATGCAATGGCAAGGAATGAGAAATGAAACTCTAAATCCGAAAACAATGGAAAAATGAGTGATCTGCCCCTTTTCATACACACCTAGCTAACCCCCCACCTCCATTATACTTAAGAACAAACAATCATGCTTTCCTGACTTGAGGACCAACTTTCACAAATTTTAAGCCATGCATTGTGGCTTAAAGCTCAGAAATGAGAAACAGAACTCAAAGTTGTTTGAGTAGGTGGAGGAACAGCAAGAAGGGAGCCTCAAAACTCTTTTGTGGCCTTGTGTGTTCCAAGTAAATAAAAGTGCTGTTGTTACTTCCTATGCCCCAGGACTACAGTAGAAGTGCTAGAACATATTTCTCTCTCCCTGCTCCTGTTTTCCTCTAGCACTGGGAAAGCAATGACCGTACAAATGAATAATTATTTCCAATAAAAAAATGAAGTAATTCATGCTTGGAGAATTTAATTCAAGTTAATTGCTTTTTTATTATATTAAACCAGACTTGATTTGGGTATAATGACGTTTGGAGAGGATCTCACTCTGCTGTTAACTTGAAGAAGGCACATTTCACAATGATCACGGAAAGTATTTAAAATCATAAAATTGTGCTGTCCCTTTTGCCCTCCGGTGCTAAGAAGCAAAATCCTACCCAGATGATCACATTGATTTTTTAAAAAAGAAACTGAACTCTGGTCCTCAGTATTCCAACTGCACAATCCCATGATGATTGTCATTTTTTTTTAACACAGTTTAGAGAAATATTTTCAATCAAAAATCCAAAGCATTTTAGCTATGACAGATCAGTAGAGAGAAAGATATGGGATATGTAGATTATATTACTGTGGTAATGCCTTATTGGGAACAGAGTAAATGGCATGGGTTTCAAAGACTTGCTTTTTCCGATTTCAAATACATTTAAATGTAGGAAATAATCATCATTTATGGTACGTTTTAGAACAGTCAATTTATAATAGCAATAGAAGATGGGTTCTGGATTGCTACTAGCCAACATATTACACCCAACAAGGAATTCATAAAGAATGATAGTTAAAGGGACTACCCACTAGAGTAGTAAAATAAGATGCAGAATTAAAACATACTTACCCTGTTTCTTCAAGGTCAGGAAGTATCTGTTGGTAAGCGCTTGGTAATCTTAAGTGTGAGGTTCTTCCTTTCTGGACCAGGAAATAGTATGCTTTATAGTGGACAGAACGGTGAACTTCAATATTATCTAACTTCTGGACATCATGTTCTTGGCTTGGGCACATCATCATCTTTCAAGTCCTCCTGAAGAATTGTTGGAATGATGAAAATTTCATAACATGGCAATTGTCTTGAACTGGCAGAATGATGGGCAGGAGACAGAGGAAAAAGAGGACAGCAGTGAGGGGTGTAGCCAGGACTGTGACACACTGGGGCAAGCTGGGGATGGGGAAGGAGAGTTTGGTGTAGGTAGTACTCACTGTTGGAGGTTCTGTTGGGACTGAGCTGTAATGGCTCTCCTCCTCCGTACTTTGGAATCCATCAGGCTCTCCTCCTCCGATGGTGATTAACGACCTAAGCAGTGATGCAGAATGGTGAAAGGATGTGTGTGTGTGTGTGAATGCACAGGAAGCAGAGCAGCAGGACCCATCACCAGAGCCAGAGGAGCCCCTGTCTCTGTGAACACACCAGGCTCTGAAGCATAGGGAGCAGCAGGAGTGGCACTCTAGGAGGCTGAGGCAGGCAAGGGCCTACAGCCCAGCTCCCTGGCCTGGTGGAGCTCGTTAGCTCTGGGAGGAGGGGTGCGATTCCTCGGCTGGAGTAGGCCTGCAACAGGTGAGGGTCACCTGCTTTGTCAAGCCCAGATGCTACAATCAGCAGGCAAAGTACAAAAGGGAAGCAGAGCAGAGAGGCTGTGTCAGCTCAATTGCCCATGTTGATGGATCTTGGGTTGGGTGTTTCTGGGCTTCTACAGGACTGCTTTGGGTTTTACTCTGGATTGTCTCCTGTCCTTTGGACTTGGCTATTTGAATTGACCCTGGACTATGTTTCCTGAACTTTGGATTGTGCTTGTGTGGATTGACCCCTGGACTTTGAGCTTTGGACATACCCCAGGTAGGCCAGGGGTTCTGGACAGCCATGAGAACAAATGGGATGAAAATTGTACATGCTTGTACATTTATGAGAGAGTTGGGTGTGTTTAGCCTGGAGAATAGACAACTGTGAGTTATGAGAGCTATCTTCAAATATCTGAAGGGCTGTCACATGGAAGATGGAGCAAGCTTTTTTTCTGCTGCTCCAATGTATTCCAGTTACAAGAAAGGAGATCCAACTAAATATTCAGAACAACTTTCCTTCCACATTGTCCTGGTCATGCCTCAAGACCTTCAACTGTGAGGGCGTTGTTCCATATGCTATATAACTTGTTGCTGTGTGTTTATGGTTGCACAAATTTTGGGGCCTTCACTTCAGAGGCCCAACAGGCATCAGCATTAGTTGTTTGTTTTTGTTTTACTCTTGGTTAAGAATTTCTTCCTTGCCCAAAGCATCATATTTGTCTTTAGTCTGTTTTTTTTAAGCTGCTACCTTTCGTTTTTTGTTTTATGATGGCTTATGCTTTGCTGTTACTGTTTTGTGTTACTACTCTTGTTGTTGATATAATACACTGTGCTGAAAGCCATTTGGATGAAAGGGAAGTTTGGACATTTCTAAAATAAGATTTCAACATAAAGGTCCAGCTTACAATTCACAAACAAATAGAAATTGAGTTTTCCATTACGTATATATTTTCTTTCAAGAACAATGACCATGCATGCCTACTTGTTTTTGAAAACGTTGTAAAGTTTGTTTATAGTCAACTACCTGGACACCAAGCAATTGCTAATTTAAATGGTGGTCTATTAATCAAGACTTGCCTAAAATGAGCACCAATAATCCTGGATAGCAGTAGAAGCTCGTGTGGTAGGGCAAAGCTGTGGAGATGGTGCTTCAGTTTCTCTGGATGGGGCTGGAATAGGACAATGCAGTGGCCAGGTCAGAGGACGGCACTTGCAGAAAGGAAGCATCCTTCCCTGGCTCAGTGCCATTCAGGTGAATTAAGATTGCCAGAAGAAATATCAACAACCTCAGATATGCAGATGACACAATCTTGATGGCAGAAAGTGAGGAGGAATTAAAGAACCTTTTAATGAGGGTTAATGAGGGTGAAAGAGGAGAGTGCAAAATATGGTCTGAAGCTCAACATCAAAAAAACGAAGATCATGGCAACTGGTCCCATCACCTCCTGGGAAATAGAAGGGGAAGAAATGGAGGCAGTGAGAAATTTTACTTTCTTGGGCTCCATGATCACTGCAGATGGTGACAGCAGCCACGAAATTAAAAGACGCCTGCTTCTTGGGAGAAAAGCAATGACCAACCTAGACAGCATCTTTAAAAGCAGAGACACCACCTTGCCAACAAAGGTCCGTATAGTAAAAGCTATGGTTTTTCCAGTAGTGATGTATGGAAGTGAAAGCTGGACCATAAAGAAGGCTGATCACCGAAGAATTGATGCTTTTGAATTATGGTGCTGGAGGAGACTTTTGAGAGTCCCATGGACTGCAAGAAGAACAAACCTATCCATTCTTAAGGAAATCAGCCCTGAGTGCTAACTGGAAGGACAGATCCTGAAGCTGAGGCTCCAATCCTTTGGCCACCTCATGAGAAGAGAAGACTCCCTGGAAAAGACCCTGATGTTGGGAAAGATGGAGGGCACAAGGAGAAGGGGACGACAGAGGACGAGATGGTTGGATAGTGTTCACAAAGCTACCAGCATGAGTTTGACCAAAATGTGGGAGGCAGTGGAAGACAGAAGTGCCTGGCATGCTCTGGTCCATGGGGTCACGAAGAGTCGGACACGACTAGACGACTAAACAACAAGAACAACAACAACAACAAGTAGTAACACAGTTGTTGGAAGGCTGTCTTTGCATCTCGGCCCTACCAAACTCTTCTCCACAGCTAGTTTGTAATACTAGTCTGAGGGCAGTGATATAATGGTAGGTTTTTAAGTTTGTGATGAAAGCCCCCATTGCTCTGGCCTCAAGGAAGGTCAAATGATGTAGGCAGCTCTGTTAACTGGCAGCTTGTCCCCACCCCCAAAGCAGCAAGACATAGCATAATGCCCAATGAACTAGGTATCCCTATGTATAACTGAATAAGATTGCATAACTGCAACCCTATGCATAGTTACTTGGTGATAAGCTCTGGAGAGCTGTTGCTAGTTGGTGTAGACAATACTGGCCATCTTCAAAGTTCATCTCTGTAATCAATTCTCAACATGACTAGGGCATGAATGGTAGTGGCCAGGTCTGATTTGAGGTAAGGGTAAAAGCTATATATCAGCTGAAACTGATTAATGGCACCCCTGACCACTGCTGCCCCCTGGCTATCAAGAAACAGTTGATGTAGAGAAACACAGGGCAATGTGTGATTTGTTTCCTACTTATCTGCACAAGTCTATATGCAGCACTTGCTTCTCTGGAATGGTTGGGAGAGTTGTCTGGGAGTCTTTCCAAATGAGTGGCGTAAAGTGCACTTGGTGGTTTTCTTTGCTAATGGCAAAAGATTTAACAAGAAGTTGCATGAAAGTAAGATTTGAAGGGATTTTTTTTTTTAGGAGGCGTAAGCCATGCCAAGTAGCTCATAGCATCTCTAAAGAAAGTGATCCATAAATTCCTTAATTACAGTAATCGCCTCTTGAGTTTATCCTTGCTTTTCTATTTTCCTATACAAAGAAAACTTGACCACAATGCTCAAATCTGTAAATACCATTCGAGTTTTTTACCATTTCTGTTTGCTGGATTATCTTTTATTTTTGTTTAATACAGGCTCTCTGTGCATACTGTTTTTAAAAAGAAAAGCCATGTTCTTTATCCACCAATTAAGTAGAATCACTTGTCTTATATGTATTAAAATGCTGAATCTGTTAATTTCATGAAGGAAATACTTCTGAACTACCTTGGAACAAAGGCTTATTAAGATAAGGTACTTAATGGCATTAGAACTGGTTCTTGCAAAGACGGCACTGTGATCAGATTCACAATGCATTGCCAACCTTTCGGAAAAATTACTTCTAATTTCATCATAAATCCCACCTTCCTTTTCATCTATTCATGTTTGATTTTAAAGAGGAATCATTAGGTAATAAGAATATATAAATACAGATACAGCTGTAGCTGAGCAAATGCTAACATACCTGCATATTACACACACACACACACACACACACACACACACACACACACAGACGTATATATATATATTTCCTTCAGCTATTGCTTTTTCTAAAAATAAAAAAGGATGGCAGTGCCAATGGATGTGAGAAGGTTGGAAAGGTTGCCCTTTCTGTAGCAAATCTGGCCATTTCACTGGTCACCCCTAGCTGCAGGTCATTTATGAACAAGTTAAAAAGCACAAGTTTCAATACTGAACATCTGAAGAAGTGTGCATGCACACGAAAGCTCATACCAAGAACTAACTTAGTTGGTCTTTAAGGTGCTACTGGAAGGAAATTTTTTTTTTTTTGTTAATACTGAACATGAGAGCCCTGCTGGATGAGCCCATGAAGTCCAGTATCCTGTTCTCACAGTGGCCAAACGCTTGCCTGTGGGAAACTCACAAACAGGACCTGAGCACAAGAACACTCTCTCATCCCATGGTTTCCAGCAACCTCCAGTTGTGCAGCCCAGCATACAATGCTCAAGGTTGTAAAATTTTTTGAAATAAATGAATGACAATGGAGCGAAGAGACAACTTGTGAACAGTGGCAGATTTAGCTGCCTGAGCACCCAGAGCGGTGGCCATGCTGTGCACCCGGGGGAGGAGGAGCTGTGTGCCTTTTTGTCACCCCCCTTCACGGATGACACCTGGGGCAGACCGCCCCCCTTCCTACGTCCCTGAATGTGAATGTAAACAATTCTATATTGGGTGAGCAGATCGTAACATCATAGTATCAAACCACCTGCACCTTTTAAAATAGGGGAGATTGAAAATAGTGTGGTGTGATAACACAAATGCAAATGGTAATGAACTTTGCACCATGGCTGTGTTGCAGAGAACAGCTTTAGTGCCACGCGGATTCATTTTTAAATTGCAGAGTGTGTCGCCCAGATTTTACAGGGTTACATTATGCAAAGCCAACTTGAAAGTCAACCAATTTCCTGTTTCAATTCAGATACTCTGTGTGGCTCGATTTTTTTGGAAGCATAGCTATCCAATCCCTGCAAACTAAGAGAAATAGCTGGATTTTCCCCAAGATCTGTGAATGTACCATGAAACTTTAGAAAGCTACAGGTGTCTCTAGACATTTTTAGAGGGAAGTTGTCTTCCAAACATGTGAAAACCCCATTTGAAGAGGAAACAATAGATGGTATGCACTTAGACTTCCCACCCGCTCTTTGATGGGTGGGAGCTTTTGCAGATTCTGGGAATAATGACTTTCATATGAAATAACATTTGAGTAATTATCAAGTTATTTGCAGAAACCAGAAAGTGCTGCAAAGTTAAACCAACAAATACATGCAGACAAAAAACATTTGTATTGTGCCCAACAAATTCTTCTTTTGCAGTTGACAATGTCTGGATGTGTAAAAATAAACCACCAACCTTCAAAGGAAGGCTGGTTTCAGTTTTTGTGTAGGCCAACAAAATCACAATGTGAGGGCTAAGTATTTTGTGTGTGTAGGATTGGGTAAGGACATGGGGTGGAAGTACGGAACAGTTTTGATCAGTTTTTGGAACAGCTGGTAAAAAGCTCTCTTGGATGAATGCAATTAATAAGTAATTTAGCAAATGCTTAAAAGAAGAAGAAGAAGAAGAGTTTGGATTTGATATCCCGCCTTTCACTCCCCTTCAGGAGTCTCAAAGCAGCTAACATTCTCCTTTCCCTTCCTCCCCCACAACAAACACTCTGTGAGGTGAGTGGGGCTGAGAGACTTCAAAGAAGTGTGACTGGCCCAAGGTCACCCAGCAGCTGCATGTGGAGGAGCAGAGACGCGAACCCGGTTCCCCAGATTACGAGATTACCGCTCTTAACCACTACACCACACTGGCTCCACCCCCACTCCACCCCCACACCCACAATTATTATACAAACTGGGCTGCACACATAATGGGGTCATAGGCTCATAGGCAAAATAGGTTGTCTAGCATAATAATTCCAATTGTTAATAGCAATAATATTCAGAATCCACCCCAAAGCAGTGATTTTGTTTGTGTGTGTGTTGTATGATTTGCATTCATTTGGGTAAACTCAAAGTGCACTCCAAACCCCTGCCCTTGAATGTATGAACTGTGCAAAATGATGATCTGGTTCCATTTCTGTAAATGCTTCATGTCAAGTGAGTGGGCAGCACAGATGAACAAAAAGGTGGGCAAGGAATGCAAAATGGAGGTTATCTTTAATAAAAGGTACAAAATATCCAGTGCTGAAACCTTCATTGGAGGCAAAATAAAACATGCAGGGCGTTCCAGTAATGCTTATGAATCACCTGGTGAAATTCAAAACCTAAAGTTATTCATGCCCCTCGTGAGATTTCATTCCTATCACTTGTGTTTGTTCCACTTTCTCCAGACAGTCTCTGACTGGAGTATTACAAATGGCCACAGACAAATTAGACTGGAGATTCCCACACTCACACCAGAAGATAGAAATATATAATTGAATTTTTGGTCAGGACTTTGGGAGTAATAATATGTTTTTAAGAAGAGGATTCTGCAGTCAGGATTGGAAAGTACCACTAGCATAGTGCCAACATTCATTAACTGATTTTTTGGTCGCTTTGGCCAGGATTCAACAAACATACTGAGGCATGCCCAAAGACTTGGGCATGGTATGATATTTTTGACTTCTCCATTTCCAAGGCTGCTTACAACTAGCAATGGATGGCTTTTTCTGCGTCAGTCATTCCCACCCCCCACAGACTTTTCAAAAGAATGCGTAAGAGATGCGGATGCACAGTTTATGCATTTTGTTCACATCCTTTCCTTAAAATACATGTTTTTCAAACTATTGCAGTGCTTTTCAGTGCATTTCACCTCTAAAGTATGCATTCTGTGAGTTTGTTTGTTTTTTGTATTTGGGGGACAGAAAAGGCACTGCAGAATCTAGAGAAGTGTGTAATCTGGATAATCAGAATTGCATTCTGATCTGCAAGGAAATTCTCTTTGGATCCTCTGCTCTTGGTTCTCATCCTCCTTCCAGCGGTTCCCAGTTCACCTGTCCTTCACTGATAAGCAATGAAGAGATGAAACGCCACTCTGCACTTGCTGTGTGTTCTAGTTCTTTGCCTCTCTTTTGTGGTTGTGTGGATTTGATGTAGAGGGAGAGGGAAAATGAGTGGTGGCATCGTTTTCGAACGGAAGAGACCCCCCCCCAGGCAAAAATTAGGGTACCTTTCCCAAGGGCTTCCCAAAACCTGGAGCTAGCACTATCAAGAACTAAACTGCAGCTTCTCCCCACTGTAATGACACACCATGGTTAAATAAAACCACAACCAGGAGTTTAGCAACAATACATCCATTAAGCAAGTAGGAATGTAATGTTTGCATAAACATTCTTATTGTGTTTTGGGGTTTATTCTATCCACATTTTTCTCTCCATACCTTAAAAAGTGTTTAAGTACAGTATTTAAAAAGCAGGATTACATTATAATTAAGAGCAACATATCTATAAAATAATAGAAAGCTATATACACAGTCACTCCAGAAATATTCCTTGTATTGGGTGAAATAATTATTGGATTATATGGTTACTTTAAAAAATCACATCAGTACTCAGAGTTACAAACCCCTGACAGGCTTAATCTTTGTTTATATTCTTTTAAGTTGTGGTTTTGATCAGAGAATGGACTAAAAAATAAATAAAAGAATTTTAGTATGTGCGGATTTTCCCCTGGAATATTTTGCAGCGCGCATTCAATTTAAGCAGAGCTAACTATTTTTAACTGCTACCAAATTGGATTCATGTCAGTGTTTGCAAACTAGGTTTTGCTCTCTGTGGCTTTATATAGTAAATACATCACAACTAATCATGGTCAAGTATAAAAATTACGGTATCCAAAATTACAAGAGACTTTTATTGATGGTTCATGAAACTGTTTAGAACTTGGCATGCTCTGGGTCAACAGTGCTGACATGACTAAAAAGTCTGATTTTGTTATTAAAATAAGATGTTTGGAAGAGACAAGCAGTGCTCCTCATCTTAAGCTGATGGCCAAAGACGAGTTCCAGATTGAATTATTTTGTACGTTCAAATCTAGAGGGAGGTGACCAGGAAATAGGAGATCTGCTTGTGAAATTTACTGTGACTCCTTTGGAAGCCAGAAAGAGGATAATTGCACTTGATAGAAAAGCAGACTGTAAAACAGAGAAAACATTTGCTAGCAAAATACAGAATGACTCTTGCATGTACAGAGAGATATGTTCCTGAATGCTACTAGAAATTCCCCATCCAAATCTGAGCATGGTTGAAGCGTATGATTAGAGACTCTGACACAATTATGGCTGGTCCAATGGTGGTTTATAGTCCTAACTCTGCAGTGGCTGGTGCCATTTGGGACTGTTGGGCATGGACCCCCAACAGTTGGTCGAATGACATGCGGAGCCAACTAAGTACAGGTTTGTCCTTGCTGCAAAGGCAGAAAGAGGAAGGTGCCATGCCCTGTACTGGTTGTAAGTAAGAAGGCAGGTGGGTGGGGGATGGATGAGGGCAGCCTAAAGTTGGTAGGGCAGTGCCCTAGTGGCCCTAACAGATGAGCCCCCACTGCTCTAACTCCCACTGCAACCCCATGCCCCTCACTTCTGGGACTCTCACTAGGGTAGACACAATATATTTTGTTGCCTGAGGTGAAAGACAGGGTGCTGCCTCCCTCTATTTCATGTACAGAAGCTGACCATACTGGCAGCTGGATTTCATTTCCACCTTGGCTACTATGAAACCACTTAATGCCCCCCCCCCCCAATGCCACAGTGGCCCCTCAGTGAATAGGAGGAGCTGCTAGTTGCCTCCCACCCCTAGGGAGGAAATGGTAAGGGCTGCCCTTTGGGGTCTGCAGAACAGGCCCCTTTGCAGAGCAGGCCCATGAACTTTGATTCCCAGTTAAACCACCGGGTAAAGCTGATTTGATTCTCCCCCCGTTCCCTTTGCAGATCTTCACTTCCCTCTTGTTCCTCATGTAGATATTCACTTTCCCCTCCTTTCCTGGGGGGAGAGGGGCACCATTAAGTGGCTCACTCAGGGGCCAAAATGTCTTGGGCTGGTCCTGTCTTTGAAGGGAATAGGGGTCTCCTAACAACCCTTAACAAACTCCATCTCCCAGAATTGTTTGGGAGAAGCCATAGCTGTTTAAAGTAGCATCACACCGCTTTAAATGTATGGCGTGAAGTCAGACTACTTAGTCCTTACTGTCTGTCTTCCTTTCCTCTTGCTTAGACTAGATTCCCTATGCATTTGCGATTTTGGCATTGTCAGATATTTCATGCAATCATGGCAAGCATTGTATCTTGCGCAAGGCTGAAAGAACCTTAATGACCTGGGCACAGATGATTTGCGTTACAGCCCAAGACAAAACACCAGGGAGCCCCGTGTAAACACAATAGTCCTTCGTCACATCAGCTAATTTTTTAAATGGTTCCTGTTGGCTGGGGTTTCCGGTTCAAATTGTATTACATTTTGCTGACCCAGAAACAGCATGGGCCAGCGGGATCCCTTTAAACCAATTAGCCGTCATGCTGGGAGGGCACAGTGTGTGTGTACATAACTCTTGTGCTGTTTCGGAGTGTGATTTGGGCCATTTAGATTCAGGTTATGAGGGGGCACTTTCCGCCAATCCTAATAGACTACAGTGGATGGGATTATTTAACATTTTTGTTCAAACTCTGCAATGCAAATGATGTCAAAGTCCCATTTCATCAATGCATTATTCCTATGCCACCTCGTCTCAGGCTGATTCTGCTCAGATGCTCTTGAAAATGAGTCTTATGTGGTTAGAACTTTAATTGTACACTTTCTACCTCTGTCCTGAGCCTAGAAGCTGGTCTACTGAACAGATGCAGGTTTCAATTAAAGAGCTCTATAAAATAGGGTTTTTTTTTGTAATGGATTGAAGTTGCATTGTTGAAAGCACAAAAGAAACACATTGGGGGGAAACTAGGAAACACAGCTTCAAAGAATTGACAGTTGAAGAATATTAATAGTGTTAATGTAGCCCATGAGGAAAGAAGTTGGCAAGCAGTGTCTAGGAAGACAGCGAAGCAGAAGCTAGATTTGGGGGGAAGGAAACATGGATGGAGGAAAAGAGGCTAAAAAGGACAAACAGTGCTTGAGACACACTGGCAAGCAGTTACCACCAAGCCT
This sequence comes from Podarcis filfolensis, assembly GCF_964270895.1. NCBI lineage: Eukaryota > Metazoa > Chordata > Lepidosauria > Squamata > Lacertidae > Podarcis > Podarcis filfolensis. The sequence goes on along the minus strand of NC_139610.1, from coordinate 53,087,969 downwards.
TGCTTCTTATGTTACCAGATGCATCAAAGTGGCCTTTGCTAGAAAGTTGGGCTACTAGATGTTCCTTTGGTCTGATTCAGTAAGGCAGTTTCTAAGGTCTTATGAAATATACCGGAAACAGACGGCAATGATTAAGTTACAAATGTTGCAGATTTTAATTGCTAAATGCTATATGTGAATGCTGTGAACTGCATGCCAAAGAAACACTTGAATATTAGCCAGCGAAAGATCCAACCCTTTGAGATGTGGCAAAGGGAAATGTGCAGAGAGAAGGCACAAAGCTGGTGCCACAATAAGGATCATCTGATTCTTTGCGTTCCACCTCAATCACAGAGATCTCATGATTGGGCACTTCCATTAGTTCCCCATGCTCCAGAGTTCAGCTGGACTGGCCATTGCAAGGTACTGAGCCTGTGGAACTCCCTGACAGTAGATGTTTGCCCCGAACTACCCCTTCCTTCATCCAGACATCTTCTGAAAACTTTGTAGCATCAATTTTCTTTTTTAGCCAATAGCTTGGATGTGCCCTTATTTTAACATAGCCCATCCTGAAATCAGTTATGCTGGAGCACGGGCATAGTGTGGGGGGTGCGAGAGGTGTCGTGACCCCAGGCACAGATTTTTTGAGGGGGCGCAAAGCAGGCACCCCAGCAGAGACATTGAAAAGGGGGAGGGGTGGTATACTCCTTCTAAAATGGACAAAATGTGGTCGCTCAGTTGCAAAGACTCATAGAAACAGAACAGAAGAAGAGGATATGCTCTGGAAACAGCCCACAATGACTATTGTCAGAAAATACAAATTTGCATTTGGGTGAAAATCTGTTTAAAAGATTGACTGCTGGACTCCCCTGCCAATTAAAATTAAAAATTAAAATCTTTGGTTTCAGCTCCCCCCGCCCACCACAATTCCCTATAGCTGAACCGTTGAGACTGTTTCATCTTCCTGACCTGTCAGGAAAAATGGTTAGAATGAAAGCATGCCATTCTCCCTCTCTTAAAATATGATGCAGCTATTTCTATATGCCATGGCTGAGATCCAAAGACCTACTTTTGGCACCAAGAAATCAGGCATGCATGCCTAGTGATGGAAGCGTAACTTGAACACCAGACCCCTGGGCTAGAGCACAGGCTGATTCTGAATCTCTCAGTTTCAAAAGCAGTTTGCCAAGGGGCAGGTGGAGAAGACTCTTGTTTGGTTGGTTGGATGCATCTAACAATCTGTTAGGCAAGGGGAAGAAGTTTAATTCATTGTGCACTTCTCGAAACGATACAGGAACCGGCATATAGCCATCCTTTGAAATGTGAACTACTGCAAATTTCATGGTGTTCTTCTACTAATCATTGTTTCCAGAAATGCAAATATTAGGAGGAAGTATGCATAAACATATGTTAATGAAACAACATACAGTACAAAAATAGCTTACCTTGTGGGGGAGGGATTGCTTTGCTAAAATGGGTATTGCATTAAATACCCATTATTTCACATTAAATAATGTGAACATTGTGTTAAAATATGCGTATGAGGGAAAATTCAACCCAAACTACTGACAATTTTTAATAAGGATCCCTTACATTCAAATCTCAAATTGCTGCACAAATGTGGAAAACAAATTTAAAATTGGAAAGATGGGGAACTGAGGGCGAGGTTACCTTATCAGCCCCGATTAGTGGAAGTCCTGCGTAAGAGCTCTCCTTTTGCACAATGGAGGCTTCCCCCTCTCCACATCCCACCAGTGGCGTGGCGTAGCGGGGGTGCAGGGGGGGCCGGCCGCACCGGGCGCAACATCTGGGGGTTAGGGTTAGGGGGCACAAATCCACGGGTTAGGGGGCGCAAATCCATGGGTTAGGGGGCGCAAATTACTTGCCTTGCCCCGGGTGCTGACAACCCACGCTACGCCACTGCATCCCACAGAGGCCTGCACCCCCTGCAAATGGCTTAGAAGAAGAGTTTGGATTTGATATCCTGCTTTATCACTACCCGAAGGAGTCTCAAAGCGGCTAACGTTCTTCTTTCCCTTCTTCTCCCACAACAAACACTCTGTGAGGTGAGTGAGGCTGAGAGACTTCAGAGAAGTGGGACCAGCCCAAGGTCACCCAGCAGCTGCAGGTGGAGGAGTGGAGACGTGAACCTGGTTCACCAGATTACAAGACTGCCGCTCTTAACCACTACACCACACTGGCTCTCTCTTAGGGTGTGTATGTTGGGGAAATCCCCAAAACAGCAACTGGGTGATGGGTGGGAGGAGAAGGGATTGTTCTATCTGGAAAGCTGAAATGCTTGCACAGATGAAATATTGTACAATGTGGAATTCCAGCCTAAGAGAATTGAAGATGGCAGATCCATTCATTCCCTGCAAGTTGCACAGTTATTTCCATTTTTGCCTATGTATTTTATGAGATCCACATACCGCAGGCTTCAGCACCTCATATGCTCGTGAAGCATTTTCTAGCAATTGTGAAAAGCTGCAACAGGGAATAATGGCTTAGATCCTAAGATAGGCAAGCAGCAGGAAGTTCATGGAAGGAAAGTGAACTCTTGCAGTTTCATGCATCCTTGGAAAGCCTTTCTGAAGCTCTTTGGATGAATCTGGCTCTCTTGTATTTTTCTTGAACTGCAGATGGATGAAAAATGGAGAGTCATAGCCCTGCTAATATGTCTAACAGCAGTGGCAGCAGCCCAAAAGATGTCATTTCTTCACTGAAATTGAAATTGTTAATACATTCAGTGATTGTTATCTGAAAATAAGTGACACAATACTGCTAGAAACCCAAGCAACACTTACTTCATTAGAACAAAATTTATGCCATACGATCTGTAGCGGAGGATGCCACCCACAGAAAGCTTTTCAGAGATTTCCCTAACTTTACTGTTGCATTGAAGCTCAGTGTGAATGCCAACTACTTTATAGGACTTGCTTCCACCATTGACAGTTTATATATGCCACTCCAACTGTGTTCAATGCACTTTTGGAAGCGCTGGACATCCTTGCTCAGAGAGACATGGTGATTTCTCTCTCCCCCCCCCAAATATCTTAATGCACCTCTGATGCTGAGTAGGGCATAGCAACAATGGAAGTTGAGAGGCTATCACATTATGAAGAAGACTTCTCTGAACGTGAAGCCCAGGATACCAGAACTCTACTCAGCTGCCTTGACTTGAAAACGCTAGACAAGAACTGACGTCAAAATGAGAAGGGGAGCATTCCAATTGTTTGTCACAACTTGATGAAAGAAAAAAATCCTACAGCACCCTCCCATGTTGTTTGCAAGAATATGCTTTGAATGTAGCCCCTAATAGGCTTTGCCTTTGCCGCACCAGGCATCCTGGATGGAAAGGAAGGAACGTAACTTAGCATTGTTGAATGAAACTGAAGAAAACAGCTTCTGAGAAGGTATGGCAGGAGGGCTAGGAGAGAGAAAGGAAGAGAGGTGCCCAGGGCTTCAATCAAAAACCATCACAGCTGTTAAGCTGCCTCTATCATTGTTGCAAACCTAGGCTGCTCTGATGTCATCACAATCTGGTATACGACTCTGAGGCCTCCTCCATTTGCCTGAAGTGGCATGCCTCTGTGGTAACACTGGCGCATACTTGTGTTTGTGTGTGCGTATGGAGTGCTATTTGTGGGGGTGCATTGCCGGAGGACTGGGCTATTAGAGAGTTGTTGATGGGGAAATCCTTATTCGGCCTTTTCTGATTTAACCATATATGCATAGCAAAGGATTCTGCTATGAAAGCTAATGGGTATAAAAGGGTGGGGGGAAGAGGGAAGAAAGCCTCTTATTTACATCTGTTCAGCATAGTGATGCAGATTGCAATTAATTAAGAAGTTTCTGGTGTGGTAAGAATAATCATACAGCTGGTATGCAAACACAGGACTTCCAAAGAGAATTTTATTCCAGATGGCTTTGCCCGCCCCAACAAACAAAGAATTAATTGCAACTTTAAAGAAGGCTTGTGTATGTCTGTATAAAAATAAAAAAAGTTTTCACTCACTACTGAGGAATTTGAAATGATTTCAATTTAACAATTTCTGTCTCTGCATCATTCGAGTTTGAGAGAGTGCTTTGATCAGGCCTCTGCGTTATTTAATTTATTAGAGCGAAGGGAAGAGGCTAACCTTCAGATGTCTTCTGTGGTAAAACACTTTTTGTTAAAAATGTTAAATGTTTGCAGACTAAAGAGCATGTTTGGCTGGGAGGACCTAAAAAATGAATAAACAAAATGGGACATGCTTGATTTTGTTATTTATCCCCTAGTTAAAGGAAACCACAAGAAAAGTTAATATAAATCGTGCTTTATGATGTCTTATTCAAAATGTAGGCCTAGGTTTTCTGTAGCTAACCTCAGTGTGGTGGTATTTTGCCATATCATACTTAATGGCAGTAGATATTTAGCTGGCTTTAGGGCTGTCAGTACAGCAATTTTGTTAAATCCTTGTAGCTTCTTAATATATACAATGCAAATCCTGTAAAGGACACTTGTATATCCCTGGTGACATATGACATAGATTTTTCTATTCTGGAACACATCTGACAGCTACAATGACTGAAGGCTTGCATGTGGATTAAGCATATTCCACAACACTGGATACAATTTTGTTTTAAATTTTGTATATATCCACACGTAGGAAAACAAAAAGGAAGGACCTCGCCTCTCCCCCCCAAAAAAACAGATAAAAATTGAAGGTTTGCATGTGGCTCAGAAGAAAGCATTGAAAGAAGAAGAAAATGCCAGAAGTATTGTCTGTTACTCTGCAACAGGCATGTTTATTGATGATACAGTATCTGTCATCATCAACACCCATCACAACTATCCAATATCTAGTCAAAGGATCTCTGCCAATAGTACACTTATTTTTTTGTTTGAAATGTGATGAAGTAATGAAAATTCAGCTCAAGATGTGAACAGAATTGAACATGAGACAAATCAGATGCAGGGAAAAGCCCTACTTGGGTATGTGATGAAAAACACCACCACACTTCTCCCAATTTACCCATCTATTGGGAGCTTTTCTGTAAAGGGATTCCCAAACACAAGGGAAGTCTATGCACTTTTAGCAGACTTCATCCTGACAGACAACCAGCCAATGGGTGAACAGAATGGAGGTGGGAGCAGCAGACGACACAGGGGTGGAGACGGAGACAGCGCACACAGCCCTGCTCTCTCTCTCCCCACATTCTTGGTGGTAAACAGCAAATATCACATGATATTTCAGAAATAGCCACCAGGGGGCCTCAATTAGATGGGGACACTGACATGGAGGTATGGGGTTTTTAACCCTTTGCACCCTGCTGCAATATGGATTGGGACCCCTGCAGCTTCTATTTGCATGTGTGTATGTGGGGTGGAAATCTGCCATTGAAGGTTTCAGGGATGTCAAATAGCAGGTTTGGAAGGCCGAAAGGGTTCAAGCCTCCATAACCCACATGCCCAAGTCCTGATCTGGATCAGAGGCCCTGCACCAGCTTTTTCTGAAACAAAAATCCTGTACTCAGGGACAAATCATGCGTTAAATGTCATGAGGAGTTTGGCCCTTAATTGCATGGAAGGAATACTATCTGAATAATGCTAAAGTGTTGGAGTGGGTGGGGTGGAGAGATCTTGTGAATGTACTTATGTCTGAGCACTGTGGCAAACTAGAGTGTTCTCTAGTTTTTTAATGGCAGCTTCCCTCCAAAGTTTATTTACTTATACAGTGGTACCTTGGTTCTCAAACTTAATCTATTCCAAAAGTCCATTCCAAAACCAAAGCGTTCCAAAACCAAGGCACCCTTTTCCATAGAAAGTAATGCAAAACGAATTAATCCATTCCAGACTTTTAAAAACAACCCCTAAAACAGAAATTTAACATGAATTTTACTATCTAATGAGACCATTGATCCATAAAATGAAAGCAATAATCAATGTACTGTACTATAAAATAAATAAGACAGTATTGTAGATGATAAAAATAAAAATTATTTTTTCTTATCTGCACTGATGAGTCATTGTTTGGATGGGGGGGCTTTTATCCATTTCCACAGTCACACAATCAATCAATCAATCTGTCAATAAATCAGTAGCTGAACTGGGTTCCACACAGTCATAAAAACAAATTAATCGAAAAAGCCTCAAAAACAAAAACACAAAATAAATAGCAAAAACAAAAGCACCGAACTTAATCAGTTCCAGAAGTCCATTTGACTTCCGAAATGTTCAAAAACCAAGGCGAAGCTTCTGATTGGTGCAGGTGCGCCGGAAACAAGAGCCAACAGCTGTATCGGATGTTCGGCTTCCCAAAAATGTTTGAAACCTGGAACACTTACTTCTGGGTTTTTGGCGTTTGAGAACCAAGGTGTTTGAGAACCAAGGTACCACTATACAGAAATATTGCCTGCATTTTGAAAACACCAGCAGGGTGTTATATGGAAAATATATGGGAATATATGGGAAAAAATGCATCAAAATGCACATATTAGTGAAAATAATACACACAAATGCATTATTTAAGGGGAGAATATGCCTTGCAAAAACGTGCATATTAAACAAAATTGCATATTAGGATAATTCACACTATAATGCTGATGAATTTTCATGAGGACCTTTTAAAAAAAATGTCAGACTGATGTGGAAATGTGGAGAATGGAACTTGAGACAGTGAAAATGGGAGAAAAAAAATGAAATGGACAGATTTGCCCATCCCTATTCCTGCATAGGTTATTTGGAGTCTGCTGTGCAGCACCATTTCTCCATGTATATTTCAGCCTCGAGGTTCCCTTTTTAAATGCAGGTGATGTCCTGTATTTCCCAAACTGCAAACATCAATTCAAGTGGAGGCAGAGGAGGAAGGCAAACCCGAGTAGCCAAGCCTATAATTGCCTGTCTATAGGTTATGATTGTGTTATCAGAGCAAAAGGGCATAGCTCTACACTTGTAATAAGCTGTGTGGCTACCAACAAAAATAAAATATCTGGCACAGCAGAAAATGCATCTGAGAAGATGGACAGCACATCTAGGAGGAAAAAGAAACAGGATCAATTTACAGCCACAAACCATCATCAGCCTGATCCTAGTGAAACAATTTCTTTTAATAGCAAAAAGAACCCATTTAAGATTCAACTCTAATTTGATGGACATGACATTTCCATTAGATTGTAATGAATTAGACTTGAGAACCACTGCCTTGTGCAGGGTCTAATTGAGCACCAATCAATCAGTCTTACTGAAATGTAATGTCATTATGAAATATAATAAAAAGCATTTGCTCTTTCAGAAAGGAAAGTAAACAATGAGACCAGGCATCTTGATGTTGTGAAGGGCACATACTAATAAGCAATGCTTGACAATTCCGCGCTGTCATTATGTAAATCCCAGGAACAGAAGAGACTACAGGGTTTCACATCGCAATGTTTTAAATTCCCTCTAGTGGCCCCTTAATGGCAGAATCCGTGTGTGGAAAAGTGGCTTCTGAGATGGATATTGATAACATTTACACTGCTGCCATCCATTCCTCCTCACAACGGAGGATTTTATTTTTCACGAGAGATAATAACCAAATTATAACTTTTATCACCCTCCCTACAGTAAATGTGCAAATGGGAACATACAAGAAGATGCTGCAGCCTGGAGTGCTCTTCTTCAGTGTTGGTGCCAACCAGCCATTTTATCGATACTGATTTTCTATATTATTATTGCCCAGTTGAAATTTTCTTGAAGACCCCTGGCTATGAGTAATTCTTAGCCACAGCAATGCAAGTCGCGAGTCGTGATGCCACAGCTCAGGTCTGGTCTCATTCTTGACAAATGGAAGGGATGCTGTCAGGGCCAGCCTATGGGGCTTAAGCCTGGGGCCTGCAGCCTCAGCCTCCCCCCTCTGCACCCCCCAACTACACCAAAGTGAAAGCAGTGGTGGCAGTAAGCAAGTGCAGCGCTGCCATCCACTGCCATAGTAAAAATTCTTCATTTCCCCGAAGCAATGAGAGTAGCAGTGAGCCAAGCCGATTAAGATGTTGCTTTGGAGCCAACGAGGGCACCAAAGCAGCAAGGGGTGAGTTGAGCCAAGATGGCAGTGATGGCCAATGAGAAAGAGCCTCACTGGAAGGCACCCTGAGTGGGAGGCTCCCTCTGATCTGGCAGCAGTTCCGAGCCCTGAGGCATCTTCAAAAATGTTGGAATCTATTCTGTCTAGTGAACTAAGGTAAACTGTATGAGGGAAGGTGGAGCACAGATACTTTAAATTAATAAATGACCATTTAACTTTTTATTTTATTTTTAAAAATGCAGAATAAATCGATTTGTGTGCTTTATAGAGATTCACTGGTATAATAATAATAATAATAATAATAATAATAATAATAATAATAATAATAATTAATTTATATCCCGCCCTCCCTGGCCAGAGCCGGGCTCAGGGCGGCTAACACCAATAAAATCACAGTAAAAACATAATGGGGGGGGGGAACCAATTTAAAATACAGGTTAAAATGCAATTTAAAATGCAGCCTCATTTTAAAAGTAGCCGATAGATCAAGACCATAAGGGGAGGGCAACATATAGACCCTTTCACCTAGAGTCTGGAGAGTGTAATCAATCGCAGCTGAAACAGTGTGGAAAGTGTGAAGGAGCTGTAATGAAAGAGAATTAAAAAGTCTAGGCTGCATTAATAGAACCATCATTTCTAAGACCCCACCTACACTATAAAAAAGGCAGCATCATAACATTTCAGTCATGCTTCCTTCCCAGTCCTGGGAACTGTAGTCTTATTAAGGGTGCTGAGAATTGTAAGAAGACTCCTATTCACAGAAGTCCCTGGGAAGAGGGATTGAGCATTAAGCCACTTTGAGAATTATAGCTTTGTACTATAAGGGGGTAGTGGTGGTTGCTTAACAATTTTCAGCACCCTTAACGAACTGCAGTTCCTAGGATTCTTTGGGAGGAACCAGACTGCTAAAAAGAGATATGATACTGCTTATAGTACAGATAGGGTCTAAGTCACAGGAAAGAATAACTCCATTTTATTCTGTACTTGCCAGGCATCTGGAGTCCTGTGTCTAGGTTTGGGTGCTGCACTTTACAATGGATATAGACAAACTGGGACAGGTAAACAGGAGAGCAGTGAAGATGGTCAGTGGTATGAAAAATAAGTTCTGCAAGGGAAATGTTGATGGAACTGGCTGCATTTAACCAGGGAGCAGAAGATGGAGAGGGAGCAATATACAGCACTCTTCAAAATACCGGAAGGGTTATCACATAGGGAATCAAGGACTTGTGCTCTGTCATTCCAGAAGGCAAAGCGAGAGCTAATGGGCTGAGGTTGCAGAAGAACAGATTTCAGTTCTTTGTTATAAAACAGGTTGACAATGGGACCAATTTTCTAGAGGTGTGTTGGGCTCTCCCTTTCAGATACAGACGGGGAAGAAATTTGATTCAGTTTGCATTTAAAGGTGAACTGACCTAATTTGCACTTTCCAGAAAAAGGTGTAATGTGAAACACAAGCATATTTCAAAATTTGCACTTTTCTGAATTTTGCAATGCTCCAACCAAGGAATTTGTACACAAATGCATTTAATAGGGTGAAGTGTGCATAATTCTATGATTTTATATTGTTGTAAACTGTTGTGATATATTTTTTATGATATACTGGTTTATAATTTTTTTATAAAAATTAAAATGAATATATTAGTGGAAATAACACCAAATTCATTCTTTTAGGAGGAATTGCTTCACAAAATTGTCTATGTTAGGCAAAATGGCGTAGAAAACTATGTGTACAAAAGTGCTGGTGAACTTTCATGAGGACTTTCTTAAAAAATGCAAATTTATGTGGGAATGTGGAGAACTGAATTTAAGATTGAAAAAATGAAAAACTTAAGAGAGAACCTGAAACCGACAGATTTCCACATCCTTTTCTGTTGGGGGTGCTCTAACTCTAGATTTCTTGAATCAAGCAAGTGGTGGAACTAGATGGCCAGAAGACCCCTCTGATTCTTCACTTATATTTTAGGACATTAAAAGAGGGAGATTAAATTTAAATTCCACTATTGAAAACTAGCAACTTAATCAAAAAATAATTTTATTGTATAAGAGAGTAGCTCTTTGGCTGATACTCTGCTGCCACCAGTATGAAGATTTTAGTGTGTGAGTGAACTTACCATAAGCAATGCAAGCAAATGAGATTAGTCCTTGCATCATTGCTCATAAATGGTCCCCATAAAAGCAACTGAGTACCTGCCCTTTCCCGTGTTTGAGATGCAGTAACAGATGTGGAGAAGCACTATGTTCTGAATGCTGCTGTGTCCAATTTGGAGCGGACATCCAAAGTATGTGGCTGTGAACTGGCCTCTGGAAAGTGTTGGCTGATGATCTGTTGGAGTGTACATTACAACCATGGGGGACAGGAATTCGTTTTCTTGATCACAGACAGTAACTGTTTAAATGCTCAGATCTGATTTTTCTTTTCTTTTTCTGCTATTCCACCCTGCTAGCATGGTATACATGGTTCACCCCACCACTACCACCCACCCACACCTTGCTCTGAAGCAGTTTCTGAACTTGGTTCTTCCCAGTTTTATTCCAACACTCTCTAACCAAGACAGCATGCTAGTTCTTTCTTCTCACTGTCTCATTCACAGCAGCAGATACCCCCAAGTTTCACAGGGGTTTCACACTAAAGCCCCATCTGTACTATGCATTTAAAGCAATTTCATAGTGCTTTAAGCAGTCACGGCTTCCTCAAAATAATCCTGGGAACTGTAGTTTGTTAAGGGTGCCGAAAGTTGTTAGGAGACCCCTATTCCCCTCACTGCGGGAGACAGTGGAAGACAGGAGTGCCTGGCGTGCTCTGGTCCATGGGGTCATGAAGAGTCGGACACGACTAAACAACAAAACAACAACAACATCCCCCTCACAGAGCTATAATTCTCAGAGTGGTTTAATGATCAATCTCTGTGAGGGGAATAAGGGTCTCCTAATAACTCTCAGCACCCTTAGCAAATTGCAGCCTTCAGGACCAACCCAATATGTTTTGCTGCCTAAGACAGAAGACAAAATGGCACCATCACCAGTCCAGGGACAGTAGTTGAAAATCACATTGACACTGGCAATAAGACCACTGTGTAGCATGCTAATTTAGCAGGCTGTCTTCCAGTAGAGGGGACTGGCCGCTGGGAGCAAGGCTGCCACTCCTGCGCATATGCTACCTGAGGAAACTGCCCCTCTCTGCCTAATAATAGGGCAGGCCCTGCAAGCAAGCACCCTTATACATACAATGACCAATCCCACCTCAACTTCCCATTGACCTCCTTTGACATTAATATGGCTGTTTCACCTGTGCGATGGAAACAGATTTTTTGCAGCATATCAGACTTCTCTCCTAGCTGGTTCTGTCTTGTTTCTCCACTCAAGCTGCAAGCACCATAATTCACCATACAAATGTGGATGTATGGACAAAAACAAGGAAAGATAGAAATAAAAGTAGAAAGTGGCAAAAGTAGAAAGTGGCAAGTTATAGTCATATTGGTGTTTTGGGGGGGAGGGTTCAGCCTGTTAAAGGTCCGTTGTTAAGGAGAAACATAACATAAGGGGAAAAGAATCATGTTTGGTGACAACAGCAGCAAGTGCCTATAGCAAGCATCATTTTTAAAGTATTATTTGTTGTTTGGAGCCAGAAGACAGATCTCAGGACTTACAACAAAGCTCTTCTAACAAAATGTTTGCTGACCTCCTCAAAGCACTGGAGCTTTTCTGAGCAAAGAATATAGCAATTGACTTGAGTATACCATTTGTGTGTGAAGGAAGGAATGCCAACTTCTTATGAGCAGCAAGAAATGCTCATCTTTTGCAATGCTCAGTGGCAGATTTATGGTCTACAGGGCCATGTGTCCTGCCCTTTTTGGGGGCCCTATTCATTCACCTAAATCAACATAACTATGTCAGAAAATATGATGCAGTGAAATGCAACAGCCAATAGCATTGGTTATCTTTTTTTTACTATTGTATTATTAAACAGTGCTTTTGTTTCTATATGCACAGAGAGAGGTAAATAGAAAACACTTCTCTTCATCTGAAATTAACTTTATTTAAGGACTAAAATAAATGTAAATTCAAAGCTTATTGTTATTCATAATGTTCGTAAAATGTATATGTTTTCCCCCAACATTTCTTTTGCACAAAATTATTGATTAATTTGATACAATTTAGAACTTCAATGTAGAACTTTCAGTCACTGAAATTTCTGAGCTCATTAAATGTTTTTGAGATACAGTAGAATGCAAGTAATTCTTGACTCTTTTAAGGTTGTTGAACAGTCATTCACCAGCTGCATTTGATATGGGTAATATTTTTTAAAATTAAGAATTTGGAAATGTGTCACTCAAACCACCAATAATGTGCTTACAAAGTGTGGTGGGGGATTTCAATGATATAAAGTCCTCACAGTTGACAAAATGCAGTATATTTCCAGTAACATTTGGATGTCATCACCTTCCCTCATCTCATTAACATTTTTTTAAAGCACCAGGAATAAGACCAAAGTTGATTAGGTATAATCTTTGCTTTTTTCCAGCTGTGCAACTGATTCATCACAATTTGTGTTAACAGTCTCCACAATTAAATTTTGTTTCCCTCCTGAAACAGTTTCATTTAACACCTTCAGTTTCACCCGTGGAGTATTCTGAACAGATGCACACCACATTGCAACGTTTTGTTCCATATTCCACTTGTTCTTATTTACCAAGAGTGAATTCCCCTGCTTGAAACCCTGGAGAGCTGTGGCCAGCTAGTGTAAGCTACGCAGAGCAGTGGTCTGATTCAGTATAAGGCACCTTCTCATGTAACTTTGTTTCAGTTATGACTCACTGCAGTTTTTCAAAGAGTTCTTCAAGTTGTACTCCCCTTACTCAGATCCCTAGAAATTAAGGGTGGCATTAAATGCCAGTCTAACTCAGAGTAGACCCATTGAAGTAAATCAACATGATGAATTTAGGTTCATTATTGTTAATGGGTGTACATTGAGCAGGTCTTGGCTGAATACAACCCTACATCTTTGAGCTGGGTGAGGGGCAGAGATGTATGAGGGACAGAGATGACCAGCACAATACAGGTCAAGACAAAACAGACTAAGCCTTGCAGAGTAAATGAATGCACTGTATAGTAGGCAGAGAGAAGACAGTCCAGCAATGTGTAATGGAAATGTTTTGTGCCCAGGCAGTGAGCCTTGGTGTGCATGCATAGGATTGTAACAAGTACACATGTGTGTCCCTATTTTGCATCTGTGAAATATTAAGTGGTATGGGAGTTGGAGATGGTTTGGGTTAAGGATGCACATGTTCTACATATGGATCCATGTGATCTTTTTCAGCTTCACATTTCTTGCATTCTTTTAGTGATGGGGATCTACACGATGAAGCCGGGCTGTGGGAGAAAGCTTGATCCTTATTAGAGAATGAATTCAACAAGTGAGTTTTTTTTAAAAGAATACAGAAACAAAGAATTCATAAGGGGATAGACATAGTTCAGTGGTCCAGCACCTGCTTTGTATGTAGAAGGTACCAGGTTCAATTCCCAGTATCTCCAGGTAGGACCAGCAGAGGCTGATTTAGGGCAGCTTGAGTGGTGTGGTCACACCTGTCACACAGCTGAATAGGATGCCTTCCCAAAGCCCGGTAAGCTCTTGCCTGGCTTCAGAAATATTATTATTATTAAATTTTATTTATACCCCACCCTCCCCGGCCAGAGCCGAGCTCAGGGCGGCTAACACCAGTAAAATTACAGTAAAAACGTAATAGGATAAAAAACCAACCCAATTTAAAATACAGGTTAAAATGCAATTTAAAATGCAGCCTCATTTTAAAAGTAGCCCATAGGTCAAAACCATAAGGGGAGGGAAACATAAGGGTCAGACTGAGTCCAAACCAAAGGCCAGGTGGAACAGCCCAGTCTTGCAGGCCCTGCGGAAAGATGTCAAGTCCCTCAGGGTCCTAGTCTCTTGTGACAGAGCGTTCCACCAAGTCGGGGCCAGTACTGAAAGGGCCCTGGCCCTAGTTGAGACCAATCTAACCACCTTTCAACTTGGGACCTCCAAAATGCTGTCATTTGTGGACCTTAAGGTCCTCCACAGGGCATGCCAGGAGACATGAGGGTTCTAGAGTCTTCCTGGCTCCTTCTCACAGCTGGGCAAGTACTTACTAGGCTTTGGAAAGGAGGTAGGAGGGCTCCAGGACCCTGACAGAACCTTGCACCTTCTTCCCAAAGCCCTGCTTAAGCTGGTGCTATGAGGGTTGGTGGGAGCTTTTCAAATGTTGGCCTCAGACGAGGCAGCATTTTGACAAGGTCAGAGTCTGAGGCTAGGAAAGGGTTTTGGCTGAAACCATGGAGATCTGCTGCCAATCAGCAGAGAAAATACTGAATAGATGAACCAATGGTCTGACTCAGTATCAGCTTCCTGTGTTCTTATAATGGGAAGAAGCCAGATGATTGTGGCATTTCTAATGTGGCCTGGGACCTAACATCATTGAAATATCAATTTCATGATATGCATCTTCCTACAATTAGAATATATTGATGTTGTAAGTTGTACATTTTATGTCAAGCCATGATCCCCAAATCTGTTGGACCACTCCAATGATCATGCTAACAGGAATCTCTAGTGTGTTATAGCAATGTATAACCAATCAGAGCAAAGATTTTAGCAAAGTGTTACTTCTAAGTGGAAATAAATTCCACAGTCAATTAAATACATCCTATGTCTGGGATACTGAGATTCATTTAAGCAACACAATATTTTTACATTGTCTTCCCCTGCCTCTCCAGATGAATAAGCTACACATATTTGTTCATAAAAATACTTTGAAAGAGACCACAAATATGCTAAAAATGGTAATATGATAAATACAAATGTACTCTTACTAAGCAATTTTTAAAATCACGAACAAGTTCATGTCAGATCTACTACAGTCTAGCAATTTTAATTAGTAACACCAACAAAAAAAAACATTTTGTAACCCTATCAAAGTATTCTTTTTGGCAATGACATTTTCCTTGTAATCCTATTAAGAACCTCAGTTCACATGAACATGTATCAACATTAGACAGTTGAGCAACAGCAGAGTAATCTAGATATGGAGTCTTTCTTTATGTGTAATATTCCATTTCTGGATCTTTTTTGCTTTTGTGTTCTAATTCCCTCTACTGTAGTTAGAATCGTCTTTCTAAAGTTTTTACTTAAATAATTGTTTTATTCCCAACACCTCAAGGCATCCTTCTCCAATGATTATGCTGGCTTTGGCTGGTGGGAGTTGTAGCATTAGCAGGCATCAGAGCACCAGAGGCAGGGTGAGATTGCTCACCTTCCTTCCCAATTCTGAGTGTCACTGCTGGGTGCTGAGATGGGGAGGGGCGAGGCACAGGAAGCTCAGTGTGGTGCAGGCACAGTGGCATAGCCAATCTGATGTTCCTACCTGGCATTAAGCTCCCTCCACCTCACATCTCACAACATCACTCTACTGTGCAGCCCCACCGACTGCTACTTAATTGTACTCCAAAACATCTTGAGGGTACTAGATTGCAGATGGCCACCCCAAAGCATACCCCACTCTCCCATTTATTTCTTGTTTACTAACACATCCTACTTAGCAAATTTAGGCAAATTTTCTCAGTCATTTCCCCTCTTTTACACATCACTTGGGAAGACAGGCGAATTAATATCAGTCTACTGGAAGAAGCAAAGATCACCAGTGTTTCTTCAACATCAACTTCGTTGTACTGATCATGTTGTGCCGGATGACTGATGATCGTCTTCCCAAGAAACTACTCTATTCCGAACTTAAAAATGAAAGGCTTAATGCTGGTGGTCAACAAAAGAGGTTTAAAAACTGTCTCAAGGCAAATCTAAAAAAATGTAGTATAAACACTGACAACTGGAAAACACTGGCCTGCAAGCACTCCAGTTGGAGAACAGCTTTTACCAAAGGTGTCATGGGCTTTGAAGACACTCAAACTCGGGACACAAGGGAGAAATGTGCAAAGAGGAAGGCACACTTGGCAAATCCACACCGTGATCAACTCCCACCCGGAAACCAAAGTCCCCATTATGGAAGGATGTGTGGATCCAGAATTGGCCTCCACAGTCACTCACGGACTCATTGTTAAAACCGTGTTTGTGGAAGACAATCTTACTCAGCTATGAGTGATCACCAAAGAAGAAGAATAATATTAATAAGGCTGCAATGTTCCAAAATCTGCTTTGCTGGGTGCATGATGGCATGGCTACTAGGGTTCAGATCCCATAAATAATTTGGTGTGATGTGTATAAAGGTTGAGCATGTCTGGGGTAAGCTGTCTCCATAGTAAAGTAGTGTCCATGCTTACCATGCTGAATCTAGTTTTGATTGCTTGTGTGTTAAGTTGTGCTCATGATAAAGCTGTATGTATGCCCAACCATGTCCATTTTGCTATATGAATGAAATGGGGCACATATATGTACAAGTTTTTAATGTGTGATGTTCTGCTGTGTTTTTGTATATTCTGTTGGGAGCTGCCCAGAGTGACTGGGGCAACCCAGTCAGATGGGCGGGGATACAAAAAACAAATTATTATTATATAGCAAACCCTCTAATTGAACAGCTTAAATGCGCATCTCCAGCACAATGCAACTGTTTCAACGGTCATTTGCCTTAATCCGTAGATCAAGCCAAGCAGCTTATTTGCGTGTATAAATGAAGGGCAGTGTGTTGAAGAGATGTCTTGTATTTGTGGTTTTCTTCTTCAGTGCTTCTTGCAGAAACCTTGATTAAATCCATGCTTACTTCGATAACTTGTGCCCTTGTTAATAGGCAGCTTCAATCAGAAAATTGGGGTTGCATTGCCAACTGTAATTCAGTTGCTTTTAAGCAAAATAAAAAACACTCAACATATAGCATATGGTGAAATGGATATAAATGTATGATATTCTTTCATCAAAACCAGTGTAAGCCAATGATATTCACTTTTTGGCCAGAGGCCCAAATTCAGCCCAGGGGCACTGCTGGAGGCTGCATTAGTCATAGTTGTCATCTTGGCTTCTGATTTCCACCCACACAACTCCAGTATTTGAACTATGAGCATTTCAGATGGAGTAATAAAAAGAAAGAGCAAAGCTTTACAAAGAAATGTGAAGGTGGAGAATCTGGTGCTGTCAATTCAGCCCAGCTTTCATAGAAAATGCTTGTTATTTTTTTGAGAAAGCTAGTGAAACTCAGGGCACCAAAGCTTTCCTTGGCCAAAGTGTTTTATAAGCAACTGCAGATTACGCCCTGGGGGCGGGGTGTTGGTTAGCACTTTAGGGCTGAAATCCCCACCACACTCATTTGGGAACAATCCCCATTGAGCTCAACAGAACTGAGTGGATATGTATAGACTTGTATTGGTGGAAAACCTAAACCCTATGAGCCAATATCCAATCACCTATTAAAGGCAGGTTGGCCTATAAAGATTAGAGTCCAGATCCAAAGAACTGTCCAGGGCCCCACTCTACAGAATGAGCAGGAGGGCCCTTAAGCACAGCATGGCTGGCTCATCACTTTTAAAGTCAGTGAAGTGATGCACATTATTGTCAAAAGGGGGAAAGAAGGCCATTAAATCTATAGTTGCCTACCTGCACAGCTGTGTACAATTAGTCTCATGCTCTTGAGTGGGCTTAAGGCTTCTGTTTCTCAAACAGCAGCCCTTCAGACCATTCTAGGAGTTGGCATTAACTTATAATTAGGGAAGGACCATAGTTCGGCAAGAGAGCATCTGTTTCAGTGCAGAAGCAGGGCCAGCCTGACCCATCTTGCTGTCCCCACCACTGTTGGAGAAGCAGTGGAGGTAGCTTCTGCCAAGATCTTGCAAGATCTCACCAAACTCTCACCGAAATCTTGCAAGATCTCACCACAGACCCTGTTAGCTTGAAACAAAGTCCAAACAGGCACAGCACATAAGGCAAACGCTGACGGCTTAGCCCCACACCCAAGATCTGTGAATCCCCCCCGATGCAAATTCACCCAGTGCCTGCAGGCAAAGGAGTCTGACCTTGGAGTCAGAAGCATGGTGCCTTGGCGGGATATGATCCCCACCAGCAGCCCTTTCCTGTTCTTAAATCCAGTGCTGAATCCCTAACACTGGTTATACCAATTTTGGATAATGAGGCCACCCACAAGCAGCCGAAGACTGGCCGCCACACAATAATCCTCCATGACCAAGTAAGCTGCGTAAGTGCATTGACCGCATGGGAAGACCACAGGGATGGTTTAAAGTCCTCCATTTTGCTCTGCGCATAAGCCCCTGTGCTAGGCCATTAAATGTGGCAAATTCCCCTGTTCACGTAGTATAGCTTTCCCCGCTTTATCATAAGTGCTGCCATATTTGTGCTTCTGGGGTTGCAACTCCCGTTACAGGATTTCAAAGCCCCATTGTGTAGAACAATACATAGATTAATTAGAGCTCATGTTTACATCTCCTGCATACAGCTTTTCTCCACTTGATGGGCTGGGACTCAAGGAAGGAATCTCAAAGGGCTCTGGGTATGGAGCAAGGCGATATGCCATTTTCCTGCTGGATCATGCCAATTTGTGTGCATTTGGTTTGGCCCACCATAGACTGATCCCCTGAGTTCTGTGACTATCTGGGGATTCCCCCCCCTCCATAATATGTTACCTCCTCTTCCCCCCACCCTTTAACTTCAAAATAGTTTGCTGCCATACCAACAGTGATACGGCTAACCTTAAACTCATAAATTGCTAATGTTAGACTGGTTCAATATGCAGCTTTTTGATATCCCTTACATGCTAAAAAGTACTCAGGCCTGTTGACAAAGCAAAGAAATGGTGTCAAAAATAATTTTAAAACCTTTTGACCTGCAAGGTTTAAGAGAATTAGGCACAGATTCTTTGCTTTAAGCCTCTTGGTGACAAGAAATATGGTCCTCTGCCAGCCGGTTTGACTGACAGCAGCGTTTGTAGTTTCAGCTGCTTCTCCAATGCACCCCTTGTATATTCCGAGCAAGTAAATATAGAAGACTATTTGTCACCTGGGCTGTTGGATTATGCATAAGTGAGACAATGCGGTTAAGATTCTAAGGCACAAATGAAAAAAGCACACACAAACTTTACATAACTCATAAAGCAGTGCTTAATACTCATAATGAAGTCTCCTCATTTTAATCAAGGAAACTGTCAGGCTTCCAAATAAGGACAATGAGCAATGTTTCATTTTGGAAAGTGGCTTGCTACAAACCTGCACCCAGGGGTTCTTGACAGGCATGATAAGATATATTGGGAAATTGATTAGTTTAAGCGACTTGTTAGAGCCAGCTGCTTTTATTTGTAAAAGTCACAAATTCACCCATTTTAGAATCTCTCTCTCTCTCGGTGTAGAAGTTCAAGCAAGGAGGTGAAGATCCCACACAGGAAGCATAAACTTATTTCAGCTTGCCAGATTTGGATTCGGTGTCCCCCATTCACAGACATTTAGTCATGCGGAAGCCTAGCTGAAATCGATGTGACACATCTCCGCGAGCTCGTCCCTTTGATTTTAACAAAACTTTGGTCTAACTTTACGGTGCAGAGCCAATTACGTTCAAGCATCTTTAGCTGAACTCCATAACCGATTTCTTCAAGAATAGTTGCATTTAATGTTAGCAGGCCTCTCCTTGAGTTAGCTTGTTAGTTTATGGGTGCTGTCATCAAACCATATTTTGAAACCCTTTCCCATAGAAAATAGCACGGTGCAACCCACTGTGCCAATGCAACACGAAACAGCATGATGTGCCATGGGTGGAGAGGAAGACACAATTCTTTGGCTTGACTCATAGCCATAAAAACAATTTCCTGATGTGACAATAGACTTGGAATTATTATTTTTAAAATACTTTATTGGTTTTAAAAACAAAAAACAATACACAATGATTAACAAAAGGCAATCCAAAATTAACACTCAGTACAAACAAAGAAAAGGTTGAATTCACCCATCACAAAATCCAACATGACTTCCAATCCCCCCATTGTAATTCCTAAGTTACATTACAACTGCACACAACTTTATCTCTCCTAGGTTATTTGGTTGTGCTAATTCTGTAAAGTTCTCTTATTTCATGCAGAAATCAATAGACTTGGAATTAATCACATGCACCAGTTTCCCTTGTAAAAATATGTGGCCAAGAGAGATATGCCTACAACTATTCTAGTGACAAAATCCATCCTATTCCCAATGATTAATTTTTGCAGGGAAAAGAATCTTGGGTTACTGTTGCACAGAGCTGTAGTAACTCCTCCCCAGATTCTTCTAATGATTTTGCTGAGATGCCTGAGCTAATTGATAGCTCATCATCCACTTCTCTGTTTTCACCACATTCCGTGAAATAGCTTTGCTCAGCTGAGACTCTTTCATCTAGGGATGCCCTTCAAAATTCACACTACTATGAATGTAATTTCCCAACCCCAAAGAGGTGAACCCCAAAAATGCATGCATTAGGGGGGAAAGCACACATAACATACAAAAATTGTTTGCCAATGTGGTTGCATCAAGCAAAGTTGCATAATGATGTACACATTTTTTGTGCACTTTTAATAAAATCACAATGATGTAGAAATGGGACAAACTGAAATTAAGATCAGAAAAATGAGAAGCGGAGAAACTGAAACTTTGTCCACACCCATTTTCTTGCATTTCTGCAATACTAACATAGGGGAAACCTGCTGGGATGAGCAGCTTAGGATGCAGCACACGTCCCTCTCAGCCAGTATTAGGTCTGTAACTCTGGCTCAGCTGAAGATACGGCAGCATAACTTGCTCAGCCTTGCTCAGCTGGAGGTGGGGCCAGAAAGGATGGACATAGGCTGCTTCTTAAATTCATTCAGCTTGGTCATGTGGCCTGGCAACTAAGCACAGGATACTATTTTATAGGCTTGGTTTCCCTCTGCCATGCTTAAGAAGAGCAGACCACTGCCAAAGGCAGATTTAGGGGAGGGAAGTGTGACCGGTTCGGTCACACTGGGCACAGACCCTCAGGGGTGTGGGAACTCTGAAGTAGACTTGAAGGCAAGAGGGTGGGAGTGGCAAATTTGGGCGCTGCACAGGGCACCGCTGAAATTTGAAACCTCAAGGTCTGCCACTGCTGCTACTGAATGGAGTTTGGATCTGTTGTAATTGTAGGCCAACTCAACTCACACTGACTTGCTTTACATCTTGTGCATAGGCCTGAAGATGAGTGAAGTCTTGTATTTTGGAAAATAGAATTTAAAAATATGCTCTTTCAGGGGAACTTGCTTGCAGAAGTGGTTGCATCAGGCAATGTTGCAAAAGGATACAACAGGGACATTTCAGGATGACGTGTAAGAACTCCCTTATTGCCTTGATGATGCACAGCCAAATGTAGATAAGTTGTTTTAAAACAATAGAATTGCTTCAAGATTTCCTGTAAGTGGTTTGCTCTACATTTTCAATTTCAGAACTTTCTAGGGGAATAATTTTACACTGTTATTGATTCTTAAGATATTGAGAAGAGAGTTTGCTGTGGAAAGTGTATTACCACCTCTCAAAACATGTAGTAAAATTGGCATTTTCAGCATGCTGCTCTTATCTTTATTTGCTGATAGAGAAGGAATCCAGATTTTTCTCAGCTTTAAAGTAAAATGATACGGTTAAGTTCACATTACTCAGCCTTTAATAAAAGCACTGTATGAGCATAAGGCACCACAGCAAAGCAAACTGGTTTAATGTGCTTCATAAAATCAGCTTCCATTTTCAGGCTCTGTCTGCATCTTAATTAGTCTTGCATTTAATTTTAAGAATATAGTACTCAGTGAATCTGTATGAATACCTCCACCCAAGCTTTCACTGATAAAATGATAAAACTTTCACTGAAGAAATATATACGATTTGTTTCCTGGAGATAATGCAGAATGAAAGGTACAATTTCTTTATTGTTTGTAGTAGTGCCCTTGCCTTTATTTGCAAAAAAGCTTCAGTATTGCTTCTTGACTAGTGTTATTATTACTAGTAGGTATAGCAGTAATAATAACAAAGAGTTGTTCCCTGCATACATCATTCAAAGCATTTAAATATTGAATTGGTGGACAGAGCACATGGTAAGTAGTATACAGTGCTCTTTTTTTGTAGAAAAATAGGTGCCAGTACTCACCATGAAGTTGTTACAGTAAGTGTCACACTTTTTAACCCAAAAAATGAGGTGCTGGTACTGCGTACCCTTGAGTACCCCCTGAAAAAAATAGCACTGCTTGTATATAAGAAGGCAAAGTTACCACATATTTGACACCACACTTAACAAGTATTTTAAATTGTTGCAGTAGCTTCATCCATATGTCACCATTTTAGCACAGGAGGCAAGACTGGAATGCTACATTGTTGAATTACTATCATGTTAGTTTGTGGATCTCCCATCCTGTTCCGTGAAATGCTAGAAGTTATTTGCAAACATGAGTTAGAAGTCAGAGGTTACATTTATGGCATTCTTTTTTGATACCTATACCTATAACTTGAGAATATGAAGGGTTTGCTGAATGCTCAGACGCGGGAAAACATCCACAGAATGTAGCTATAATAAGATAGCACCAGACAGAAGGAAGCAGTCTAAGAACACAAGAACAGCCGTAACCATTTGCCCAGTATCCTGTCTCTGACAATAGCCAGATCCGATTGCTTTTCACAGCCCAGGACACTCCATTATGTCCTTACATAACTAGATCCACCAGCTATGGAGAAAAGGGGTCCATAGCTCAGTGATGGAGGCCATATTTTGCATGCATAATGTCCCAGGTGAACCTCCAGACATTTTGGCTGGGGCTGTGGGTCTGTTATATAAAAATGGAATTTTAGTGTCATGATGGGGAAGGAACCTGGAGAACCATGACCAGCCAGAACAGACAGCACTGAACTAGACGGACTGTTGGTCGGATCCAGTCAGTTTGGTGCAATTTTATATGCTCCAAATAGGGAAGAGGTGGGGAGGATGTCACCCTCCAGATGTTACTAGATTACAACTCCCTGTCATCTGTGACCTTGATTACGTTGGCTGGGGCTGATGGGACTGGAGTTCAGTAATATTCGAAGGCTTATATGTTGCCCCTGATTTGGAGAATTAAAGTCAATTCGTTTATTGAGACAGACGCCTTGATCGCCCACCTCATCACTCTTGCTAGGATACTGTTTCTGTTGGTCTGAACTATATTCTTTGCCTTTTTGACTTTCAGTAGCAGAGATCAATTTCCCTGGGATGTCTGCAAGCCTTCCAAAGAACTCACGGGTGCCATGAACATCAAGTTTCCAACCTCCGGTCTCTACCTAGTCCCTTATAATTTCTGGAGCTGACATAAGCTCAACAGTTCATGCTGAGACACAAATCCTTGACGGGATTCTGACAGCCCTTTCCCTTTCCTACTGACAGATATTAAAATATGATATAAAGCTGACAGGCAAAAAGGGTGCCAGTGGCAACTGCTTTTTATAGCACCCCATAATAACTGATCTGTGGAGAAGTGTTGATGTCAGCTTCTGAAACAACACTGTCCCCTGCTTCCCCAGGAAAATATGACCCATTGTATGCACAAATGCGTATTATGTACGACAAATAAATAAAGGTCAGACCCACCCTTTAAATATGCAAGGCACTTCATAAATGTCATTGTAAGTATTGTTAATTCTGTCTGGCAGCTGGGTGGAAATTGCTTACATGGAAAGAAACTGAGGCAGGAAATGTGGGCTTCAGATGAGGTTACTTATGGTTCTTAGGCTGTGTACACATCGTACATTTAACCCACAGGACTTCCCCTAAAGAATCTTGGAAACTGTAGTTTACCCCCTCACATCACTATAATTTCCAGCACCCTAAACAAACTGCAGTTCTCAGGATTCTTTGAAGGGTATCATGTATTTTAAACGTATGGTGTGTACACAGCCATGATAAGGCAGTCTGTAATATCAAGGGATAACAATTGGGGTGCAGTTCACAATATTCCCTATCAGCATTGCACTGTTTGCAGATGGCAAAAAGGGGGACATGGCATGAAACCACAGACTTAGAGGAGACAGTTAGGCCACCTCACTTACTTCCTGGAAACCCAGAGCTAGAGCATCTTCAGTGAAGGGTTGCCCAACCACTGCTTCAAGACGCATTCAGTAATATAATCAGTGCCACTTCAGGAAAGGAAACATAAATTAAAGACCATTCAATTCAGGCTCCTAAATCCAGAGGGTAATTCAGATGGGGAGAATTTCAGAAGTATCTCTACAAGCAACACTTTGGGGAATGACAAGAGTGAGGCCAAGTTACTCAATGCCTCCATAAACCACAGAACACTCTTGTCCAACATTTTTGGAGGGTATTATGCACAGTTGTGCACACCTGTCATCCCGAAACTGCGCACATTTGTCAGAAATGTATGCTGCAAGCCAATGAGATTCAAAGAATGCAAATCAGTGGGGAGAGGGAAGCATGACCTTTTGTTTGGAGGGAATAAACGGGAGGTGATGGGTGAAGAAGGAAGTGTGGGATGTGGAATTTCTTTCTCTTCAAAAGCTTGAAGAGCTCTAAAAACGAAACAAACAGATTCAGGTAGAATCTGGCTAGTATAAAAGAAGTGGAAGAGGATATAACATGGAGATGTCTATTATTTTATGTGTATCTCCCCACCCCAACCCCCTTTTGCACATAGGTTTATTTCTGCAGGAATGGTTTAAGGTATACAAATACCTTGGTTCACATAGTCATGAATAAGACCATGAGATTGGGGGCTCCTTGGTTTAGATCTGGCTGCAGCTAAAGTCACCAATCAGTGGATTATTATTTCAGCCAGAGGTTTGTGACAACTTTGCAGAGTTCTTGTAAAGATGACTGAAAAAAATGTAAGTGATGCATGTAGTACTAAATATGTCCCCACCCCATGCACTTGCGGGTAGGCCTTTTTTTAAAAAAATAATTATGTATCTTCCAATATGGAATGCCCTCCACCTTCCAGCAAAGCCTTTCTGCATTCTGCAGTTCAGTCTCTATGCAGAAGGGACCCGAATCTGACATCAGAACTGACAATAATGGAAAACCAGTGGGGGACATTTCAGCCTCCCAGAACTCTCTATATGTATTGACATGAAGGGTGGCTGTACTTGAACAGAGGAGCTTCAGATGAAATTCCAATGAGAAACTGCTGAGTTACAGGTTAGCAGGCAATTCAGTTCTGTACTTGTGGCTTGCATTGACATTAGCTCACCAATGCCAGGATGTTTGTGTTATCACCAGTGCTTGGGCTGCCTTGTTAATTAGCTGCTGTCAGTATTTTGCTTTTCGTCATTGCTATGGTCTATCCTTTCCTTGTTTATTCACCTCCTGATCTCTCTCCTCTACACTTCCCCCTGACATTATGTATGTATGCCTGCCAATTTAGGATTACACTTCATGCATCTGATGGAGTGGGCGGTTGTTCACAGAAGCTCATACCACAATAAATTTGTTAGCCTGTAAGGTGCCCCAAGATTCTTCAAGATTCCACTGCCCCCCACCACCCTGGCTGGTGCACAGGAGAATACCAGAAAAATTCTTACAGGAAGGGAAGGGGAAAAATCTTACAACCAAGGCAAGGGGAAAAGAGGGGGAGATGCTATTAAAGTCTCCTGCATCAGTACATGTTGACCCTGAATTGTGTCAATACAACATTGTGCATTAATGTGCCCTGATGCAAACATTACAGAACAAATGTCAGGACATCAATCCATTATTTCTGTGGCTTTTTCTGATGGCAATTGACTGTGAAGTGGCTCTCCAGCTATTAAAGGTTGAGTGCCACTAATCTTGAGGACCCGTTGATTGTGACAAAATTATCATACTGTTGAATTGATAAATACAACTTTTGGAAAGGAGGAACTGAAACTGAATTCCAAAAGAATAATTGTCAGCCTGTTGTTGCAAAAACAAGTGGCACGTGAAACTTTAAAGACTCATATCTTTTGTGGGCTTCATGGCCAAATCCACACGCACTGGATTCTGTACAGCTGCATTTTGTGTTTTGATTTCTTGTGAAATCAAACAGAGGAATTAATGATGCAGAGAAAAGGTTTCATAAGAATGGTAAAATGATAATGATTTTAATGTTGATAAGAATGATCCGGAAAGAGCCAGCTGTGTGAGAGGCAGGAAAGGGAAGATCTTCCAGAGTAGGAGGCTGGCAGAAGAAAGGGACGTTCCTGGGTGACCACTTCTTTCTATGTGAGACAAGGGGTTAAGAGCTACCTGTGAGAGAGGACACTCTTCTTTCTTATTATTTTTCTGTTTTTGCTTAGGTTAGTTTGTTTTGTTTATTGCATTGTATTGTATTATGAAATGCCTTAATTATTATTTTTTTCTAAAAGGAAAGAGCCAGCTTAAAGCATATGAACTTTGCTCCCTGGTGCCAGAAGCTCTCACCAAACTTGACAGCTTATACTTACCCTTGTTTGAGATTAGGCTATTTCCCTGACTCTGTATGACATTTGGCCACAATAGCAGAGCTTATTTGAATTGACCCATAGAGTGTCCAGCAGGGGTGGTGAACTTTCTGCGTAGGAGTTGAATATGGTCCTTCAAGAACTCTACTGACACCACCTCCTCTCCTCAGTTCACATCCCTCACTGGCCCTGTTCTGCATTCTCCTCAAGAGCTATTGCCTGACTGGAATACAGTGGTACCTCTGGTTGTGAACGGGATCTGTTCTGGAGGCCCATTCACAACATGAAAAGAGCGCAACCTGCAGTGGCGCATCTGCGCATGCGCGGGTTGTGATTCACCACTTCTGCACATGCGTGTGACACCATTTCACGCTTCTACGCATGCACGAGCGGTGAAACCCAGAAGTAACCCTTTCTGGTACTTCCGGGTTGCCGCGGGATGAAAGAACATAACATGAAGCGGACGTAACATGAGGTATGACTGCATGTCTTTGAGCTGTGTGCAGGTGTGTATGTATGTACAAACCTCTGGATTTTGTGTACATGGAATATAATCTGTTGCTCTGCTCGTATTTTCCTCTAGCCCTTTCCATTTGTGCCCCTGGCCATAACCAGCAGCAACATGCAGCTTGTAGAAAGTTGCCTGGAGGACAAGTGGCCCTCAGGCTGGAAAAGGACTGCCAGCTGAACAGAATTATTCGTTTCCATATGTTACCTACTTTGTGGAACATTTCCCTAACTTAAAATCTTATACCAAAGCATGATTAATTTCCAAGGAGATGAATCTTTATATATCACATTAAGACATAAGGTGAAGAGTTGCAATATGAGGCACAGTATCTCATTGGAAATCTTCAAATACTTACACTGCAGCAGAGATCCAATTGGTTGGAGTCATCTATATAAAAAAAAGTGCTTTCCAAATTTTTGGACTACAACTCCCATCAGCCTCATCCAGCATTGTCAATGGTCAAGGATGATGGGAAATGTAATCCACAACACTTGGAAAGCCACAGGTTTCCCAGCCCTGTTCTTCAGCTTTAATAGTATCCTGTTTTTGTACTGCGCAGCTCAATCATTTGTCTATACAGTATACACAGAAGTAAGTACTGATGAGTTCAACAGGATTTGAACCATGTTAATGGGCATGTGATTGTAGCTTTTGCTGATCACACGCTGCCTTGAAATTAGAATTTGGCATAAAACGATTAGGATATGTTTGAATGCCTCCCACCCAATGCTTATATGTTGGAATAGTTTTAACTAACAACAGGTCTAATTTATTTCTAATTTTACTCTGGTGAGCTGACAGTGTGTGTTTGTTTGTATTGCCAGTTGGTAGGTGTCATAAAAATGTGATTGATCGAACAGTAAATCCCTAAAGGCTTCCCTTTGAAAGGTTCCCAAGTCCAGTGAGAGTGGAGAGTCGTGGCCACATTTTTGCCTATTGTACAGGTTATCTGTTCTGCATTTTATACAGAGATGAAAACAGGACACACATTCTGACCTTTGAGCAACAGGGAAAAACAAAGCTTGGGCTGACTCTCAGAATGGTATTGGAGCCAATGCACAAAGCTTTTGAGAAGTTTGGTATAAATGGGAGGCTGCTAAGATGATGGGTATGAAAGGAGACTGGCCGCTTTTGTTATAGTCTGCATTTATAGTCAAACGATTTCTGGAAAAAATGGTTCCAGTTTCTGGAGTATGTTGACTATAAAAGCAGATATGCTCAAGGCCTGCTAAACTCGATTTAGCTCAATTTACTTCTCACACAGCACTGCACTATCACAGGAGCCACTAACTTGGATGGCTTTAAAAGAGGATTAGAAAAAAAGACAAGGCTATCAAGGGCTACAAGTTATGCTCTACTTATACTGTCAGAGGCAACTAATCCAGAATGTGGCAGCTAGACTGGTGACTGGGAGTGGCTGCTGAGACCATATAACACCGGTCGTGAAAGACCTACATTGGCTTCCAGTACGTTTCTGAGCACAATTCAAAGTATTGGAGCTGTTCTTTAAAGCCCTAAATGGCCTTGGCCCAGTATACCTGAAGGAGCATCTCCACCCCCATCCTTCAGCCTGGACACTGAGGTACAGCGCTGAGGGCCTTCTGGCAGTTCCCTCACTGTGAGAAGTGAGGTTACAGGGAACCAGGCAGAGGGACTTCTTGGTAGTAGCACCGGCCCTGTGGAACACCCTCCCGTCAGATGTCAAGTAAATAAACAACTATCTGACTTTTAGAAGACATCTGAAGGTAGGCCTGTTTAGGGAAGTTTTTAATGTTTGAAGTTTTATTCTGTTTTTAATGTTCTGTTGAAAGCAGCCCAAAGTGGCTGGGGAAACCCAGCCAGATGGGTGGGGTAGAAATAATGAATTATTATTAATTATTATTATTAGTAAGACTCTGAATACCAGTTGCTTAGAACTGCAGGACAGCAGAGTGTCGGTGCACTCATGTCCAGCCTGCAGGCTTCCCACAGGCATCTGGTCAGCCATTGGAAGACTGAATGGGCCATTCACCTGACCCAGGAGGGACATTTTAGATCCCTGTGTTCTCAGTTCCCAGAAGTTTGATTTCTGGGACTACTGTGCAAAGGGTTGGGCTGACTTTGAAGGCTTGTACATTGTTGCTAAGAGTAGATTCACAGACATTTTATAATCATATGGATGTATAAAGCTGTCTTGTACTTAGTCAAACCATTGGTGCATTTCACAGTGTTGTCTGCTCTGACTCTACAGTGTAGAGTTTTTGACAAAGGTCTCTCCTCTCACCAGAGATGCCATGGATAGAGCTTGGGACATTCTGCAGGCAAAATGTGCCCTCTATCAATGAGATAGTATCCCTTCCTCAGTTGTTCAGCATCACCATTGTGGAAATGTCCAACGTAGGCTTGGCTCCTGGGCCACCACTCAGTCAGTCATTCAAAAATCTTCGTAGTCCTACGTTGGCTTGGAATTGACACCCAGCAAATGGTTAAGTTCTGATTAGATGCCATCACGCTCCAACCAGGCAGCCAAAGTTCAAACATCAGGTCCTATGTACAGTACTCACTGAACCACTGAGGCAACTTGGAGGTGGAGGAAATAGCTGGTCTGAATCCTGTTGTTCCACAGCTCCACTGGGTGCTAGTTGGCCAAGAGGAATCAGGTGTCCTGGGGATCCAATGGGGAACTTGCTGTTGCATCCTTGGCTGCCCAGTCTGAGAAGCTCATCTGCTTCTTCACCTGTCTTCACAAATCTGACCACTGGCTTCTTGTGAGTCACTTCCTCTTCCGCTTTTGCCCTTTGAACACTTTAACCCTTTGTACTTTGGTTTACTAGCTTTTGGACTTGTCCACCAGTCTTTGGCCATTCCTCACAGATTGTTTTAGGAGGTAGCTGCAAAAAAATCAGTACATGGTGATGAGATAAAAGACCTGTCTTGAATTTATCCTAGCAATCAGATGTTTTAATCATTGGAAATTCAGATGATGGCCACCCCTGCCTACTTGAATTATTATTTCAGTCTGGGATTACTCATAATAATAATAATAATAATAATAAATTTTATTTATATCCCGCCCTCCCCAGCCGAAGCCGGGCTCAGGGCGGCTAACAACAATCAAATAATCAAACAATCAAATAAACCAACATTCTAAAAATATTTCATTATAAAAATTAATTAAAATCAAGTTGATGGCAACCATTAAGCAAAACTCTGTGCAGGTTGCCAGAGGAGGGAGTCAGGCTGCGCCCTGACCAAAGGCCTGGTGGAACAACTCTGTCTTGCAGGCCCTGCGGAAAGATGTCAGGTCCCGCAGGGCCCTAGTCTCTTGTGACAGAGCGTTCCACCAGATTGGAGCCGCAGCCGAGAAGGCCCTGGCTCTAGTTGAGGCCAGCCTAACCTCTCTGAGGCCTGGGACCTTCAGGATGTTTTTATTTGCAGACCGTAGGTTTCTTTGTGGGGCATACCAGGAGAGGCGGTCCCGTAGGTACGAGGGTCCTAGGCCGTATAGGGCTTTAAAGGTTAAAACCAGCACCTTAAACCTGATCCTGTACTCCACCGGGAGCCAGTGCAGCTGATATAGTACCGGATGAATGTGGTCTCGCAGCGAAGACCCCATAAGGAGTCTCGCCGCGGCATTCTGCACCCGCTGGAGTTTCTGGGTCAGTCTCAAGGTCAGCCCCACGTAGAGCGAGTTACAATAATCCAGTCTGGAGGTGACCGTCGCATGGATCACAGTGGCTAGGTCAGGACAAGAGAGATAAGGGGCCAACTGCTTAGCTTGGCGGAGATGAAAAAATGCCGCCTTTGTTATAGCTGTAATCTGCGCCTCCATAGAAAGGGAGGTATCGAAGATTACACCCAAACTCTTAACGGACGCTGCTGGCACTAACTGCACCCCCGCAAGAGATGGGAGTTGCCCCCTCAATCCCATATCGTCCCGTTCCAGCCAGAGGACCTCTGTCTTCGAAGGATTTAACTTCAACCGGCTCCCACGTAACCATCCAGCCACAGCCTCCAGGCATCTGGTCAGTGTGTCTGGGGCCGAGTCAGGATGGCCATCCATCAACAGATAGAGTTGGGTGTCATCGGCATACTGATGGCAACCCAGCCCAAAACTCCGAACAAGCTGGGCGAGGGGGCGCATAAAGATGTTAAAAAGCATCGGGGAGAGAATCGCACCCTGAGGCACTCCACACACCAGGCGCGATGACAATTCCCCCCCCAAGTGCCACCCTCTGTCCCCGACCAGAGAGAAACGAGCGCAGCCATTGGAGGACTGTGCCCTGGATCCCCACGTCGGCAAGGCGGTGGTCTAGGAGTTCGTGATCGACCATGTCGAAGGCTGCTGACAGGTCTAGAAGAATCAGCAGCCCTGACCCGCCTCGATCCAGCTGCCTGCGGAGATCATCTGTTAGGGCGACCAGAGCCGTCTCGGTCCCATGACCAGCACGGAAGCCGGACTGGAATGGACCGAGAGCCGATGTTTCATCCAGAAACCTACCAAGCTGTTCAGCAACCGTTCTCTCAATCACCTTACCCAGGAATGGAAGATTCGAAACCGGGCGGTAATTGGATAGATCTAAGGGATCTAATGATGTTTTCTTTAAGAGCGGACGCACCACTGCCTCCTTCAGTTCCCCTGGGAATATCCCGGTGCCAAGGGACAAATTGATGATATCCCCCAGGGGGGCCCGCACCTCATCTGGACACGCTCTAATCAGCCATGACGGGCACGGGTCAAGAGGACAGGTGGTGGGCTTTCCAGCTTGGAGGAGTCTGTCCACATCGGCTGGAGATATCCGGTCAAAGTGGTCCAATACTGGACCCGAGGACAGTCGAGGGGCCTCCAGTTCATTTATTGTATCCAAATTGGCAGGAAGGTCATGGCGGAGCAACAGGACCTTCTCCGCAAAAAAGCTCGCAAATGCCTCACAGCTGTGTGTCAGATTGTTATTTAAATTTGGCTGTCCTTCAAGGGACGTTAAAGACCTAATTATACTAAATAATTGCACCGGGCGAGAGCTAGCGGATGCAATGGAGGCCGAGAAGTAAGACTTCTTAGCGGCCTTCACTGCCATCTCATAGGTTTTCATAAAAACCCTATAAGATGTTCTTGAGGCTCCGTCACGAGCACCCCGCCATACTCGCTCTAGCCATCTGAGATCCCGCTTCATTTTCCGAAGCTCCTCGGTAAACCAGGGAGCCCGGTTTCTGTGGGGTCGCAGAGGGCGCTTAGGTGCGATCTCATCGATGGCTGCCAGGAGCTGGGTATTCCAGCCCTCAACAAGCTCAGTCAATGAGTCGCCAGGGGGAGCAAGGTCCCGCAAGGCTTGACGGAATCTATCAGGGTCCATCAGCCTCTGCGGGCGAGCCCAAATCGGCTCGCCACCTAAGCAGGGTGGGGGTGGAAAGTCAATCCTGGCTTTCAGAGCGTAGTGATCAGACCATGGCACTTTCATCAACCTCATAAGTGACAGGTGAGCTAATTACCCCTTAAACAGGCACATCTTGAGCTGCATGATGGCAGCTTGACATGCTAATGAGAGCCAGTGTGGTGTAGTGGTTAAGAGCGGTAGTCTCGTAATCTGGGGAACTGGGTTCGCGTCTCCGCTCCTCCACATGCAGCTGCTGGGTGACCTTGGGCCAGTCACACTTCTTTGAAGTCTCTCAGCCCCACTCACCTCACAGAGTGTTTGTTGTGGGGGAGGAAGGGAAAGGAGAATGTTAGCCGCTTTGAGACTCCTTAAAAGGGAGTGAAAGGCGGGATATCAAATCCAAACTCTAATGAAACAATTGACTCCTTGCATAAGTCCAATACTTCGGCCTCATTAAACGTTATGACTCCCATGAGATGGGCACTAGAATGCTTCCATGTGGTGGTGGTAGCTCCATGGCAGGGGCCGTAACCTTGGAAAGTTGCTCAAAATGTGGATCGCCTCAGTTACCCGAGGTTCTCTGTGCCAGCTGAGCACAGGCTCTGGCAACTGCTAGCGCTGGCATGGGACCTCTTCGCATGATTGTAGTAAATAGCTCCCAAGCCCTTCTATGGCTTCTGCATGGGGCTGTTATAATCCAGAAGCATTAGCAGGACTCCACACATATTACCTTGGCTTAGTAGCCAGACATAGTTTCTATTAGCTAGAGGGGAGTGGTTTTCTCACTTTCTAAACCACAAAGGCAAAGCGTACCCCTTTTGTACCTGCTGCCTGTTGTGTGTGTGTAGGGGGGGAGGTCTTTAGGAGAGAAACACTTAAGTGTGTAAGTGTAGAAGTTCATCCCTCCTTATCCTTGATACTGGTGATGCGTCCTGATGCCATTTGGAAAGATGCACTCTCTGCCTCTCTAGGACCACATTCACAACAAACATTGAAAGCACATGAAGCAGTCATGCCTTCCCTCAAAGAATTATGGGAGCTGTAGTTTGTGAAGGGTGCTGAGAGATTTTAGGAGACCTCCACATCCTCTGTAGAGTTACAGTTCTCAAAATGCCCCAGGGAAACGGATTGATCCTGAAACCACCTTGAGAATTGTTGCTCTGTGACAGTCAGAAGGGTCTTCTAAAATCTCTCAGTGGTATCATAGCAATTTAAATGTAAGCTGTGAATGTGGCCTAGATTGTAAGTAGTTTCTCTAAGAATTTGTTACTTCTGCACTGGAATGCACTGGAGCCCTTAGCATTTGTTGAATTGGTTCAGAGCATTTTCCTCTGCCAACAGATGATTGCGGGTTCACAATTGGCTGCCCAGATGTGATGTGATCTTTCAAAAAGCCTCCTTGCCAAGAACATTAAAAGCAGGATCTCGAGACAAATTGGTCACTCCGTATTCAGATAATTACACATTTCAAATGTACGTATTTCAGAGAAAGCATGTATTATGCTAGAACATTATGTGAGAAGGGGGTTGGGTGGGAATGAACGACTTAAAGTCTTTCCAGGCAATTAAAAAACAAGCAAACCAGGTTTTATCTGCAACAGTATTTTCATGGAATCCCTGAACCAGCAGCAGTAGTTTGATGTCCTATCCAAATACAATGAGAGAGGTAAATTTCTACAACCTTGCTATGGTGAATAGACCTAGTTGTGTGTACTGCAGCAAAAGGAAAGGGGATTACACAGCCTACAAATGAATGAATGACATGAAAACTGGGGGGGGGGGGGACCACCAAAGCAAAAGGTTAATAAAACAAGAGGACTTTTGATGGAAAATGCTTAGTTTTCTGAATGGTTTGAGCAAACAAGAAGTTTCATAAACCTAGCAAACAGCATTGCAAAAACCCATGAAGCAAAAGACAACATGAAAATGCCCGCCAGACAAAATAGGGGTGTAACGCTATTTACAGTGAAGGATGGTCTATTAGGGCAAAGAGGGCACTTCCTCGTGAAACCCAGCCTGCTGCCTTATAGCCAGTGCAGGGGCTGGCACTGCCTGTCAGCTTCTTCCTCCAGAGTCTCAGATTTGCCTTTGTAGAACTCAGCAGGGAGGATGGTGGTTACAAAACTAGAACCAGGCCACATTCACACATTCATACCAAACAGGTATGGAGCAGTATCTGCATAATCTAAATAAGACAAAACCTTCCAGCTATCCAGGTGGCCTAGAAGTTAATTATTTCAGAGAAAACACAGAGGCTCTTTCTAACAGCCACATCTGTGTGAGAGTTACTTCCACGATTTTCTCCCATGCATATGTAGGAATATACATGAATAACAGCCAGACCACACGATACATCAATATATGACTGCATCTTTCTTCCTTCCTCCCTCCCTCCCTCCCTCCCTCCCTCCCTCCCTCCCTCCCTATTGCACAATACAATTATTTACCATATTCACCCCAATGTAATGCACACCTTTTTTGCCAAATTATGTCATGAAAATTAGGGTGCACATTAGGTTCGATGGCTCATTACATTCCAGTAAATATGGTATGTCCACCCTATTTTCTGAGAAATGTTGCAGGGCAGAGGCGCTAGATTGTGAAAGCAATTGAGGGGGGCCAACATCACACACGTGATGTTTTGTGCATGACATCAGGACAATGGGGGGAGTTGAGGGCAGAGCTGAACACAGCAGCCATGCAGCCCATTGGCTGGCGGCGCCGGCTCCTCCTCCCTCCTCTTGGTGGTGCCATTGGTGGAAGGCTGCTTTGACCCTCATTCCACTCAATGGCATCAGGAGGATGAGAAGGAGCTGGCCACTGTTTAATCCCATTCTGCTGTCATATGTCTTATGTCATTGCTACCTATGTTGTATTCAGCCCCCTTCTGCTCTTGGCTTCACTGCAGCTGGGCCTGCAAGGCATCTGCCTGATGTCATTAAGCCGCAAGTTCCAAGGTGTAGGTGCTGCTAGTACAATAGCACCAGTTCCACAGATCAAAATGGTCATGGGGTAATACAATCCCACAAGTAAACTGGTCCTAAGCTGTTAAGGGCTTTATATACTAAAAGAAACACATTGAACTAGACCCAGTAACTATTTGGCAGCCAATGTAAATTTCGGAGCAAAGGCGTTACATGTTGACAGCTCAGTCTGTACAGCTTGAGCAGAGCTGTCTTTCCCATTGGTTTTAGTGGTTCGTTGTGCCACAGCGCTGGCCTCTCAGGGGTGCCCTAGCGAGTGGGGGAGCTGTGCAGCTTTGCCGGCAGCCTCCCCTTTCCCTGCATGCCCACCAGCAGCGCCCTGCCAACTATATGGCTGGCGGGCATGCAGCTTCCTTCCCAAGCCTTTGAATCTGCTAAAGACGGGGTCGGGGTCATTGTCCTCCTGCTTCCTGGCAAAAGGCACAGCCTTCCCAGGCTGCCTTCTTGGGAGCCCCAACGGAGACCATGTCCGCCCGCAGGTTTTCCTGCTTGATCGACGCCACCACGCCGGGGATTGGGGCGGTAGGGGAGGCAGAGGACATTTCCCACCACTCCTTCCCTTGTTTTGGAGTTGCCGGGGGGGGGGGGCGGAGGGATCTTTGTACCACAGCGCCGGATATGCTTAAGATGGCCCTGAGCTTGAGACTGTTAATCTCAGGGCTGTGGATTCAAGCCCCACATTGCAAGGAGATGGATTAGATGAGCCTTGTGGTCCCTCCCAGCTCTACAATTCTACGATTCTGTGACAGGGTCTCACCCCTGTCAGCAATCGTGCCGCAGCATTCTGCACTAACTGCTCTTTCTGAATACAGTACATTAATTCATTTGCAATTAAATCTTTTAAAATGTATTTTAAAGGTAACCACAGACCCAGTGCCACCTAAAAACCCTGCAAACCTCATTTCAGCCCTTGGAAACTCTGGACAGCCTGCTTCATATTAGTCCCAGTTCTCTCTGCCCCTTCTGTCTTACCCACTTTACCAAAATGTTGAAGGATTATCTATCTATCTATCTATCTATCTATCTATCTATCTATCTATATCCCACCAAGGAGCTCAAAGTGGCATATATGGTTCTCTTCCTCCATAACAACCCTGTAGGTTAGGCTGAGAGACTGTGACTGGCCTAAAGTCACACTAAATGTGTATGAGGAACCTTAAAATAAGTGATTTATCTATGACTGCTACTTTTATTAAGTCTGTCGCATTAAAAAATTGGAAAAGCCATAATAAGCATTGCAAAGAACTGCAGAGTGTGGATCTATCTTTGTAGGAATTTTGCTTCCCCTCTAATGAGGGACTGATCTGGAAATACATAGGCTTAAGTCACTGGTTTCTTTCCCTTTTTTATCCTCTGTACAGAACTATCTGTCACGTAATTTAAATGTCTCCATAAGTTTACTGTCATGTTACCATGGAATCTGTTTTGAATTTGAAACAGAAAGAAAAGATGATAAATTCTGTGTGTGTATGTGTGTTTTTTTCTTTATATTTTGTGAAGTTTATTGCATCAGTCAAAAAATATGACTGGGGCAATAAAATGTTACTGTTGCTCAGAGTAATGGTATGTGTTTGAAATACAACCCATTTCTCTTCATTCACTATGTGATAGCAAACTTGGCAACCCAGAGAAGGGGTTTGTGTGGGTGTCCGGTATTCTTTGTTGCACTCCGGCTGTTGTACTATTTCTACATTTAATCTTCCTTGATAAAAAAAAAAAATCTCAACTGATGTCTGTTTCTTGTCACTTTATCACATTTTCCCTCAGCTCTGGACCATTTTATGAAGTGTCATGATGTCTAAAGAGCATTTAAACCAGTGAGTAACATTTTTGAATTACCACCAGCTTCTGCTGCCAGCTTGCATGGAGAACATTTGGACTAGACATTGGGTCAATTCACACAACCATTTTGGGGGCTTATTTTTCATTTGATGGGCTTATTTTCCATCCATTTCTGCCAGCCTGGATTGAAAATAGATGTTGTGAAATGGTCACCTGAGCACCCAGATACCAATTTAGTGCATCACTGCAAATTCTACAGGCACAGAGGCAGCTATGCAGAGAGACAAAGGACTTGCTTGGTGTAGCAGGTGTCACCTACAGATGTTTACAGTATAGCAAAATAATATGATTTATTGTCATGTATACCTCTATAGCACCTCTGATATGAAAAGTGCTGTCATTTGTCTTCAAGGGCTGCCCTATGGGGCTTGCCAATATTTTATTTAACAAAAATTATATACTTTTGGATTGCAATAAAGCCTCTAAGCAGTTTACAAAAAAGGGAAAAGATTAAAATTACCAATAATACACAGTTAAAAACAGGTATTTTAAAGCATTCAAAAATTCATTGAAATCAACAGTAAACTAAAAACTAAAAAAAAATAGGTGTACATTCTACATGTCTGGAATAAGTTGCCCATACAAAAACTTTTTAATCAGGCACCAAAACAAATACAAAACGGATACAGTGGTATCTCTGGTTAAGAACTTGATTTGTTCTGGAGCTCCGTTCTTAACCTGAAACTGTTCTTAACCTGAGGTACCACTTTAGCTAATAGGGCCTCCTGCTGCCGCCGTGCCGCTGGAGCATGATTTCTGTTCTCATCCTGAAGCAAAGTTTTTAACCCAAGGTACTATTTCTGGGTTAGCGGAGTCTGTAACCTGAAGCGTCTGTAACCCGAGGTACCACTGTACTGACCGGTGTCAGTAGGCAGGGAGTTCCAAAGTTTAGGTGTTGCCACACAAAAATATCAATTTCTTACAAGTGAAAGCATCACAAGTTTCCCTCATTTACAGAATCTCTCCCAACATGGGGGAAAGGTACACATAAGACAGGCTTCTAAACTAGCCCTTTCCGTAAGCTTTGCAGAGGGCTTATAAAGTGGGAGGTGTGTCATGGAGAGACCTATCAATAGATACCCTGTTGCCCTCACAGTACAACTCTTCTCAAAGAGGTTTAACAATCTGTCCTACTTCCCAGGGAACTTTGGGAATTGTAGTGTTTTGAGGGGAGCTGGCATCTAACTTACAACTTTCAGCAGCACATCTTTAATACACTACAGCTCCTGTTCGGTATGAAATACATGGAATGATTAAGAAGTTCAAATCATGTAACAATAACACTAATAAAAAAAGACTCATGCACACAATCACACACACACACTTAGTCCTGACTGGTTAACTTACCCTGAATGTAGTCTAAGGGAACACAATCAATAGAAAAATCTGAAAACTTGACATCTTATACATACCCTGCCACGCAGAGTGAATTTTAAGCTACTCCCATACAGTGGTACCTTGGGTTAAGTACTTAATTCATTCCGGAGGTCCGTTCTTAACCTGAAACTGTTCTTAATCTGAGGTACCACTTTAGCTAATGGGGCCTCCTGCTGCCGCCGCGCCGCCGGAGCACGATTTCTGTTCTCATCCTGAAGCAAAGTTCTTAACCCGAGGTTCTAATCTGGGTTAGCGGAGTCTGTAACCTGAAGCGTATGTAACCTGAGATACCACTGTACTAACTAAAATGCTAAAAATTGCCACACATGTTGTCCTAGGCATTTCGTTTGCTAGGAAACCTTTGCTACAAATGGGAGGTAAGATATATATTCCCCATCTAGTCCAACGTCCTGTTCTCACAGTGGCCAACCAGATGCCTATAGGAAACCCTTGTTACTCCAAGATCACCCATAGAACTGAAATTTGGTATGTATGCATTTATAAAGAAGTAGGAACTTCTGAAAATGGGGCATTTTTACATGGAAATACCAGCACTCCAGCACAACTATGTACATGCATTGGGGGTTTGTGTATTTGTTTTATTTTTTTTATTGTGTCCTTAAATCGTATTTCCCAGGAAAGTAAAATAATGAAAATGGATATCACATGCACACATGCAAAAAGCCACAAAGTGGTAAAAGTTACATAAAACAGGATTGAGTGGCTTCCATGACATCTCCTCACATTTCCACAGTTAACGGAGTGAAGAAGAATTCTAGCAGCAGCTCAGTGCATGTCCTTGTGCCTGCAGAACCCAAATGGAATCCTATGATGCCTGTCTGACATGGAGAGGCATTGAACATTCAACATATGCACACACACGGACCAGATTTTAAATCTGACTCACAGCTCTGCTCTATGACCTGGAAGTCCTGCTTCCTGTCTCAGATATGTGGGGATGAATTGCAGGCCAGTAGCACTGAACATACACTCTGTGCTTCCTCAGAAATGCCCTTGTCATTGTGACGCCTCGAGCTGCTCCCCTTAAAACCCATTCTAGGGCTTAACAGGGCTTAGCGCACACGTTTTGGAGCTGAGCCCTGACTCCCTTTAAGCCCTGTTACGAAAAACAAGGACTTAGCAGACGGTATACGTCTCCAGCATAAAGAAAAGGAAGCCTGAGTCACATTTGCAAGCTTCCATCCCTTTTATGCGTTTGCTGCTGTTTTGCTACCAAAAAGCGATCCACGCCGCCGATTGACCTTGGAAAGCCACTGCGTCAGGTTCCGCGGGCCAAATCAGTGAAGTCATGGCTTATTTTCAGCAGCTTTTGTTGCTAAAACGGGGACCTCCCGCTTGCCCAGATGCTTCACCTTTCCCCCAAAATGACAACATTCTGTTGGAAATAGATTGCCTGCCCGGCCTCACAGTGCCACAGCCCCCATTGTAGAAATTTCCAATCTGGGTTTGGGAAAGCAAGACAGCTGGGGAGAGTTCAATGTTTTGAAGGTTATGATCACAGCAGTTTCATAAGTGCTTTATTTCAGTTCTCTTCTGGCTGCATTGGGGACAGGTGCAGTCTGGGTCTGATTTCACTGGTCTTAATTTCTTATCTGACCTGGTAGTCAATCAAGGGCATGGGGTGGTGGGGAGGGTGAGGGGGAGATGGAGAGGAAAGGGAGGGTCAGGCCAGTGTGTGTGTGTGTGTGTGTTGTGTGTGTGTGAGAGAGAGAGAGGGGGGAGGGGGAGAGAGAGAGAGAGAGAGAGAGAGAGAGAGAGAGAGAGAGAGAGAAAGAAATTCTAAGCATCTGACTTTTCTCATCCAGGAACTGGCAGCCTGGGCTGTCATTCAGTGCTTGTCTGTGTACAAATGCTGCCCTGTGCAAAATGGATTTCTGAGTGTTAACCATCATGTTCTTTTTTTCCAAAGGGTCTTCTGTAGGATTTCATTTGCAGAGCACAGAGGGCAATATCTAGGGTAATTCCAGGGCTTAGTGGCTGTGATCTTTTGTCAACTCTACTTGTGAGTGAAATTAAACTTGGTATGAGCACCCACAATCTGAGCTCGTGCAACACAATTCCTAGCCAATGAGTTGAAAATCATAAACCTGACAAGTATTTATGGGAGAGAAAGAGAGAAGGTGGGTGGGGGAGAAAAAGAGAGGGGGGAAATCAGATGTCATAATGGGAATATACTCATTAAATCTATTCATTTTTCCACATAAACCAAGAATTTCAGGTTCCATAAAAAGATTTGAGAAGGTTTATAAAGAGACTGCACCCTTCCTTCCTTCCTTCCTTCCTTCCTTCCTTCCTTCCTTCCTTCCTTCCTTCCCTCCCTTAAATAATAAAAAGTAATATAACTTTTATGTGCTAAATTGAGCTATATTTAAATTCAGGTCAGTGTTTTTCAGAGGGAGGTTGAGCTACTGTAATGTAACTGTAGCCAGTGTGCTTTCGGTGGATTAATGGACAGTATCTATGCATGAACTTCTAACAGCTGAAATCACACGTCCCTTTTGGAAATATTCCCACTTATAAATTAAATAAAGATGAACCACAATCACCAACTGCTGTCAATCGACTTAGGATCTGTGGAAGTGAAACGCCACCAACTCAGTACCTGGCCAGATCTGTATTGGGCCACCTTGGTTTTCTACGTTGTAAGTATTGGGCTGTATCCAATGCTGTGTGAAACGTGTTTTCACTTGAGTAATGGGACTCCCCCCACTTTCCCTGAGTCCCCCACTTCAAAATCCAGAGGATTCCCCATCCGTCTGGAGCAGTTTTTCACAGTGTGTGGGGTTGGGGGCTGCTGGGGGGACAAGAGGGAAATTTCTTTGTGCAAGCAGAAGTCTGCTTACACAAATGGAATGGCAGCACTGTATACACTGTAATCCATAGCATTAATGGAGCAGGGTACTGAGGGGGAAATGACCAGAATAATTAGGTTTCCATTTCTGTTAGGTTGTATTATTTCATAGGCCAGCTATTGGCTGCATCCTACACAGCCTTTCTTATCAGTCCCAAATGTCTGCCTCTTTGCTTTCTCCTTGCCAGTGCCCCTGCTTCTTTTTCTATTGCTCTTATCTGCCATAGTTCCTTAAGCATGAACACCCCTGTGCACACAATATACAAAGCAGCCATTATAAGTTGATATATTTGCTTACATGGGTAGGGAAAGGGAAAGTGGATATAATTGGTTCAGTACACAATTCGAAACACAGCTCTCTTTTGAAATATGCAGGCCTCTGAATTTTGTAATGTAGTTCTGCAGCAAAAAAAGTACAAAAATACAGCAAAGCATGTTTCAGAATGCATTTTATTAGGGGAAACTGCTTGCAGAAAAAAATTGTTTGTGTGAAAGAGTGTACACTTGTTAATTTGCACAGCTCAGCTGTTATGTGCACAGGTAAACAGCCAGTACACTTGTTGAATGTTAAATATGAATGACTGTATGAGTGTAGTGTATACTCACTGAATGTAACATGTGAACACCCTAATATAATGTGTCTTTAGGTTGTAGCTGCAGCCATTCTAATGGAAAGTAATCAGATAAATCAATTGGATATATCTCCGCATAAATGTGTTTTGGAATTGAGATGTGAATGTTTGGCATATTTGATGCCCAATATTTGATATTTGGAGTGGCTGCTGAAATATGGTTCAAGTGAATGCAGTGTTGAGTCCCAGAGATCTTTCTTATGTTGTGTTTTAGCATCGACTGAATGAATGGGTTTGGTCAATGAAGTTCAGGGCAAGATTTCTGGCCCCTACCACTTTAATAGTGAAACAAGGCAGCCTCTAATAATGTTGCGGTGTGAACTTCTCCCTTTCAGTTTTCCAGACAGCCACACCCATTCCCAGGATATTCCATTCCATTCCCTCACCCCCACAACAGATGCTCAGCTTTCTGTGGCCACTAAACATGCTTAGAAGGAAGCTTTTGATCTCACCTCCCCACAACTTTTTTCTAAAGAGTTTTGGTATTTCTGCAAACCTGGTTTCCCTGAGCTTGCTGATACTTCCCTCGTACGCATAGATGGCATTGTTTTGAGTACACAAGGATCCACACTCACAGAATGTGTTAGCTCATAGGATATAGGATGTCTCTGATGCATCACTGGTTGCTAACACCATAAATAAAACCAAACAAAGGACCATAGCACTTGTGCAATCACAGTCCACACAGCTTTCACAACAGCACTAAACGGATTGTGCAGAGGGGTAGGAAAACTGTCCAGATATTGTTGGATTCCAACTCACATCAGGCTCAGCCAGCAGCCAACAATGAGGGGTGATGGGATTTGTAGTCTAACAATATCTGCATGGCCAGAGGTTCCCCACACCTGTTCAAAAGGTTGTATTGAGTATAAAAGTATAGTATAAAGTATAAAAGACTGCATATTTCAAGCACTCAGAAAATGCTATAATTCCCAATAAAAATTTCTACCTTGGGTAAATTCTGTGCAAAATTAATTAGAAATAAAGGCACATTTGTTGCATAAAATCCCACTGTGGGGAAAGGACTTAGAACAGCTTTTATAGTAGCTATAGTGGTTTGTAGATTTCGCTGTTGAAAGCATAAATAGAAAATACAGCCATGGCAATTTTACATGTATAGATTATGCCGTTATATCTGCTGGTTTTTATTTTTTTCATCAAAGCAGATGATATTTACTTTTAACATAAGGACATTAAAGTTGTAGACAGCTTAAATTAATTTGTTTGTTCTTTTCTGTATCAGACACTCTTAACCTTTTTTCCCCTTTGGAGGAAAATTGCTCTATTGCCCTTTCATTTCCTTCTACCTTTTCTCCCCAAACTGCTGCAATGCCCCAAGGTACAGAGCTAATTAGATTAGGATAAAACTGTATGCAGCAGTACATATAGCAGAAATGAGCAAAATTTCCAAACCCCCAACACTTATCATTGCTGTCTATTGAAAGAGCTGCCCCCCTCCCCACTGCCCCATGTAGAATTATTTTCAGGTCTGACACTGTGAAGCTTATTAGATTTCAATAAAAACAATAAGGAGAAAACATTTGTCTGGTTTTAGTCATAATGAAGCTAAAAGTGCTTGTTCTGGGAACCAGAGTGAGCAACACCAAGCTAGGTTGACCAGAGTCTAGACGTACATAGTGGCAAAGCAGTGGATTTATTTTATCATTTATTTATTTATTTATTGCATTTATATCTCACCTTTTCTCCAATGAGCTAATTCACATGAATTCTTCCTCGTCTCATTTAATCCCCAGTGAGATCATCTTCTGAGGCCCTCCTTCATGTGCCGCCTCCTCGAGAGGTCCAGAGAGTGGCAAAACGAGAACGAGCCTTGTCTGCAGTGGCTTCCTGTCTATGGAATGCTCTCCCCAGGGAAGTTCGCCTGGTGCCTTCATTTAGGTGCCAGGCAAAAACGTTCCTTTTTAAACCAGGCCTTTGGTTGACCTGATCAACATCCCATTACCTTTTAAAATGTGGCTCTTTTTTTGGGGGGGGTATTATT
Organism: Podarcis filfolensis; assembly: GCF_964270895.1. Taxonomy (NCBI): domain Eukaryota; kingdom Metazoa; phylum Chordata; class Lepidosauria; order Squamata; family Lacertidae; genus Podarcis; species Podarcis filfolensis. The sequence goes on along the minus strand of NC_139610.1, from coordinate 53,043,969 downwards.
GGGTTTTTGCTTTTATTTTAATTTTATATACTGTGATCTTTTTATGTGAACTGTCAGGACAGTATAGGACAGTATATAAATTCAGTGAATAATAATAATAATAATAATAATAATAATAATAATAATAATAGCAATAACTGCATGTGGATTTGAACCCTGGTCCTCCAGACCTACGTCTGACACTCTGACCTCTACACTACAGTGGCTCACATTGCTTCTCTGTCTCTAGGGATGAGTGTGTAGAAACCTATGCCTTTTCCACAGCTTACTGTACAAAGGTAAGGGTCACAGGCATTGCCCCACCCACTTTTTTTGCCTCTGGCCCCACCGACAGTGGGCATGGAAGGCTGCCCATGAAGAAATGGAGCCCTCAGGCTAAAAAAACTTCCTCATGCCTAGTGTACAGGACTCCCACCAGGGAGAGGGGAAATTGCTTCAGTTGTGTTGGTTGGAATGGCAATTTTTCACACCCAATGCACTTTTCATAAGGGCATAAGAAGAGTCGGGCTGGATCAGGCCAAATGCCCATCTAATCTAGCACGCTTTTGTCACAGCGGCCAACCCAACGCCCCTGGGAAGCCTGTAAGCAGAAACTAAGCACAACACCACTCTGCCCTCCTGTGATTCCCAGTATTCAGAGACATAATGCCTCTGACAGTGGAGACAGAACATAGCCATAATCAGGGGCGTCAACTTGAATAAAATATTGGGGGGTTGGGTGGGTAGGTGAGCTCCACCCTGCATAACGGATCACAAGACACAACACTCACACACCATTCAAATGGCAATGCCCATAAACTTGGGGAGGGGGCAGCACCCTCAAATATTTTATTGGGGGAGGCATAGTGACCTCGGCCCCTGGGAGTTGGCTCCTATGGTCGTCATGCCTAGTAGTCATTGATAATGGTCTCCTCCACGAATTCGCCTAATCCTCTTTTAAAGCCATCCAAGTTGGTGGATGCCACACAGTGAGTTCCATAGCTTAACTGTGTGCCATGTGAAGAAGTATTTTGTTTTGTCTGTCCAGGATCTTCCAGCACCCAGCTTCATTGGATGGTCCCGAATTCTAGCCGTACGGGAGAGGGAGACCCTTCAGTTTCCCAGCAGACCCACATCTGTTCCCGAGCAGTTCTAACCCTGGGAGCAATTTTCTCCTGACGTGCTCCCTAGATCCAAATGAAAGTGGCTTGCAAGTTTTAAAAGAAAACACAATTTCATATAAACGTGTGATTTCCAGCCAAGGGCACAACGAAGAAGCTTTATAGACCCGCTTGGTAATAAACAGAATGGGAATACGCTTGGATCCATGCCCTTGCTCACAAACGTGCCTTCTTGATCTTGACACTTCTTTAATGCATAACTGAATGGGAAGTTGAAAGAGCGTCTGCCTACCCTCTCAACTTTGGCATGCCTGCTTTGCTTTCATCTCCCAGGATCTTCTTCCCAGTAGCAACTGCCGTGCCTTCAGCCGGAGGGATAGCCCGGGACTCCTTTGTTTAACAGCTGTTCTATGCTGCTTGCACAAATTGCTTGGCAGAGGGTGATTTGTAGTGACAAGGCCTGAACTGTATCCCTAGAGATTCACCAGATACCTTAGCAATGCTCAGTGTCTCTCAGGACTGGGAAGAGGAAGCCCAACTCCCACACTGGAGCTTGACCTTGCAACATCTGATCTCTTGCATATTTTGCTCTCGCTTCCACCAGTACGACAATTCCCCCGGCTGTAAGTAGGCTGGAAGGCTCTCTTGTAGCAATGTTATAGAGATGGAAGAATACATCTGCAATGATTCATTTTCATTCTCCTCTTCAAGGCAGGTGAGAGAGAGCATCTTGTGATTTGGTCTTGCGATGTAATATTATTGATTTGCATAGCGCTAGAGTTTCAGGATGGCAAAAGCATCCTTGAATGTTTTAAACCTGAAAGCTGCAAATGCAATGCCATTTTAGAAAATGAGGACTTGGATTTTTTTTTTTTAAGAGTCATAGAATTGTAGAATTGGAAAGGACCCCAAGGGTCATCTAGTCCAACCCTCTGCAATGCAGGAATAATTAAACAGTTTTTTAAAAATATGCTTTGTATCCCCACTAAGCCATACTCAGAGTAGAGCCACTGCAATCAACTGTCCAAACTAACTAAAATTCATTTATTTCAATGGTTCTGCTCTGAATGTGAGTTAGTAGGATACAACCCAATAATTATTATTCATATGCATATGAAGTTCATTGTGCTCTCGGTGAATTTGAACAAATATACAAGCATGAAAGCTCTTGGAGGGTATAGCAGCTATGCACCTCCCCCCAAATTTTGCTGCTGTACCATGCAAAACTGAACCATTGTTTGAGCTCAAGCTAACCATGATGTGGTAACCAAGGTTGGTCCTATGGTTTATAGTTCATGGTTTATCCAGGAGAGCTAAACCATGACCCTGAGTTCAAACGACATGTGAAGCCAATCTATGGTTCTGCCGAGCCTGGCACAGCAGCAAAATTACTGAGGAGGAGCAAAAGCTTGGCTATCTCCTCTCCTGGAGCCATGGTTTGGCCTGTTGTGAGATGCAAACCAGGCATCCTTCTGTTGCAGCTGGGTGAAATGGCTGCTAACATATGATATTTGAGGAAGAGAAGGAGGAGCCAAATATCAGCTGATGACACTCACCCTCAGCGGGTTGAGATTTTGCTGGTTTTTAAGCAAGTTAGCTAAATGCCAGGGACCGTGGTCAATATTACCTCTATGTTCTCTGCTGTGTTATATAGTGAATCCAGAAAGTCTCAACCAAGAGAAAAGGCGGTGTGAGGTTTTTCTTGTGTGTGTTTACTGTGTCTCCATTTAGTGACCCCTTTGACTCAGCTGCAATCAAGAAATTGTATAAATAGATAAACAGTTTTACTCCCAGAGGTTGCGCAAGGTGAGCGACTGATCTCATAATAATGGTAAATATCCTTGGGGCAGAGCAGAAACCAAAGACCACGACCCTTCCTCTCATTTTCAAGGCGCGGTTCAGTATGTCTGAATGCATGGGAACATTTAAGAAGATTTAGAGGAAAAATTCACATGGTCTTCTGGGAGCACAGGCCAGATTTAACAAGTGTGTGTGTGTGTGTGTGTGTGTGTGTGTATTCTGAATTAAGCACCAGACTTTCACAAAAAGAAAAATGAGTCATTTGAGATTGGGGCAGTCTGCTAGCAACACATAATGAATTTTTCTCATCTTTAAAGTAGCTGCTTTGATCTCCTGTTGTTACCTGCATCAGATGGTGCACACTGTTATTGACACACATCAGTCTGCCTGTACACTAAGGCCATTTTTTGGAGGCTTTCCCCCAGGTGCTCCTGCCAGATGTGGTATGACAGGTGGCAAATGCTACGGGAGCCTGTGGCGGAGACCCACATGCCGAATGCTCTCCCCAGAGAAGCACATCTGCTGCCTCAGTTGCTTTCTGTTCAACTCCCCTCTCCGTCGTCCAATTTCCCCAGACTTTTAAACAACAACAACAACAACAACAACAACAACAACACTTTTCTAGTAGACTCTGAATTGATTTGATTCTGCATGTTTTTTCTTGTTGCACACCGTTGTATTTTAGGCTACTATTTTAATTTTTTTAATTTGAACATTCTGCAATCTGCCCTGATACATCAAACAAGAAAAGAAAAGAAAGGCAGGGTATTGTTTCATCCATAGAAATAAATAAATATTAGGTTAGGTTAACTCTATGGAATGCATGAGTCACTTTCCACGACAGAAAATCCCGAAGGGATTGACAAAAACAAATACCATAATGCAAATATTTATTTGTCTTTTTTTGAACAAAATCTATATCCCACTTGACTGTGGTAAAACCTCTAAGAAATATTAAAATCATCGATAAAAAGTTAAAAACAATTTAAAATATTTAAATTCAACAGTAAGAGAGATTAAAATGCATCAACGGCTACATGTCTGTATAGGTTTGCCTAAACAACAACAAAAAATTGGTATAGCCGCTGAGGAGAGCACAGCAAGGACGCTTGCCTGTAGTCACTAGGCAGGGAGTTCCAAAGTGTAGATCAATAGCTTAGAACTGTGAAATGAGAATTATGTGGTATTTGCGCTGGTTCCAAAGATCAAGGTGGCCAAATGGGGACATATGTGGTAACGTGACCCTGCAAGGAAACTGGTCCCAAGTCATTAAGGGCTTTATATACCAAATGTAACACCCTGAACTCAGCCCAGCAACAAACACAAAGCAGTGCAGATCTCTGAACAGAGGTGTTATTTGCTGACAGGTTTCACTCCTGTCAGCAACCGCGCTGCAAGATTCTGCCCTAACTGCAGTTTCTAAGTAACACAGAAAGGATGCCCCACACATTGCAGTAATCCAGCCTTAAAGTCACCGGTGCCTAAGCTACTGCTGTCAAGCTCTCCCTGTCTAGGAACAGTTGAAGCTGTCCTATGAGTCACAGCTGGTAAAAGGCGCTTCTAGGCATTGAGGCCACCTGGGCCTTCAGTGACAAAGGTGGGACCTTGGTTTTCCTAACCATTCTCTGGAGTTCCCTCCTTCACTAGCAATTACGACTGACACAGTTCTGCAACCCTTGATTCCAGTGAACTAAAGGAGTAGGCAGTGAAGAATAAATATTATTTAAGCTGGATCTTATATGCTGCCTTCTAAGGATACCAGCTCATAGGATCGGGCTGCAGGGTTTATGGAATTCAGTAAGAAATAAATTGGGTTAAGTCCTAGTTCTTACACTCAAGTGAATTATGTATTGGGCTGCGAAGAATTATTTTTAGCCTGTTCATTGCTTATCCCTTTCCTCTTGCATCAGGCATACTGCCCACCCAACCTTTATGCATGTGAAGTAATGATACTGAGATGAGTCAGTTCTTCCTACATCTCAATAAAATAGCCAGTCCAAAGCCCAATCAGCACAGCAGGCAGTAAACAGGGGACATCTTAGTTGTTACATTATATTTCTTATTTGTTTGTCAGCCAGGATGTGAACTGCAAAATCTGGTCCTGGAGACAGATGAACACAAAGCAGAAGAATACCCAAGAGTATGCATTATACCCAGTAACCCCTGATTTATTATAGCAGGAAATTGATTTCTTTTTGCATTGGCTGAAAGACAATTCCTTGTTTTCCTAGATTTTTCATTTACAAAAATGACCGCTGATTTGTACCAGTTAACCTTTCTTGTGGCTCTTTAATTATAGTCATTTCAGTTGTAATGAAATAAAACACATCTAAAACATCAGATAGTCGAGTTTTTCTGTATTCTAAATCAATGACTCTGATCTGTCTGCAGTAGATAGTAGCAAATGACACATTTTCAATGAGACTCTAAAAAATGGAGGGTGTGTGTGTTACTTGTTTTAAACTACCGGTAACTTGTCTGCATTTGGGGACATTATTGCTCATTCTGCTAAGAAGGCTGGTGGGCATCTGTCTGAATGTCCTGCTCTGATGCCACCACTGGAACTGATGTTACATTCCCTGAAAACACAGTAAGTGCAATTTTTACACAATGAGGTCAGACCATGCTGATTTTTGTTATATGTTTTCCAGATGTTAATGTTGCTCAGATGCATGTCCAGAGTCCAGACTGCCAATGGGAGGACACCCTGGTTCAATGCACTTTTTAACCAGTTTCCAGGATCTGAAAAACTGCAAACATGCCAGCATTTTCAGAAGAGCATTTTGAACATCCCAAATGCCACCAAAATGGAAACGCAAGTTAGCTGTGACATTGCCATGATTAAAAATGGTGTTGGGCAATGTTTGGTGGTGGTGGTAAGTAGGATAGTTTCATTTCAAATCACAGCCATTCAAAATAGCTGGGATTTTAGGTCTGCCTGAAAAGAACTGGAATGGGATTCCATTCTACTTTGAGCATGGTCTTGAGAATATCGGCTATGGTGTTAATGGCATACTAGCTAGTACAAATTCTGCCTAGGGATTCATAACGAAGAGTCAGTTTATGTGAACAAGTAAATACATGGCAGTCAATTTAATGTCAGAAGTTGCTGTGTGCAGGAACACATTTATTTGTAGCCAAATGCTATGTAGGGCCCTCTCCTTTCCCCCCAGATGACATCAACAAGAAGCAAGGTTTTTTGATCATCTAGTGAAAACTGGAGGTACCACACAGTGTGCGACCACACACAACTTGTTTCCCCTGCAGAGCAGACACCACATGATCTGGATTTAATACAATTACCATATTGCCTCTTGGCTGTATGAATCAGCCCTTAGAATGCTTTTGTGAGTCAGTATATTTGACAAATGATCCATAAGACTGAAATCTATCAGAAAGATGATAGGCTAGGAAAACACTTGCTTATGCACCATTAACTCTCTCTGTGTGATTATAATGACTAAAAGTTATTAATATATATTTATGGTTAGACAAAAACAAAAACAAACCAAAATTCATGTTTTACAGACTAGTAACATTTCCGAAGAGTTGCTGATCATAAATAAAAATCTATATCAGATTGGGTACTTGTACCCAGATGTTCACAGTTCCTGGTCACCAAACCTAGCCAAACTCATATCATGACATCATAACATCCATTTAAATATGTTTGTGGGAGGTGGGGGGAGGGTGGCTATTGATTTTTGTGGATTTTTTGTTCTTGTTTTATTATATATTTTATGTTTTCATTTTGTATTTTTATGCAGTGAACCACCCTGAGGTCTATGGATGAAGAGCACTATACAAATTCAATAATGACCGCTCCCCGCTTAAAACGGGGGGCGCCCTTTGCGTGGACGCGTGCAGCCCCTAGATCTGGAGCGGCTCCATCAGCATAGGCTTGGCTTTGCCTTCCCTCAGGTGGGATACCTGGAGGTCTCCGCCTACCTCAGTCAGTTGTCCAATCCCACCTGGGGGAAGCGTTGCCAAGGAGACCAGGCCAGGTAGGGGAGGGATTACCTGCCCACACAATAGAGGGAGGATCTTACCTGGGAATCCTCACTTGGCTCCAGAGCTTCTCCCACCCTACCCACCCTCAGTTAATGTCTTATTTTGCAGGTTAACTTTTCTTACAGGTTTTGCAGGTTAACTTTTCTTCACAGGTATGCGGGCGCTGCTACGTTAAGGTCGCTGTTAAAGGGCCGGAAAGGAATTTCCCTGCATTGGCAGGTTTCGCCTTTCCCGTAGCAAAACGTCACAACTTTGGCGGTATCAGGCCTTGGGCGGAATCCTTTTGTCCATCTTCCTCTTTGCGGCGGCGATACCAGGGTTCCCCGTTAAAGGGGTTTTCTGAAGGGAGGCTTTGACCGTACGCCGAAAGGTCGTCATTGCTCTCCCCTGCGGCGGCGGCGTTACGGGGGCGGCTATCTCTGCTTGAACATATGTTCTCCAGAGCCGGCCCCCCCCCCACACACCGGATAACCCTGATGCTCCCTAGGTCCCCGGCGGGGGACTGGGGAGGGAGAACGCCCAATGCCTGAGCCAAGGTCTACCCACATTTGAAATTTAATAAAGTTGTGGCCAATTTAATCCCATAGCACGTTGTCTTGAGTCGTTATTCCACATGACAGGGGGACCGCGCGGGATCTGGGGACTCCGCCTGTCCACGCAAACAACAACAGCATCATGCAGGATCAGATTAAGGTATCATCTCACCCAATATTCAGTGGACAGTCAGATGTGGTTCTGAAGCTTAGAAGGATGGCAAGAGGAACAGGCAACCCTATTCCAGTGATTGTGGGTTGCTGTTTCATTTCATTTATACTGAGGTCATAACTAATTCATCAAAGCTCACCATTTAAAAAAATCCTGAAAATAGATGTATATTACACCAGCTATGAGACCCCTCAATACACATGTGTAGGAATGGAAGGATCTGCCATTTTTTGTTCTCTCAATTTCTGATTTTTCCAGTCTTAAATTCAGTTCTCCACATTTTGCAGCAATCTGCAAAAAATAAAACAAAAATGTTTTTAATCCTCATGAAAATTCTTCAGCATATTAGTACTATTTTCTCTCATTTTTATATGTAGTTTTGACTAATGTACATATTTTTGCAAACAAATTTTCCCATATCTAATGGATTTTTGTATGTCATTTTTCACCAGTATCTTCATTTTTATGCACACTTTCCCGTAATATATTTATTTTTATAAACATTGTTTGGGTGGAAAAGTGCATCACAGAGTTTGTATAAGTGCAACTTTCAAAGAATAGCTGTGTTTCAGTTGGCATATTTCCCCCCCAAAAAGTGTGAATTTGATAATTCAGATTTAAATATGTACAAAATCAAATTTCTCCTCCATGCCTACGCATGCAAGCTTGCACCATATTACCTGAATTATGTTACAACCAGAAAAACAACTGCTAAAATCTTAACGATTTTCTGTTCCATGGACTAATGGAATGCTGAGAATGAAGCCCTGTTTCTGGAATTTATGTACTGATTCCTGCCCTGGCCTCTATCTGCTAGACAAGTAGTGTAAACATGACACCACAAACATGGTGATATGTTTGCTGTTTCTCATGAAGATACACAAAAATATACTTTCTCTCCCATATGATTTCTTATCTTCACAGATCCAAATGTTGAAACCATGGGATTAGTTCCTGAATGCCACAGAGTTCTGCGCATATGATCTTTGACAAAAGGTTTCTCCTCACAGTTTCTGAGCACCCATAGAAAATTATTGACAGGTGCTCTCCCTTTGATATGACACCTTTTCAGAGGAATTTATATAGATAAGTGATCAATGCCAGCTTCAGGTTTGGGGAGCCTTGGGAAATGTGCCCTCAGGGAGACCTCATATCTGAGTGGGCTCACCTCTTTGCTACTATCACCATTACCCATTTGCTTCCTCTCTACACCAGGACTCACTTGTACAATTGTCCAGGGATCATAGGATCATTGAATCGTAGAGGTGGAAGAAACCCCAAAGGTCATTTAGTCTACCCCCCTGTAATGCAGGAATCTCTTTTTTTTTAGTTTTTTTATTCAAAATTAAAACAAGACATATTATCCAAAAACATATCACCCTTGTTCCCCCCCATTTTTCCTCCCCCCCCAAAACCCACCCACCCCCACCCCCCGACTTCCCTCAGTTCCAGTCTTTGGTTTCTCCGAGACTGCTGTTTTCTGCATGTTACAAAGTTGTATAGACCCTCAAACTATTTAGCTGATTATTATCAATAAAAAGTTTGTGAATGTTTATTCAAAACCTGCCAAGGAGTCCAGTTCGCTTTGTTGTGTCTTCAGATACTTTGTAAAGGGTTCCAATTCATCCTTAAAGTCACAGTTATCCTTGTCCCATAGCTTATATGTCAGTTTTGCCAGTTCTGCATAGTTCGTCAATTTTTCTTGCCATGATTCTTTAGTTGGGGTTTCTTCAGTCTTCCATCCTTGTGCTACCAGAACTCTCGCAGCCATTGTCGCATACATGAAGATGTTTTTCAGCTTTTTTGGCAGGTCTTTCCCTACAATCCCCAACAAAAGTAATGCAGGAATCTCAACTAAGTTGGATAGGCCCAATTAGGTGTTTTTGGCCAGATATGATGTCAGATGTGATGTCATATATGACATAAGGAGTGGGGCAGGTAGTCTAAGGATTGAAGCTATAAAGCTCAGTCTTGAAAAATAGTTCAGCCTGGCATTTCTGTTATAAACAGTCCTACCTTGGATCCCAAACGCCTTGGTACTCGGACATTTTGACTCCCGAACACTGTAAACCCAGAAGTGAGTGTTCCAGTTTGCGAATGTTCTTTGGAACCCAAATGTCCGATGGGGCTTCTGTGGCTTCCAATTGGTGTATGTATTCCATTTGTATTAAGGATGCAATAAAAATAAAAATAAAATAAATGTATTTGCGTGTCACTTGTAAAGACATCTAAAGACAAAAAGGCCTGAAGCATGAGACCAGACCAGAGAACTAATGAATCTAATCTACTTGTAATCTCCATGAAGCATTTTCATTGACCATCGTTGTCAGTGTGAGTGCCTTGCAGGCAGACGCATCCAATGATTTGTAGACAGTTTAGGATTTCAGAAATTAGGTTGAGCCAGACCTTTGCAAGATCTGTCGGGTGTTCGGAAAGAGATGACCTCAAAGTTAGCTCTCTTTGGGTTCAAGTTCTGCCAAACAGCACTTTTGATTAAACTTTGGGTGCACCGCCTTGTGTTTAGAACTGAACCGCTCAACAGAGAGATGCAGAAGTTTAAAATAACAGCATGCAGATTTCTTTGTAGAATTTAAAGAATGAAAAACACTTGAGAAAATATCAGCAGGCAGGGGCAGGAAGAACAAACGGTAACCAAATTGGTTCCTGTGACAAACCATAACATTTACTTTAAACCATCAGCATGCTACTCAGTAAAAGTCAAGCTACTACTCTTTTAATAGATCCCAGGCCTTCTTAAACTCACAGGTCTGCCAGTATTACCCAGGTCAAGAGCAGGTCAAAAAGTGAAAACCCATGTGAAAGTAAACTTTTAAGATAGCTGCTTTGGAAGAGCTGCAGCAGAGTGTCTCCTCTGTGGAAAATCCGCTTCCTCTGTGTGTGTCAGGATAGGATTGTTTGACACATACCACTTAAGAAGTCACACATGTACATCGAGTGATATAATACCAATATGGCTTATACAAATTGGAATCCTTATGTTTTGATGCTTGACTCTCATTCAACATATGTTTACAGATATGGAGATCTGCTGGGCATCTTTGAGCCATTAACTGTGCAAAAGTAGGCGTATTTATACTCAGGGGTGAGCTCCATTGAGAGAAATGAGGCTTATGCTTTTCTTTTTAAGGCTTTTTTATTGTTTCAAAATTTTAAGAAAAGCATTGCCATGTTTACACCAGATATGAGAAGGAAATTGAAATATATGCATTTTTATTATATTATTATAAAATTATAATATTTTAAGAATATCATATTTTATTTTCAGCACAAATTGGAAACAATGACGGCCCAGTCTTCTACATATTTACACAGGAGTAACTGCCATTGATTCTCATAGGTTCTCTGTACATCTGCAGCCATGTCTGCTCCTGCTGGCCAGAATGATGTGGGAGGGGGATCTTGTCATCAATTTTGCAGGATTAAAATGGCATCTAATAAGCTCATGCATTGGGTGGGCGAGGATGGGGTGGGTAAATTGTGTGTGTGCGCGCGCCCCCGTGTGTGTGTGTGTAAAATTGTATTTTTACAAATATCACATTTATGCCCCAAATTTTCTCCACATTGAACCTATGCACAAAGTTTTCAGAGAGTCGCCCATTCAGGCACTGACAAGACCCAGCCCTTTTAAGATGGTGGCTGCATGTGTCTTCAAAACATCTCCTGGCAATAATTCCTGTTGATCTTGGTGTTGTTTCCACATACAAATGCTCACATGCCACAGAATTTGGTATTCTCTTGACTTCTGTTTTGAATTTATTTGGCTAGTAAGATGGAGCTTACCTTGCCCTCCAGTACACTTGCTGCAGCTTTTGGCAAAGCCAGAGGTCGCTCTCCTGAGCTGTTTTTCATTTCATTTTATGTGTGTAAATGTAACACCTTATGAATTACTTGGCTGGTGTGTTCTGACAGCTAAAAAGCATGATCATTCCCCCCCCCCCTTTCTGAAGAACGGAAAGAAAAGCAATTGTCCCTATTTGGATGGTGATTTATTGAGGGAACATTTTCCTTAAAAAGCAAAGCAAAAGCAATTTATAGGTCCCAGGGTTATTCCCTTGATGGTAGAGTTCACCTTTATTGTCCATGGCCATCTTGTATGTGAGATCGTCCTTTATCCTGAACAACAAAAAAATATGGCAGAGGTTTTCCTTCTTTCCTTTGATCAGCCATGAAAAATCTGAAACCTTCATTGACCATACATGTATACCAGTTACAGGCACTTTGGATATGCATGTTGCTTTGTAATGACCACCCACTTTTATCTCTGGCACCATCCACCACTGATGCACAGCCCCCATAAGGTTGCACACAAGGGAATTTGGAACTCTGGATGAACAAGGATCCCCACATCTGGCTCAGGGGAACAGCTGGGGAAAGCTCAGGAGGATTGGCCAGGGGGACTTGGAGGGAACAGCTTCTTGTCCCCTAGTCACCTGCTCCCTCTGCCTAATAGTAGGGCTGGGCCTGGTGTAGGTTGCTCCTAATTTAGCTAATTCTAGATTGTAACTTCTAAGAACCAAGATCCTGATCCTGGAGCACTGATGTACCCAAACCCCTGAATAATAGATGTCTGAGGCACGAGGTAACTTATGCCCAAGTTGATTTGCCAGGTTTGTGAAGAGAGCTGCTCCTCTTTTCTAGAAAACAGGACTATAAATGTATTTCCTTGTACTTACAGGTACGGAATAGATCTTCTATGCTCTTTTGCTGAAAATACATACAATGTCCTTCTTTTAATTTCTCTTCAGTTTTTGTCAGATCTTTACTTTCCATGGCCTCTGAGCTGAATATTTTGTGAGACAAATCTACCCAATGATACAGACTGATTACTGAGTGGTTGGATTGTGGTTTGTATTTATTTGTTGTTTGTTCTTATTGAGTTTAATTAATTTTCTGCTGAAAACTTCAATAAAGATAATTAAAATGGGGTGTGTGCAGTCAGTCAGGTCAACAATAAAAGGGGTGGTGGTGATAGGGGATCACTACAGCCTAACAAACCCTAGAATCCTCCTCACATTGTCTTTTTGTTTATTCATAGTAACCCTTAATGAAATATGGGAATTGACTTGCATATCACTTTGATGATTTTATTGCATCAGGGAGATGCCTAACTTAATATATCCAGAAGTTAAGAATATGTCTACTTGTTATGCCCCCCTCCTGGCCAGGTTGACAACCTGTACTTTAAAGTAAGTTTGACTGTGTTCAATGGAGCTTACTGCCAAGTAAGTATGTTTAGGATTCCACCTGAGCATCACAACCCTATCCCTATTTATTTAAAAGTAAGTCCCTGGTAAATGTGTTAGAATTGCAATCTTAATATATGATTTTAGTTATTAGTTACACCACAGGTAGCCAATGAGATGCCCTCCAGATGTTGATGCATTATAACTCCCATCATCCTTGGCAGACTGGGGCTGATGGGTGCTTGAATCCAGCAACATCTGGAGGACATCATATTGATTATCATTGACTTATATTTTATCTTTGGATATCAAGCTGCAATCCTGCACTCATTTATTGGGGAATAATTCATGTTCTTCTGAGTAGACATATGGGATAGCTTGGTCAATGTCTCTTCTATATCGGTTTCCTAAACATTCAAATAATTCTAGCTACAGCTCTCTCTTTTTGTAATGTTCTTCTATAATAATGGTAAAAAAAAAAGATTTATAAGAAGTTCATGTACAGCAAACAAAACCCCTTGTTTCTTTGTGAACAGAAATATTTTCTTTTTAAGTCTATGATCCCCCCCAAAAAGGATGCCACATTCTCTTGATTTGATATTCATGTTATCTTTTGTATTTATAGAAAAAATATCACAGGGCATTCTGTTTATTTACAAGGGACTCACATGTGTATTTTTATAGCTTTTCTGCTGTCATAATGAATTACCAGCAATAAGCAATGCTTTGTTGGCCTCAGTGAAAATCAAATGAAACCCAGCAGGAGTTCCCAAAGTGCATTGTCCAAGTGTGTAAAAATGCTGCGTTGATGACAGATCATACTGTTTTTATTAAAGCTGAGAACACAGACTCTACTTTGCTTTTTGACCCTAGCGCTTTACTGTCAAGGTGATTTTATTTCTACAAATTTCCCTTCTGCAGGCCTCATCAACGATTCACCATAAAACATTAGACAAATTCCCATCACCTGTATGTAATTAAGGCTGGTTTGGATGTGCTGCTCATGACAACTAAGAAGATGTTTTTCTGCTTTGTGTAAAAAAGAAATCCACTTAGCAGTGTTCATTCAAGACACAATGTCTCCTTGTTTTAGTACCTGCTTCCTTTCATTCCTTTTTAAGCTGATAAGGACATCAGGGAAAAGGTCTTGAATTAATGCACTAGTTATAACATTTACCCGCAACTGGAAAAATCTGCTTTTTAGTTTTGTTGGGGCAGGGAATGAGGAAGAGACTAAATATCTCATTACAATCCCACCAAGATGTGATGATTCCAGAAAAGATGAATGCAACACATGGCACTTGTCTACTCCGAAGTAAGTTATAGTGATACTTACTCCTAGGCAACTTTGCATTAGATTACAGACTTAAGCATTTTTTATAAATATGGTCACTTTCCATTGCATTTATCTTCTCCATTTCTAATAGGTCAGGGCTTTATTTCTAAAAAGAAGAAGTGCGAGATTGACGGCCCAGTCTCTCATTCAGAGTCAATCACTCTGAACCCACGTATATACTTACATGTAAAGGCAAAGGTACATTGACTGTACCCTTGGAGGTACAGATATTTGGAGGACCTCCTTCAGATGTCCCTGTCATTTGTTGCAAGGCATGTGACGACATGCAGGAGGGTCTTCTCAGTGGTGGCTCCCCAGAGTTTCCTCTGGCACCTCCTCTGTTTGAAAAACATTTTCCCCCAAGCCTTTTAACATTTTTATTTCCTATTGAAATGCAAATTTTGATGCACTCTTCTGTTTAAATTTTTGACCATTTATATTGCTGTATATTAATTGAATTTAGTTTTTATGCATTGTAAACCCACCATCAACATTTTTTGAAGGGTGAGATATAGTTGATTAAACAGGGTTGGGGAAAAGGCATTTTACAGCCACCTTTAGCACGTTCTAGGGCTTAGCTTTACTGCTCCGGTTTTGTATATAAATGATGGCATATGTTAAGTTTTTAGTTTGTCAGAGATTGTGTCATTTAGTGGCATAACAGAAGTCTCTCTTATAAAAAGGGACAATGGGACAGACCTTGTCTTCACCATAAATGTTACAAAAAGAAATGGTGCAAAGTTCTGGAGTTCAAACATAACCTAGCAGTCATACTTTGTGATCTGGAAACTGGTAAATGCCAGATGTTATGGGGTTGGTTGTGGTTGTTGAGAGATGATAAACACCCCACACATCCTGTGTTATATTTTATTTTTGACAATTTTGCATCTGGAAATCTTGGATGAAAGAGCATGCCCACCAACTTCATCACATGTCCTCCAGCATTAATTGAAACTCTGCTTATAGACAACCTTGCAGGGGAGAGATCAGAATGCCACTTTTTTATTATATTGAAATGTAAAGATAATGCTGTGGTGACAGACCTCAAGTTGTCATCTGGGAGATAATAGCTTGTTCTAATTGTGCTTCCCATTTAACTGTGTATATTTGTTTTAGCTTCCTAGATACGCTTGGATATTCTGGTCCTTTTGCTAGATCACTAAAAGATTTGGGAAATGAATACTTACCTGGCAGGGGAGACACCTTGATCATTAGAAGATTCAAGAAATATTTCCATCTGGTAAGACTCCACTTCGTTCCAGGCAAGTAAAGGTCCAGGCTGTTTCGGCTGAGGCCCTGGAACAGAAAGTAAGTTCTGAAGCTGAATCCTTTGATTCCTGGCTTTGATGAATGCTCTTCTTGTTATGTACTGAAGTTCTCACCCTGGGCCAGCAGGGGGATACTGTAGATAGTTATGCAAATGAAGGATCGAAAGTGATGTTCAGTGATTGGATAGTTTTAGAAAGTGGCAACAGTTACATTGTTCTGGAGCTCTATATAAGCAGGCTGACTGAGCTCCTCAGTACTGTTCTGTTCCAGCTTGCAAATAAAGAGCTGCTTTGGAAGAATCGCTGTGTCGTCTGATATGTTCGCCCACAACTTAACACTTCTGCCTGTCATCGACCCTACCAAGCCCTGCTTCATGCCTCAGTTGAGGTGCATTGTGGGCTGGGGTAGAATCTGAGGAGGCTTTTGTTTGCTACTACTTGACTCACCACCTATTTGTATAAAATAAGAGTGGCTCTTAGCTGTTGCTGGACTCCAACCTGCATAAGCGCCAACCATCATGGCCAATGGATAAGAACGATGGGAGCTGTAGTCCAACCACTTGTTGAGGGCTACAGGTTGGGCACACCTGATGGAAGAGATCATTTAGAGCAGGTGGGGTGCAAAGGTGGGCCTGCACAGAGCATCCTCCTTAATTCTCATATATACTGTATTTATTTATTTATTTATTATATTTGTATACTGCCCTTCATCCGATGATGATGATGATAATTTTATTGTTTATACCCCACCCATCTGGCTAGGCTTCTCCAGGCATGCTACCAGAAAAAAGTCAGACATTAAAAACTTCCCTTCCATTGTGTAATTCTTTATCTCCCTGATATCTGATGGGAAGGCGTTTCACAGGGAGGGCGCCACTGCCGAGAAGGCCCTCTGCCTGGTTCCCTGTAACTTTACTTCTTGCAGTGAGGGAACCACCATAAGACCCTCAGAAGTGGACCTCAGTGTGGTTCACAGCATAGAAATACAAGTTGAGAACACAAAATACCTAATAAAACAAAACAAACCAACAACCCCTCTCCCACAAACACATTTAAAAGGCCGTAGAATGTTAATCAGTCAAAAGACTGTACCTAAAAATATGTTGCTCCGAGTGTCCGCTTCAAATGATTGCACAGTCTGGCCAGAGCTGCTGAGACGAGATTGCCAGAGGGCATGGAATTAGCTCAATCTAAATTACCATGCTGACGGAAGAATTGCCAGCCTAACAAGATGGTTACTAAAACGACACACTAATCAACACATAATAAAACTCATAGCACCAAAAAGCAGCTAAGTGTCTTGTAGACAGAGGCAGCAGTGCAAGTGCTTAGTTCACTTTCAGAAACAAACAGTGGAGGAATGTGTTTCTAAAGTGTGTGTAGACTTTATCGCATCAAAGTAATTTCAGAGCAGTTTCCTACAAACTGTAAAATAATACAATAAATACAATGTACCTACTGGGATCGCTTGTCCAAAGCTGTGATGCTCTGTTGTTATGTGTATTGCTGCTGTTCTTGCTTTTTGCTTGTAAACTGCTTTGGGATTCACTTGAATGGAAATACATTGAATCAAATTAGATCTCTAAGGAATTAGATCTTTAAGGAATTATGTTCATCAATCATGGAGCTATGTCAATTTTGTTCCATGCATACCCTGGGATGGAGCATCAAGCCAAGGGAGAGAACCCAAAGGACTGGGGATGTTGCAGTGGAATTTGGTCGAACTGGCTGTTGGATTTCTATCGTTGTCACAACTAGCAACACCACCCAAAGGGCTGGGGAGGAACGTTAAGGTAGGCTTTCCTGATGAGCACTCTGAGGCAGTTTAGGAATCTAGGAAGCTGTCGTATGCTGAATCAGACCACTGGACCATCTAGGTCAATATTGTCTATACTAACAGGCTCTCTAGAGTTGCAGGCAGAAGATCTTTTCCAGCGCTATCTACAGATTAAATGCAAAGCAAGTTACTCCACCACTGAGCGTAACTGACAAAAATGAATTAATGTTTCAAAGAGGACACTAAACACCAACTGAAAAAAGTCAGGGTTTTTTTTTTTGAGGGAAAACGAAGCATAATATTAAAAAGTAAGAAGAATTTGTTTGCACAATTCCCATTAAAATAAAATATTTAGTGTGGTCCTGGAAGCCATTTCATATGTCAGAAATGGCATTGCACTATTGAGGACAAAGATACTGAAGGATATGAGATGGCCTTAACCAAACATACTAAAATCTGAGCTCGCTGATGGAACTATAGGTCTTCATTTCGGCAAGTACCTAGTTAATCCATCTTCCTTCAAGGATTTGTATGCGGGTCTTGGGATACAAGAAGCAGCTGCTGACAGAGGCTAGTGGAAAAGGAAAGCTGTGCTTTTCCTTTTACTTTGAGACTCCTGCTGGCTGAACTGCTGATGGAACTACTCTTCACCAACTGTTAGAGAGACATGCTTAGCCTGCTGATGAGACTACAGCTTTTGCTGATGAGCAGCTTGCTGACTCTCTCTTTGCTTAAGGATGCAGTAGTGCAAAGGGTCCCCTTGGTTTTTAAACACAGTCCTCCAATATCCATGCTTGAACGTCATCTCACACTTTCCCCTATTAAATACAATGCAAAAACCATGAATCCCAGCACCTTGGCCAAACTCACATCATACATTTAAAGCGCTATGATACCACTTTAAACACCCATCATTTTCCCCAAAGAATTCTGGGCGCTGTGGTTTGTTAAAGCTTCCGAGAGCTGTAAGGAGATTCCATTCCCCCTCGCAGATCCCTGTCAAGAGAGATTGACGAGGAAAATCTTTCTGAGAATTGTACCTCTGTGTGAGGAATGGGATACTCCTAACAGCTTTCAGCACCCATAACAAACTGCAGCTCCCAGAATTCTTTGGGGAAAACCCGTGACTGTTTAAAGTGGTCTCATAGCACTTTAAATATATGATGTGAATGTGAGCATTGTGCTGTTACAAATGCCTGTCTCCAAAGTATGGATCTACATGATTACACCCATAAATCCACACTGTTGCCAGCATTAAAAAATGCAATCATACCCTGCACCTCGTGGTGCCATGGTGGTGGGAAAACCCTCCATGTTTAGGACACAAGTTCTCAAGATTTGTACCTTTCAAATACAGTGGTACCTCGGGTTAAGTACTTAATTCGTTCCGGAGGTCCGTACTTAACCTGAAACTGTTCTTAACCTGAAGCACCACTTTAGCTAATGGGGCCTCCTGCTGCCGCCGTGCTGCTGGAGCACGATTTCTGTTCTCATCCTGAAGCAAAGTTCTTAACCTGAAGCACTATTTCTGGATTAGCGGAGTCTGTAACCTGAAGCGTATGTAACCTGAGGTACCACTGTACACCCTTTAATCACATCTTCCGCCTGTCCCTTCTGACAGTATTCTGTGTTACTTCTGAGTAACTTACACAGTGCACCCTGTTGCAACAAGGGAGTGAGGCCTGATATCCAGAGCACTTGCGTTCTCGTGCTTTCATGAAAGGGAAATGACATCAAAATTCATGGACTGTTTGAGGACTGAAAATATAATTACCGATTAATAATTACCTTAACTCATTTAAATATACTCGAGGCTTTATGAGGCCTATCGCCTTCCCTTGATGTCCGTGGGCAGGTTTGGGAAGGCACACCAGCATTTCAAATTCTGTGGAAAGGTTGTGTAATGGGCAATGTCACATAAAAGGGCACAACAGGTGGTGGCCAGCTGGTAACCTAGGCAACCAAGTGGGTTAAGTTGTGGCCTTCTGAAAGAGGGCAGTGTGTTTACTTGGCTGAGGTAATAAGACCAAAGAGGCATGCAAGGAGATTTTCTGTGGAAGAAGATTTCTAGGCAGCCCCTCATAAGCAACTATATGGATGGCAGCTGAGAAGGTACAGACCTCCAGTGTAAAGAGACAAATAACTCTGAGCCCCGGGGGAAGAGACTATGTATTATTATTATGATTTAATTAATTAAATTTGTATACCACCCTTCATTTGTAGATCTCAGGGCAGTTCACAGCATAAAAATACAAGATAAAAACACAAAATACGTAACAAAAACAACAACAAAACAAACGAATACTCCCCCATTTCCTAACACAGAAGCCACACCTTATTTTATACACTTGTACAACATCGTGCCCACTGTCTGCAGGCAGCTGTCCTAATGGGCATACATTTAGGAATACATTTAAAGAACTCATACCATTTTAACAGTCATGGTTTCCTCCAAAGATTGTGAGAACTGAAGTTCCTTAAGGGCACGGAAAGGTTTTAGGAGACCCCTCATACAACTATAATTTGCAACACACTTAAACTGCAGTTCACAGGATTCTTTGAGGGAAGTCATGTCTGTTAAAATGGTATGAGTGCTTTAAAGTATGAGGTGGACATGATCTAACTGTCTGACGTTTCCTCCAGTAATTTTCCATATGTTACCAATATATGTTACTCTCTTGGTAGCCCTAGGTGACCATGAATTCCATGGTGGAGAAGGGACATATGACTCCATCCTACTTCCACCAGCCTGCTTAATTTCCATGCTAGTAGTCCCTTGCAGGCTGTGGGGTTCATGGGGGGAAGTCTTCTACGAAGGAGACAGATGGAGGAAGGAGCGCTCACAGTCACCCAATAATTTATTATGCACAGTTCCCACTGAATATGGCTCACACGCTTGGACAGCACCTACACAATTTCTGAAAATATAAGCGAACTTTGGGCTCATTGACAATTGCCTGTTGGATTGTGCGAGTATTTTGAAAATAGGAATTTTGAAAACAGTATTTGGGGTGGGGTTGTTCCATTTGTTTTACTGCATTGTATTATCTTTTTTAGATTCAACCTGCCCTGGGCCCTTATGGTGAAAGGTGGGTAACAAATTAATAATAATAATGGTAATAACCAGCACCACAATAATAACCTATTAATATCTGTTAATATGTATCAGTCTTAATCTATTAGAACTGTTAGGAAAATGTTCCAGCCCCTTGCATCATTACTTGAGTGTAAAAAGCCCCGAAGTTAGTAGGATATTGTTCTGAGTAAGCATGTATATATAAGAAATGAAAGAAAAATGAACAAAAGCTGTTAAACTACCCACATGCATGCACACACACAGGCACACACACACACACACACACACACACACACACACAACATTGTGTTTGTTTTGTTGCCTCGATTGTGACCAGGCAGTTCTCTTGCTAATGTGTGTGTGCAACGCAAGTGGTAAAACAAGGACACTATCTAGTGTGATGGCTTCCATTCTTATTTCTTCATGGCATGGAAGCTCAATTTTTAAAATGCATGGCTTTAAACCTATTAGGACAGGCATACAGCAACTTTGCACACAGATTGCCCCCGAAGTAAGTCTTGATTTTAGGACTAAGCCAAGCTGGCATGCAAGAGCAGTTGCTGTTGATCTTTTATACTAATTTTGGATTAATTGTGATCTACAGCGCTGCGTAAACATGCTAACCTAGTGCTTCAGCTTCGGCACAGCTAAACATTAATCCTTCTTAATGCTGTAAGTCAACTTTTAGTCCTTAGCAGAATTTACCTTAATCTCTGGCTAGGAAACTGACTTATTTACAAAACATAATCCGAGAGCTCCAGAATCTTAGTGGAAATGTGCACAAGAAGTGTTTTACCTATGCAAAATAGATATCTCTTTGGTGTCCTTTATTAAACCCAGCATTTGGAAATATTGATCGAAAACGTACTGAGAATTGCTGGAGACATATTTTCTAAATGATACCTTGCATGGAAAGAAGCCCTTAGTTTTCTCAATAATCTTCTCTAATAGTCTAGATTTTTTTTACTACATTACAGACCTCCTTTAGTGGTTGAATTAACCAATCTTTCAAAGATCTATAATATTTTGAGGTTAGACCATCCGGCCCTGGAGATTTGCCCAACTGCATATTCTGAATGACACCTTCTACCTCCTGTTCTGTAATTTTGTGGTTCAGCATTATCTTGTTTTCTTGAGAGATTTTTTGTAATCCATTTGTTTTTAAAAATTGGTCTATATCAAACTCTTTCTGTGGCCCTTGTGTATATAACTGTTTAAAATACCTCTGGAAGCATTTTCTAATTTCCACTGGATTCTGAATGTTCTTTCCTTCCACTTCCAAATTAGTAATAGTATTAAGCTTTTGTCTTTTTTTCATTTGCCAAGCTAACAATTTTCCACATTTATTAGCCGATTCAAATGTCCTTTGTCTCATTTGTTTGATTTTCCATTCAATTTCCTGATTCGTCATCTTTTTTTTAATAAATATTTATTAGATTTTCCAATTTTATATAAACACAAAAAGAAAAAGAAAAAGAAAAATATTAAAAACAAATCAATTTCAATAACAATCCTTCAATAACATATTTCTTTGACTTCCTCATACCTCCCCTTCTTGTTCTCTAGTTCAACCTGTTAATTCAGCAAATCCTAATCTCTTAACATTCCTTTTAAAATAAGCCTTATTTTCCATTCAACTTTTTTTTTGAATTTAATAACTTAAACAATTTCAGTCCCCATTATCTTTATCATAACAGCTAGAGACCACAAAAGTTCAAACCAACATCTTTTCAAAGTTCATTAATTTTGTAGTATTTCTGTAGATAGTCCTTAAATTTCTTCCAATCTTCTTCTGCTGACTTTTCTCCCTGGTCGCGGATTCTGCCGGTCATTTCTGCCAGTCCCATACAGTCAATCAACTTCATCTGCCATTCTTCCAGAGTGGGTAGATCTTGAGTCTTCCAGTGCTTTGCTATAAGTATTCTTGCTGCCGTTGTAGCATACATAAAAAAAGTTCTGTCCTTCTTTGGCACCAAATGGCCGACTATGCCCAAGAGAAAAGCCTCTGGTTTTTTCAAGAAGGTATACTTAAATACCTTTTTCATTTCATTATAAATCATTTCCCAGAAAGCCTTAATCTTTGGGCACGTCCACCAAAGGTGAAAGAATGTACCTTCAACATCCTTGCATTTCCAGCATTTATTATCGGGCAAGTGATATATTTTTGCAAGCTTGACTGGGGTCATGTACCACCTGTATATCATTTTCATAATATTCTCTCTTAAGGCATTACATGCCGTAAATTTCATACCTGTGGTCCATAACTGTTCCCAGTCAGCAAACATAATGTTGTGTCCAAGATCTTGTGCCCATTTAATCATGGCTGACTTAACCGTTTCATCCTGTGTATTCCATTTCAGCAGCAAGTTATACATTTTTGACATAATTTTAGTTTTAGGTTCTAGCACTTCTGCCTGATTCGTCATCTTCATATATTGCACTTGATATAACTTTATGTCTCTCAGAATCTCTTGTGACTTTGGTTTCGCTCTTAGTTTCTTCTCACCCTCTTTTATTTTTTCCAAAATTTTATCTTTTTTCTCATTTTGGGCTCTCTTCTTTATTGCATTCTGTTGAATCAGAAACCCCCTCATAACTGCTTTGCTTGCGTCCCAGATTATTCTTTTTTCAGTATTAGTGTTCAAATTTATCTCAAAGTAGTCTCTCAAAGTTTTTTGGGCCTTCTTGATAACCTCTTGATCTCTAAACAAGGTGTCATTCATCCTCCATCTGAAGGAGCCGGTTGGTGTTAGTTTCATCTCCATTTTCACAGCATTATGGTCGGAGCAAGTTTTTGGGCAAATTTCCACTTTTCGAGTCTTAGGTGCCAGTCCTCTAGTTATCCATATTTGGTCAATTCTTGTCCATGTCATTTTGGCTTCAGAAAAGAATGTTCCCTCTCTTCCTAATGGGTTCTTAGTTCTCCAAATGTCAATCAAGTCCATATTGTCAGTCAGTTCAAAAAAGGTTTTTGGTAGTCTGCCATCTTTGGTTACAACCTGTCTCTGCGACTTGTCCATATTTGTAGATACCACTCCATTCATGTCTCCCATCATAATAATGTTGTAATCCATATAATCTAACAATGTCTCATGCAATTTCTTAAAAAATTCAGATTTCCCCTCATTTGGTGCATAAACTCCTACTATTAAGAATTTTTCTCCTTGTGATTGAATTTCAGTTGCCACAAATCTTCCTTGCTCATCTTTAAAAACGAATTTTGGTGATAGGCTCTCTTTTACATAAATAACTACTCCTCTCTTTTTAACCTTGTCCGATGAAATAAACTCTTGACCCAATCTTTTATTAATCAATACTTTCCTGTGTAGCCTTATCACATGTGTTTCCTGTAAACAAATCAAGTCCAATTGTTCCTTTTTCAATAAATGAAAGACTTTCCTCCTTTTCTCCAGGGAGTTCAATCCATGAATGTTCCAACTTAATAGTTGCAGAGACATGGTGTATTTATTCTACTTTCCTCCAACTGCTCCCAATAATTCCTCTTGTTCTGATGGTGGTATCACTTTTTCTAGCTTGTCCAATCCCAAAGGTGGTGGTACTATGTCTAGTACTCCTGGTTTTAAAGCTCTTGGCTCTTCTACAGCTTCTTTTTGCAGGTCTTCTCCGTGTTCTCTCAAAAAATTTTCTTTATCTTCCACTGATCTTATTTTAAACTTTTTCCCTTTAAAAGTAAAAGATAGGCCTTGGGGGAATTCCCACCTAAAAATGGTTCTATTTCCTCTCAACAGGGCCACCAAATCTCCGTAGTTAGACCTAAGGTCCAAAAGATATTTCGGAATGTCCTTAAATATCTCCACTCTTGAATCGCTTATTTCCAAGGTCTTCTGGAAGTGCAGATTCAGTATTTTGTCTCTCTCCTCTTTTGATCGGAGGGTAATCAAACAGTCTCTCGACCTGTTCTTTCTCCCTCCTCTTCCAAGTCTAAAGGCACTTACTATCTTAAAGTCTTGCTTATCATCCAAGTTCCAAAAGTCTGCAAATTCCTGTGTAAGAAAATCACTTAGGCTGTCTTTTTCAAGTTCAGGTACCGCCCTGATCCTCAGATTAGTCTGTTTCTCCCTCAGTTCAATCATAGGCAAAAGCGACTGATGGTCCCCAAGCTGTTTGCATATCGGTGTTATTTTTTCCTCTACAGCCGCTGCTTTTTCCCTTGCTTCCTCAGCTGTCTTTCGATTAGAAGTAGATTCTTGCAGCAGTTTTTCAATGGATTCTGTATTGGAGTTCACCTTCTGCCCCAAGTTGTTAATGCTAGTAGTATTCTGGTCAATTTTAGTTGTTGCTTCAGTAACTTGCTTGCTTAATTTTTCCAATGTCTCATAAATTTTGCTTAATACTGAAGTAAATCCCTCTTCAGAGGCCATTCCTTTCGACCCAGCTTGTACAGGATCTTCCCCCTGTGGTACAGGAGGGCCGGAAGCAGATGCTCTACGCTGCTGGGATACTGCACTGGTCTGCTGCAATCTGACCTTGCCCAATCTTGTTACTTTTTCTTCCATCACACTTTGAGAATCAAGGTCAGTCCCACGGCCAAAGCTTGTTTTACAGTGAAAATTCCCAAGCTAGTTGAGAATGGAAAAGTCCCCAGGTAGTTGTAACAATTTCAGTGTTCCTCTAGGGGGACACAGTAGCAGTCAATAATATTGCAATAGAATATCTTTTCCAACTTTTCCAAAGCCCCCCTTCAACAAAATAGGCAACAGTTTCAAGTCCAAAGAAGCCCTTTAACAAGTATCTCCCTTGCAGAGCTAGCTGTCAAAAAGTTACATTGTCCATAAATAGTGCGGCTCTCAGTACAACAGTTCTAACGATCCTGGCAATCCGTTCCCAGGGATTAAGTGGTGGTCTTTGTTCCCCTTTCTCTCCTTCTTATCTTTTTTTTTTTGCAGGCAAAAAAATTACTTTCCCCTCTTCCCTCCCCTCTCCTGCAATTCAGGGAGGGAATTCTTGTGCTTTGACGTTCGGATTTAAGACTTTTAAACGCAGCTCTTCAGGTCTTAGCTTAAACAGTCTTTGCTTTGATCTGTATACAGAAAGCAGAAGGCGGACTTCCTGTTTACGCCTTCCTGCTTCAGTGCCAAATTAGTCCCTCCCCCCCCTTTAATCCCAATCTTTAAAGTTTCACCTACTCACAGGTAGTTGTTTAGTGGCCGAATTGTCACAGGAAAAAGGTCAGCGCTCTCCGGCAACAGCTGCGCGGCTTCACTCCACGGAAAGAGCAATTGACTCTCAGCACCGCACCAATCTCCCCGTTATGCTCCGGAGCCCCTCGCAGGGTTCCCTCACGATTTGGGGGGGCGCTGAAGGTGCCCGCCGAGTCCCACGGTCACAGGCTTCACCCGCCTGTGATTTTCAAGAGGGTCCCCGCTTCGCCATAGCGGCAAGACCCGATTTCTGCGGAGCTTCTCCCTCCAGACTAGAGGGAATCCGCCATTGCCAATGGCGCTGCCTCCGGAAGTCCCACGTTGTCCTTTCATTTGGACACCATAACACATTTTCTTGAAAGGCATATTGTGATAATATTCTAAGAGTACAACTCACAGGTCCCTTGGGGTCATAGGCTGTATGATGGAAGGTGGAGAGAAGAAGCCAAAGTCAAAGACTGGAAGAAAAATTCGAAGGGCCAATGAATAAGGAATAAATTTAGCAAGGCTCAGTTTGGAGGGACTCAGGTTGGAGGGACGAACCTGGGCCCTCCAGTAGTTCTGGACTACAACTCCCATCAGTCTCAGCCAGCACAGCAGCATAGTCCAAAATATCTGGAGAGATCTTGGGGAAATTGCAACAGAAACAGGTGTAGAAATCACCAGTTTTTGCTTATTTATTCCATGTCTGGAATAGAAATCAGTTCAGTGAATACAATCACTATTCACTATTGATGCCCTCAGTCTGCTAACGCTATCTAATCGCACACACCCATTTGTATTGTGTTTCCTTTGAATTGAAATGGATGGTATGGAATCACATAATAATTACATACAATCAAATAATTAATTATGCAAGGTTGTGGGTGCTTTAGTTGAGATTCCTGCATTGCAGGGGGTTGAACCTGGGGTCCCTTCCAACTCTAGGATTATATGATTCTAAGGTTCTGTCACAGTGGAAAGTGAGATGAATAGCACAGCTTTTGTTGGTAGCTGAACTGCTGCAGAAGAAAAACAGTGTTTGCATGCGACATGGGTCAGGATGGAAATAGATGCCTTCGTACATCCCTATAGGCTGCTAAAGTCTGGGTCAGAGTATGGTTGGAAGTTGATGGTTGCAGAAGGAAGATTTTAAAAAATAAATAAAAATGGCAGGGGTTGGCAATTCCTGATCACCTGAAGACTGTTTTACGGAACTCTTAGAGTCTTAAAGCCTTTGTCCACATAGGCTATGTACATTCTGTCTTCTATACTGCCATGATTTCTCAGGATGGTGGAGAAACAGATCCAGCTACTGCCACCTCATATGCTTGATAGCTGTAAATCCTTTAGCAATGTACTAGAAGCTTTACCAGGTGCAGAGTGAGCACTCAGGATCTTTTTATAGAGGGTAGTTATTGAGCCAGCATAATTTGCCATGTTGTATCTTTATTTACTTCTGATCGGCTGCTCTCAACAGCCACACAGCTTCATCTGTGACTGTAGTTGGGAGTAATTTGATTCTCTCGCAAGGTGTGAAACCTCTTTATAGAATTATCCTTGCAACAAAATTCAAGCAGGTACATATGCAAGCTTGTCTTTTAAAGTTCTGAAACATATGTTAAAAGGTTAAGAAGGTCGCTTGAACAAGCTCCATAAATAGCTTTGATTTTCAGGGAAAGGAAAGTATTATGATTTCAGCCTCTGGAGTTCATAGATAGATAGATAGGCTTACCATTCTGCACAGTGCAATGAAATATGAAGATGTTGTTCGTATAAGGCCAAGCTTGTGTCAAAATTCCAAAGCATGACAATAATTGTAGATTAACTTCAGAAAGGCTATGCATTTAAACAGAGCAGCACCATTGACTATGATAAATTTCCCTAGCTTAGTCTAGTGGAAGTCCATATAACATGGTGGATGAAGGAAAGTGACATTTTGAGTTAAAGAGGCAGATGTAAATGCCTGATCTGTTTTGCACCCACAACTCTTCAAGTCATTTTCCCAAGTCATTTTCCTGCTAATACACACAGCTGATTGGAGTGCTTTAAAGGGTCTCTTATTTTATATTACTCTCAATCTTTTGTACCTTTATTTCTGGCAATGCCTTTAAATTATTACATATCGTGGCATATGCTGCCCGCCATTTAAACCTTCTTTCCTTTTGTACCCTTTCTTTTTACGTATGTAGGCTAGGGGAGATCAATCTCTTATTTATCTGAAGCATTTTTTGCCCCACTTCTCAGCTGAAAAAGGCTCCCGGAGTGGCTTAGAAAGATCAGTAATTAGACAGCCTCTGCCCTCAGGCTTACAAACTAAAGACTATACAAAAGGAAAAGGGATTGGGAGAGAGGAGGAAAAAAGTGGATCTTGGCTCTCGGTTAAAAAGTTTCAATAATGACATGGTGAAATGGAAACAGTTCAATGAGAAAAGTAACTAAAAATCAGTGGTCTTTCAGTACAGCCTGTGTTTCTGTCCCATTTACAATTGAGTCTCACAGTGCTCCAAAGTAGGCAAGGCTTTTGTTAAACTGACAACTTTGGAGTCAGAATGACACTATCTATTTTAATTATGGACAACACTTTGTAGCAGAATGTTTGGCAAAAAATATTGGTCCCCCAAGGCTACTACTATATCTATTCCCTGCTGCCCTGCTCTAGATGAGGAAAAATACTAGTTGGATTGTGTGCAAAAATGTATTGTAGGCAAGTTATTTGCTGGAAGATATTAAGCTTCGAATAGGAAAAAAATGATGAGGTATCCTTTGGTATGCCTTTGGTCTTCCTAAACATGGATTTCTGCTTAAATTTATTAAATTTGTTATTTTGCTGAAATTAGACTGTGTTGTTGTTTTCTGGTTTATTCTAGCTATGAATCTATTTGTGCCAGGACATGAAAATGTTGAATAAATTCATCTGAGCCCGTGTTATCAGAAATACACTGTTAGTCTGTTGCCTGATTATCATCTTCTTGGTTAATGGCTCCCAATAGTCAAGGTTGGAAATATCCAGGGCACAATAGGGCAAATATATTATGCCCTCTCCCCCTTTTATTTCTGTTATGGACTCTTGCTTGATCCTTCATCCCACCAGTTAAAGCAAAGCATTCAGCCAGAACAGTAACCTTGTGTGTAATAAATTGCTCTGCTCACTTTAATTAATTAAGATATGACTTCTGTCATCCATCCAAGAGAAACACTGGATATTTTAGTTTTCTGTTAAGGCTGTTGGAAATTCTGAGAGTATGCTGAATATGGTTAGAGTTGCTTGAGAGATTCTATAAACAACTTCAATGTTGGTCTAAGGGGCGATTGACAGAACAAACAGCCAGCCCTAGCCACACAGTGAATTTAATATGTAGATTACAAGGAACTGAATAGCAAAGCAGTCACATTGTGGCCAGATCAGTTTTTTAGTCTATAATGGGAGTTTCTTTCTCCATACAGATTTTGTAGCCTGCAGGTGCACAACAGTCACAAAAGTACACAAAGACACCTACCGTACCACAGAATTAGCCACAATGCACACCAAATGTGCCCAGAACCAGCTTTTGGCTTATTTTGAATTGTACTGTGGTGTAGATGTGAGCTTCCACATATGCATGGGCAGCTATTGGCACAGAATGTTGCACTGTTTGGACTACCTGATTTTGAGGACTGGCCCTATCATTAGCCAGAATGAAGTGGCCACCTCAGGGAACGAATGCTGAGGGGCAGAGATAAGCAGGGAATTTGTGTGTCCTTCATGGCCTACTGCAGTAGAGGACACTGTCTTGTTGCCAGTGTTAAAGCAGGGGTGCCAACTTGAATAAAATATGGGGGGAGGGGGAGGTAAGCCCCATTATTCATAATTGATCATGTGACATGACATTTGAATGGCAATGCCCATCAACTTGGGTGTGTGTGTCAAATATTTTATTGAGGGGGCTGAAGAGACCTTGGCCTAGGAGTGTTGAAGTAAGATTCAGCTGTCAGTCTGGTCAGCTTTTGATACATGGAATTGGAGCAGGGAATCTTGTCGTCTATCTGCTGCCTTCCAGGACATCTTCAGGAGAAGAAAAGGCCAAGGGGACAGTCCTGCACAAATCTGGAGTGGAGTCCCTAAGACAGTTGGGTGACATCTTGTATGCAGCCAAGCTGAAGCCAAATGTAATGTTTTGCTTTCCTTTGGAGTACATCAGTGAAGCCAAGAAGGGGGTCTTGTCAACATCGCAGGACTTCCATATATACTGCCCAGGCTTGCGCCCTGGAGAGGTCACTTCAGTGCTGCTAATGGCGAAAAACAACAACACAGGAGGCAGCAGTTATGAATTGTAAACTCAACCTGATTGGCGTAAGGTATGAGCACTACGGGTTGCCTTTGTCAGTGGGAGAGATTATTGTGTCTCACTGGTCTGCTACTGCTTGCCTTAAGCTGGGCAGCCCCCAGTCAATAAGGTGCTGACCTGCCACTGTCCATCTGCTTCACTGGTTGCTTCGAGCTCAGAGTATCACTCAACAAGCAAGCTTAATCACTGCACCAAGCAACAAAGAAAAGAAACAAACCTTCTTGCGCCAAGGAAGCTGGAATGCCAGGACCATGTGTCCTGGCTTGCCTGCTGACCTGCTGCAGGTCAACATATCACAGAAGATGGCCATCATTGACTGTGAACGGAAAATGCTCAACCTTGACATTACTGCTTTACAAACCAAACTTGCTTTGAATGGCAGCCTCCGAGAGAAGGACTACCTTCTTCAAGGAGTTTTAATGGATGGGCCACAGCAGGGAGCTACTAAGCACTGAAAAATAAAAATTAAGAAGCTCTTGTTCAATGTTAACATTTTTAGCTGCCTTCCTAGAATAGAAAAGGGAATACCACATCTTGTTGTCTTGTGTAAATGCAATGGCAAAATGATTGGTTTTGATTCTTAAACTTTTGGGTACAAAAATACCAGACCAGACATTTAATGCTGTTTGAGAAGGAAATAGTCTGCGGTAGGCCAACCCATGAGGCAAGATGAGGCGACTGTCTCAGGTGGCAGGATCCACAGTGGCAGCAGATCTTAATGCAGATCTTTATTCCTCCCCCCACCCTTGTTCCTGATGTAGATCTTCATTCACCATACTTCCTTGGTGGTGAGGGGGATGCCATCTTGTGGTTCACCTCAGGTACCAAAATGTATTGGGCTGGCTCTGGGCAGGATGTTCTAAGACAGGCTTCAGCAATCTACTTCATATTTGCATACATAATATTGAAAGGAGTATAGATTGTTCCTGTACTTGGATGACAAGATGCTATATCATACCGTGTTCAGCAATAGCTGGTAAACTTCTAAATGATATCTCTATTTGTTTGATACTGGCCTTTGCCTGATATTATCAACAGCCATTAAAGTTATTTATTGCTGTCATCATGCATTTCTGTCACCCGTAGCAACTTGGCAGAAAATACATTGCTAGTACAGCTGACGGAAGATTTGGTTTCAAATCTGAGTCTAATAATCTGAACGTTTAAGTAGCATTTTGGTGTTTAACTGGCAAACTGCTCCTTCTCTGATCTTTTCTGAATTATGAAATTGGAGGGGGGGGGGTCATGACCCCAACAAAGGCAAAACTTAAATTCAGTGATTTCAGGGGAACAGTTTAGGCATATGTTAAGTGACTTGCAATGTGACTTGCATTGCCTTACTTTGATTGGATTTTAACTCTTGCTTTTCATGAGTGGGTAATATTTGACCAGATATACATAGTGTGTGTATACTATGTACATGCTTGCAGCCGAGAGGAACTGCAGAGTGAATAAACTCTCCACATGCCTTAGAGCACATGCTCAAGTGCTGCAATCCATAGAACTGAGCAATTTGTTCTATGTGCCCAGTGGAGCTTTTGGCTTAAACAGTATCCCAACCACCACCATCAGTTCCATACACACACACACACACACACACACACACACACACACACACACAGCATCCCGTTTCACAGCATGGGAAGCAGCTTTTCAGACTTGGCAGAAGTTTTGAAAGCAGTGTGAAATCCGATGCAGAAGCTACTTTTGAACCCAGGTCCTTACTTGTCGCTATAAGGATTCTTTTGTATTGCAGACAACTCTACATACTGTAGGCATCCTATCCCATTCACAATCAGAGGAGATGAAGAGTGCGTAAAGGTTAGATTCACACGCATTCCTGCTTTTGCAGTGCATGCTTAAATGGTGACCCTAATCCATGTTAGTTGGGGTGGTCATTTTTCCAGACTGATTAAATTATGACTTACAAAAAATGGTAAAAGAGAAGGGTGAAATGTAGATGGTTTTTATAGTTTCAACCCAAAATTTCTGCTAGTAAAGCACTTTTGCCACAAATTCACACATTATGAGTATAAATGTACTCTCTTACAACATTACAGATCCATTATGATTTGGGGTTCCAGTGATTTTATATCCCAGTTCTAATCCTTATTTTTTTGATTTAAAAGCTCAATTTTTCACAAACAGTGTTTTATTATAATGATAGAGTGAATGTCATATATAGTATTCCAAAGGTGTGTGTGTCTCCATTTTTCTGCCTATGCGTGTATTTCATTTCGATACAGTATTAGGCTTCTCTGTCGTATCAGATTTAAAGCAAATCCTCAATGCGTGAGGAAGCATGATTGCAACAGTAATTATTTCAAAACAGCAGTTCTGTTCCTTTGATTTTGATGGTGCTTTCAAATTCCTATATGCTCTATGTTTAGGCTTTTAGCAAACAAGAAACAAATGTCCCTTTAACAAATTTCTTTTCAGAGAATTTAATCTGCATTTTGTGTACATTTCAGGGGATTGTTTCAGGTGAGCATCTTAATTTCATAGATCTTTATCCTGCTAAACATAAGTGTGGAAACTGAGGTTTCAAATTATCTGCTGGTAGTGCTGAGGGAAGCTGTACTATTCCTGAGATTTGATCATATTGGAAATTAACATATTATCCAGGGCCAGGCCTCCATGGGGGAGGATGCCAATGAAGGAAGGAATTGCACCAAGACTACTTAAAGTGTTGGCTTGGCAGAGGGATCTGCTAAATGTTTGGGTCTTCTTCGAGAAGCAAATTGTGTTGGGTTGGTACTGATACTATTAATGCAATGATTCACCAGGCAGCGTGGCAGTTGCCTATAAGACAATAGTGACAAAGGATTTCAGGGATCCTTGGGCTAGAGATGGGATAGAGATCTGTGCTGCCAACTGTGAGTGAAGCAGGAATGGCAGATGACCTATCATATAAGCCAAGACATAGGTAGAGCCCTGCAGACAGTATAGATAGACAGGAATGCATGGCTGTGAGTATATGTGACAACAACAAATGTAACATTTGCAGTAACAACAACAAATGTGATGAAATCAATGTGCTTTCTACAAATGAATAACAAAATTGGGAACAGCTGCAGCACAGTGGCAGAGCATCTAGTTAAATTGCAGAAGGTCCCAGGTTCAGTCCCTGACATCTCCCCCTCAACACAGACAACACTTGAAGCAGGCTAGTAAAGAGTACAAAAGCAGCTGGGGCTGCCACAGGGTATCTGGTTATGCCAGCTTTCACCATTGTCCTCCGATTGCACTTTTTCATGCAACATTTCCATCGACTTCAGACACATCGGGGATTCAAGACGGCCTTAACAGATTGGAGAACTGGGCCCCAACTAACGAAATGAATAGGGACAAATGTAAGGTTCTACACTTAGGCAGGAAAAACCAGCTGGACAAATATAAGACGGGGGACTGCCAGTGGATCTAGGGGTCTTAATGGACCACAAGCTGAACATGAGTCGACAGTATGGTGCACTGTTGCTAATGCTCCTCTAGGCTGCGTCAACAGAAGTATAGTGTCCAGCTCAAGAGAAGTCATAGTACCACTCTATTTTGCCTTGGTCTAAAGGACTATCACATGGAGGATGAAGCAAACTTGTTTTCTTCTGTTCTGGAGGCAAGGACCCAAACCAATGGATTCAAGTTACAAAAAGGAGATTCCAACTAAACAGCAGGGAAAAAAACTTTGATAGTAAGAGCTGTTCGGCAGTGGAGCAGACTCCCATGAGAGGTGTTGGACTCTTCTTCCTCGGAGATTTTAAAACAAATACTAGATGGCCATCTGTCATGTATTATCTAATTGAGATTCCTGCATTGCAGGGGGTTGGACTAGATGACCCTTGGGGTCCCTTCCAACTCTACATATCCATGATTCTATGATTCATGGAGAAGTCCTAAGCCACATGTGGCACAGGTGGCAAACACATTGCAGCATATTGTCTCAAGTCAGGACCACACAATGTCTTGCAAACTGGACCAAAAATATGCCTGGGCATGACCTGGTCAGCGCTTAGAAATCCAAGCTTCATCTTGAGGGCTGAGTAGGCAAGTCTTGGGCTGTTTTATCGGAAACTGATCACTTTGTTCATTAGATACTTTTGAACTTGCTTTCTTTGGCATTTGTGTTTTACTGGCACTGTTTGTTTTCAGCTCTTATCATTGCTTACGGTTTAAACTTTTTATCTGCAAGCTTAAATGCTTTTTAGTTTGAATGTGTGTGTGTGCGCACGCACACACACTGCTTCAGAGCAGCAATGCAATGTTCTTTCAAGCCACTTTACTCTGAACTGTGCTAGTATCATTTCCAGTTGCGTTGTATACATTAGCTGCGATAAGGGCATCCTCTAATCTCCGGGGTCATCTCTTCCTACAGTAGTAAAATAACTTTAGCATGTGTAAAGTAGTTTGAGTTGTTTCATACAAAAAAGATCTGACAGTCATATATAGAGTGTCTATGCATGCAAAGAAAGAGAGAGAAGGAGGCAAGACCTAAGCTTTTCTTTTTAGGGAAAGCATATACATCAAATAATCTTTTAAGCATTTGCATTTACTATACTTTCCAAAAGATAAGAAAAGTCACCATTTGGTGGGGATTTTTTTAATTAAAAAAATATGTACAAAGTGTTCATCGGGAAAAATATATAGTAACTATCTGTGTTGATTCCAAGGGGCACCACATCTGCATTTTCTGTTAAATGTTGTAAAATTGGCTCCCTGCTTCACTTGCAAATGCTTCTAATAATGTATCTGGAACTGTCTGCAGGTTAAGAAGCTGTGTAAGTGCTAAGCAGCTTCTCTAATGAAATTCTGCTTCCTTCTCATGTCGAGTAGGACCCTAAGGGGGGAAAAAATATGAAGCTTTTTGCGGTGGCTTTGACTGACAATTCATGTCTGAATTTAGCACAACACAATCGATATTCACAAATTTGTGCATTTTGGTGCTCTGTGCTTGCAAAATGTTTCCACACACCAGTGAAAACATCCCAGCCTGTCTGTGTGATCTGCTAATAAGTACCAAGTGACTCTAATAAACATGTTCTGATGCTCTTTATTTGCAGCATGTGAGAAAATTTTAAGGGGAAAGCAAGGGAAAATGCAAATCTGGAGTGAATTTTCACCACCCATCGTGGGTTTTCCTAAGAAAACAGGCTTCGAACGTAAACAACATCTGTAATTTTTTGCAGTGCCTTTCTAAAGAAGGGTAAAGAGCTTGCTCCTGCTGTAAAGCAATGGATTTCTTAATCTCTTTGTATTGCTTGGGTTTTGTGCAGAATGCAGCCTTTCCAGTGCAGTTAAGCATACATCTCTCAAAAAAACATTTTGCTATCTTTTCCTCAAACAGAATTTCCAAACGTAGATGACTGTGAAATGCACTTTCATTCTCTGTGTTGGTGCTTTAACTTTAGTCTGACTTTAATAGGCTGGGATGATTTCAGCTTATAAATCTTCAACCGGAGGATAAAGTTCAAGTAGATAAAATCAAACAGATGTTGGTGGGAGGATTTCTCCATGACCCATAAAAGTGCTATCATCAAAGCCTGGAATCATTTGTTTTGAATTATTACATTGTTATCAAAAGGACTGTAGCAGTCTGTTTGTTGAGAAATTGGATCTGTTTATCTGAAAACAGGACCAAGATGCCATGGTAAGACGTTCCTGGGAAAGTGTGGTTTAGCTGATGGCTGACACGGCAGGGTAGCTGTGAGACATACTGATTGACAGCTGTCAACAAAACAAGCAGATCTGGCAAGTCTTCTGATAGAAAATGCAACACACTGCACTGCATTAGAAAGAACGTATTTTAACCTAAAACACTTAGCGGAAAAAGTGTACAGCTGAAAATGCAATAACCATTTAATGAAGAAACATTTTCAACATTTCATCTGATTTACAGTAATACCCTGCTTAAGCAGAAATATGTTGTACCTGTGTCCAATTGTGTGTGTGTGTGTGTGTGTGTGTGTGTGTGTGTAGTGGGGGGGGGATTATCACCCCACCCCACCCACCTCTAGCCTTTGCTTATTTGCTCCTGATTCATAAAACAGAAATAAGTGACACATATATTAATGCTTGCTGCTTAAGCAGATCTAAGGCCAGTGCTGAGCTTTCAACACACAGCAAGTAAAAATAAGAGGAAATAACTCTCTTAAATCCTACAGCTACTATTGCACACATGTTCCTCTGCTTAAAAAATAGTTCCATACAGTTAGAGTGGGGAATCCAATGAAATAGTTCCATTAGTGCAAAGATTAGCACAAGGGCTTCCCTCCCCTCTCCTTGTGTATGCACCCCATCTGCTCCAGTTTTCGCCTGGTACCTAAAGGGACACCAGCTGAACATCCCTGGGGAGAGTATTCCACAATTGGGGAACCTCTGCAGAAAAGGGCCTGTTCTTGTGTTGTTGCCCTCTGGGCCTCTCATGGAGGAAACACACAAAGAAGGGGCTCAGATGATGATCACAGGGTCTGGGTAGGTTCATATGGAGAGAGGCAGTCCTTGAGGTGTTGAAGTCCTGAGCCATTTATGTCAAAATCGGCACTTTGAGTTGGGTTTGGAAACTAATCAGCACCCAGTGGAGTCAGGCCAAGGTTGATGTAATATGCTCAGGAACACGGATGGTGCTGTGGTCTAAACCACTGATCCTCTTGGGGCTTGCCGATCAGAAGGTCGGCGGTTTGAATCCCCATGATGAAGTGAGCTCCTGTTGCTCTGTCCCAGCTCCTGCCAACCTAGCAGTTCAAAAGCATGTCAATGCAAGTAGATAAATAGGTACCGTTGCAGCAGGACAGTAAACGGCATTTCAGTGTGCTCTGGTTTCTGTCACGGTGTTCCATTGAGCCAGAAGCGGTTTAGTCATGCTGGTCACATGACCTGGAAAACTTTCTGTGGACAAATGCCAGCTCCCTCAGCCTGAAAGTGAGATGAGCACCCCACCCCATAGTGGCATTTGACTGGAATTAACCATCCAGGGGTCCTTTATCTTTACCTTTTTACCTAATGTGCTCAAACAGTCTTGGTGAGCAGCCTGGCTGCCAAATTCTGCACCAGCTGAAGTTTCTGAACCATCTTTAGAGGCAGCCCTACATATAATGTATTGCAGTAATCTATCTTAGAATTTACCACAGCATAGATAACAGTTGCTAAGCTACCCCTGTCCTTTCACTAATGAAAATGCTTTGTTGGGTACCCAACCACCCATGGACCCCAACAAAAGCATTATAAATATTTGCACTGAAATGCAGAATGAAAACTAAAGCAGGACCGTGCGCATTACTAGCAATGCATTGCTATGCTTATCCAAACCAAGAGAGGACCGTGGATGTTCAGTGACCACTGAATGCTGACTTTTAGTGGGGTGGGCAGAAAACCAAGGATGGGAATAATTGGTTTGAGTGATTGGGATACTGAACAGGGAGGACCCCACACCGCTGCTCCTACACATCCTTAAGTATATGTCACAGAAAAAAATGGTAACTTCACAACTGTTTAGCTTTGGTTGTTTGTATTTATGTTTGATCGCTAGAATCTCCCTTTCATGTGACACTACCAAAACAGATTTTTGCCTGATGCCCTGAAGAACTGAATTTTCGACCAGTCAACTAAATGGGTCATGGGAATTGTAAATGGGCTTTACCGTTTTCATGGAACTATGCCAAGCAATTTCAATTTAGCCAGGGGCATAATAAAATGCTTAAGCTTAGATATGATGTACTACTCTTTCAGATGGATTCTTTCTTGAGAGAATTGGGGCTTTTTGGATGTATTGTAGTCTTTGGACTCTGCTCCAACTTGTAGTATTCTTGATTAAATTCATGTTGTATATGAAACTCCTTTATACTGAGTCAGACTATTGCTCCATCTAGTCCTATATTGTCCACTCTAACTGGCAGCAGTCCTCAAGGGTCACCAGCAAAGGTGTTACCAATCATTTGCCATTTAAGCCATTTAACTGTGGATGCTAGAGACTGAACCAAGCACGCTCTACAACTGAGCTATGGTGCCTTCTACTGTACTCGTCATATTCGTTCACTTGTATTATTTCCATCTTGGGTAAGAAGCAAGAGATTCCAGTTTTCTGTACTGTCACATTTTGTGCTTGCCCTGTGCTATGCTCATAGAGCAAATGCATGGGCACATATAACACGCCGAATTCTCAGTATTATTTTACCAGCACAAAAAAATAAATAGTGCAGTAAATTAAAGTGTCTTTTTGCATTTTGAAATAACTAAACTCATTACATAGGCCTACATAGGATAGGCCTTAATGAATGCATGGGGTTGACCTCTGAGCAAACATGCATCAGGTGTGGCTGTATGCATTGCATATGAAAGCACTTTTGAAAATTTATCAGGCTGTGCTCTATTTGGCAAAAATGAACTTCTCTGTAAGCCACAGCAAGAGAAAGGCTTGGTTTTTTTACAACAACAACACTGGAACTTCTTTTATTCCAGTGATGCCTGTGTAGATGTGTGAAGCATAGGACTGCATAGTTAACTGTGCCTAGGTTGCTATGATTGTCTTGAAGCATGTCCAAAAGCACCTTAAATCACACCCCCATAGCTCTAAAGTTGACAAGGAAATTGGGCAGCATGGTTCATTGCCATCTCCACTTAAATGCCCACTTAAAGAGTAAATTATTTCCCCTCTTTAATTTGTGATGCCTGGTGCAAACGTTGACAAAATGACAACGAAAACCCCTTCTGAATGTTTTTGATATCCTAACACCGTTGCCGGTCTAAGCGGAAAACACTGTGTTGAAATACAGCTTGCTGCCTTTTTCTGTGTTAACAAGAGTTCTCCCTCCCCGCACTCCAGTTCCCTGAACTTGTTGACAAAGTGTGCATGCAGTGTTGAGTGGAGAACTTGCTTTGAATCTCTGCTTTCCTTAGCCAGAAACAGAAAACCAGCTGTGGCTGCTCAGATATCTTTTTGCAGAGTATGTGGAAATGATAACTCAGGTCTGGCCCTACCATTTGGCTGCTATAATAGGCTACCTGGCTCGTTATATTTGCCTTAGCAGGAAAGGACACAAGCCTTTCCATTCCTGATACTGCCTCACTAATGTTATATTTTTGGTGAAACAAATGCACCTACTGATATTCAGGGGATGGTGGGGGAAGAAGGGAGGTCTGGCCTACCTACTTATTTTATGTTTGTTTTACTTTATGTTTACTTATATATGAATATAAGACCGGGCTGGTATCTGCAAGAGACATTTTAGGATATATTATGCCTTATACCAGGAATTTGTAGTAAAAAAGGTATGGGGATTCTGTGGTCCTTCAGATGTTGTTATACTCTAGTTCCCATAAGTTCCTACCAGCAAAGTCAATGGAGAGAGATGATGAGAGCTGTAATCAAACGACCTGACAGTTTCTCATACCTGGACTAGATGGTCAATTCTTGTTCAGCTACAAAGTACCTTCAGGTATTCTATGAGATCCAATGGTGCCCAGATCAAATTAACCACGTTTGGAGTCCTGAGTGAGTGTTTATATGATGAGTCTTCAGCCTATAATTTTCCTTGAGACTATGGTCTGACTCAGATTTTCACTATGGGAGCCAGAAACAACACATTTCTGTTTGTATTGCATCTTGCTAATCAGGAAAAGATCCCAGTTGAACCAAAACCAATAGACATTAATTGGAGATGCATGCTATAGAAGCTGTTATTCTCCCCATGACAGATTTGCTGTAACCATGGGCCAGCTGGATGCGAATTGCCGCAGCTCAGGTAGAACGACTAGAAGCTCCCAAGATCCTGTGGTTCTTCCCTTTTCCTGGTGGCTTATTTCCCCCCAAAAATGATTTCCTTATGTTAATCTGGGCCCTGAACCATCAAGTTTCGCAAACAGCAGAGCAGCCCCAAGGGCCCAAAATGGGTGGCAAGGATGGAAAATTTGATTTTGTGCCACTCTGTGCAGGCTGCTTGGAACTTTTAGCTCAACCACAGTGGTGGCTATGATTGGCATCATCATGTTATCCTGATGATAGGATTTATTTATTTGTTTAACATACCTAATAAGATGCTGAATAATGTGGAATCATAAAATTACCAGAAATGCTGAAATGTGTCAAAGTGACCCAAGTAAAGAATTGCTGGGGTTCTGAGTGTACATTTTGCTACTTAAATGTCAGATGCTCCTAATTTACATCTTAGATGGGTTTCCCTACATAACTAAATAAATTCATGTGAAAGATGAAGTATTCTAGTCCCTGATCAATATAAAATATGTACATATAATTTCTCTCTTTTCTTATTGTTGCTCATCCAACTCTTCTTCACATGTTCCTTCCAAGCTGTGGGAATAAATGTGCACTTTCCAAAATGCTAGGCATGCTAGGAAACTTAGAAATGAGGATGTGTTGTGGGATTTAGAAATTAGGTGGTTTGGAAGAAAAGAGGAGGTTAAATCTTCAGCTAGAATAGGAAATAGAAGTCTAAGATTGTTATTCAACTAAGTCTCACTTATTGCTTTGTCAGTGTTGAACATTGAAACATTTGTGTTGAACATTGAAACATTTGTGCAAGACAGCTGGAGATTTAAGAATCCCTGCAAAATGTACATTTGGATCCACATCAAAATGAAGATATAATTATTTATCTGATTGAAATCAATGGACTCCAAAGGCAGCAGAATGCACGTCTGAATGCACACGGAAACATGCATCCTATCCATACATGCTTTGTATGCAGAGGGTCTTGGGTTCAATCCCTGGCATTTCCAGTTAACAGGATCAGGCTGTAGGTAATGGGGAAGACCTTGAAGACTCCAGAGCAGTGCTGTCAGAGCAGATGATATTGGGATAAATGAACAAATGACTTAATACAAGGCAGGTTCCTCTGTTACTACACAGCTATACAACATCCATATTCAAACCCACATCTGATTTATGCCTGCAGTTCCCAAAAATGAGGATACCTGAGGCTGTTGGGAAGAAATGAAATGAAGATGCAAATTTTATACACCCCTAACTTTAGCATATTTTGAAACAAAGCATTACTCTCTGTCTTTGACAAAGAAGGGCCAGACACAAGACATAAAGGTATTATAGTCTTTATGAATCACAGAGAAATTGTCACTAGCTAGACAGTGGAAGAAGTCGGGTGATAATCTAATAAATGGATACTGCCAACAAATGTGGACAATTGCTTGAATGGGGAAAAAAGCAACTCATCAAATTAAGGTCCAAAAAGACTTGAGAGAAACTAAAGACAAACTTCAGGCAACGGTTCTGCTTTATCCTGGCAGCCTCCATCTGCTCATAGACTTCTATGGAAAGACAATATAGGATAACTCCTTACGAAAAATGATTCTTACCAGTGAAATCCACTTAACAAGAATATGAAGAATCCTTCTGTAATGTACAATGCTCTAGGCCTGTAGATTGCTATTGTTTTATAAGGATTGTTAATGTATGTTGAAAATAAAATAACAACTTATTTAAAAAAACCCAGAAAAAAGCTTTTGAAAGTTATATTGTTAATGTGATTTGGTAGCCGCATTTTATAAAAGAGAAATCATATAGTTTTAAAACAGCTTTCAGGCTTTCGGCATGAAACTTGTCATTATTGCATCAAGATATATGGGGTGCTTTTATGTTTGGCCCTGCCAATACTTTATAGAATTGCCAGGGTCTCTGAAGTTGGCCCCAAGAGATCTGCATTATTTTTTTATTCTGTTTTGTTATTGGATTGTCACTCTCTGTATCCTGCAACTGCTCTAAGGACTTGATTAAGTTGCTACGATGTTGTGCTATGGTAGTAGGTTTTCATAGTGCAATCAGTTCTTTTTATCCATCAGTACATGAAAGCCAAGGACCAAAAGCCCCAGCCCCGCAGCTGTGTTTCCATTGAGTTGGTTGCTGTTTTGTATAGACAAAATGCTTTGGGGATGGGGGTGGCGGGGGAGTGTTTGGCATTTTCAAGCAGACCCATCAAGAAAATAGTTATGACTATTCAATATGCAAAAAAGAGTGCTGAAAACTTACAGTCTCTCTGGGAATTCGAGCTTCTTTCCATGAAATACTAACAAAAAGCATTGTATGCTATGCTTAATTGAAAACAATTTGGAGTTTTGAAGCAGATGGGGGAAGGGGAAGTTTTCTCTTTTAGCGAAGCTTCATTAACTTTATTATATTTTGCATAACTGGAAACCTTTAGGCATTATTCTACAATAACCAAATAATTGCATGCTCAGTACTTGCCATGTGCTGGCTTTTGTAGAGGAAGTCAATTGAAAGGTATGGAACATAGGAAGTGTCTTATATTTAGTCTGACTATCGGTCCA
Organism: Podarcis filfolensis; assembly: GCF_964270895.1. Classification (NCBI taxonomy): domain Eukaryota; kingdom Metazoa; phylum Chordata; class Lepidosauria; order Squamata; family Lacertidae; genus Podarcis; species Podarcis filfolensis. Next base: position 53,001,935 of record NC_139610.1, on the reverse strand, counting down.
TTTAGCTCTGTGTTGTCTACACTGACTGGCAGCTGCTCTCAAGGGTTTCAGACAGGGAACTGTCCTACTTGGAGATGTCAGGGATTCAACTGATGACTTCCTGCAGGTAAAGCAAATACTACAGCCTTTCCCTATGTGCCATTATGAAGACTAGGACCTCTACTGGACACAGGCATTGCTCTTCGTTGTGGCTGTCAAGGGTTTGCTGGGCAGCTCCCAAGTCTGACTCTAGCGATATGTGACCAGTTAAGGAGTGTGACTGGTGTCTTCCAAATGTCACTCACTTGCACATCTGGCCCAAAACAAAATTAGCAGAATAGCACCCCCTTCCTTTGCCATTGCCATGAATTCTTAGGGGCGAATGCACAAGGTTGCAATGCCCTGTTCAGATTGTCGTCTCTGTTGACACAGTACCAGTGGGTAAGGATTAGGGTGAAGGGTGATCCCAGCAAATGGTGGGGGGGATCATAGAATTGTAGAGTTGGAAGGGAGCATGAGGGTCGTCTAATCCAACCCCAGGAATCTTTGGCTCAACATTGGGCTCAAACCCATGACTCTGAGATTAAGTCTTATGCTCTACCAACTGAGCTCTCCCATTCCCAATAACAAATGTGCTGCATTTCTTCATTTGCACAAGAGCCCAAAGTGAGATTTTCCTGGTACCGTTCCAAATGAAGACTTGTTTTTGACAGCCAGAGTTGAGCAGGGTGGGACCAATTCTAATTTAATGCTGCTGTGTTTTTGGTATTTTAAGTTATTGAGTTTGTTGGATTATGGCTTTCGTCTCTTTACCAACTCTAAACCCTTGGAATGGAATGGGCTGGAAATCTATTTATATAAACCCAGTTCCCAACATTCTGTCCCGTTCTCTTGACATTCCATCCCACTGTATTGCGATGGGGGTGGGGGTAGGGAACAGAACAAGGCTGCACATATTGGACTAGTCTTGAACCTGAATGACTGGGATCAGCCCAACTGTGTCTCCAAGTCTCTTTATATTTCCCCATCTGTCAGGATTGCAATGGATGGGAATAGTGAGGCTCTTTGTGAAGTTTTCAGAGTGCACTGTAGCACCCACTCTCTTCATGAGAAAGCCAGTGTGGTGTAGTGGTTAGAATGTTGGACTATGACCCAGGAGACCAGGGTTCAAATCCCCACGCAACCATGAAGTTCACAGGGTAACCTTGGGCCAGTAGCTGCCACTCAGCCTAACCCACCTCACAGGGTTGTTGTGAGGATAAAATGCAGAATGAAATAACAATAGCAAACCAGCATACTGTACCAGTGGCAACACAATAATGGGTCTTCTGTAGTGGCTCCCTGTTTGTGGAATGCTCTCCCCAGAGAGGTTCGTTGAGAGGCTTCCTTATACATCTTTAAGCGCTAGGTGCAAACATTCCTCTTCAACCAGCCCTTGGGCTGATTGACATTCTACGTCATTTTAAATGTATTTGTGGGAGGGGGATTATTATTTTGTTTTGTTTTAAATATTTATGTTGTGCTTTTACTCTGTATTTTTACCTTGTCAACCACCCTGAGATTTTCAGGTGAAGGGGGCTATATAAATTTAATACATTTAATAAATATAAATCATACTTCACCAAATGTCAGCTGGTATTTAAATACCCCAAACATAAAGAAGAATGAGGAGCTGGAGGGATATGCAAAGATCATAAAAAGCTGTTCTCAAAGTGGACTGCTTCATGTTGCTTCATGGGAAGGCTAGCCCTGACCTCAACTTGTAACAGCTGGACAAATGTGGTTGTGTGGAATTAATTTGTTAAAAGAGGTGCCAAAGCAATTGCACAAAACGACATTAAACTTGACTCAAAAAGACTGCTAAGCAACAATCCTGGAATAATTCCACAGTAGTCCATAGTGTTTCTCCCAATGAAGTTGCCTGATCATTGCAGCTTAACTGGTTTTAAGAATTATAATACCAGTACTAGACTCATAATTCAGCAACAACCATTTAGAAACAGTTGTTCCTCTCCAAAGAGCTAAATTTGAAATGTATTTTCTATAAAACAAAATATGTATCAGCTTAAACTCCAGCATTAGTTTATTTCTTATGGTTTCTGACATATGGGAAACTCAATGGGATTACAGTTGCTTTCAGTTTACATGCCTATTTGTGCTCTCTAACTTGCTGATGGAATATACTGTAATTTGTTGCACAAATTCAATCGAGGGAATATTTATCAGTGCTTTCATAATAGATGCCTGGTTATCTCAGTGAGTCAAATTGGGGTCTGTGTGACCCCCTACAAAAGGTTGCCCAACTGCATAAGAGCCAACACTTAGGGGCCATGGGGCCTCCATAATAAAATATTTGAGGGTGCTGGGCCCCCACAAAATTGATGGGCATTCCCATTCAAATGGTATGTGTGCACTGCGTCGTGTTTGATTACGAGGGGCAGGGCTTACCTGGGCCCCCACAATATTTTATTCAAGTTGGCATCCCTGCCCTACTATGTATGTATCCACCACTTTTCATAATTTTAAACAGAACCTCTAGAATGGAGGGGAAATGACCATCCAGAATGAAAGTTCTTGCTTTGATTTGACATCATGGTGCCATCAAGCAGCCAAATCTGATCAGCTACTGTCAGCAAGCCAGAGGAAGGTGCTTTTCACTGTGATTAAACTGGGGGGAATCATTACCGTACATAGCTAAATCTGACTGAGATGCCATTATCATTGCCTGAACAATCCCCAATTGATTGGGATTGCATCAGAAAGAAGCCCCACTTTAAATAAATAAATTTTAAAAAATGTATTGAAATTGCAGATTAGAGGGGTGGCGGCGGAAACCATCTGGAAACAATATGTAAAAAATCACGACACTTTCTGGCCTCCCAAACAGCACTGCTATTCTAAATGTTTGTGGTGATAATGTTGTGCTCAAATCCAAATCCTAATGTTTGCATAGATATCTGCCACAAGAATAACACTGATGTTTCCTGATATCACATTAGTTGCAGTGATCTGGGTACATGCACCAGTTCTTCTGAATTGCCCTCCTGATGAAGCTGCAGATTTTAGAATTGGACCTAACTTACTTGTTCTCAGTCCTTATTACATTGCTTCTTTTATTCCTGGCATTTCCAACTATACTGAACATATGATACATGTTTAAATATCTTCTTAATGAACTGGGAGCATTTTAATGATGTGTCTAGTGACTTCTACAGATTTGCTTAGGATAAAAGAGCTATTATCTGTGAGATTTAGTACCTTTAACTTGAATTAGAAATGGCAAGGAATATGCAGGTTTGCTTCCTTTGCAGTTTATATGGCCTTCTCTTCTGACATTATATTTAATAGGTTTTGAAACCGTGCTAAATGTTGGAAGGAAGAAGATATCTACAGACTGCTTCTGTTAACACAGTCACCTTTTAAAAAAATAGAAGCCTTTTACCATTATATGACATATGAATCTTCAAAAACTTATTTGCCAAACTATCATATATAATTCATGTAGTTTCAATGTTCTTTCCTCTCCCTACACACCAAACTCACACATTTGTTGAGTACAAGGCACACAAAGTCCCCATCTTGCTGAAGGTCTAAACTTTGTCAGTGCTTGGATGAATGACCATCTGGGTTCCATGGTGGAAGAAAGGTAGGGAATAAAATAAATAAAAAGGAAGTAAAATACTCTTACTCCATTCTACCACCTGGGTTGGTGGGTTTTTTTTTTGGGGGGGGGGGTTGCAGTTGCCAGCAGTGGTGAAATGGTCCAGAGTCAAAAGCCCATCATTAATTCCACTGCAGGGTCCCTGTCTCCAGTGTCCAATTTGCATGAAAAGGGTTCCTTCCTTCCTTCCTTCCTTCCTTCCTTCCTTCCTTCCTTCCTTCCTTCCTTCCTTCCTTTTTGTATACCACCCTTTATCCAGAGATCTCAGGGTGGTTCACAGCACCACCACCACTCTGAACCACCCTCTGAATGTCCTGGAGACCGAACCCAACACATCCCTGGAAGAAGAAGTCCATCTTTCTAGTCTCTGCAGTGACGTGGAGATCACCTCTAAGTTATGGCAACTGTCTTATGAAACCCCCCTGGAGGAGGGCATCTACCAAGGACAGTGCAGCAGAAACAGATTCCCTGCTGTGGCACTGCTCTCAGGATCAACTGAGTGGCCTGTCACAGACAGAGATGGAGGGGTCCTTGGACAGCACCTTAATCACCAATCCAAGCATCTAGCCTGGGAATTCCCCAACTACTGTCTGCCCAGCTCAGCATTGCTCCCTGGGGCTCAGGACCTGTCACGATGGGCCACAACCTTCTCCCACCCTGGAACTGGACAAGTAGTCACTCTAGCATTACCAGCTAACTCATCTTGGCAACAATGAAGCCAATTAATGCCAATATCCAGATTCAATGGTGCATGGGATGGCTTATGCCAGCCTTCCCCAAACTGGTGCCCACCAGCTGTTATATGTTACAACTTCCATCAACTCCAGCCAAGTGATAAGAGTTGCAATCCAAAGCATCTGGAAGGCACTTGGTTGGGGAGGCTGGCTTATGTCAACATTCCTGTGTGGATATTTCCATTGTCAGGCCAGCTGTGCAAATCCGTAACAATGTTCTGATGCAGCCAGTTCTGCAGTTTGACAGTTAATAGGATTGCACATGGGGGATTCATCCCAGGGAATCATTAAGAAATATGATTTTTAAATTTATCCATTCAGCAATGTGGCTTCAACTACAACTTAGATCATACCATTTCCCCCCCTCTTATTCAAATGAACATCTACAGAAAAATATATATATACAGCTGTATATTGAAACTGTGCTTTAAAAATATAACAAAGATATCTTCTAATTTTGTTCCAGTCTAATAATTTTGCTCATTCAAACTGGTGGTGCAACAGCTTGCATAAAATACAGCCAGTAGCATTTGGCCATTGACCTGATCCATTTTTCCAGACTGCATAAATTAAATATTCTTCTGAGAAAACGGCCTGGGCAGTAGTTTTCAGAAAAATAAAAAAGTCGTATTTCTATCACTGAGCCTCCACATTTTGAAATAAAATGTAAAAGAAAATATTGGCCACTGGCAAAAGAGAAGCAGCTTGAGAGAATGTGTTGGGGGACGTGTTGTGTGTGTGTGTGTGTGTGTGTGTGTGTGTGTGTGGAAATCAACAGTCCCCCCCCCCCACATAATGAAGATAGATTTTAGCACTAGTTTTGCATCTTAACACTCCTCATACTAAAGTAGAGATATATTAGAAGTTCCAGAATGGCATGTACTAGGTATCCAAGTGTCCCTATTTTCCAGGGACATCCCTGATTTAGAGAAGCCATCCTTGGTTTCTGATTTGATCCTGGAATGTCCCACTTTTCATTAGGTTGTCCTTACAGTATTTTCATTGGATAAATGTTGGAGGGTATAGTTTTATTTGACCCCCAAGCAATCTGAAGGCAATCCTGTATAGGGAAGGGATTTTTTTTAAATGTTTAACGTTTTATTATGTTTTTATATACCATATTTTTTGCTCTATAAGACTCACTTTTTCCCTCCTAAAAAGTAAGGGGAAATGTGTGTGCGTCTTATGGAGCGAATGCAGGCTGCGCAGCTATCCCAGAAGCCAGAACAGGAAGAGGGATCGCTGCTTTCGCTACACAGTGATCCCTCTTGCTGTTCTGGCTTCTGAGATTCAGAATATTTTTTTTCTTGTTTTCCGCCTCCCAAAACTAGGTGCGTCTTATGGTCTGGTGCATCTTATAGAGCAAAAAATACGGTATATTGGAAGCAGCCCAGAGTGGCAGGGGCAACAGAGTCAGATGTGTGGTAAAAATTATAAAATTATAATTATGGAATGGGACGTCCCTATTTTCACCAGAGAAATGTTGGGGGGGGTGTCACTATGATAAAATTTTCTGGTCTGCTTTCTAGAACTCAAGGGAACGAGCAGGGGTGTGGGGGCAGGAAACACCAGTGAGGCAAAAAAAAAAAAAAAAGAAACAAAAGGCAAGAGGTGATATTGCTGAAGAGGAAGATTCTGCCGCTATTTTTATGTATCTCTTTACATATGCCTTTGCTCAAAGCAAGGTGAGCCAGACGATAGAAAACGAAATCAAGCTCGAAAAAATCCCCACTTGGGGCAAAGCAGTGGGCCTCACCTGCTATTCAGCAAGTTTGGGGGTCTCCTGACATTATTGACACCAATCCTTCCTCCACCTCTAATCTAACTGAAGCCTTCCGGTACTGTCTCTATTGAATTGGGACCAAGAGTGCCAAGAGGATGAGGGTGCTACACAGGAAGTGCTGTAAATCCTTCTGTAACATAGAAACCTTATTTCTTAAACAGGAACAAGGCAATCGGCCAGTCTTTTTTCTCCTGGGAATCACCTTTCCAGAACTATCCCACTCACAGCTTTGATCTTGTATCTGTGGCTCCATTGAATACTTTACATGGGCACTCTACTACCCTGACTAAACTAAATCTGTGTTTGGGTTAAAATATGCTAGTTTTAGAGGTAAGCTCTAACAAACAAGGCAGTAGCCTGTCCTGACATAGAGTCAAGGTATTGTGGGAAATGGTTCCCTTAACGTATCAGAGCTAATTCCATTTCCCCAAGCAATTCATATTCCAGAAGAACTTTATTACGCTGAACATGGCAAGAGAGTCTGCTGACATACTTAAAGACACATGTTCCTAAGAAGCTTTGGGACACTGGGAAAGTGGGAGACCAGGAAAAAGACAAATTTCAAGGGGAAATATAGTTAAACGTGCAAGAAGAAAAGGTGGAACTTAATTTAGCATGTAACAAATATCTGCTGCTTTTAAAACTTATTTTTAATATTATATTACCTTTTTTTTGAAGGTCAAATGAAGCTACATTTCTTCCAGGCTGACTAATTCATTGATTTTAAAAGCATTCACAGTAATCTGAAAGAACAAATTGTTCCTTTATTTTGTTTCAACTAAGTCTGGATTTCAAAATATGGAAAGATTAATAATTAGACATGGATGATAAAGAAGGAAAACTCTGGTGTGTCCTTTGAAGAGGTCCTGATCTGTGTGCTTCCTATGTCCTCCCTCATTCATTACCTGTCTCATATAAAATAGAACAAGGAATGATTTCAGTACAATCTTATATTTTTCTACCTGGAAGTAAGGCCTGTTAAGTTCAGTGGTACTTACTGTCACATAAGCATATCTCTCATTGCAGTATAAGTTACATCCAATTAATTTCCATAGGTGAAAGATGGCCTTTTTAGCATAAGGTGATGTATATGAAAATACACTAAACATTAAAAAATGCTAATGTAGTTCTCTTTACTGCTTGTGATCCTAAAATATAAGATCAAAGATCAGAAAACTATGTCAGCCAAATGCTGGATGTTTGTAATTAAGGCTTTTCATGTTGACAATGAAAGTGGCCAGATTTTAAAATGTACTGGTGGTGCCCATACTGAATTCTTTATGACACTGAACATTCAGCTTAAGAACTGCCTAATACAATTAATTATTTTCTTTAATATATATAGCAGATTCACAAAATAGAATATTTTTCATCTTAAGCGCAATGCAAGAACCAGATTTCTAGAGGAGGCTGATTGTAGGGATCTGTGATGGGACCTCCCCACTGTTCTCGCTGGAATTGTCTCTGAGCCATCCTTCCGACTCACTTTCCCTTGGAGCTCTTTCTCTCCCCCTGCTGGTTCCCTCCTCAGCTGATAAGTCTCTCCCAACCTCTGGGAGCCCTTGCACCTCCGGTTCTTCCGATGACAGTTCCCTGACAGGATCATATCACACTTCATCTTAAAGAAGTCTACTGGTTACATTTTGCTTCCCAAGAACAATTCAGTGTTCTGGTTTTCACTCTGAAACCATTATCTGGGTACTTGAAGGAATGTCCCTATCCCAATGGCCCCTTCTTATGCAGGTGCTCTTCCAAATAAGTCCTGCTCGACTTTGCTTATTTTTCTACTTATTTCCCAGCTTTCTCTCATCATAGAACCCAAGGGGGCATGCATATTGTTCCCAGGCACTCTCCCATCCAGGCACTCACCAGACATGGACCTGCTTTACCGTAGCAAGGTAGCCAGTTCCCTTACTATCAGAGGTTTTGCAGGTGTCTACAAAATCGAGGGCCTCCTCACTAGTGTTACTCCAGTTACTGAATTCCTTGGCCAGGGAAATTTGTCTATTCTCTGTAGGTTGGTGGAAATTTTTATTTTCCCTTTTGGAATCTGCTCTAACGTATTTGCTGCTGTTGGCTATTATATTTGTCTGGATATTTAAGCTAGAAGAAGGAGAGCTTGTATTGATTTTTTTTCCCATTTATGGGTTGTGTTTTGCTGTCCTGTTGTGATTCTGCTCTGTTGTATGCAGTTTACTCTGCAGTGCTTTGAGAGCTTGGCCAAGAAAAGGCTTAAAAATGGAAACTCTGTATATCAAAAGTTAATGCGTTCTCCAAGTGCTGAATCTTATGCAGTCATAATAGCACCCTCTATGCACAAGAGGGAGGCAATAAGCTTGGAGGAACCAAAAGGTTTGCAGAAGAACGGGGGGTTACAATGAGAATTAAGCATGTTCTGTGACTGTAGCGGGGGACACAGAAAGGCAGTGGGTAAAGGGAAATGGAATGTCTCTTGGTAAGGTACACTGTTGGTTCGCTGGCTAAAATCTTGGACAGGAGCACTTAAAACTGCAACATTTTGTTTGAGGTTTCACTTGCAATACTTACAATAATGAAGGTGCATGTATGTAGTAGCAATACCACATGCTTTGTCAAAGGGCTTCTTAATTGTAAAAGAAATAATAATAATAATAATAATAATAATAATAATAATAATAATAATAATAAATGGAATGGTGGCCCAAGTGTCTGATGACAGCATAAGAGAAAGCAGTAGCGGCCTCTGGGTTGATATTTCAAAGAGGTAGAATTTCAAGTTTACAAGCACAAACATTTGATATTCCAGAGGAATACATTTTCATACACTTCTGCTTTGAAGGTGGTGCTGGGCCCCAGAATATGGTCCTAAGCACACTAACATGGGACTGAGAGCCATTGAATTATGTGGGATTGGCCTCCCAGGACTGAGCTGCAAATTCATTTTCTCAGCTCAGATATAGAGTATCAACCAGCCCATGATTTGGCCTGTGTTTAGTTCAACTCCAGTCCCGTAAGTATAATTGCATATTCTAGCGCTCTGCAAATGCTGTCACTGGAGAGGCTGTGTATATAGTGTGAGATGAAGCAGGAGACATTGTGCGGATGTTTTGTCTTCCATCTTAACGATGCTTGCATTCTTTACCTTCTCTGCTTCCTTCACTATTGTTTGGGGTGAACTTTCGCCCCTCCATGCAGCCCCAAATACAAAGCTTTAATAGTGTGTATGATGGACCCTGAGAGCTGCAGAAAAATATGGCCTAGATCAGACTAAAATGTGCAGTCATTTGTTTGACGCACAGGATATTGGTATATTTCACCCAGAGGTATGGGTAGGTGGGCTTACACTCACACACAAGTATTATAACTTGTGAACCTCTTACTCGCTTCGATTTTTAAATATCTGAAAAGGTTAAATCTGGTTTCTTATATGTGAGTGGGAATAATGTACCATCATGAGGAACAATTCTATGAAATGTAAGCACTTCTAAGACCCTGCCACCCAAAGGGAAGTGATTTAAGCATGTGCTTAACTTTCCTGTTGAAATTAATAGTTTAAATGTGCTTAACCTTGGCTAGTTGTGCCAACACTTGGTTATATTAAAAAACAAAACATTATGTCTATAAAAGGAGACAAATCTCAATATAGGCTTGTGTAATGTGAAATTATGCTATGGGATATTGTAGTGCTACATTTGGAACGGTTTCATTTGTTTTTAGACTTGTATATTATGTTGTGGCAGCCAGCTTGGAGAAATTATGGTGAAGGTCAGGAAAGAAATCTAATAAATAAAATAAATGTCAATGTTAATGTATCCTAGAATTGTAGCAATATTAGTATTAGGAGCAACAAACAAACAAGCAAACCAACAAACCAAAAGACCTACGGCATCATAAAACCTAACCAATTTTTGGGGTATGGGGTCTTGCATTTTTTGTATATATTAACACATTTCTGTCATTCTTTACAACATAGGTGTTCAAAATAGCTAATAATTTAAAAAATCAATATAGAGTAAATCTTGAATATTAATTTCAATAAAATCATAGTAACAGCATGAATTAGAGAAGAATCCCAAAATAAACCCTCACAAAGCTTTCCAAAAGGGCTAGGCAAGAGAAAATAGCTAGTCATCTGAAGCAGGGAGATTGTACGGTAATCTGATGTGACTCCCTGGTTAAATGCCTTAGTTTTGAACTTATTTTATTGTTTTAAATAATAAAATTTATGGGATACATGGCATGGACTGTGCAGGTACACAAACACAACCACACACACACACACACACACACACACACACACACTGTAGACATGCCCAGATTAAGAATTTTTGGGGCCTCAGTTTAATAGAAGAATGGCATAATATACTGCCTATTGCAATAAAGAAAGAAATCACAGCCATCCAACAAATTATTTAAAACCAACAATATATTCAAATCAGAAAGAAAACCTTCAAGCACAAATTAATGGGCAAAACAAAAGCTTTGAGGTCTTTAACAAAACCACTCAACAGAACAAGTTAGAAAAGACCTGATGTTGTGAGTGGATTGCTGTGGTCCATGTCTTCTGCATACTGTGGAGGTTTGGGCATTTTCAAATGCTCCCTCATGTTAGCATGCAAATAAAGAACCAAAGCCCTTCCTATATGCATTATGTTGAAAGCAAGGAGAAAGGTTTAGCAGTCATTTTCCTGGTGTTTAGCTGCAGGCAATTTAAAACTTAAGAGAACATTAAAAAAATGAAGACACCCCTGCTGTCTGTAGTGGAACAGACCACTGTAACCAAGGCTGGAAAAAAGCTATTGATTTTTGTTTCACTTAGTTTCTTATTTTCCCCAAGGTCACCCAGTGAATTTTGTGGCTGAGCTGAGAAATTGTGGATCTAGAAGACATGAAGGTCTATAAAGCTATAGTGTTATCAGCCTCATGGCAAATCCAGCCCTAATTATATGCATCATGAATGGACAACTTAATAAAAGAGTAATAATGCATCCTGACACTAAAATTCCCATTCAATATTTACCCTGAAATGATTGATCGAAATACCCAGAGTTAACAGCTTCATTGATATACATTTCCCATCTTTCATTATTGGTTTATCCACCAAGTTCCAATACTATGCATAAAGAACTTTGTATAAAGACGGTCCCATGTTGAATCTCTGGTGTCTTCTGGTAGGGCTGGGCACGACACACAGTCAGAACGTGCCAAGCACTGGAAATAAGTGAAGATGGATGGAATAAAGTCCTTTCTTCCAATCCATTGCCATTGGAGCATGTTTGCTAAACCAGATGGCTTATTTCTGAAGCTATTGAGTAGAAAGGATAATTGTAATTCAGTGAACCCTTTCACTGAATTTTCTAATAGTTTTAAGAACTCCAGCAAAACCAGATTCAACACTTTTAGTTCCTAATGAAGTTGTCGAAAGTTTCTTACCAACATCTCTAACCAAGCATTTGATAGAATAGGGTTACATGCAATTATGAATTTTACTTGTTAAAATATTCTACATGGGGTTTGCCAAAAATAATATTTTTTTAGGAATTCAAACATTTCTTTTGTGCTCACCGATAACCGTGCATCTCTACGTTTATTGCTTTGTGATCACCTTGGACTAACTTGGGGGGGGGAGTGTATGGACCTTTAAATCACTCTTTCTCACAAGAACCATTGCTGCAATTTAGCATTCCAAACACCAGCAGCGAAGGTAAAATGAGTCCAGAGGGACTGTGAGATACAGGCATATAAAACACAAAGGACAGGTCAGGGAAAGTCCTTTGTATATTTGCTCTTATGATGATATATTTTTGATGAACTCCAAAGTGTTTGGGTCTTGCAAACAAAAACAGAGGCATGTCTCAGCAGCACTCATTTTCCACAGAAAGATCGAACACCGCTGTCAAAGGACCAAGGAATTTATAGCGTTCTTAGTAACTTATACATTATTTTCAAAATACTCGCCGTGATATATAGAAGGGTATGTACGTGTAACCAGGTATTAACATCAAGAATGGAAGCAGCTGGAAGCCTTAGAAGAAATTATTTATGTTATTAAAGGGGTGAAAAGTAAACTTTATGGAATTGAAATGGAGGAATCGTAAGTACATGAAATGCACACAATATTAGTTGATTTATCTAGTTAGCAGTGAGGACAAATCACACACATTTTAGACAGTGCTCAGTAGAGAACTTTAGGTTTCAGTTTGAGGTGCAGGGGACCCAGAAGGGGAGAGTGAAATCCCCTGGCAAATGTTTGAATGGGAATAATGTATTAAAAATCTTGCTTGCTGCCCAGGAGAGGAGCTTTGCCACCCCCTCCCCTCAAAAACTTTCTATAGCAGTCTTCACTAATGTGCCCTCCAGATGTTTCAGCTGTGCTGACTGAAGCTGATGCGAACTGTGGTCCGAATTGTTTGGAGGGCATTAGGTCAGTGAAGGCTGCTCTAGAGTGATGAAATAGCATTTTTCTGATGGGGGCATCTGGGGCAGGTGAATGGCATTCTCCCTCTGGTGGCAATGATTTCTGCCAGCTCCCTGCCCACCCCCACATTTGCCCCCAATTGCTGAAATGCTCCACATTTTGCCATCCGCAGATGAGCTTCTGAAACTTGTGGGTGTGTATGTATTTTGAAGTATCTATATATATGTCACTTACATATCTCTGTATATTGCTTGCTTTGTACTTTTCTGGGATTCAGGGACATTGGTGTTAATATGGATGATTTAAATATGGTTATGGAAGGTTAAAAGCACAAAAAAGCAAGAAAAGTATGGTAAAGGAGTGGCCAGCAAAAATTTGAGAGATTGAGATATGCAGAACTGTGTGGTTAAGGTGTGGTAGACAAAAGATTGAGAATTTCAGAAAGAAGCAAGTTAGTTGGTGGTAAGGAAGAATATATGTTTAATATGTTTTAATTACAATGTTTATTTAACAATAATATTTGAATAAGCAAGTTGCTATTAATTACCTATTTAGAAATTGTACAATATCTACTTTTGATACGTATCTAATTTAATGGATTGGTATTTCTTAATATTTGTATGAATGATGTAAAGTGATGTTTCTTTAATTTAAAAAAACACACCATTTAATGAAGCAAAGAAGGAAAAAGACTGTTTTTAATTCAACCATCAGTTTATTTTTATTTTTCAATCAAGTTTTCAATTTTGAAATGCATTGACAATAAGCATATTAACTTGTTGCTATTGGTTGGCAACTAAATAAACTATACTTTTGATCAAGGAGCCCATGTTTTATGTATCGGCACATGAAGAATTGTAGGACTGAACTTTCTCTGTAGGGTTCATTTTCATAGCAGAAGTCCACATTTATGGAATGTAAGGACATAAGCATCTTCTTCAGTGTTTTATTTCCTACTGTGGTCAACCAGATCCCCATGTGACCCACAGTAAGGACACAGGAGCAACAGCCCTCACCTGGATTTGTTCCCTAGCGAGTGATATTCAGATGCATGAAAATTTCCCTGAAATAGCAGAGCCATCTTTTTTGGGGGGGGGTGAGGCACAGACAATTGCGCTTTTCACAGCAAAAGTGGTGTCTTTCCTTTCTTGGCAAAGCATTTCAGTAGAGAATGGGAGGAATCCTACATATCACTGCGGATCATCATCTCTCACAAAGTGGCTCCTCCCAGCCACTTCAAGGTAGACAATCCACACTGCAGATTAATATGTAGGCAATGGAGACCACGTCACTTTGAACTGCTTCCTCTAAAGTGGGGACATGCAAAATGAGGAAGCCACTCCTTACCCTCTCTCGAAAAGAAATTGTCATATTGGTTTGTGCTTCATACAGCAGGCTGCAGATGGGGCAACCCTTGTTCAACTGCCTCAAAAATTGTCAAAATATTTGTTGCTGTTGTCGCTGCTTAGCTTCAGAAGTCAAGTACTCCACGGTTTCTCCCAATAGAAAAATAGCTTTTAAATCAGGCTGTGTGCTAAATGGTAATGATTCCGTTTTATACACTTTAATTAGATGTCTTAACTTAGAATTACTTTTTTAAAAAATTATGTAGATTATTTTAGGGGACTATAGCTGATCTTAATAAGCTGTAGTCTGTACCCGTGAACCTTATAAAAAGACCTATTGAAATCAAAGGGACTTGCTTTTGTGTAGACATGTATGGAATTGCATTGATAACAAAAAAAAAATATTTCAATTTTTACCTTTATTCAAAGATTTAATTCAACTGTTTGTTTGGTAGGACTTTGGCACCACTGCCATGCTCATAATGGTGGTTCTCTGATGGCAGTCTCCCTACCGTAATGCCGTCTACAAGTGACAGATGAATAGGGAACACTTGCAGCAAGCATAAAGAAAACAAACTCATATTTCCCTTTGTCCCAACAAAGTTATTCTGAAGGTGGGAATTCTACATGCGCTTTAATGAACAAAACACACACCCCTTCCCCTTTTCAGTCAGATACATATTTGATATGGAATTTTAATGTCTCTTGTGGGCCAGCTGATTATCTATTTTGGGCCTGGAAGAATTCTTTGATCTCACTTTGGCTAAGGGCATGGGAGGATTTCTGTTGCTGTTGGCTTTTCTCTTGGAGCATGAAACTCCTCATACTTGTGATGTTCAAGAAGGGATGGTGCCAAAATTTGGGACCTAGGGAGGGGAGAGAGATCAAGAGTGAAGTGCTCCACTTTGGAAAAGCCAGGTCAAGCCAAACTCAGCTCATAATTGGTACAGCTTGAAGCCAGCCATCCCCAGCCTTCCCAGGGCAGAGAGGGGAAGAGCAACCACTCCACACACCACATGACGTGTATCTTTGGAAATAGTGGAATTTCCTAAGTGGTTTGTGATATGACTTGGAGACCTGCTGTTCAACGGAAAAAACCTCAAATATTCCGCTGGGCAAGCTTGGGGCACTCCTAACTAGTTCAGCATCTCAATCTTTGAACTTCAACTTGTTAACAATCTTCTTCTTTGTATTTTAAACTGACCACAAAAAGAGAGCATTTGAAAAAGCCTAAAAAATGCTTCTTGAAAGACTCACATAAACTTGCCTTGTTGTGCTTCCTTGCTGTTTGGTTAGCTCTCTTTGGCTGTTGCTGCACTGCCATTTGCCGGAGGTGCCATTTCTTCTACTGATCGAATTAGATTTGTCTATGTAACACCATAAAGAATGTGTGCTTTTATTTAAAATGCATCTCTGGGTTATTTGTGGGGCATAGAAATTCGTTCATTATTTCCCCCCCCCAAATATAGTCCGGCCCCCCACAAGGTCTGAGGGACAGTGGACCGGCCCCCTGCTGAAAAAGTTTGCTGGCCCCTGCTCTTGAGAGTCCCATGGACTGCAAGAAGATCAAACCTATCCATTCTCAAGGAAATCAGCCCTTAGTGCTCACTGGAAGGACAAATCCTGAAGCTGAGGCTCCAATACTTTGGCCACCTGGAAAAGACCCTGATGTTGGAAAAGATGGAGGGCACAAGGAGAAGGGGACGAGAGAGGACTAGATGGTTGGATAGTGTTCTCGAATCTACCAACATGAGTCTGACCCAACTGTGGGAGGCAGTGGAAGACAGGAATGCCTGGCGTGCTCTGGTCCATGGGGTCATGAAGAGTCGGACACGACTAAACGACTAAACAACAACGAGACACTAAAGAAGCTAATTCTAAGCAAGGGCAATGTCCATTACAGAAGTGCTGTTTTCACTCCTAGTTATCTTAGTTTATCCTTACTGAGATTGTATTTATTCATTTATTGTTATCCATTGATTTAGAATTAAAGTTTTTGGTTTTTTAAAAAAGAATATTTATTGATCACCCAATCAAAAATGTTCTCTGGGCAAAACACAGAGAGTTTACTTAAAATATTAAATCATTAATATTTTCAGCAAGAAGAGCTGCAAATAAATTCATGATGCAGTGCTGCCACCACCTCCAGAATGCCAGATACCAAGGCAAGTGTGTGCCCACCTTACCTGGATGTGTGTGGTACAGCTTGACCATGTGCCGAAGTAATTGCTTTGATAGCATCCCCTTGTCAAAAAAATTAGCACAAAGCAAAAAAAAAAATAGATGACCCTGAAAACTCTAAAAGGGCAGAGAAGTTTTCACAGGGAAAAATTTTTTGGGCAAATGACAGACACACAACCAAATTTTTGGTCAGCCCTAATTCTAATAAAGTCACAATGTGGTTTTTAAAAAATGTTCAGTTATGTCCAGTTGTTGTTATGTCAGCTTATTGTTATACTGGTTACTCAATGTTTTATATTCTTGGTAACAAGTAAAATACAGTGTATTTCTTGGAAACCAGCACTCCCACCCTCCATTGGTCTATGAAAAACTATGTAAGAAATCACTGAGTTCAATACACCGTAATTTAGGTGCACTTATGTCCAATTGAAATAAATGAAAGTATACTAATTATATTATGTTCCATTCATTTCAGATGGTTTTAGGCACACCTAATGTGCTGGATCACACCCTGTATTACCATGAATAACATCATCCTCTCACTTTCAAGGACTTGTTTTAAGGTAAAGTGGGTTTGGTTATTCCAGAATTAGAAGAAATGGGATTGCACTCTCAGTGAAATTGAATGAATCATCTAAGTAAGGGTCCTGTTGCATCCATTGTATGCAATCTATATTGAAAATAGAAGTGAAGGCAATGAAAACGAGTATATACTTTTCTTGTGGAACTCAATAGGCACTTTAGCTCACGTTTGCATGATGGAATATGATCACTATTATATTTCTGGTAAGCAGTAAAATATATGTACATAAACAAACAAACAGAAGGCTTAGTTCATGTAACAAAAAACTGAATTGTAATACACAGATTTTTTCGGGGTGTGTGTGTGTTGGTGGGATGAGGTTGCCAAAGTTTCTAAAATGGGTGAAGGAGTTTTAAAACAGTGGGGTACAAGGAGGCAATTCCCTAAGGGCTGTTTTAATGCCCTTAATATGAGGTGGAGTGGATAGAGATTTTGGGCTTTAGAACTGGGAATTCCAGGATCAAATCTCTTTGGGTATAAAGCGCCCTGGGTGGCTTCAGGCAAGGCAGAGTTAGCCTAGTGCACCTCACAAGGTGTTATAAAGAGAAACAGGATATGCTCTTTGTTGTACACTGAACTCCCGAAACGCTATAGCGTTTTTATAGAAAAATGCCAAAGCAGGCAGCGCTTGGAATATGTTTTCCATTTTGAAAGGTTCTTATTGACTTAATTGTTGAACTCTTCTGGAATATTTCTTTGTGATCAATACAATTGCAATTAGTATTTTGACAGCAATAAAAACGTCTAAATTAATTCTGGGAAATCTAACACCGAAACTGAGTTTTGCATTTCCAGTTTCCCAGTGACACTAGTTTGCTACCACAATTTCCAGCCACCACTTCCGCATATACACAGAAATGGTAGATTTTGAAACTCTGAAACAGTGATCGCTTTGAAAGATAGACACACACTAGAAAAAGGCTGCAGCAAATCACGTATTGAAAGAAAGTAGCTTCTGATAATTCATCTCCTGATATTTTGGAATACAGTATCTCACTTTCTTGCTAAGGAAGTCAGCAGACTGTACAATAATGTTTAGTCTGCATGTTGCCCAGTAATCTAAAATACTGCAATTACAGGGACTATCTCTAAACTATTGTTTCTGGTTTGCAGTATCTTCAAATATTAGTTCTAGTGGTGTTTTCTGTCTTAATATTGTTTCAACAACAATTTATTTACTATGTGTAAACTGTCTGGGAAATTTAATGGGCATCATCTTCCATGCTATATTTTTAAGGACTAGGGTGCAAGCCTTTTTTATGCAATCAGAATTTTATTTTTCATGGGTGCACACCCACAAGTACTGTGATTGAATGGCAACTAATTTAATTTGAACAACCTAATAAAAATAATTCAACTATGTCTAATTTTTTTAAGTGAAAATGGTTATTAAAAGTTAGGTAAATGTATTTTCTGAGTAAGGATAAGGCCTTAAATGCATGTTGACAAAATTGATTGTGTTATGATTTGCTTTGAACTGCTGGTTTCATCAGCACTGTTCAGCTGAATAAACACCCTGGGCATTTTATGTTTCTTCGGACTCAGCCAATGTAAGTGGATACACTGAATTTTAGTACTGTTTTTCATTTGTTTTGTAGATGCTAAATGATTGTTTTTGTTCTTTCAGTCTATATATTTGCTTGTCGGAAATAAAGGATACCTTTGAATCCCCAGCAATTTCCTCTCTTAAAAGTCAGTTTTGTTTCCCAATGAATAGAATTTCTTTTGTCTATTTTCTTATACACATTAAGATTTTGCTCTGATCTTTCCTCGTTGTAACATTTGTCCATAAATATTTTAAAATACAAGATTTTTCAAAGTGGTGATCACTGCAGTACACAATGGATAGTTTGTTTTGGCAATCAGCAGTACTGTTACTGTATGCTTTTAGAATTTGATTTGTCATAATTTAAACATGTATTTTTGTTCAGTACTACTGTATCCAAGGAAACCATCAATTAAAAAGTACCTAGAAGGTATACATATATGACTACTTAAATAACATACTAAATATATACTAATCTCAATTTATAATTGCCTGCCATCATTATATGACAATTTTTTAAAAAAAAATTGAGCAAGCTCTATTTTAAAATGGTGAACTTTGGATTTGATACCTTTTACTTCTGTCTGGTTTGTGAACTTGTCAATTCATCGTCTTAGGGACGTGAGAAATAGGTTTGGGTTTGGGGCAAAGATAATCCATAAAAATCCCCAAACAGAAATCAGACTACTAAATGGCTGCAGCAATAAATTGTTCTTTCTTACATACTTGTTACTGTGATTCTTCCAAAAAAATTCCAAGTCCCTTACTTAAAGTCATAGGAAATACGACTCTTGGTGTGGAGGGTGTCTTTAAATTAAGAGGTGCAATGATGTGATGTTAAAGATAATTGATGGCAAGGTGAACATATGTGACACGATTTCAGTTTTTATGAATAAAGAAATCTCACTTTCTGTAAGCACGAAGAGCTAAACATAAGAGTAAGTCCAAGAGCGTGTGTGATTTTATTTTGTAAAATTATGTATATTTAAAATACTTAAAAAACATATCATGCAGCCTTTTATTTCTGTAGATGTAATTGTTGTTTGCTTTCTAACTCTGATAGTTTTATGCTATGGATGCACTAACTCTGCAGTTGTGATCACCATGCATGTAAGGCATACAAGGTCATTCTTAAATCATACTTGAATATAAAGCGTGTTAATTATTTTCAGCAATGAGTTACCTGTTTTGCAGAAGCTCATTGAAAGAACAAGTTGAAAGAATAAAAAAAATAAAAAATAAAGAGTGAAGTCAGAACTACTTATTAGCTCAACTAGAAGTCTCAGGATGCACTTTTGGAAAGATCAAACCAATCTGTTGGATGAGTGAATTCAGCTTGTTTTTATTCACCCACGCACTTAAAATGACTGATGTGAAATTCTGAATTTCCAAATAAACATTTTAATAAAGTAAGAAACATACAACTATACTTCAGGAAAGTAGTGCAAGAGGAGCAAATGTTTCACTGTGATGTCATTCAGCAATGGCCTCCCAATATTAGTCCAATCAATGTTTAAAACACATGGAAGATCCAGTAAGAAGTATACACAAGTGTGATGGTGCAACTTCAATGTTTTTGGTAAATACAATTATGCAAATTACTGCTATATAAATGTATTCTCAAATGGAACTAGGAAATTTGGTTAGGAAATGTTAAATGATGTAACTTTTTAATTAAGTACCCAACGAAGTGTTTACTGCTGATTCTGCTCTTGTTTATTTTATACTTCCTAAAAGTGTACTTGGTACTCATTGATTGTATAATAAGTTTGGATTTGTGACAGCTTATTCAAGATAGGGAAGGCACATCTGATTTATTACTAGCGTGAAGTTTGTTATTATGCAAACCAAAAATATTTGTTTTAGGACAAAACATGCAGAATGGAAGGTCTTGGTTATTTATCTGATTAAATGCAAAAATGAGATTGCATGCAGGATGATGTTGTGTGGTGGAAGAACTTATTTTACCAGTCACTTTCATAACCTTTAAAAAGCCTTAAATAGTACATATGAAAAACACATTCATATCAGGTTCCCCTTAGGGAATTTTCTTTGGTTTAAGAAAATTTTATTAAAGATTGGCATTGCAAATAACATTTTTCATAACTATATGTAGACCTGTTAAATTTTTTATTAAAACTGGAGTTCGGCCTGTTCTTTTTCATCATTCTATCAGATATTAAACTCTAGAAGCAGCTGTAGGAAATAGAGAAAGGGATTTTCAAAGGGATTTGAGTCTCCCTGTCTCTGTGCCTTTAGTGATCATATTATCATACCTATCACACATAACAAAGCCCTAAATCTGTAATTCAGATAAAGTAGTCAGGACTTTGAAATACAAAAATCCAAACAGATGCTGTAACATTTTTTCCCTTTTTCTCCCCCCTCTTCCTTACGCTGGTTCTTTTAACTTGGAATTTGTAAACCTGAGCTGGCGTTCCACAGATTTTTTTGTATACTAACATATACTAAAGGCCATTATTACTTGTTTGGGAAGGGGGAGAGAGAGCGAGAGAGAAAGAGAGAGAGATTTAATTAAAAAGGTACATTTGACTATATCTGCAGCAGCTCCATTTAAAAATCCCAGAAAAGAGTTCAGCTAAACCACTAAAGGTTAATAAGACGGGATGCTAGAAGCTTGTTTTGAAGTGAGTTATGTAAGCTTAAACCCACTCTGAAGGCAATGTCTGGCTGCTCAGCAATGTGGGGGTCTCATTTCACGAGGACACAACTCAGCATAAAGGAGTGCTAAACTGGTAAGTGTGGACACAATTTTCTGCTGCACAAAAAAGTGCAGTGCGATGAAAGTTGACTAGGGTTAGCTCTGGATGGGAATACAAAAGGAATTGGCTGAAAAGGACTTTGGATCACTTCTGTGAGATTATTTCTATTGACAAGGGTGGCTTGGGAATTGGAGGCTGGGGGGACAACAATCACTGTATTGTGAAAAGTTAGTCAAACTTCCAGTCTCAATTTCAAAACCTGCTTGTAAATGAGAGCAGTAGCATATATATTTATTGTAACAGTGCCTTCTGCTGGTCACACCTCATTTAAGTCAATGTGCCTCATGGCAATAAAATGCATTTTCTCCTAAAGAATCGTCAGATGCAGAGTATTCCTCATTATTAGCCTGTCTTTTTAAATTGTTGTCAAAAGGAAAGTGATGTGCATATAATATTCCTCAGAGTACTGCAATGTATGCTGTTTTTAATTCTGCAGCTAGGGAGCATGTACATTCGATAAATTTACTTTACAGGAGAAAGCACTATCCAAAGAGGAAGTATGAAACTTTCACATTCTGAGATGAAGTTAGCTCATGTTTCTTTCATTTTGACAGAGATCCAGTGCATTTAACTGTTATATTTTTCAACCAGAATTCTTTTTGCCATAGGTGTTACTGGGTTAAGCTTTTCAGCAGAATTAGGTTTTTGAATACTCCATGCCCTGGAAAGAAAAGCATAAAAACCATGGTGATTAGATTTCTGAAACTTACATTTCTGTACATTGATATAGGAATATCTGTGCATATATTTAAACTATTTCATAATATATTTGATTTATTAAAAATGTTAAGCAGAAAATAGTTACAAAGGAAAAGGCCCCTACCATCACTCTACTTGAAATTGGCACCATTACAACTAAAGAGAGAAAATTCTTGAACAGTCAATAAATTAGATTTTTCTAGGAACATGCTGGTCAAGAAGCCATGTATTTCATAGATACTGGAGCTAAAATTTATGATAGGGAAAAATAGATCAAACTGATGATGGGTATGTGCATAATTGTTTATGGACATCTATGTATATATGAAATTTAGCAGGATATTTGGTTATGTACTTTGTATAACAAATACAATTTCTAAAGCTGTTAAAGTGATGTAAACGAGATGCATTTAATGCAGCAATCTAAATGAAAAGCCAAATATTTGGTTGGAATTATCCTGAACTGAAGATACTATAATGGTTAAAGCATAAATTTATTCAGATGAAAACACAGGCTTGTGCATTTGTCTTCACTAACATTAATGACTAGAATGTGCAGTGTGGGAATTTTTTTTTTATATTACTTTGGTTTTTCAAGAAGTCAAATCCTGCTTCAGTTGCCTGAGGCAACATTTTTAAGCACCTTTATTGCAGCACGGTTAAAAACCCAGATATCTGACAAAATGCATTCTACTTTATTACAAAGGATTACTTCAAAAAGCAGAATTCCGTATGTGGTAGGGGATAATTGAAGCAAGAAGAATCCCCTACTGTATGCTATATCAGACATAATTACACATAAATGCATACTGGTGTTGCATTTTAATGAGCCCATCCTGAGAAAGATGAAGACTTTCCCATCTTCATGAAATTTCAGGGTGCTCATTCCGCAACCCAACTAGAATCAAGTCCCAAATGCATTGCTGTTTGATTCTTGACTAAGGAATTGAAATATCCACTCCCCGGGTCCACAGAGGATTGCAAGTGTCCCTTACGGTCTCAAGTTCATGAATCTTAAGTCATCCGTAATCAAAGGCCGAATGACCCCTAGACAGTGTGTGTTTTAAAAAATAACCAGCAGCTATGTTGCGCGTGACATTAATTAAATAGTCACTTCTTAGATAAAACACGTAATCAATCTTGTGGATGAATGTACAAATTCAAACATGCAAGCGTCTATGAAGAAGCTCTTTTAGAAGACTGTGTTAAGGATGGATAGAGTAAGAATGAATCCTGCCAAAAGGCAAATGGAACAAGGCGAAATAAAGTGCTACTTGATAGAGAAAGGAATATTCGTGGTGGAATTAGTCCTTGTTTCCTATTTGAATATCACTATGGCTTGTAGAGAGTAAGTCATGAACCCCTTAAGCTCGTGTAGCCGCAGCATTTAAGTGAAGCTGGACTCACTGGCCATAACAACTCAGCGCACAGTCAAGCATGCTTAAGACAATGAATTTCAGTGGTCCTTAAGTGCATATAACTCTGTGCTGGGCTGTGGCCAGCCTTCTCAATGAAGATGCACTGTACATGCATCAAAGCTC
The DNA here is from genome assembly GCF_964270895.1 of Podarcis filfolensis. Lineage (NCBI taxonomy): Eukaryota > Metazoa > Chordata > Lepidosauria > Squamata > Lacertidae > Podarcis > Podarcis filfolensis. Next base: position 52,978,702 of record NC_139610.1, on the reverse strand, counting down.
CCAAGAGCTCGTAAATACACCAGGGCTTTGGAATTCACAACAAAGTTACCTCTATCTGCCCAGAGTTTTCTTCCCACTCACTCCAATCCAGAGTTTTCCTCATCCTCTTCCCCATTGTTGTAGTGAATGGGAAAGCTCATTCACCCTGAAGCACCTGTGGAGTTTTGTACTTTGGCCATTGACTATGATTGGACATGACGAGTTGAACAAGCTTATGACTTTTGCTACTGAGATAGGAGTGTAGATGCAGCTGTATGTACAAAACGGCAATGGCTATGTGTAATTTCCAAAGCGTCTGCTTGAAACTCTGGGATGGTGGTGGAGATAATTGAATATTATTAAATATAGCATTTATTTTCTATATCCTGGATGTGGATTTCTGATTCTATAGGTAGGCACATGTAGGTTTGATGGAACTCAGAGATAGGTATGGAAGAGAAATTTGGTTTAATTCACATTTAAAGGCAAACTTATTTAGTTCAGACTTTCTGGAATAATATGTGAACCAAAACACAACAATCCTTCAAAATTCAATTTCTCTGAATTTTGCAGTGCAAAGTAAAGTAATACAAGAATGCATATTCTAGAGTGTAGTATGTATAAAATGTATATCCTGGAAAATAACATACAAAAAAGGCATTATATTGGTGGAAATTGCTTTGCAAAAATGTGTATATTATAGAAAAATGCTTTTTAGAAAGTGCGTACCGAGAGAAATTCACAGTAAAATGTTAATGAATTTTCATGAGAAAATAGCAAACTGGTATGGAAATGTGGAGAAGTGAACTGAATATTGGAAAATATGAGAAACTGAAAGAAGCCAGAATTAACAGATTTCCCAAGCCCTACTCAGAGGTCTGGTTAAACTGCCCGCCCCCTGGTGTATAGTTTTTGCTCATAAAGTTCACCAGGACCTTTTCTAAAGGGCAATGCTGGGGAACTCACATAAGAAGGTGCCACACTGGCTGCATTAATGAGTGCCCCTCCACCAGAGGTCCCACCTTCCCTGTGGAAAGAGCAGCAGGAGTCTGCACTGGGGTTGATGGTATCAGCAAGGCGCCTATGAGCTTACCTGATCCAGTGGGAGTGACAAGAAGCCAGATTACTGCTAGGCCTCCAAAGGGGCAAGGCTTCACGCTGTAAAGGCAACAACTGCATTACAGTCATTCGAGTAGGTTATTTCTCAGGGGCTGTTTTTTGAACTGCCAATTTCCATCCAAACTGGCAACTATAAACACTTTGTAACATTAAGACATAGGTGCCTGACTTGGCTTATTTTCCTCTTCCCTTCCCATCCCTTTCCCCTTTCGTGTCATGTCCTTTTAGAGGTTAAGCTCAAGGGCAGGTATGGTTGTTTGCATAGGTTAGTAAGCCCCTGGCAGCTTTTCCAGATGAAAAGTATGGTATAAATACTTAGAATGAATAAACAAACAAACAACCAGCCACCCCAATCAGGAAACTTAAACAAAACAAAATCTACAATGGATGGCGGTGCCCTTTTGCTATGGCAGCACAAGCCACTGATAGCTGCAAGCAGCGCTAATAGCAGCATCCGAGCCCAACTGAACCTTAGTCAGATACCAGGTTGTCCTCCAGGCTCTCAGCGCCTATCACTTCCAAATTCTGATTGGCCAGCAGACTCAGAAAAGAGGCAGGATGAGAGGAAACAGTTTCAATTGGACACTACCAGAAGAGAGAAGAGAGGGAAAAGTTCTGATTGGGTGCTACTGGCAGAGAGGAGAGACAGAGAACAATTCTAAGTGGACATTCCCAGCACATGGACATGTGGAGACGTAGAGGAGAGACACGGAGGCAGCAATGAGAAGCTGTGTGTCTGTTCCTTGATGGAAGAAAGAAAGGTATGCTAAGGGAGAGAGTGAAAAAAGAGGGTTAGACCAGGAGTTGGAGGAGGAAGATAAAACACAGGATTCAGGTCAGGAAGAGGGAATAAAAAAGGAAATTGGAAAGTGATGTGTAAATGAACTGAAAAGTGTGGGATGAAAAAATAACTAACAGGCACATGTCTAAACATCCCACAAAAAAATCAGGATGAATGTGGGATGATTGCTCATTGACACATAACTGCCCCACAAATGAATCAGGATAAATGTTCAATAAATAGTTACACATAAATGTTTGCAACATGTAGCCCATTTTCCTTTTTTATACTTGAAAAGCCTTGGGCACTGGGGTGGGGGTGAGTTCATAGAAGAGGAAGGGGAGAGGGTTGCTTACCCTTTTCTCCAGCTGCTGTTTCTCTGTTCCAAAGAACTTCTAAGAAGACAAACACAGGATTTAAAACTCAACAGGAGGAAAAGCCACAGGGAGGGGATGTAGAGTAGGAAAACACTTATCCCTCAAAACCACCCACTCCCAATGCAGAGCTTTTGGGCTGCCGTTACATGCATTCTGCATGCAACATATTGTTTTTGGCCTTTAGATAAAGTCAGAAAATATCACACATATTTCCCCAAACATGGCTTACGCACAAATATTGCATAGAAGTGAAAGAGACATTGCCCGTGTATGAAATAGACTGGTATACTGTGCACACAAAATGCCAACAGTTTTATAGAGAAAGCATTTTTAAGTCACTTGTGCTCACTGCTTTGTGGTGTCTTGAGGCCATTGAGTCAATCTTTCTCAGGGCAAGTCTGCATGGCAAGGGTAAGTCATTGCCATTTAGCGCAGCATTTTTGCGAGCTAGTCATGTCCTTTTAGAGAACAACCATTTATAATGGCCTTCTCTTGTTTTTCTTTTCTCTCTCCCCCTATCAGTGATGTTGAAAACAAATAATAGACAGTAGCCATATAACCCTGCATGTTAGTTGTTTACAGGGAAATTTCCTCATCTGTGATGGAGTACAATCACTTCTCTTGCACTTTTTCTCAGAAATAATGCTGACATTGACAGACTGATCTGAGAGACATTTTTTCAAAAGGTCCTGTAAGGAAGAGCAGCCCTGATCTTTGCTAAATGTCTATTACGGATTCAGAGTTCTGTTAAACAAGATAGAAAAAGGGACACGACAAGGGTGCCCAATTTCCCCTTTACTTTTTATATCGGTCCTGGAGGTTTTGCTGAACATGATTAGAAGGGACCGGCTGGTTAAAGGTATACAGGTCGGAGCCAAACAGTATTTGCAGAGAGCATTTGCAGATGACCTAGTTTTGACGTTACAGGAGCCAGAATCTAGTACCAAAAGAGTTTTAGAATTAATTCAAGAATTTGGTCACGTGGCAGGATTTAAACTGAACAAGTCCAAAACTAAGGTTTTAGAGAAAAACTTAACATTGTTTGAAAAAGAGAAATTTCAGAATGAAACAGGTTTGACTGTGGTGAAGAAAGTGAAATATCTGGGGATTAGTATGACAGCTAAAAATTATTTTAAAATAATTATGAGAAATGTTGGTTAGAAGTGAAAACGGATCTTGAAATATGGTCAAATTTGAAGCTTTCCTTGATGGGTCGAATTGCAGCTATAAAGATGAATGTATTGCCTAAAATGTTGTTTTTGTTTCAAACATTGCAAATTGTGGACAAGATGGATTGTTTTAAGAAGTGGCAGAAAGACATTTCTAAATTTGTCTGGCAGGGCAAGAAGCCTAGGATAAAATATAAGATTTTAACTGATGTAAAAGAAAGGGGTGGATTTGCCCTGCCAGACTTTAAACTTTACTATGAATCAGCAGCATTCTGCTGGTTGAAAGACTGGCTGCTTCTTGAAAACACAGACATTTTGGACCTAGAAGGTTTTAACAACGTTTTCGGATGGCATGCATATTTGTGGTATGACAAGGTTAAAGCACATAAAGCATTTAAAAATCATATTGTTAGGAGATCTTTGTTTAATGTTTGGATCAGATACAAGGATTTATTGGAAAATAAGACCCCAAGGTGGTTGTCACCAATGGAAGCGAAAGCCCAGAAAAAGCTCAATATGGAGGCCGACGCGAACGCTTTCTTCAGGCTTTCAAAGGATTGCTGGGCCCCTTCCGTCCAGACGAACTTCTTTTTACTACTGAGACAATCTGTGATGGGTGCTGTTAAATGGGCGAAGTTCTTGATGAACTTCCTGTAGAAGTTGCTGAACCCTAGGAACCTCTGCACGTCCTTCCGGGTCTTGGGGGCCTTCCATTCCAGTACCGCCTGCACCTTGCTGGGGTCCATAGCTAGGCCCTTGTCTGACAACTTGTACCCCAGAAACTCGACCTCCCTTGCGTGAAATTGGCATTTTTCCAGCTTGACCCACAACTGGTGCTTCTGCAGTCTCTTTAGCACTTCCCTGACGTCTCTGACATGTTGCTTCTCATTGTCAGAATAGATTAAGACGTCGTCCAAGAATGCTACGCAGTTTTTGTACAGCAGGGACCCCAACACGGGGTGCATGAAAGCTTGAAAGCAGGCGGAGCCCGACTGTAATCCGAAGGGCATAACTAAGTACTCAAAGGCTCCCAGGGGGGTGAACATGGTGGTTTTCCATTCGTCCCCCTCCCTCATCCTGATCAAATTGTATGCTCCCCTGAGGTCCAGCTTGGTAAAAATTTTCCCCTGCCTCACCCGTGTTAAAATGTCGTCAATCCGTCAATCCTGGGCACTGGGAAGGTCACGGGTTCTGATACAAGGTTCAAGGCCCTAAAATCTACGACTAATCTGGGCTGATTAGTATCCTTTTTGTCCACAAAGAACACCGGACTGCCCCCCACCGCCTTTGATTCTCTTATGAAACCTCTTTTCAGGTTCTTGTCAATAAATTCCCGCAACTCCTGCATCTCCCTGTCCGACATGGCATACAGTTTACCCACCGGCAACTGAGCCCCTGGGAGTAGGTTGATTTGGCAGTCAAAGGGCCTATGGGGGGGTAGTCTATCCGCCTGCTTCTCGCTGAAGACCTCCTGCAGGTCAGCATATTGGGGTGGCACCTTCCCTTTTGGCTCCACAGCCACTCCAGCCACCCTGGCCACTGTCATCCTTGGGGTCCCCCCCATGCAGTGTTCCAAGCAGTAAGCTGACCCAAAGGTGACTGACCGCTGATGCCATGCCACTACTGGATCATGCAGTGCCAGCCAGCTCATTCCCAGTATTATTGGGGGTCCTGACAGTGTGGCTACGTGAAAGGCAATGGTCTCTGTGTGCCTGGAAACCCTCATTCTCATTGGCGGGGGCTGGTGCGTCACCTCCCCTCCCAGAAGTTCCCTGCCGTCGATGGTTGTCACTTGCAAGGGAAAATCCAGAGGCAGCAGGTGGAGTTGGTGTTCTAGAGCGAAGCTCTTGCTGAAGAAATTGCAGGAACTGCCTGAATCCAGTAGCCCCTTCACCTTGACTGGGTGCCCATTTGGGAGTTCTAGCACCACTTCTATGGCTATAGCTGCCCTGGGAGGGTCTGGTTGGGGCACTTCTATTGGTTGTTGGCTTGGCTGCCGCCCCCGCTGATTGGCAGCCAAGCTTGGCCGTTTCCCTGGGCCTGATGCATTTCCCCCTTCCCCTCACAGCCCACAGCTCCCACCATCCCTTGCCAGGCCTTTCTTTGAGTGCAGACCCTGGCAAAATGTCCTGGCCGTTGGCAGAGGAAACACTTCTTGTGGGTTTTCCAATCCTTTCCCTCCCTCTTGCGCCCTTCAGTGGAGTTTGAAACCTCTCTCTCTCTCGCGCCATCTATTTCCATTGGCTCAGCCAGCTGGGAAGGCTGCCTCGGTATTTCAGGAATGCGGTAGTCATGGTAACGTTCCCCTCTCCCTTCGCTCTTCTCCTGAGCCCGTGCTTCCTGTCTTGCTCCAATCGCAAGCACAGCCTTGGTCAGCTGGTCCATCGACTGCGGGCGGGGCGCACGGGAAAGCTCATCCTTGACCGTTGGGGACAACCCCTCCTCAAACAACACCTGAATGGGTTCAGCGTCCAGATTCCACCCAAGCCGGTGGATTAACATCGCAAAGCGCGACCAGTACTCTCTAACAGATTGGCTCCCCTGCTTGCACCCCATCAATTGCCGTCGAACCACATTTTGCTCCACTTCGCTTGAAAACATTGCATTCATTGCCTGAAAAAATTTCCTGACGTCTTTCAAGGCGGCATTTTGCGTTGCCATTAGGGGCCTGATCCATTCCCGCGCCCCATCCACCAGATGCCCCATAATGTAGACCACCCTCTCCCCATCATCCGCAAAGTCATCATGCTGCAGTTCCAAAGCGTACTCTATTTCCGTTCGGAATGCGTTGTAGTCCTGGGGCTTCCCCCCAAACTTGTGCACCAGCCCCGGTACCTTCCTTGCGATGGGGGTGGGTCTGACCTTGGTATCCTGAGCCCTCCGTTCTTCCAGCCTCGCCGTCAGCAGAGCCACATGCTGTTCTAAATCTCGGTTCCTCTGCACCAGATTCTGCACTCCAGCTGCTCGCTCCGTGGCGCCGGCTTCTCCGGTTTGACTCATTATGCTCTCCTGCCTGTCGCTGTGCACAAGCAACTTCAGGGACTGACGGATTGCTGTAATGGCTTTAGGGGTTGCTTGTGCGTAAGTTACCGCCGCTCTGGGCTAGGTTGCCTGGTTAAACTGTTTCTCGCTGGACAGCCATCCACTCCGTGGCTGTTCAGTCGCTGGCAGAATCCGTCAGTGGGCGTTTCTTGAACCTCTTCCAGCAAAGAAGTTCTTTGACGCCAAGTCGCTGCCTACTTTCCCTGCGCGGAAGTCTTCTGCGCAGGGTGGGTGTGGGCAGCGGAGGACCTGTGCTCTCCTCGCTGGTCTCCTGCGAAGAGTCCTGGAGCCTCCTCTCTGCTTCCCCCAACGGCCCCCCTCTATCCCTGGTGTTGCGCTGATTTTCTTCCCCAGCCGGAGACCTGCCTCTCTCCCTGCTTGGCCCCTCTCCAGCATCGCTGTGGAGCCTCGCCTCCTCCGCTAGTTCCGATGGCAGTTCCCTGACACATAGCTAGTGTGAATGATATGCTATAAATTTATCTCTGGTAAAGAATACATTTTACCCACACTCTTGAAAAAAAAAGGTCAAAAAAAGGAAATCCCACAAGTTGTTCATTTTCTAAATGGAAAAGCATAATTGCAGATTTTCAGGAAAGTTGTTGCTGTAAATCTCATAGGCAGTGTTTCTGTGATCATTCTTGGGCATCAGACAGGTATTTAACAGTTGAGTTCAGGTTGTCTAGGATAACAGGAATGCTGTTATGCTGAATCTCTCTGCTGCTGGGATGAAATGAGTTGTGACATACCAGTGAAGATTAAATTTGTAACAGAGAGAGCACATCTGAAACACTAGCTTATGATTTCACAGTGGCATTACAAGTCTTACTGCAGTATTTAAGCAGTTAGGAAGAATGCTTGTCATTAGGGTTTGAATTTTATAAAATAGGATTTTATTGTCTTTCTAAGAGCCGTGAAAGTGGCTTGCATGAGCCAAGCACAAACATTTCTGCTGCTGCTATGTTACTGCTGGTGAAGTCTTGCTTCACACTCCTGCATATAGAACTGTAATGCTTAAACAAGGCAGATGAATGTTGTTTCATCCCCACCCCTCAATCAGCCACTACTGTGGCTGATTTAAAATAACATTGCTGATGAGCTTGCGCATTTTTGCTGGTGAGATGAACAAAGAGGAAGCAACACACCCCCTCCATTGCCTGCTGCCCTTGGCCTCAGCTTACATTGAAAGATCATATCTCCAAAAATGGACCCATCTTGTACAGTTATACATAGATTTCCTTCATTTAGAAAACAAGGCAATTTGAGCTGTAGTTTCTGTTGTTACGCTAAAGTTTTCTGATGCAGCATTGGCAGTATATGTGTCTTTGCATCTTTTCATGTAAATAAATGCTGCTAGGTCACTAGGTTATTGAAAGTAGGACTCCTTTGAACCAAAAAAGAAAAAGAAAAAGATTTTCAGTTGATAAGCCACTTTTTTTTTTAGATGGTTAAAAAATTGTATTTGCTATATAGAAGCCCCTTGTGCCTTAATTGCATTTTAATGTAAAGTGTTCTGAGGACCTGGGGGTGGGGCGCGCGCGCACACACACACACACACACACACACGTGTGTGCTCATTTATTTAAACAAATATGATAGTATGATACTTTCAGGCTGCCTAGTAAGATAAATTGCTCTCTTTCTAACATGCATAAATCATGCACTCTTTATTCAGTTGTCATAAAAATATGGTGTGGATTCAAAGGCATACAAAAGATTGTAGCCCAATACACACTTACCTGGGATTAAGTCCTAATGAACTCATTGAGTCTTGCTTCTGCGTAAACAGAACTGCAGTGTTACACACAAGCAAAAGGAGCCGCTCCAATTGGAGCTTGCTTTTAAATCCAAATTCTTGAGCTGCATGATGACTAAATTAAGGTTTTAAAAAGTGGCTCTTGTATATGTCCCATTGTTTTTATTAGGATACACATCTGGGTAAATTGTGTGTAGGGTACAGCCCAGTTTGTTACTCTATGTAACAAACTCTTGATGGGTTTTTAATCCTAATTTATAAATAATTTCCTTTTGGAATAAATTATGATAGGACTATATTAATACAACTTGGGATTTCCAAGGCGCCTAATTGAAAAAGTTTACTTTAAGACACATTATTATTATTATTTGAGGCAATATAATCTTTTAACGACTCCGTCTGGACACCAACAGGTTAATTTCTCAAGGCGGGTTGGGTTTTATGCTTATATTTTCTTAGCCCTGGTCAGGAGAAGTGCCTTTGCTTGCTCTTGTGTTCTGCCAAAGTGATAGGGTTTCATTTGTTTGAAAATCTAGCACATCCCAAGAGGTTACCTTGGTGTAGATTTCTTTCTCTCTGTATTAAATCGCTTATTGTCACAAACCAGCTAGTGCTGCTGGGCTTTGAAAAGAACTTCTAAGAAGGTTTGAGGGGGGAGCAGGAGAGCTTCTGTACTGAAGGGTTTTTCAGCCCTGCAGACTGGAGTACAGTTTGCAGCTGTTTGACTTGCGACAGTGATACGGATCCAATTGTATGCCGTACGCTAAGGAGCCATGGATGCAGCTGGGATAGAAGTTATAAATTTTGAAAGCAGTGCAGATTTGGGGCATTAATTGGCCACTAATAAAAGGAAACTCGGCTGCTTCTAACTGTGGGAGTCTGAAGCTTTGTATCTGATAACAGGAATTCAGTTTTAGTGATTCAGACCACGACTAATTGAAATATGAGGCATAGTGATCAAGTTTAGCTTGACCACCATCATGTACTCAGGGTTGGGACTGTGTGGCGACAAGGTAGCATTTATTACTTATTCTCCATAACAGGGCCTGATTGAATTGTCTGGCTGCATTGTCAGCAGAGGTCCAGCTATGTTTGGAACAGCTAATTAAGTCATTAATAGTGGAATCATATAAATGTCTACTCATAAGTAAGTCCCACTGAGTTCAATGAAGCTTACTCTCTGGTTAATGTATAGGCCTGCAGCCTAAATGAGAGGTCAGATCATCTAATGTTTGCCTACTAAATGGCAAAATATTTATGCTATTCTTTTGTAAATTCTGCATTTTTAAAGAGGGTTGTTTTAGTAAGAAACATGATTTTTTTTTGCTCTGGAGTCTGCCCAAAGGAGCAAACCATTCTGAACCTGTTTTAAACTGATTTAAATGCTATGCTTAGCTTGCTTTTGATAGGCATAATTTCTATCTCTAACAGTGCAGTCCTACCATGTTTACTCAGAACTAAATTCTACTGAATTCAGTTAGGATTACTCCTAGCCAGGTAAATGGGATTAGGATTGCAGCCTTTGTGAATATAGCTAAATTCATGATGCCTAGAGTAATTTTGAGTTATGGCAGCATCACCGCATCCCTGGTAGAAATGCCAAGGTTAATCCTGAGACCTTTTGCATGCAAAGCATGCATTTTGCCACTGAGCTGTGTTGCTTACCCTTTGGTTCTTGTCTGCTAAAGAAAATAACATGAACTGGTGGCTTGCTAGTCAGCTTAGTTTAGTTAGCTGGTTTGTGCCATCTCATGTCTGCAAAATGTTTCAGTAACATAAATCAAAACATGATCCAGGGAAGGAAAAACAATGCAATCCAAATGGAACCAAGAATAACAACAAAACAGAGAACTGGCAGAAAAGAACAGCGAAGGGAACATGAATTAGAAACTGAATGCATGTCAAAACAGAAGTGTTTTGACTGGCCTGAAGAATGCCGGAAGGGAATGGGACAAATGCATTGCTCCTGGAATGGCATTGCTCAGCTCCAGGGCAGCAGCCAAGATGACCCTCTTTCTCAAGGAGACTAGCCTAGGCTCTTAATGTAATGGCACCTGAGGCCAGTCCCCCTCAGTCAATGTAAAACCAAGGAGAGGTTCTTACAGGAGCAGGTGTTCTACAAGATAGAACATTCAGGGATTTCATACCCTCCAAGCATCCCAATGTTTCAAGGACAGTTCCGGAATTATGAAAACCATTCCGGCTTTTCTCAGAATGTCCCTATTTCCCCCACCAGTGCTGCCGCCGGCAAGCTCAGCAAGGAGGATGAGCCAGTGCTTGTCCTACTGAACCTAAGAAAAGCCCTGCTGGATCATGTGAGTATGCTTTTCTCACAATGGCCAACCAGACGCTTATGGGAAGCTTGCAAGCAGAACCTGGGTGCTCTCCTGTATCGGGAAGCTTTTAATGTGTGCTGTGCTGTTGTGTTTTTGTATATTCTGTTGGAAGCTGCCTAGAAGCAGCTGAAGCAACGCATTCACATGGGCAGAGTACAAAAACCATCATCCTCATCCCCCTTGTGATTACCAACAGTGAAGGTAGAATATTCATTATTATTTTCATTAGTTCAACCTGAAATTGATTATGGGTTTTGGTGCTTGCATGCAAATGTCACCACCTAAGCATGTTGCTCAGGTGTTAATTTCTGTAACCCTTTCCTTTATGAAGGAATAATTCCTAATAAGAAGCCTCTTGTTGCTTCCTGTTGGTACTTTGTACTTACAGCCCATTCTTCACAAAAATGGTTCCTGGGCAGGTTATAAAAAAAAGTACGATAGACAATTAAAATAATAAAATACAACCCATAGTCTAATCTTGAGTTCCTCAAAGTGGTCTTGTCTTGTATCTGAAAATGTAGTTGCCACACCTGTCCAAAGTTGGTCAAAGTTACCACAGGCCAAAGTTGTCACCTGAGAATCCATTTTTCTTTCACTGCTTTTCAGCTGGTGGATCAGTACCCCAAAAAGAATTATGGATCAATTGTAATAACCATGGGCACATTTATCATTCTGTCCTATTACCTTTTTCACAATTGTGGTGGAGGCAGAAAGTAAGAGAAAGGGGCTTGAAGAAGGGCAGATTTTAATTTATTTATTGGACATTTTTAATTACACCTTTTTGGCATAAATGCACCACTCAGGGCAGGTTACATCATATGAAATAACCATTTCGTTAAAAACAATATAAAACAATTATAAAAGGAAGCAGTTAAAACAATCATAACATTGATTGTTTTTCACCTGCTGGAATAGAATGGTTTGCAATAACTGGTGAAAAAACAGTGAGGAAAGGCATTTCATGGGGCCCTTCAAGTGTTCCATAATTTTGGTGCAACCTCTGAAAAGATCCCCTCTCTCCTCTCACCCACCCAGGCCTCTACTCCATGCAGGACACAGAGAAGAACCTTGCAGCCTTTGGGAACAGGCATGATGGTATGGAAGGAGGGAATTCCTTCTGTTTCATGGGCATGAACCATTTAAGGCTTTATAGTGTGTCCAGAAGCAAACTGGTAACCTGTGCAGCTGCCACCAGATCAGTGTAACATGATCCCTTGGACCAGCACCCAGGAGCTCATAATAAAATAAAAATCTGAATCCCATGGGCTGAAGGCTGCTATTTCATCTAGGAGCTGAAAGATCACTTCTAAATAGCAAGAAAAAGAATATTGGGAAAGATAATTTTTGAGCTGGGAGGGAAAGGGGTCAAGCGGTTTTTCCTCACCTGTCTTTCCACCACTTACGTCAGGGATGGGGTACCCATGGCCTTCCATCATCCTGGACCATGGGACATGCAAGCTGTAGCCGACAGAATTTGATGTTTGACAACAGCTGGAAGGCCACAGATTCCCCACAGCCAACTGGTAGACTCACTACCTCCTTGAAAATGATATAAATAAACAATATGTAATGTGACCATTGGTTTTGTCTAATTCATGCAGCACTTTACATCTCAACACACATTCATAAAATACAAAGTGAATGATTTTCTGTTTCTTATTCTTCGTTGTCATCTCCCATTAATAGTGCAGTAGAGGGGGAATAGGGAGCCATTTCTTTAGAATACCAATTTATAAAACCAGAGGGTTTCCCCCCTTCTTCTGGCAGCTAACCCCTTTGATTTCTTACAAGCTACAGAGTTGTAATTCTTCAGTGAAAACAGCCAGAAGCAGAACACAAAATGACCTTCAGCAACACGACTGGATGTTATGATAAAATATAATGAGATAAATTTTGAAAGAGACAACTTTTGACTGAAAAATTATAGCACTTATAAGATGAAAACTTCAGATACTTGAACAAAATGTTATCAGTGCTTGAAATCCAAAGGAATATATAATTAAATGTCATTAAGGGGGTCTCTTTCCATGTTGTTTATACAGTAAAAACTCTATGGAAATGATGTTAGTTTCATTTTAAATTGTCAGTTTGGTTCATGAGCTTAATACTTGTATAGAATTTCCTTTCTGCTAAATTCTTTTTTAAAAAAAAAAACCCCAAACCCTACCTTACACACATTGGCTGAGCTGGGACAGAATATAGTGCCTTCCAGATATTGGAGGACTACAACTCCCATCAGCCCCCACCAGCATGGCCAATGGTCAAGGTCAAGCAACACCTGGAATGTACTACATTGTCTATCCATGCATTCAGTCAGCTGTGGAGAACCTTTGAACTACAACTCCTATAATTGGCCATGCTTGCTGGGGCTGATGGGAGTTGTAGTTCACAAACATCTGGAAGGCCAAAGGTTCCCCACCCTGGCACTAAACTATAGTTTGGCAGTACTGGATTTCCTGAACTTGCAAATTGGGTTCTGAATCATATCTCGTGGTTCCAGCATGCATCCCTAGTTCAAGCACAGAGCTCATTCCTGATCCTCCTAGCCATGATTTGGAGGACGGGAAACATTCCATCTGAACCTTCCCCATGAATGATATCAAATCAGCTTAACTTAATTGGGAGTCCCGATGTTTAAGTACTGTATTGATAGATGTAAGAATTGCTGTCTCTGCAACCATTCATAATTTTATAAGCCTGTCGTCATTTTATTCTAATCTAAAACACCTCAAACTCTGCAGCCTTCCTTTATAGAAAAGTGTGCTAAACACCTTGATAATTTTAGTTGAATTTCTGCATTAAGAAAAATTTCTATTTTTGTTTGAATGGAATGACCAAGATTGTACAGAATATTCCACATGTTAACAGACTGCAGATTTATAAATTGGCATTATTCTTACTGATCTCAACTGCTGAGAGAAACCTTGTAATGAGCTAAAAAAATTGTTTTGTTTTGTTTCTGCTGTGCAATTCAACATACAAAGAATATATGGGACTGAAATTAATTCTGTCCACTCACTGGGTATGATTGACAAGTATTCTAGAGGATGTCATGTTGGTACATGAAAATAGCATAAAAATATAGCTATTCTTAAGTAAATATTTATTATTCTATTCATCTGATAGGAGCATTGCAGAGTTTACAGGAGGTTCAGATGCATTGCACCCATGGATTGATAGAATGTATGCAGACATTGCAGGGCTGTATGGATGAGCACAGGGTGGGGAATTCCCCCCCCCCCCAATGTTCCTGAACTACAGCTCTGATCATTCCTGGCTTGCTGGAATCATGGGGTTTTTAGTTCAGCAACATCTGGAGGGCCATTGGACTAGCCCCACATTTCCTCTATGGGCTAGTCTCCTATCAATGCACGCAGCAGCCACACCCTCTGCCACCCACAATTTCAGCCAATATGTGAAGTGGCTCTTTGTGTTCTGAGTGTCAGGGGCAGTTGGAAGCAGAGAGACATCTTCCTGCCTCTGAGTCCGTATCACTGCAGGGCCAGAGATGAGCCATTGGCTGTCTATGACAATGGACTGGGTAGGTTCCACCAGTACATATTTGTAGCTGGTAGGTGCATTTGTGGTCCTCTGCAAAGAGTACTTTGCATGCCCTGTCTCAATGGGGCCATTTTACATGCAAATTTCAGCTCACAGGACCTTTGTCAGGCTCCTGGTGGATCCATTCTGAGTTTAGCCCAGCTTGGCTACTTCCCCTTTATCACAATTGGCAGCTATCAGCTATCTTTCTCTTATGGCAATTCTGCCCCAAGAATCATTTTTGAGCTACAAATCAGGTGTGCCATGGTTTCCATTTTGAACATAGACTCTGGCCTTGTATCAATCAGCACCAATCATGCCCAGTTTTGTCTACTTCAACTCAGTGGTGTAGCTAACCAATTGGGTGCCTGGTGTGGGGGTGTGTCCTGCAGCCAGGGGCGGGGCAATCTGCGCCCATGGGGGTGGATCGAGCCTCTCTGATGCTTGGAGCCTGTCCGACGCCTTCCCCTCAACTGTACGGTGGCTGAGGGAGAGGCATTAGGCAGACACAAGTCCCACGCTGCCATTTTAGGCAGTGCGAAACCTGCAGGCACCTAACACGTCACTCCTAAAAAGTTTCATGAGCCCTATTTTTTTTAAAAAAAACTAATTTTGTCCCCCCCCCCCAGGTGATGACACCCAGGACACACACCCTGCACCCCTTCCTCCTCCACTGCTTCAACTGTCAATGGTTCTCCAAGTTCTCAGACAGAAGTTCTTCATATCCCCTACTACCTGATCCTTTTTAAAGTAGATATGTCAGGGGATTGAACCTGAGACCTTCTGAATACAAAGTGCATGCTCTAACGCTGAGACGCAGTCCTTTTCCTGCTACTGTTTAGGGGAATCTGCATCTCGCATTTGCCCCAGTATCATCTAGTGATGGATGGAAATTTGGTTTTAAGGATCCATTGCCCAGTCTTTAATAAGCAGTAGCTCTCAACCTTCACACAGAGAATAGGAATGGGCAACCCTGTGGCTCTCCAGATGTTGTCGGACTACAAATCTCAACATCCCTGACCATTTGCCAAGCTGATGGGAGTTGTAAACCAACAGTTGGGGCTGATGGGAGTTGAAATCAAACAACATATATAGAGCTACGGGATGCACATCCCTGACATAGAAAAAATATATGCAAAATTATGGCGGACTTATGCAAAAGAAAGCCAGGCACATCTTACTGAAGCAGGGCATTTCTGCACAAAGAATGGTCAGAGCTTTAAAATCTGCAATCCTATATATACTGCAATCCTACACACCAACTGTGTATAGGAATAGCCAATGGGTCTTAGGTCTTACCTCTGAAAAGTCATACACAGGATTGTACTGCATGATACATATGAAAGAACAATATTTCTCATAAGGATTAAATGCTGAACAAAACGCCCCCCCCCCAAAAAAAAGTGCCTTACCTTGCCAATCATTTTGCTGAAGTTTTAACCCTAGAGAGACTGAGTGGAATTTGCAAATGCTGGGTGCTAATATACTTGCAGAAATTAGTCAAGCTCTGAAAAATATTTAATCCAGTTTTTGAAAATTAATATTGTGATACTGTTTGTGCTTTAGGATTAAAAGTATAAATGTTATAGTGGCTTTACTCTTCATCTCTGTGGGACTTTAGAAGCCTGAAATGTTTAAGATATGTAGCATGCACAGTTGCAGTATGAAATTTCAGGGTAGAATTCAGACATATTTGGAATCTGTTGGCTATTGTATTTAATGTAAGTTTGTAAACAGTTTTTTTGCTACAGTATTTCACACTACTTTGTAGAAATCAAATCACATACAGCAGCACATAAATTCTTTGTCTGAAATGTTTTTTTTAAACTGTCTGAGAATATTTTAAAAAAATCAGCTGTGGCCTTTTCAGTTGTATCGTATTTCAAATACCTTTTATTCAGTCTTTTATGACCAGTTGCTTGACAGCATATAGATATAGTTACTTCATGTGAACAATACCCTTGTGCAATTGGCGTTGGTATGAGGTTCTTTTAGGGTAGATGTCAATATATACAACGGTTCCCAGCTGAAAGACTTTTTAAAAGGGCTTTGATGCAATGAATTTGGCATGGCAAAAAATGATGTTTTCATTGAAACACTTCCATGCTACACTCTTTTGACTGCATCTATTTTATGAGCCTGGTTTTATGAATCTTGAGCGTGCCTATTCTAATGGTACAGTAGTTCAGCATTTAAAACATCCCCCCCCCCGACCATATGGCTGGCGATATGAACTACCAGGTCTGCAGTGTTTAGCAAAAGCATCTTTACAGAAAAAAAAATTCCTATTATGCTGTACGTGGAAACAAGCTTTTAAATAAAATTCTCTTTGTAATGTCTACAGTTGGAGGCAGATTATTGTGTTTTTTTCCAGGGAGTTAAACATTGTTGGGATATGAAATGACAAGAGCTATGGTAAGTGGCTTGTGCCTTTATTCTACTGTTGTATGCTTCTGCAGGGTTTTGCGGTGCTTAAAAACCCCCTGTATAAACAGAGTTTTGTGTTCGGTCAAAAGAAATGTGTGTACCCCATGGCCAGTCATTCTTCTGTCAAACCAGAGTCCAATGTGTGCTCTTCATAAAAGAGCAAACTCGCTTCCCCTAAAGTCGCCAAAGTGGTAAGGAAAACTTTTACACTGTGTAGGTGTATGTGCTGTGTTCATATATATGTGGTGTACACTATGGATGTGTTTATGTTTATGGTGTGTGAGAGAGAAAGGCAGAGCTCTTACAACCTGTATGACCTACTGCTAATTGTTTACAGTCATGGAGGCTGATATACAAAGACAGCTCCCCACATGACAAGGGAAGTCATTGCATTTCCTTTCAGTGGACCGGGCAGCCCCATGCATGCGTTCCTCTGAAATGAATGATGTAGCCAGCATATCTAACTCCACGCACATAGAGAAATAGAGATTATAGTTATTTTAGAAGTCTTAACTGGAATTTAGTAGTCATTCTTAAGCTTCAGAATGTTGTTGTTTTCTTTTCAAAATGCAACACTCAAGCATGCATTACTTTAAAAAAACAACAACAACCCTGTGATCCTGATGCATATATTTTATTTATTCATTTATTACTAAAGTTCTGTGACAGTACCAGTGAGTGCAATGCTGTGTGCTTCAGCAGAATTGGGGGAACAATTAACCTGACTGCTTTAATTTACACATGACACATGAGTTCATAGATCAAGATTGCTTTAAAGGATTGTAGCAAATTGTAAACAAGGTAAACAAGAGGCTGTGTTTGAGAATGTGTTGGGCTTGCATTTTTACTCCCCTTTGGATTTGTGTTTGTTGTCATAATATGCTTGGAGTTACCCTTAGTGTCCTCTTACTGTTTTCCAAGCCAAACAGTTAAATGTTAGAAACAAAAGTATAATACAGATTTCAGAAGGTAAAATAATCATCAGTGGTATTTACTGAAGAAGGATCTGTATATTTACCTTGTTAGGGGACATAATATTTTGATGAGAAGGATCTCTTATCAGCATGTGATTTCAGCAAATAATTTGAGACCATATTGGTCTACAGAGCTGATCCAGTGAAATGCTCCAGATTGTCTGAGCGATCCAGTTTACTTTAATTTCTCTGCCTTACATCTTAAAGTGTGTGTGTAATGATGTCTTGTAGTTCACCAGAGATTATATTCATGTTAAGAAGATGCTGTTGCCAGTAAGTGCAGAGAGCTGATTCATTTTCAAGGAGGACTAGACTTAACACACTTGTGTAGGTGATAGATGTGTTTGAAATATAATCCTGATTAAAAATGCATGTGTGAAAGCCCTTTGAACGGACTGTGTGTCTGATACCATGTCCAGAGCTCTTCTACGTGAGAGGAGAAGGCAAGTTGTAATAGCCGCTTACCCCATTTCCTCATCATTTCCTGAACGCTTTGCTTTTCTAGGAGAATTTTTTGTAGCAGATGCAGTTTTGCTGAAGCCCAAAGCTAATAGTTAATTCCAGGCAGTAGGAACAAAGGGGAGGACATCATTTAGTGAAGGAAAGTAAGTTAGATATTAGTTAATCACCCAACCTGCCCATTTTAAAAAAGTTTTTTTTATTTACAGAGAAGAGAAAGAACAGGGGCAGTGTGTGTGCTTCTGACCTTCTTTTGAATAATTGCCCCTAATTTTAAATGATGATCTTCACCTGGCAATTGTTATGGCCTAAATTTATATTTGCGCCTCCTGCGTGTCTCCATGGATATCTGTCAGCATCCTCATTTATCTGAGCAACATAAATCAGCTCTTGATTCAAGCCAGGACAATGATAAATATTTGCTGATGATATTTGGTGATACAAGAGGCCAAAAGGGGCCAAAAAAAGTTTTCATTAGTTTTGAAGAATCATCATGCTGTAAACTGATACTGTAAAAAAATCAAGGGCTACCCCCCTCCAACCTTATTCCAAGTGGTGGAAACTAGACTAGGGTTTGGGGAAGACATGCTTTTGCAGTTCTTCCAGTAGAAACACATTTACTATTGCTCAGTGAAATAAATGCTGGGAGGCCCTGGAAGTTAATATTTGATTTATATCTTGGAAGATATGTGTATATGTGGGTTTGTGTTGGTTTTAGCCTATAGTCTGAAGAAGAAGAAGAAGAGTTTGGATTTGATATCCCGCCTTTCACTCCCCTTCGGGAGTCTCAAAGCGGCTAACATTCTCCTTTCTCTTCCTCCCCCACAACAAACACTCTGTGAGGTGAGTGAGGCTGAGAGACTTCAAAGAAGTGTGACTGGCCCAAGGTCACCCAGCAGCTGCATGTGGAGGAGCAGAGACACGAACCTGGTTCCTCAGATTACGAGACTACCGCTCTTAACCACTACACCACACAGGGCCAGCATACAATAGGGTAGTAGTATCATGCTACAGGTTGCATCAAAGTTGAAGATAGTGCCAGCTCTGTGGGTCTGATAGTACATATGAACTTTAGTCCAGGGTTGGGGAACCTCAGCCCAGGGGGCAAATATGGACCTCCCAGTCTGGCTTTCAGAAAATTTCCCAGGCCACACCTCTGCCCATTATAAACATCCTATTCCCAGGCTACATCCCTTAGTGGTTCTACTCTGTACGCTCCTTAAATGCTTTTGCTGGGTGGAATGTATCCTTGAACTGTAGTTATGGCTCCCTTCCCTGGTTTGAGAATAGAGATATGTGTGGAATATAGAAACCTTGGGCTTTTACTGTACAAAGGTCACTTTTGTCTCTGGCCCCATCCCAAACTGATATGTGGTCCCCAGAAAGTTGCCCATCAAATCATGTGACACTTCAACTGAAATCTTGCCCCGCTCCACTAGTCTAGAGGAGCAGCCACCAGTGAAGTATGGCAAAACCGGGAGTTGGTAGACCTGACTCTGCTCTTTCTTCCTGCCCAGTATTGCCAGAAATTGATTGTATGATTGTATATAATACAGATACCTGTGGCATCTGTATATAATAGTTATGCATCCTAACAGATTGTGATAACCAACCCTGCCTTTCCTTTGAATCTGCTAAATCCCAAAGCTTGTGGCTTGGTACCGTAGAAATTGACCTACATTTATTTCAGACCACCAATCTTGTCCATCCCTTGGTTGCCTAGTACCTTGTATTCCTCCCTGCTGGGCCATGAGCCTCAGTCCTGATCCAGGAGGAATTACCACTAGTCCCTTCCAGCTCAGTATATGAAACTGACACTCTCCCTTGTGTTGATTATCTTTGTTGAAGGGCTCTGTGGATTATAGCCCTCTCTCGAGCTTTTGGCAAGGTTTTCTACTTCTTCAGTGTCCCTGCCAGCAATGACCTTAAATCATGCACTGGGTCTGTTTTTTCTTTCTTCTGCTTGCACCTGGACTGAGGACATGAGAGCGAATGCTGAGTGGCAAACCAGCTGCCTTTGTTTTCTCTTACCTACTGCTGGGGAGACCTAGGGTTTTTTTCTACCTAGTGGAAGTCACCTCTGCTGAAGTTTGGGATGGGACCCACCAGTGAAGAACAGGGTGCAATCTCCCTTGCTGTATCACAGTACCACTATGTTGTCAAGATCTGAGATAAGAAAAGACACAGGGATATCCAATCGCTTCCTTCATTCTTCCTTTATTTTTTAGATTTATGACAACAGGTATGCAGTGAGGAACTCACATAGTTTAGAAGCCTACACTTAAGCAAATGATGCAGATCTGGCACATTACAATTAATTATCCTACAGTTTGACCCTGTGTATTACTACCGAAAAGTAAGTCTCTTTGGGAGATATCCAGTTCACACATTCCATTAGGGCAAGGATGTATACGTGCACAATGGAACTTCCTTCCTCGTCTGTCGTGTCTGCATGTACCCTGTACCCCTTAAACCTGTTCTAGAGGTTCCTCCAACCTTTTGAAACAGATCTTGGGAGGGTTTTGGGTACATGCACTATTTTGAATGCTACCCGTTGAGTTCAAAAGGGCTTGCACCCCGTTAAGTGAAAATAAGATATCATCCTTAATTAACTTAGTTTGTGCCAGGTGGCCATTTGTACCAGGGATGAAACCTCTAGGCCTCATGGATGCTTTTGGGCTCCAGGGCCCATCATCCAGAGCCAGTATGGCCAATGGGCATGGATGATGGGAGTTGGGAGTCTAGCAATATTTGGGGGCATACAGGTTTAGCCCCTTCATAATGTTTTGCATTTCTGGTTGGTTTAATTTTTTTGCTAGAGATTATGGTGAGGAATAATAAATAGACACAAATCTGAAATGTGAGAGTGGGAAAGTAACATTATTTATTAATTAAGTTTTGTCCTCTGAAATGAGATCAGAGCAGCAAACCACAGCCAAGTATATATATACCCTAAATAAATGTGGAACAATTGTCATGATTCTGTTATGCTCTGTAACTGTGACCATGGATTTAATGTCACCGTGACCTAGAGACTGCAGCAAAAATGATATATGGCAAATTTGCTACTCATTTAGTATAATTATGCTGTGCATAGTGGCTGACAACCTTCAATTAACTTTCATTTTTTTAAATAGAGAGGAACAAAGAGAACTGGTCTTTATCACTTGAGTATACTTTTAATGAGTTATGGAGGTTGCAAGTTATCAGATGCTAGAGGCCAATACTAGTAGGTAGGAACTGTGCATGCTTACCTATGTCACACCTTATATACTCATCCTTAATACACTGAGCAGTTAGGATTTCATTGTTTTCAGTTCAATAAATGCCCCATAAGGGAGATGCATGTAAGAGACAATATTTTTCTGCTAGGTTTGAATGGGCAAGAGGAGATACCACAATCCAATATTTCTTTTAAACTATATAAATAGAGTAGTATTGATTAGTTGACTGATAAATGTCTTATAGTTTCTTAGCTGTTTCTTTTGTGCAGCCTGAGTGCTTCTGTGTTTAGTCATAGTAATGTCCGCTAACTCAAATGGGATACCTCAGCCTTAATTTCATTATTTTAAAATTTGTGTGCACAGCCTAAAATACTTTCTCAATGTTGAGCTTACATGTGGGCATAAAAACACCAAAGAGAATGGCTGCAGTGCTATGATACATGGATTTTTTTTCTTTTTTTAAGTTTTTTCATTCAAAAACCTCATATGCTACTCCAGGGCAGTGGTTCTCAAAGGGTGTGGCAGGAGAGGATTGCAAGCGTATTGGGAAGATTCAAGGACAATCAAAGAAACATTTAAACATTTCAGTTTAGTATAGTATAGTATAGTATAATATAGTATAGTATAGAAATATTATTTCTTTGCAGAATATACATGGATATCTTTTCAAATTCAAGCACTGCTAGGAGTTGTTTCTTTTTGTTTTCCAATGTATTTCTTATCAATAAAAAATTCGTTTTGGCACGAGCAAGTTTCTACTCTTGCAGTGTGGCCCAAACGAAAAAAAAAGTTTGAGAACCATTGTGCTAGAGGAAGAAAAGTGGGATAGAAACTTGCAAGAGAAGCAAACAAATATGCCAGCGGACAATCACTTTCAGCTACAAGTCCAGTCAGCTTCCGTATGTGGAATGGAGGGTGCACCATCTTGTCCAGGCTTGGGCTACCCCTGCAGCTGCGATTGCTGTGGGATACTACTCAGATGGGATGCTGTTTAATACTTCCAGGTTCCATGAGAACACTGAAACTGAAGTTCTTATCAATGCAGTGTGATACTATTGATTAAGTGTTCCATTAATTTTGCTATGTGATGGTGGTCTGTGATGCATTTTGGATATTAGAGTGGGAAGAGGGGCTTGCAGGACTTCCCCACGTATTCAAAATATATGGTGTACATACACCAACCAAGTATTTCTGCTAGTGCAAGAACTTCTGCTTGCATGAACATCCATTACCTTGTCTTTCCCTCCGCACTACTGAGCTTTCTCCAGAGTGCTGGGGAAAACCCCAGAACAGACGGAGAGGGAGTGATAGAAGATGGAGGGGAAGTTCTGTTGTATAGCCAAAGGTCCTTGCACTAGAGCAGGGTTTCCCAAACTTTTGGTCTCAAGCTGGTTTTGGACTACAACTCCCATCATCCCTAGCTAGCAGAGAAGATGGGAACTGTAGCCCAAAAGCAGCTGGAGACCCAAGTTTGGGAAATCCTGCACTAGAGGAAGTACTGGGTTGGATATTGCCTAAAAAGGTAAAGGTAAAGGACCCCTGACAGTTAAGTCCAGTTGCTGATGACTCTGGGGTTGCGGCGCTCATCTCGCTTTACAGGCTGAGGGAGCCAGCGTTTGTCCGCAGACAGTTTTTCTGGGTCATGTGGCCAGCATGACTAAGCCGCTTCTGGAGCAATGGAACACTGAAACCAGAGCAGTGCACAGAAACACCATTTACCTTCCTGCTGGAGTGCTACCTATTTATCTACTTGCACTTTTTGGCGTGCTTTCGAACTGCTAGGTTGGCAGGAGCTGGTACCAAGCAACAGGAGCTCACCCCGTCATGGGGATTCAAACCACCGACCTTCTAATCGGCAAGCCCAAGAGGCTCAGTGGTTTAGACCACAGCACCACTCGCATCCCTTGGATATTGCCCGCAGTGTCAGAAGTGGTCCCAAGAACCATACCGTCCCAAGTGGTGCTGTGATCAGAAAAGGAAGGACTGGGTTCTAATTCCAAATCAGACATGAAATTCAATGGGTGACCTTGAGCCAGTCACTGTCAGCTCCTAGGGTACCCTACTTCACAGGGTGCTCATGATAATAAAATGGAGAAATCCCCATCGAGAACCTTAGACCAAGAGTAGCTAATGTCATATCCTCCAGATGTTGATGGACATCAACTCCCATCCAGTATAACTAGAGGTCAGGGATGGAGTCCAACCACATCTGGAGGGCATCTTGTTCACTACCTCTGTGGCACACAAATAAGATTTTAAAGAACAAAACAATTTTGGCTATCAGTCACCTTGTGCTAACTCAAGACCACACAGCGTGGTCGTCAGTGAATTACTATGGCTGTACTGTTATCAGTATTCTTTCTTGCATCTGACTGCATGACTCAAAATAATATCAAAGAGAAGCAGTATGTTTTCCTCCTTTTTCATGCTGTCTCCTGTCATTGCTGGAGGCATCCAGTTTTGTCATAACTTATACAATTATCAATAGCCCTTTTTTAATTTGACATTTTAAGAGCTGTGTTAGGTAAGGGATAATTAATAGCACTTACTTGCTTTAAACTTGAGCTTTGATTTATATATAGCATAATTATGTCTAAAGCCTCTAACTCAGTGCTTACTCCACTAGGTATTTCATGTGTGTTTTGCTTTAATATGTCTCCTTCCGTATAGCAGGACTAATCCTTTACCTGGCCATCTTAAGCTCAGAAACACTGATTACATATTGTGATCTTCTTGCAAGCACCTTAATTATTTCCTGATGTTTCTCCCTTTCCTCAGTTATTTTTTGTGTTTCAATTCAATATAAAATAAAATAAAATGGTGGATGAAATTTCATAACAAAATTTGTTGCAGGTAAAAAAAATCCAATGCATAAAAATTACTGTCTTCAAGACCAAAACATACCAATCTTCTAAAACCCTGAATAATTTTTCCACCTAATCCCTTGGTGCCTTTTAACAAGTGAAACTATTTTTTATTTTTTTATAAAATTGTCAATGGCTTTTCTCTAGATTTATTGTGGCTTCTGTTCTGCCTCGTTCCTTGTCTGTTGTATGCCAGGATAGGCACAGTAATTCATCTGTATGTGGGGGTGCATTTTCCCTTTTTACTTTACCAAGAAAGAATAATTAAAAGTTTGAAACTCCAGTGTAAATTGGCTAGCCATAAACCAGAACAATTATTTATTCATTTGTCATGCTACAGAAGAAAACCCTTACAAAAAATTTGTGCCTATCAGTGGTAATGAAATTTAATTCATCTTTAACATTCTCTATATTTTCTTTTGCAATTAATTATCTTACTAGGTTACATTCATATTAATATATGTTTCCTCTCAAATTCTAAAGAGAGTAGTGTCTCTAATTTATTTCCCATCTAGGAGCAGTTTTAAGCAGGGTCTTAATGCTGGTGATCTCTTCCTTAGTTACAAATACACACTGTGAGCGTTCTGAGATTTATATAAGCAACTAGAATCCAGATCTGGGGCTTTAATCTGCTTCTGCAGTTAAGATTAATTAGCCATTATTAATAACATTCACAAGGTGGGTAAAGTGTTGTCTTTGTGGTCTCACAGTCTCTCTTATTTGGATTTCAAAATTGACACACGACGAAGCAGCTTTATTTCTGTGCTTGAAAAAATAGCATTATGTGAAGAAGCACGTGCTGTTTTAAGACACAAAATCTATAAGGTTAATAACTGCTATCATATTCGGGGAGACAGGGGCTGGATTAGAAAACCCACGAAAAACAGAAGCATTGTGTGGGTGTCAAATTTCTATGTCCAAGTGTTTAGTGTAAAAAATAGTATAGTATTAAATATAAAATGCAACTTAAAAAAACTTTTTTTAATTCAGTGCAAAATGTGTTTTTTAAAAGAAGGCAATATCTATGTTGACTTCTTTTCATCTTTTGTGATTCTTAGCCACACCAGCACACATAAGTGGACACAACTCTATTTTCCCTCTCATTTAAATGAACAGAATGAAGGCAAGAGAGGGAAAGGAAGGAAGGGTTAAATCAAATTCACAAAGAACAGTAACAAGAAAACTCTTACATTGCTGAGTAGATTCTTAGCTACTGTTCCTTGTTTAAACAACATCTGACTAGATATCATTGGAAACCTCTATGTTTGGGTAGCTGCACCTTTGTTCTGACTTATGAGCAACTGGGCATTTTTTGTGTTCTTAATGTGAACTGCAAACAGATTCTGGGTGGTTACAGAAAATTAACAGTGTGATTCCATCTATATCTACTCAGAAGTGGAGTTCAGATGAGTGTATATTGGACACAGCTTAAAAGTCACAGTTTTGGTTTTATTTTGAAGACTTCACACAAACATGGTGGAGATTTTACTAACGGTAAAAAGTCCTATCTAGAAATAAATTATGAATAACTGCCAGAAATTAAGCTTAATTCCCCCCCCCCCCCTCATATTCATCACATCCCACCATATTTGGAAACTGTACATAAGCAGTGTGCTAATGTTTTGTGCTCATAGTACCTCACTGTCTCATAAAGGCATGTGAGTGGTTCTGTGTATATTGCAAATAAGGGTCAGACCCTTTTGGTTTTGATTAACCTTTCTAGCATGAGCTACGGAGCTTGGTCACACGCTGTAAATAGCTTTATATACCCACCCATTTATAGAATAACACTTCCAAGCCAGCATGTTTGGTCTTACCCCTAACCAATACCTTTTGGGAATGGCAACCCTACCTACTAGTCCGCAGTCCTTAGTTAAATCATCAGTTTGTTAACTGCTGTTTGCAATCTAAACCCTCCCTCTGGAATGAACTTCTTTAAAGCAAAATGAAATAAAATAAAGGTAAGTAAAAGTAAATAGATTTTCCTATTGAAAGTTATTACTTCAGGAATGAAGAAGATGGATATTGATCTGCCCCATTCTTTGCCATTACAGTCAGGTTCACACAGATAGCTCAGACACTTTATTCTAAGCAAACAGCCATTTTCTCTTCTGACTTGGATTCCAGTGAGAATTGAAAAAAGTAAAAGGTTTGCAAAAACATTTTTCTGTCCTTCTTACAGGGACAATTTAAGTTGAAGTAACAGTTTTCTGAGATACCTGCACCTGTTATTGATTTATTTCTTCTATGTCACAAACAATCTCCTGTTTTATAATACCCTTGTATGCTGCCCTGAGGTAGTTAATTACAAATAGTTTTGGTTGTGTGTGTGTTTTTTTTAACTCTGGGAAAAGTGGGGGGAGCTCAAAAGATATGAAATGTTCTGAATAAAGCAGATACATGGGCAAGGGTATGTTTTTATTCTTATGTGGTCTCCGTTGGTGCTTGTAATACTTAGACTTCCAACTATAATAAATGGTAGAGAATCTGACTGTCATAACACTGCAAGTGGTACTTGAAATCCATAGGTCCCCATTGTTCTGTGGTGTATTTCCAGCTAACCCTCACAATATGACCTTGAGCATCTCTTGTACAGGAAAAGTGTAACCCCCCCTCCAAGTCATGAATAAAGTTAATATTCAGTCCCCCAACACTGTTCTAGTCCTAGTAGGAGTGAACATGGTTGAATAAAAGTGTGTATGAATGAAAGAAATGCTGAGGTGTCTTTCTGAATACACAATCACTTCCTAGTTTGAATATAGTTTTTGTTCTTTCTTTGTAGCTTTCTGTTTTATACTTGGGGATTAATATATGACCTCTGGCTTTTCAGGAAAAGTGCACACAGCCTGGGGTGGGGGACCTCTTTCTGTTTTTACTTTTTATTGCATCTTTTGACATTTTCGCAAATAAATATTTGACAGCTATGAACATCTGCAAAAGTTATTGTTATCATAACTTGAGCTCAACAGAGCTACTGGTGCTGGTGCTTGGCAGATCATATTGCAGTAATGACGAGGAGTCCATTACAGCCTCTCTCCTCTTTTTAAAGTCCTCTCAGGTTTACAGGAATAACTTCTTTTTCTGTGTTGAGGATTTTTGTTTCGTTTTCTTCAGAAATATTTTGTAAAAAGCACGACTTCTGTTGCAATTACATTTGCCTTTGGGCCTCTACTACTTCTCCTTTATAAAATATATTTCTGTGTCAATTCTGAATTTTGTACAAATGTGATGTGAAACAATGTGTAAGTTGTTGTTGTTGTTGATGATGATGATGTTGCTGTTGTTGATGATGTTGTTTAGGTCAACGAGACTTAGCCAGCCTTAATCCCCAAAGTAGATTTGAACAGTATAGACCTCTAGTTCTATTAAAAGTATCCCACTTTATTATTTCTTTCTCGTATTCAGTATGCACCCAAAGGACTGAATGCATTATGTTCTCATTGAAGAAAGCAATAGAGACAGAAATATGCAGTTAGTCATTTATGTGCATATTACAGTATAAATCGCAAAGATTAAGGGGAATCATATTTGGGAGCACTGCAATTTTGCAACCAAAAGCACTTAAATAATTACCTTTTAAAGCAACTTTTATTGACTATGCAGGAGGATAAAAAGTAATCTTACTTGTTTTAAATGGTATAAAGTGTCCAAATGCCATTAACATAGTGTTACAATTCTTATTTCGCTAAGATTCTTGAAGCTTACCAGAAAGAGATAAAAAATGTATAAATTCAGGAGCACTGGCTAGTAATATCCCAATTTCCCAAACCATTGTCAGTGGACTCCTACTTTCCCCAGCCAAAATATGTGGAAGCATGCATGGATTGTACTAGATTAGTAAGAGGGGCTTGTTTCCGTGGCATTAGCCAGGTATCTTAGCAACAGGATCATACCAGATTCTAGCAGTGCTCTGTGGTGGTGCATGTAATATCCTGGACATAATCTGTCTTTTAATTTTCTTTGGATTGTCGTGATATTACAGATACATGTGTTCAGTTATAGATCTTTATTTAATAAGAGGAATGCTTTAGCTGAAGATTTGTACTATGTCAGAAGTGGGCAACTCACAATAATGTTACAGGAGGTTTTAGCCTCAGCACAGCCTTGTCTCACATAGCAGATTGACAGGAAAACTTACTCCCATCATTAAGATGTGCCTCGTAGTTCATATCTTTATGCTGTAGAGTGGAGCGTGCTGCCTGAATTCATAATAGTGAGAATGTTATTTAATGTCAGATAGAATGCAAATAGCTTGTACAATTGAAATGTCATTCGAAAACATGCCACCGTATGCAACACCACTTTATTATAAGTCACTGAGAGCAATATCTTAAATTTGGAATTGCACTAATCCTTCATCTGCTTTTGTTTACCTTTCATCTATAATAGAGATGTTGAATTTCCTGCAAACTACATTTGCATGGTTTATCTGCTAGCTGACATAGTGGGGATGTGGGAGGCAAAGCGCGGGCTCAGAACTTCCTTTTCATTTTTTGGTTGTTTGTCTAATACAAATTAATAGCTAAAAAATACAAGCTAAAATGCCCTGTCAAGCCTTTTTAGGGAATAAGCAAAAGCTTAGATAGGAGCATTTCATTATTTAAAGGACAAATTGTAATACAAATTTGCCATCGGTTTATTGGTAATTGATTTTCTTGGTAATTTAGTCTCATGCAAGTAGTTTGTTTCATTTAATTGAAACAATAACAAGAAGTTTGCAAGATAAGCTCGTTTCACAGCATAAAGACAAAGGAATGTATTTAAAATAGTTGGCATTCCTTGCATACAAAAACATATCCAGGGTCCCCGTCCCCCACAAATATATATGTTCATGCAGAAAATATTGCATGTGAGCCATGACTCTGCTGTCTTGCATATAAATATCCAGTGGAGCTGGGAAATAACACCTAGTCCTGCATAGATTTGTACTGGTAAATGAAAATAATAATTGATATACTGCTTCATGCCAGAATAGTCTTCTTAGCAGCTTACAAGTATAAAAACCACTTACACGCATATTAAAAGATGGCCCTTATACTATCCAAACTACTTTCTTCCCACCAATAGTTGGTACTCTAGTATGGTAATAACTCAAGACTTTATGGCACCATGAGGCAGTGCCAGTTTGTTTCCTCACAACAAGTGTGGCAAGTCCCTCTCTCAATCTGATTTTCTGTACTGGACAGGAGTAAGATGATCTGTAGATGGAGGAGTGATTAATGACTCCATTATCAGAATTAGAAAGTTTGGTTTCCTGGATTCTCTCCACCTTTGTAGAGCTGGTGAACTGGTAAGCATGGCCTCCCTTTGAGGGCTGATGGATCCATGTAGCTTCCAGGTTGCTCTAGAGTGGGGGTGAGGAAACTCCAGGCCACTGGCCTACTTAGGCCTGTCAGGACTCCTCACTGGCCCCACCAGGCCAATTTGGTCAAGCCACACCACGGTATATAAAGCTGTCAACAGCTTGGGACCAGATTACTTAAAGGATTGCCTTACCCCATGTGTACCCACAGAATGCACATTCCAAATTTACTGATCCTTCAGTGTAGCAGCACCTATGCTCTTGAACTTCCTATACCTTAATATTAGGCAGGCACTTTCATTTTATTGTTTTTGAGACATTCCTGCCTTTATATTCACAAAGAGAAATGCTTTTCCAAAGCTCTTATTCCCATTTCAAGGGGAGGCCATCTAAGCCTGTTCCTGTCGGCTGTTCCTGGTCAGGACCCTCCCCCCATCCTTAGTCCTTTCTCTTTAACTTGCAACCTCTGCCCTAGCCCACATTATCTTCCTCTGGATCATAACCACCCTGTTTTCCCAGACCCAAAGAGGCTTCTGGAGCAAGGCACCTCCAGCTTTCTATAGCTCCTTTTCATTTCCTGATCAAAAAGTCCCTCTCAGGCCAGCCTCTCACCCACATGATACCCTCCCATGTTATACCTGCTTTTTGTTTGCAGCGCTATGATCTGTATTATGTAAGTTACTGGTGGGCAGCTTTTGGCAACTTATTGGACTGCCATCATTTCTAGACACCATGGGATGTTGGGAGTCATAGCAGCTGGAAAGTAAAGGTTTCCAAAGGTGGGTTGATTCAGAGAGCAGGGAAGACTGGTGGATGGTCACTGTTTTCTGGTGTGTCAGTGGACAAACATTCCTCTTGCTTTATTCATCAGTAACTGTGATTTTAGAGTTTTGAATAAAACAACTCTTTTAATCTAGATCTGGGTTTCCCAAGCTTGGGTCTCCAGCTGTTTTTGGACCACAACTCCCATCATACCTAGCTAGCAGGACAGGTCAGGAATGATGTGAACTGTAGTCCAAAAACAGGTTTGGGAAACCTTGATCTTGATAATACTATGGGCTATGTAGCCCAAGGCTAACACAATAGGTAACTGTGAGGGATGGCATACATTTTTGAGAGACTGAATATACTATACCAGGACTAACACTAAACCACTAAACAAAAATGAGGCAGTGCGAAAAGATGGGCACTATACTTGCTCCAAGTATTTCAGTGAATGATGTATACATGAGGATACTTCCTTGTGGCCATGTCCATTCAATTCCTTAACCAGTGGCAAAGCTTGCTACTGAAAGCCAGGTACTTTTCTTACTTTACAAATGGAGAACATCAGTGTAGATAGACTGCCTCAGAGGATTAAATGATGCTTTGAAAAACTTATTATTTGAGTTACCTACAGCGAAACACATTGCCCTCTTGGTTGTAGGAGTCCTTTATAACTAGGCTGTTCTGTCTACTACCTTATATTTCCAAGGTGAGGATCATTGTATCAATCACTCTCATACAACTGCCTTAGAGCAGATATTATAGCTGGCTTCACGTTGGGGCTGTGAATGGATTACTTGGTGGGCCCTGTGGAACTTTGCAGTGGTGGTAGGTAGCAGCAGTAAGTGCTCTGAGCAACATCCAGCAGCTGCTTCTGTCTACTATTTAAATAGCCCAGAACCTTGCATCTGTGATGTTGCATTGAGGGTTCTTTGGGAAGTTAAAATGGTGGTTGGTTGTACAATGCTCTGAGAGCTGGTGAAGAAATATTTAAAGGGGAGGCCTTGGCTCAAGGGTTAGCCTAGGGTCTGCCAAAGTGCTAGGCAGATTCCTAGTGATGCTGTGAGATGACACCATCTTTTCCTTGTGATGGCTGTTTTTGTCTTCTTCCTCTGGTGGCTCCCTAATAATCCATTCACCACAAATGATAACTGCAAATATGTTTGCTGCAGTAAAGTATTAGTGAACAACGGCATGCAAAATTGCAATGTTAGCTGGTGACAAAAAGCCTGGTCACATTTGCAGAAAAATTGGCCATTAAAAAAAAAAAAGCATTGGATGCATTGGTCCTTTCTTCTAAATGTACTTCCTAAATCAAATATTTACAGAAGGTTGTTTTTTTTTTTTTTTTGTAAATAGACCTTTATGCCTCATTTGTTCCATCTTTCATGGCAACACAGATAGAAAGTTAGTCAATAACAAGTAGATAGAAGTGCGGCTGCCAATGTTTTGAAAAATCATGCCCTTCAGTTATCTTGGAACAGCCCCACTTCAGAATGTGGCCACATGATTGCATGACTATTTCCGAACTAGGAGTAATTGCTGGTTTGCAAACGTTCTTTCAGATTAAAAACAACAAGAATCCAGAATCCCTGTAGGTGGAAAGCTAACATATCAAAGCAAAGACTTGGCTAGAACCCTTGGGCATTCAATTTTGTTTTTCGTTGAACAGGACTTTTGTGGGGGAGGGGGGACCATCAATATAGTAATGCCCTTGTACAAATCTATACTGTAACATTATTTGGAATACTATGTACAGAAGAGCTTTTGCTGTGTCCCAAAAAGGATACTGTAGCACTAGAAAAGAGCAACCAACACAGTCAAAAAGTTGCAGCAGCTATAGTTGAGAAAAGGTTCCAATCTTTGATAATGCGTCTGTGTGTGTTTCTGGATTCTTCATCATTCCTGAAATTATTTGCCTCAACATTTTATTACTAGTAGGACCTACTTGATATGGATATTAGATCCTGCCAGTATGAGAGATGAGTTGATAACTGGAACACTTTTTAATGCTATCAATTCAGAATTGTTTGAACTTTCTTTTATTGTTTATTGTAAGACTCCATAACCTCCTAGGATCTTAATGTAGAGATTGCAGTTGGAAGCATAGAAGCGAAACGAAAGCACACTGGGTAATATAATATTTGTCCATATTTTCCTTCTATACCATTTTTTATATGAAGGCATAATAAAATAGAGAGTTCAGCAGCATTTAAGACACACCTGCATAAATATAAAAGAGCATAACTGACCATTATATAAATGGTGCTAAAACATTATTTTAACCATTGGCATATTCCTTTGAATGATGGCTTGCTAAAAGCTAGAGATGGCCTATGAAACAATTTCTAAGGAATAGGAAAGTCTGGTTCACATACTATGTGAGATGAGAGCCATTTTCACATGATGGAGTATTAATTGTGAACTATGAGACCCAGCTGTAAGTGGTATCCAGAGCAGCCCTAAGACATGGAAGGAAGGTCCAGGACAGTGGGGAAAGGGCTGTGGTGGACATAGCAAAGAGACAGTGGGTAAGCTAGGAAGGGGATAAAACATGGTTGAGGAACGTTTTTCAGGTCACTTTCTGTTCTGGGCAACCTCCCAGAGGGGACATGCAAGTGGTGGGTGAGGCCAGAGGCAAAGTGGGCAGAGCAACAAATGTACATGTTATCTTTGTAGAAGTAGAGTTTTTTTTGTAGTATTTTTATTAAGTTTTAAACAAAAGTAACAAAAAAGGAAAAAAGCAAACAGTAAAATATGCAATAACATCCATAAACAAAGAAAATTATACATAAACCATATCACTTCCCTAAAGTGATATGACTTCCCTCCCTCCCATTCCTGATTCCCTAAATTTCGTATCAACTGCATATCATTTCTACTCCAAATTTTTCCTAACCTCAAATTTCCTATACTATTTCTAAAATTACAAGTATTCTTAAAATCCTGCCAATGTATTTATCTGTTTGCAATACCTTAGAAGTAGAGTTTCACACACAGTCACACTTATATATCCTCCATCCAGACAAGTAAAAGCAAAGTTCAAGGACATGTTCTCATGAGGCAAAAACACTCAAGGAAGCTACAAAATAGGACAAGTGTTGGGCATGGGCTAGGGAAGAGGGTATGGAGTATTTCTGCATTTCTGTTGGTTGAATAAAACATGTAACTTGCCAAACTGTGTCTCCCATCTTTCTGTATCATGTATACAAACAACTAAGGGAAAGAATGTGGAACCTTTCTTGTGTGTTTGTGTGTGAGAGAGAGTGTTGGACTGTGTATCTGCTTTTCCGGCATGTGGAGAAGATTTGCCAGGCCAAAGTTTCTCAGATAATGGTTCTTGGTTCCCTGAATCATTAAAACCACAAGAGAACAGATAACTGTGTAATCTCTGCCTTCCAAAAGCAGCTCTATAGCTAATAAACACTTTAGAAGACTACCCAAGTTAAAATCAAACACACAAACTAAGTGTAAGCAGAAGGCGATCATACTGTTCTACTCAGATGCCTTTGCCACACAGCCTTCATGAAAAAGCATTTTTTTGTAAATCATTTTTAAACAGCAAAGCTCCCTTTGCCACCCCACCTCACCCGAATAAGTCATTTGTTCAACACTGGCTATTTGACACTGAATGTCAGTGCATATTGGCTCCAATACAATCACCACACCTGCTGGACTTTGTAAACCAGTGCTCTCCCCTCTTCCCTCACCAACACTGTTCAACAAATACCAACCTGAAAAGAGATGACCCTTTTAATTCCTTAATATAGGCTACAGTTTGGTTTGATTTATGGA
Organism: Podarcis filfolensis; assembly: GCF_964270895.1. NCBI lineage: Eukaryota > Metazoa > Chordata > Lepidosauria > Squamata > Lacertidae > Podarcis > Podarcis filfolensis. Next base: position 52,944,796 of record NC_139610.1, on the reverse strand, counting down.
AGACAAGCAGCCTGTTCATAAAATATGAATTTGCGAGATGCAGTTTATGAGAAACTTGGCTTTTGGGACACATTAATTCTAAGTGCAGATCCAACTTTCATGTTTTATAATATAAACTCTGACAGCTGTAATTTCAGATTAAAGATTTTTCATTCACATTCCCATCCTGATTGCTCTGCATGGGCCTTGTATTACCTTATTGTCAATAGCAAGTGTTCGTCCTATTGGGAGTCATTTAATAACCAGCTGCCATTTAAAGTGGAGACAGAATATTTGTCTCAGACGGCTCATCTCAAGGCTAGTTTCTCTGCACAGAAAGCTGGGACTCCTTCAAGAAAAACAACAGCTGGACACTCACTATTGTCCTCCCCTTTTCTTTTGTAGAGCCTAGTTAAAACCAACACTGACACTCTTTGTGAGTTTTTTTGGAATGCTGGCATTAGCTGTGGGTTGCTTAAAAGTTACAGACTAATACTTTTGTGTTGAATGCTTTCATCTTCCCTTAATTGTACAACAGGGTTGTGTTCATTTTGTTTTCTCCCCCCATATGCTTAAAACAATGGCTAGTTTGAGGTGTCAACAAAACCCTGCCCATCATCTGCGTTTCCTTCAGGTTATTAATTTAATTTTGCATTCTGCATTTTTTTAATTGGAAACAAACAAACAAACAAATCAATGAAGCAACAAACTTGTTTCAGAGAGGCCCTGTCTCTGATAAATCAATACAATTGGTCTATATAAAAATAGTTTCATGAGTGGCAATGCCTTTATTTAGAAGCTGCTGTTTAAATTTTCTTAACTTGACAGCTAGGGATTATCCTTTGTGGCTGTGATCTGTAACAAAACAAGAAGAAAGGATGTGTGTGTGTGTGCAGGAGATCGCAGGAAAAAAATGGCCTCTTTCATGGCTAATTAAGCTAGAAAACAAATCAATCAGCAGAAATAGCTGATGAATTTATTATGTCTTCGGAAGCTTACTCTATCCTAATGTTCTTGATGTGCACTAAAAATTACTATTCCTACCATCTTATAGGATAAGCATTTACCTTTAAGCTTTACATCTATCCATAATATTGATTGGAGAATCTCGGGTAAGTAATGGAAGCTTGGGTTTATATAAGTGTGTTGGATATAAACATGAGAGCTGTGAAAACTTCGACAACCGAACCCTGGTGAATAAACTCACCCCCCCCCCTTTAGATCATTTTTTATATTAGTGCAGGGTTTAAGAGCCTGTGGAAAAGCTAAGTGAAAGTTAATGGCACTCTAGAAGGAGAAGTGTAACCGCTAAGACCAGACCATTGTCATGTGTTCACAAGCCACACATGCCTATTTATCATTTGCCAGTTTGCAAGTGCTCATATGCATTTTGAATACATCATGAGGTTTTTGAATACATTAGTAAGATAGCCTGGGAAAATATTCAGCTTTTGTGGGTTGCAGTGCTAAATATACACCACAACATTGATGTTTCCCATTGAAATGTGAATACTTGAACCTGGTTGTTTTCCAACACTGGAATATTGTGGTCCTCTCAAAGCCGACATGTCATTTGCTGGTTGGTTAAATATAATGGCATACTTTTCAGAAAAGGAATATAAATATTTTACAGATGAGGTGAGTGTTTTGTTCTAAGCCTTGTAAACATGCATTAGATTGCAGTTCTCAGCTTTTAAGAAGTCCACAGATCTCCAACCAGGAAAATTATATCTGCTGTATCTTACTATTTCTGGTTTTTCCTATTTATTTTAATTTATGCTAACCGACAGGCTGTGCATCAGTTCAGGAGTCTCAATAACCAACTAAAAATATAGTGAACTTAATGCCTCAGCATAGTGTCTACATGGGTTTCCTGAATCTCATCATCTTAAACAAATGATTCCCTCTTTGTTTTACCTTTATAATTAGCCCCCACCAATCTGACCATCTCTGTGATCTCGACATACCCTCTTCTTTCTCTCTTCATCTGCCCAGAGAAATACATTTCCTTACATCACCATGATTAAAACTGCAATTCCTAACAATGAATTATAAGATATTTCAGGGAATTGCTTTTGAAGGTGCTTTAAGATTTGTTTCACACACAGACAACCACACACCCCTTTCTTAATATCAGGCACCCATTTGCATAGCACTGTTCACCACTATGCTGTGTGTCACACAGCAAGTCTAATAAAGAATCAAATCAGCTGCTCACTATGTAAATATCTTAGGATATGAGGGACATCTGCATTTCAATTACACATATGTGTGAAAAATAAATTATGCTGTCTTCATTATCATGATAGAGATGTTGCCCGTCCTGTATAACTGAAGGAAATGGATCAGTTTAAGGGACTGACACCAGGGATGTATTTTGAGGATAGTTTGTTTATTTCATGGATTTTCTTAGCTGCCTTTCATTACAAGGACCCAGGGTGAGATACAGCAACACAACAATCCTATATTAAAATCAGTTAAAAGAATTTGCATCAGAAACATATAAGAATATGTGCATTATTGAACATTATGTGCAATACTGCATATTTTCTGATAGTTATTTTATTGTGTGTTTAAGACTCTTCATAACAGAATTGTCACAGAAGATGCATACGATGTAGAACCTCAGTACATGGTAGTCTGTAGTAAAGGTTTCATTTTACCAGTTCAGAATTAGTTCTTTGTGCCCATGGAGATTTTTCCAGACATGAAAAAGCTATGGTAGATGCTATATTCCAAGAGGAGATCCAGAGGAGAAGAGAGATAAGCTTCTGTCCTCCCTGTCAATTCCTTGTTTTCTTTGTCATCTGTTGGGTCATTGTTTACAGCTCAATCTTCTTCCTCCCAAGTAGCTACTTGCTCCTGAGGAGACCCTTGTTGGTAGAGCCTTCTGCAGCCCTATGCCATCTCTTGGTTTGCTGGGTCTTCTTGCTATCTTCACTGTTGAGACCTGCGTAGCCAGGAAGGAGAATCAAGATTCAGAATGTAGCTAGATGGGTTAATTGGTGGGGGCAAATGAAACATTCATGAGCAGTGGCCAGCCTGCCTTGGGACTTTGGGTAGTTTCTCCAGGTCCTCAATTACATTGGGGTTCTCTGCATTCTCATGCTTCTTTCTCAAGAAGGAGTCTCAAAGCAATCTCTCAGAGGACAGGCATTGCTTGTTCGCTCAGGATTTTAGATATCTCAAAATGGAATGCTCCCTCTATAGACATTAAGCTTCCAGTCCTCATTTCTGTGGTGGGTGGGCCTTGCTTCCTAGATCCTTCCTGGCATGCTTAAAATCTTCTCCATTTGATTAAGATGTAGAGGCTGCTTTCTCAGCATAGTCACTGGGTTCTTGTTCCAAGGGAGAAACTGCTTCCCATGTGTTCATCCTATTGAGCAGCTCTTCATTTGAGACACTAACCAATTTCTATCGTACTTGGTTATCGCATTGTTTAAAAGAAGTTTCCTAGATTTGTGGTGGGGTGCTGGTAGGCTCAAAAGTGGCACACTTTCAATAAACAGAGCTGCAAGCTTTAACTTGTTTAAACAATAAACAACAAAATATTTATTGAACAGTGGGGGCTAATTTTAATTGGCAAGGGGAATGTTAATCAGTACAGTTGAGGGTAAAGAACAACAATATAGCTCAGTGACAGAGCATATTTTTTTCCATGTGGCTTCCATTTTTCCTGTTGCATTCAAGTAGAGCTCAGAAAGACTCTACCCTGCACCCCTGGAGAGCTGCTGCCAGTTCACATCAACAGTACGAAGACAAATGGACCTGTGGCCTGAATGGTACAGGGTTTCCCAAATTTGAGTCTCTAGCTGTTTTTGGACTACAACTCCCATAATCCCTAGCTAGCAGGAGTAGTGGTCTGGGATGATGGGAACTGTAGTCCAAAAACAGCTGGAAGAGCTCATTGGGTTAAGCCATTCTCCTGTGCATGAGGCTTAGGTATAAGGTATATATAGGTATAGGATATAGGCCTGGATCATATACTTATAATAACATAACCTTATTTGTTGAAAGGAAATGAGGAATGCTCAGTCCATGTGGAGACCCAATCAGCTGTTTCTAGTGAAACAGCTGCATGAAATGAATTTCTGTGTGTGAATACCCACCCTCATACATACTGTTTTGCCTGGATGTTTACATGTTCCAAGGAGGTCCTTCTCAGTGTCCCACCACCAGTGACATGGAATTGGGCCTCTTCCATGGTGGTTCCCCATCTGTGGAAGGACTTCCCCTTCTGGAGAACAGCTGGCTCAGATTCACCTTTTGGCACCAGCTTAAAACAGAACTATACTCAAAAGATTTGGGAAGTTTGTTAGCTGTTCAGCTGAGTTTGAAGTAGATATTGTTCTGTAGTTCTAAGACTGATGTTATTTATTGATTTTAACTGCTCTCTGATTATTATAAATTTGCTGTTTTAATTGGAATTTTATTGGACTCTGTCCTGAGATCATGGTAATGATCGGTGATATATTTTTTAAACATAAAAATATGTGGCAGAAATAGGTGCAGCACATGTGTGCTGCTTCACCACATGAGGAAGTTTGCTGACTCAATAAGTAAAGAACCCTTGGGGTTAAGAGAATCCACATTATATCTACTTAAGCAACCCATATGTGGATATACTTGTATATATACTATGTCTATATTATAATTAATTATATTATTGTTCCAGTTTAGGCTGATTTTTTAAAAATAGAAAGTAAAGGACTTTCCTCTTTGTCAGGCCATGCTAGACTGTCACAGACTTAATGATGTTCTACAGGAATATGGAGCTAGGCTTCATTTGAAGGTCCCAGAGTGGACTGAAATGTTAGATTGCCAGGGAGATACCAGTAATTATCCCAAATCAGAAATGGGAACCTATTGCCCTCCAGGTGTTGTTAAACTACAGCTCCTGTCAGTTCCATCTAGCATGGCCACTGCTGGTCAGAGATGTGAGTTACATTCCAACATCTGGAGCACCAGAGATTCCCCATTCTTGTATTAAATCTTAAGTACACCCCAAACCTAGTCACTTTGAGCTTACCAAACCTAGTCACTTTTACAGAGCTTTCAGTAGAACTTAACTTGAAAATGTGCTTTTAGGATGGCAGCAATATTAACAGAGCCTTGGGAATATACTAATCATATTGATAATCCCCTGTGTGTTAATTCTGTTTTCATGTCTAGACTTTCTCACATCAAATAACAATGAGATTCACAGTTCCTCATTGTTTAGTTCAGTCCAATTCCAGTATGGAGCTTAGCAGGACATTTTCTGAAAACCAGGTATGTCGAGTCCTTAGTTAGACTGAATTGGGAGTGAATGAAAGAGACCACTAAAAATGAAATACTGCCCTTAAAGTTATGTACAGCCAAGCTTTCGACACACACACAAGTACACACATTCCTATCATCTGAAAATAAATAAATACACCCATACACTAAATGGCAAGAGCTGGTGTTTCCTATTTAAACACAAAGTGGAGCACATTTGAATCAAGGAAAATTTGCAGAACCTCCCATTCATCCCAGCCCAGGCTGTGCTTGAGTATTTACTGTAAACAAACTTAGCAGACCTCTGGAGGCTAATGGGTCTGTTGATTGGTGTTTGTTCAGCACAGCAGGGTCTGGTGTGCGATATCTGGGCTTCTGTGTATTGATGAGTGTGGGCTGCTGGTGGGGGGTATAGTCTGTTTGAGGATTGGAAGAGGCTTGTTAGCTCTTGGTGGCTGGGTTGAATGAAAGACTCTTGTTTATTTAGAATTCTTAAGTCCTCCAGAACTGCTGTGAAGTCTGTTAAGAGTTTCTCTTCTTCCACAGTGTTGCTCAGTGGAAGTATCAGGTGATGAAAGGACTAACATGATTTATCTGTGCTATAACCTCAGACATCTACCTTTCTTTTCAAAGTTTTCCTTTTAAAGTTTCTGTAATCCACAAACTATGAACTCCAGACACTTGATGGGGCTATTCCAGAGCAAGCAATTTAAGGGGTTCCAGCAAAGATGTCCTTGTGAAGTATTGTGTGTGTGTGTGTTTTATCTATTTAAGTATTTTAGAGTAATGAATCAAATAAAATGCAACATTTCTGGTCTGTAGACCAAATAAACTGAAGAAAATACAGAATTGTCCACAGGGACAAAAAGAAATGTGCCCAATTTTTTATGATGTAGAAGTGTGTAATTATAACTAGAAAGGCAGTAAAGGAAATAAGGGGAGTGGTAATATGCACTGTCTGTTTTGATGAGCTTTCAAAAAAGTATGTTAATACCTGATGAACTTTTGCAGTTGATGCAAGTTTACTGCACCATATTTCAAATTGAACCAGTTGGAATATATACATGGGCATAGCCAAGGGGGCCGAGGGGGGGCAGCTGTCCCCCATCAAGTAAAACAATAGAAATACTTAACTAACTGACCATCAGTTCTGCCCCCCAAAAAAGTCCTGCCTTGCCCTAACAAAAATCACGACTATGCCCATGAATATATATGTATTTATAGTTTTCCTTTCTCCAGAATCAAACCGTTCCTTTAATTGTCTAAATGTGTCTTGCTAATGTGTTAATAGCTAAAATCAGTCAAATGCCCAAGGTCATTTTACATTTATACATGCACATAGATACATGCACAATGGATAAATTTGATCTGCTGAAGCCATTCATTTTACCTAGGAAAAATACAAGAGAAAAAAATGAAAGCTTTTCTTCTTACTATTTGAAGTAGTCTTCTGATCAAAATATTTATCAAACAAAATGAAAATCGCATTGTCTTGTACCCCTTTACATTCATTTTTTATGTTTACCATCCTTTTCTTAATACCAAGTTCATTTTAAGCAAGATTATTTTTTAAAAAGAATTTAAAAGGTCACTTACAAAGTACGAGATGCATTTATTTAAAATCTGGTGTAGGGCAACTCACGGCAATTTTGTCCGGAAGATGTACCCTCAAAAACCATCTCATTTTAATGAAGACTTGTTGACCTTGTTGATGTAAACCAAATGTTGTCTGCAACTTAGTTCACTCAGGCAAAAGTTTGTGACCCTTAACCAGCACATTAACATGTCTAATTGTAACTGACAAGGCAATTTCCTGGTTGCCATTGTTTGAGACAAGCAGAATCCACAAGCTACCAGCAATCTAAGACCTTTGACTGTCATTTTAACACTTTTAATTCTAATTGACAGAGCACTTAGGCAAAAACTATCCAAACACAGCTAGGTAACAAAATGAAAAAGAGGAAAAATAAAACCTATTGTTCTGCTTATTTAATAAACACATATTCTTGCTTGATATTCAGCAATTCAGAACCATTAATGATGCTTCTTTCCACACACACCCAAAAAAATATGGGCAATCAAAATTATTTTTTTCTTAAAGCAAAGAAAAATATTTTTCCTCTTAAAGTTTGCTTAAAGCAAACTGTTGCCAATTATTTTCAGATTCTGTTTTAGTATCCCCATAGCTGTTTTTGGTATAGCATTTGCAATTGCTGCGTTGCTGCTGTAGATGTAAGGCTTCTATCACAGGTTACCTTTCCCTGGAATTACTTTGTCAATGCATTCAGCTGGTCACAATCAATGGGGGAAAAGTTTGCTCAGATAAGTGAAATGGAATTCTTTAAATGTAGCCCATAAGAAGCTATTCTGATGATTTCCTAAATAGAATAGATAAGCTCTGTATTAAAAAAAAATAATAAGAGGGTAATCCATAATACAACATAATGTTGACTTGTACAACATTTTCATGCACGTCAATCATGGCGTACAACATGAATAAGATTGTGTTTGAACTGTCACCTTTTTGTTTGATTATTTGATTAATTGTTTTGTTATAATTTCCAATATGTTTCTATTTCACTGAAGGACTTTAGAAGAGAGCCCTCCCATGGCTAATGCAAACCCAATAAATTCCTTTGGTTGTAACCAAACATTGAGTAGCTTAGCGGATAAGATATCCACTTAAAATGGGGGAAAATGATACAGTTCTCTTTTCAAGTTTACTCACACAAGTCGTCTCAATGATTTAAATGCAGCACAAGATGATTCCTGACAATGAGGTACAGATGTCTTTCCATCTACAAGCAAACTTAGCATTATTAATTAACACAGCTGGAAATGTTTAATGCAAAGAACCCTAAATCGGGTACCTGTTCTCTTATTGCTAGTGCCCTAGCTTTGCTTCTGAATTATGGTCTAGATCCAAAGAATCTTGATGAAACTAGTTCTGCATGCCCACAGGAATTTTGGACTTCAAACAGCATAAGTTCTTTTGAAACTGATGTGAGTTTTTAAAGCATGATAGGACATGACGTTATGAACATAAGAAAAGCCCTGTTGATTGGACAAAAGGCCTATCTAGTCCAGCATCCTGTTCCCATAGTGGCCACCCAGATGCCCTATTGGAGGCCAACAAATTGGGCATGTGTGCAACAGCATACTGCTCACATGTACTCTCCAGGAACATGCCTCTGTAATCGGTATTCTTTGTGATCTCCATTCTTTTGAATGCATCGTTATTATTTGCACTTATTGTTGACTTCTTCTTCTTTTACAAAAAGTAACTCAGAGTGAATTGCAAAATAGTACAAAGATTAAAAGCAGACTAAAATGAAAACAAAAACCTTCAGACAGATCAGTACATATAAAAGGTAGATCTAAGACATCCTACCTACTGAGAAGAATCCACAGATATCCAAAGACCTCCCAATGGAAAGCCAGACACCTGGGCAAAAAGAAATGGTTTTGCCTGGCCCTAAAGGTAGGCAGTGATGGCACCAGCATGCCTTCCTGGAGTGAGCATACAGCAAGCAGGAAGCCACCACTGGAAAGGCCTGTTCTTGCATCACCACCCTCTGCACTTGCCTTGGAAGGGGCACATAGAGAAGGGCCTCAGATGCTGAATGCAGGGTCCAGGTCAGTTCACGTGGAAGAAGCGCTCCTTGGGGTCTTGAGCCACATAAGGCTTTATCGGCCAATACCAGCACTTTTGAATCGAGCCCAGAAACTAATTGGTGTGCATTGCAATCCTATCAGAATGTCTATATCAGACATAAGCAAACTTGGACCTCCAAAGGTTTTTTGGTACTACGACTCCCATCATCCCTGACCACTGGTCCTGTTAGCTAGGAATGATGGGAGTTGTAGTCCGAAAACATCTAGAGGGTTGAGTTTCCCTATGCTTGGTCTATATACTCAAACCATCTTGACCCAGTCAACAATCTGGACACTGAATTCTGAACAACAGCTTCGTATGCACAACCCCCAAATGTTCCAACTAAAAATCTAAACACAGCTTTTATTCTTCCTTGATGGGAAATCTCTCGTTCTGTGTTACCAGGCTGTATTTATCATGTTTGAATGGAAAACAATCAAACTTGGATTAAGGAAGAAAGGAAGTGAATACAATGAAGCATTATAATAAGCATTTGCAAGGCAGGCCAACATTTTTGCCTTCAAAATGGAGAGCGTAATATTAGGCGGCAAGTGACCAAACATTCTCTGCAGTCGGGCTTTGATGTGCAATGGTGGGTGGGCCCCCAGCCATCTCAAGTTATGTCAGTGCATTTCCTTTCTAACATTCTCCCTCCCTAACGCATCATCCTATTTCTTGAACTTAGAAATACCCAGAGGTCACATATCTCTGGATTTTGATGGAGTGAGCATTTTTAATTCTTTCTCTCTGCTTTATTTTTTGTCACTTAGACGTTCTTGCACTGACTGTTCTTTTGAAGGGCAAGATTTCCTTGCCAGGTGGGTATTCCCAAATTCTCACAACTCTGCTCATATGGTCTTTTATCAGAATGTCTCTGAGCAGTGAGAACTCATAACTCATATGAATGGGAAACAGTTGGGGGCTTGCCACACTTCATCCCACTTGATTGTTGACATTGTTAGCAGCTGCTACTGTCGATCTATCTTTTACCAACTGGGAGCATATAAAAATGTTATACATACAGCACCAGTCCCCCCTCTCTGTCTCTCCGTTTTAAGCTAACACAATCATGGCTACACATCAAGGGGAAAAATACATCCTGAAATTGTTAAGTTTTCCATTCATGTTCATTGAAAGCCACTCAAGTATATTATTGGAGTATTGAAAACTTTGCAACAGTCGAAAAGCCCGGTATGAAAAACATACAGTGTAGTCTCATTTAGAGACCACCTCCTTTCCTAGGACACTTGGGGAGTTTTGAATCCCCAGGTCTTCACAGTGTTAATCATCTGTTAAAATGGACAGATGGGGGCCTCATGGTATCTCTCACACAGAACAGGGAACTGCTTCACTTATTAGCAATGGGACAAGAGGTTACCAAACGTCATCAAGGCATCTCTATAAATGATGGGAAAGGCAGAAGGGGTTCAGAAAAAAACATTTCCTATTTTACTGGGGATACATCAGAACAGGAGGTAGACAATGCTCCTTTCTCCTCTTTCTTGGAGTAGAGGTGGGTAGCAAAGGCTTATCTTCCATCTTTGTGTAGACTATGGTAGCTCATCTTTCTCATTCCAAGTGCTACATTTATTGTTGTTCAACACTCAGAGGGTGACATGCCAGTGGATGACATGGCCAAACATATTGGATTGGCTACCTCATCCACTGTCTCTTACACTCACACACATTCACAAGCAGATATGCACACTCACCCATGATCATATACCCCCAACCAATGGTCAACAGGTGGGGTTCTTCCTCATCATAGCACTTCAGTGGGAAGGGAAATGGCTCTCTCAAACCCAGCTGGCTAGGAGGCTAAACCTCTATCAAAGAGATAAAGATGGAGAAAGAGAATTAGCAGCTATTCTGTTGGAAGGGATAAGCTTCATTAACTACGGACCCTGAAATTTGGGATCCCCTCTGAACCCTGTTTTGAGAATCAGTTGCTCAGTTTGTGGGGCACTGACAAACGTGAGAGGTTTTCTGCAAAATGCTGCAAAACTATTGAAAAACGTTGGCACCGGCTTGGAGTGAATTAGACAATGTTGGGTTTCAGGGTGTTAACTACAAATCCTGGTTTGATATGTAAATTATTCAGTTTGGGGGTCACTGTAAAAAGTAGGAGTTCTGCTGCAAAACCACTGCAAAACTTGGGCAGCGTTTAGAGGGGATCCCAAATTTTGAGGTTTGTAGTTAATGAAACCAAAGGGATACATCCTTCCCTGGATGTACCTTGCTGTTACTGAAAACGAAGAGGCAAGAGAAGCTGTTATCTTGCTGGATATTCTAAGCAGGATCTCATCTTAGTACTTTTTACTAAAAAACTCAGGAATAAACTCAGATTCTGCCAAGGATCCAATAGGATCATAGTCATGCTGCTTCCATCACACCGTCAAGTAGTCACCCAGCAGAGCTCTTTCAAGTGGTAAAGAGGCTGGTACCACCTGGCTTGTTTTATTGCATAGTTTAATTAAGGAAGTTTTAATGTTCTGATCAAATTATTATCATATATTTTAATGACACATATTTTATAATTGCTTTTACAGCTGTAAACCCCTTAGAGGCTATTTTGGTGCATAAAGCTGTATATAAATCAACCAGGCAGTAATGTAGCTGGAGGAGAAAGACACCGGCGTGTTTAAAGGGGCAGCTGCAACCTGAACATCAGCTGATTATTCCATTCTAGTTGCCTCTTTAAACTTGGCTGTGCTTTCCTTCCCTCTTCCAAATGCTTTGTGGAAATGTTGGAATCCCTCAAGCATCTAGTACAGAAGAGAATTTATTGTCGGCAAATTAGACACACCATCCTCGTACTGCGAGTCTTCTGGTTTCTTTGTTTTTAAAATTTTCTCCAAGGTGACCACAAAAGCATGGGGAAGAGTACTTGGAACAGCTTTGCATTTCCCAGTTTCTTCCAGATGAATTCATGTTTGCATGAGACTCCATATATTCACACTGGAAATGCTCAAGGCTTTTCAGCAGTCCCGGCTCCACTGGAACCCCTCACAGGAAAAACAAAACAAAAACCAATTAGCAATCAGTTACATTAATTAAGGGGTTTGCCTATAGGAAAAAGCCAAGCCTTAAACAATTAGCAGCTAGGGATTACCTTTTAATAAACAAAGCTCTTTAAAACAAACAAACAACACCTGTATGAAAATGTTTGTTTTCTCAACACAACCAAGTCCCAGCTTTTCCATCTTCTCCTAACCCATTTCAGATGTTGGTGAGGGACATATTAGAACCCCTTTCCTGAATGAAATCTCTTCACTGAAAAGGGATGCAGTATAAAGAACAATTGTCTAATGACTGAAGTATGCTCATTAAAATCTGATATAAAAGAAATGTCAAGCAGCTACAGCTGCTGTTGACATCACTTAGGCTGCAACCCTATATGCATTTGCCTGGGAGTAAGTGCCATTGAACTAAGCTGGTTTACTTCTGAGCAGACACACATAGGAGTTCCCTGTAAAAGAGTTAAGCATTTGGCACCTCTGAAATTGCAGAGGTCCTCAGGCTGTTTATATCAGCCTGGGAATGGAAAAACAGTAGATTTATTCCTTTGTAGGAACAGGAGAGAAATCCAATTTCTTTTTTCCCCTTTTTTTGTTTTAATAAGAAATTATCTAATTCACACTAAATGAAGCCAAAGGCATCCTTTGAAATCTGCACTTCCCCAAAGTTTGTGATCCAGTTCTCCAACCACACAATGTGTATGAAACTGCATATATTAGGGGGATGTGTGCATAAAGGGCTTATATTAGTGAAAATCATCTTACATAACGGTAAATGCATTATATCAGGGGAAACTGTATGTGTGTACAAACTGTGCAATAATGTGCATTCGGTGTTGGACGGAGGTCCTGTGCACATGATGTCATCTCCATGTTTTCTCTCTCCCTCACTCTTCATTGCTCTAAAACACATTCTTCTGGAATGCTTATATTCTCCTTTCTGCCAATAATGTACTTTAGAAGCACTTTTTTGCCTAAATGTGCACACAGAAAGTGTTTTCACTGGGTACCTCCTATTAGGGCAGACCTGCTGCTGTTACAGGGCTGTGCTACTCCCTGTCACAATGTTTAACTTGTCTATGGATGAAATAGGCAATATAGGAAGTGGTACAGTAACGTAGCCACCTCTGTATACCCTCTCTATATATCTATATCTATATCTATATCTATATCTATATCTATATCTATATCTATCTATCTATCTATATCTGTATATATACATACAGCATTTTCCAGGCCCTCCCTTTCAAAAGACTGCAAAATTAGTTTTTTGATTTTTTTAAAGGCTTGTGGAATTGTTTGTTTGTTTGTAATAAGGTATGCACTTTTAAAGGCTTTAAATTATGGACACAATCTGACCAATGTTAAGTGCTCTTGGGCAGTGCTTTTTCTAGGGCTTACTCAAGGGTAAGCAGTACCGGCACCTCTTTTGTTGTTGTCAAAAAGTGTGGCACTTACTGTAACAACTTCATGGTGAGTACCAGCACTTATTTTTCTAGGAAAAAAGCACTGCTCTCGGGTCTTCTGATGCCCATGCAAAATTTAGCATGAACTTAAATCTGTCTTATTCCAACAATGAGATGGAAAAGTAGCTTCTATTTGTTTTGCATTGAGGGTTTTGTGTGTGATGGGATTTTTTTGGTACCATGTTGAAATAAAAGAGAACTGTGTGATAATTTATGCCATTCATTTCCATCAGTCTTGCATGAGAACTGCTCCTCTAGTGAATTGCACTTATATGTAACTTCAAGCAGACCTGCTTACAGAGTACAGAAGTACAGTAGTACAATAGGCAGCAAATGTTGCCTGTGTACAGAGGCAGCTTCAACGGGCCTTAGTGGTTCAGAAATGCCGGCACGCTGCCAAGCCTTATGCAGGGAAACATTTAACACCTTTATAACTCGGCTAAATCTGGATGGAATTATATGGGGCAAAGAAAAGATTCTACTGTAGCCAGAGGGACATGGGGAATTCCCTCAAAGAAATATCAAAAACAGGCTGCATTTAGAATACAAAAAGATCCAAACTATAAAAGTGTGTGTGTGTGTGTGTGTACACTCAGAAACATACACACAGAGAATGGTATGATGTATATATTGTTAATATTAATCATCATCATCATTATTAATAATAATACAATTTTTTATATAATGATAGAGAACACCACTTGACTGCTGGCTGCGCCTACAAAATCTGCTTCAGAGGGTCCCCATACCCTCTGATAGGGATGTCAAAAAATTATGATGGAAATGGAAAAGGAGATTGTCAAGGTTCACTGATTTGTCCTATATCCAGAATGGAAGTCTGTCCAGCAAACATAATCAATATTCTCAGTCCACAAAGAACATGTAATTTATAATTTCATCCCATTTGCACTGTGCTCCCTTTGTGTTGAAATGAGTGGTGTGGAATAACATAATACTAATGTAATTAATAATGTAAAATTCCACTATGGCAGAAAACAAGACCAATAATATAGGGTTTTTTGTCAGAAGCTGTACTGCACTGGAAAAGAAAGACTGCTGCATGCAATGAATAAAAATCAATGTATTCATAAATCTCTATTTTCCAGAGCCAAATTTGAGAGTTCTGAGGTGATGGGGAAAGAGAGACTGGAAGAGGCAGGAGGGAAATAGGAAATTTTTCCTGCTCATATGGAATTCTGTTTCGCAAGCAGACCTGCAGCATTGGATAAAGCCAATTAGAAATATTGCAGACTGGAAAGGGTGACCCATAGATCTTGCTGGGGGGTTTTTGTGTTGTTGTTTTTTTGATAGAAATCATATTAGCAGAAAAAAAATAATTCATAACTGATCAGAAAATCAGGTATTAAAAATGGGAGCAGGGATCCTTTTCATGCTATGGAAACCAATAAGAAGCTTAGGAGGTACTAAGAAGTTCATAGGTATAGCACAAGTGTGTCTGGATAAAATTGGTAAAACAAGGACACAAACTCAGCGTACCTACTTTGGAAGATATTAGAAAACACACAAAGAGGCTTTACAAACAATGCTCTCAGTAAAAGGAAGACAAAGGATCCGTTGGGTCAGCTCAGAAGGAAAGACACAGCAGAGCATTAACAATAAGCTGAACTACTTAATGCTTCTGATGCCCTGTGGAAAGGGAAACATGCAATGAGACGGACAGAACAGTGGCAACAATGAAGATGGGGAAAGGTCACAGTTCTATATAATGAAGGAGCATGTCAAGGAATATTTCGGCACACTGAATGAATGCAAGTCGGTGGCGCCTCATGACGTTGGTTATTTAACCAAGAGACCTGGAGGAGTTAACTGGGTGAGTCTCAGAATATAAGAACTCATTAAAAAAAGGCTTGTTGATTGTATTGCTCTCACACTTACTGCCAAAAATATCCTCGCAATAGCTTCTGAACAGCAATGTTCAGAAGGTCTTACAGCACAGATCATCTTCACTGTGTTGGGTGGTCACACCCTGACTCCATATTTCTGGGCACGGGCTCTGGTCAAGCCTCCTCTCCTGCCAGGGACAGAACTGGGACAACCAAACTGCAGAATCTCCAGCAGGAAACTGTTGCAGCTTGCATCAGGTCTGCTGGGAAGAAGACTCTGTGAAGCAGTAGCGACTAGTAGAACTGTGCATGTGGGGCTGCATTGCTTCCAAATGCCAAGGGCCAATGCCCGTTACTGAGACAGACGAAATGCAAGGCAGTGGGGAGCAGCTCAGGGCAGGCACTGCATCAGAGCAATCCAATGTTCCTGGTGCTGCACCTGCACCATGCCAACCCTCCTGGTGCCTTGTATCTCTCTCTTTCAGTAATTGGCAATGGCGCATGGTGTTGGGAAACCAAGTCAGCAGCACAGTCCTGCCTGCACTGCTCCACAAGGCAGTACAGTGGTACCTTGGGTTAAGAACTTAATTCGTTCTGGAGGTCTGTTTTAACCTGAAACTGTTCTTAACCTGAAGCACCACTTTAGCTAATGGGGCCTCCCACTGCCGCTGCGCCGCCGGAGCACGATTTCTGTTCTCATCCTGAAGCAAAGTTCTTAACCTGAGCTAATATTTCTGGGTTAGCGGAGTCTGTAACCTGAAGCGTATGTAACCTGAAGCGTATGTAACCTGAGGTACCACTGTACTGCACTGGAGGCCTCAGGGGGCCTTCTCCTCATTGAAACGAAGGGGATAACAGGGGATTCTGGGATGAGAAATCGCCCAGCTGTTGCAGGTAACGTTCTGGGTCATCGGAAAGCAGATAAAGGGAGAGGTGGTTCTGGGCACTTTTCACACACCATCTAGCTTTTTCTCAGGCATCTGTAACAAAGACTGGGATCAGAGGCGTAGGAAGTGGGGTGCGGTCCGCCCTGGGTGTCATGACTGAAGGGGAGGGGTGACAAAATGGCAGGTGAGTGGTCAGCAAAACTTGTGCCCGCCGGCAGCAGCACTTCTGACCTGGCGGCAGAGAGCGGCCCTCCTCACCCATGGTGAGGTGCACCTGGCTGCAGCAGCTCCATTGCCGGGTCATGTCTGACCCAGCTGTGGAGAGAAGGAGGAGAGTGAGCAGCAGCATGGGCATATGCTCTGCCGCTGACTGGGCAAGGATCCTTAACTTAGATTGCTGTTGTGGTAGGTAGGTAATTAGATAGGTAAGTAGGTAGTTATTGGATTTCCATCCTACTCTTCTTCCCAAAGGAGCCAAAGGCAGCAAACAACAAAGCAATAAAAATACAAAAAATACAAAAAAACATGTCCTACAAACCAACTATCCTCACAACTCATGTTGTATCCAGTGCCGCTGTTATGCTTATGCAGCATATTTCTGCTTGCGGAACGTAACTTGCCCATTCCCTCACTTCCTGCAGCCCCTGTGCATTCTCAGCATCTGCTCCAGAGCATATTTGGGGGTGGGTCACACGGGGAGAGGCATGGAAAGGGAAGTTCTGTTGCGTAAGTGGAATGTCCCTTGCACAGCATTGGATACACCCAGTGCTTTTTTTCTTTAAAAAATGTTTAGGGGTACTCTTATATTGAAATACTGCCCCTCAATTAGGCCAAACTTAGATTCACAAAATGTTTAGGGGTATGTATACCCCTGTGTCCCACCAGAAATCACTGGATACACCCCCAAGTTGCCAGATAAATTAATGGCTTCACTCAGTATAAGCCAGGGGTAGGCAACCTAAGGCCCGGGGGCTGGATGCGGCCCAGTCGCCTTCTCAATCCAGCCCGCGGATGATCTGGCATGATCAGTGTGTTTTTACATGAGTAGAATGTGCCCTTTTATTTAAAATGCATCTCTGGGTTATTTGTGGGGCATAGGAATTTGTTCATTCCCCCCCCCCCAAAAAAAATATAGTCCAGCCCACCACATGGTTTGAGGGAAGGTGGACCGGCCCACGGCTGAAAAAGGTTGCTGACCCCCGGTATAAGCAGTTTCACATGTTCATATAAAACAAGGAGAACAAATAGGGTGAATAAATGGTATACTGTAGTTCCTGACTTTTCAGCTACAAAATAAATTGGACTGATATGATCTTCATGTTGTAAACAAGTAACACAGGTGAGATGGTGGTAGGGCTTCCTGTGTTAGCTGTTATTAATGGGCTTAAGCATGAATTTGGTTCTAACTGGTCTAGCATCTCATACATAGAATTGTATGAAGTTGGAAAGGAGCACAAGGGTCCTGTAGTCCAATCCCTTGCAATGTAGGAATCTTTTGCCCAGTGTATGGGTCGAACCCACATCCCTGAGATTAAGAATCTCATGCCCTACTGACTGTACTCTATACTTGAGTGATGACTCCAAAACACACAATTCCTTTGGCAAGAATGGCTCAGGTTGCACGAGGTGATTTTATTTCATTTCATTACATTTATACCCCCTCCTTTCTTCCCTTATGAAACACAAGGTGGTGTACCAAAGGTTCCTAGGCACACCCCATCTAGGTATTGGTCAGATTCAGACCTGCAAAGTCTTGGCCTCACATGTCTTCAGCCACATCCTGAAATAGTCATGGTTTTCATAAGTATTCTGCTGTGAAGACAGGACAAATTAGGAAGAACCTAGACATTCAAACAGCCCAAGATCTTCAACTGTGTGCCCCATTTTTACTATCTGACTATTGACGTTTCCTAAAGAGGAACAGCCACAAGTGAAAATCAGTTTTTACTTCTCCCAGAGCATTGTTGGAGGTAAAGAAGAAACAGTCTAGACACGATAGTGGATTAAAAAGTAGCAACAAGAAGTTAGATGATTATAACAGAAGGCAAGTATAATCTTCAAAATCCTTTGTTGGGCTTACCTTGTATCAGATGTCATTTCTTCTTCTTGAATACTTTCTTAAAGACAATGCCTTTGTTGATAGTCTTCCCCCAGCATTTGCTCAGGTACTTTGTTGGGGCTGGTTTGCGCTTGGCATATTTAGGTGTGGCCGCAGACTTGAATATCGGAAAGGAAATGCCAAAGACTTTTCTTCAACATCATGTCTGTTTACATTTTCCCCCTTCTGAAAAAGTGACGAGTTTAAACCATGAAAGAAAGCACTAAAAATGCCCATACGTCATAAGAGGTAAGTGTCACACAAGTAGAAGCTTTATGTTGTCATAGTGATGAGTTAATGCTCTGTTAAAGATGTTTGAACAGTCATAGCACCTTGGGCAGCGATCTTGTCAGGACCTATATAAACCCAAGTAAGGTCAAGCGCACTTACTGCTTCATTTGGCTGTCTTCAGAATGCTCAAGGTGCTACAGTAAAAGGATAAGCACACTCATTAGCCATCTTTATCAGTGCTGACCTCACACCCTTTTGCAGTGATACAGGAAATGACATTTCCTGGTGCAGGGTGAGATGTTGGATGTCATGGCTGCTTCCCTAGAATTCAGTGAATGTTGTATGTTCAGTCCCTGCCAGCTCTTTAGCACCACAATCATCTCTCTAAGGAAGCTGTTTCTACATTTCATTCACAGGTCATTGAAAGTGCTGGTGTATATCTGTTAAGTAGGGATGGGCAAATTAGTCAGTTTTCTAATTTTTCTGTTCTTCTGTTCAGTTGCCCACATTTCCACATCAGTTTGCGATTTTAAAAACAAAACAAAGCAAGAACAACCAGCATTTCTTTTCTTTTCTTTTAAAAAACAGCAATTTAGGGCAAAATTTTCTAAGACACGGAATTTTGTGTACAATTTTGCCTAATATACACATTTTTTGCAAAGTAGTTTTCCCTAACAGAATTATTTTTTTGCATTGTATTTTCCCCAATATATGGATTTTCATGTACACATTACTTTAATATTTATAACAAAAAAAAATTTTTCCTTCCAGTAGCACCTTAAAGACCAACTAAGTTACTAGCGATAGTAACTTAAGTTACTAAGTTACTAACGATACTAACTTAGTTGGTCTTTAAGGTGCTACTGGAAGGGAAACTTTTTTTTTGTTTTGACTATGGCAGACCAACACGGCTACCTATCTGTAACTTTAATATTTATGCATTTTTGTACAAATTACTTGGCTGGAGAACTCCACTGCCCAGTTTGGAGATGGGAATTTTTTGAAGAATGACTCTATTTCCAATTTGCATATTGATTCAGAAGCATCCGTTCACTTTTGCCCAGGTAGGCGCATTATGTGACCCATGAGAGCAGCAAAATAACCAGACTGTACAATGGTGATGGATGAAATCAGACCAAATATTTATTGACAGCAGCAGGCAGGGCAAGGGTAGGCATGGCATTGGGTCCCAGGATCAGTTCATCATTCCACAAGCCCCATGGTGATGGAATGGATCCACTAGTTTTGGATCACTCCAAACCTGCATGACAGGAGTCAACCAGTGTTGACTTTACTATGGTGCAAGCCAAGCAAGGAAGGTCTCACTAGAGGACCAGGGTGCAGATTCGAACCAGGCAGATACCGAACCCACGCTTGGGTTTGCCATGGTCAATCCTCCCCTCAGGCCCCTTATGCCCACCCTATACTATGCTGATCCTGACCAATGCCATTTCCACCCTAATACAAACGGTGTTTTTCCGCCTAACAAAGGAAAGCCATAATTTTGCTGAGGGAGAGGCGAAAACACCCCAATCAAATGCCAGTCAGGTTGTGAGGGGGAAGGGAAATCCTTTCTGGCCCTGTCAACTAACGACCCAAAATTGTTCAGTGAAGGCTCTAACCCGAGGGTGGGCAGCCGGGAAGCTCTCAAAGCAAAATGGCTGTGAGCTCCAGGGGAAGCAGCCTTATATAGGCTTTCCCCTCCCCTCATCAGCAAGGGCTCATGGGACAGCTTTTTCCCATGAGCCCATCACACAGAGAAGATACTGGGCAAAAAACTTGCTCAGTATTTTGCTGCAATCTATGGGCCATAGTGTCGCTGGGCAAAGGCGCCCTGTGCTTATTGGGCACAGAACAGGGCTTAAATGCAAACTGAATCAAATCCCCCCTTGAATCGCTAGTAAAAAGCAGCACCAACAGTTTTTAATATGTGATTTATGCCATGTCTACAGTAAGAAGGCATCTTTAGGTATTGTGCCTCTCATAATTGCGCCCCCTTTCCCCTGACAGCGCACTTCCTACCACTGTGCTTATATGTTGGAGGACATTCTGAAATGCACCACCTGATCTAAGTCTGAGGTCAACAGGGGTAGCATGGAATCAGTGAGCATGGAATCCCCTATTGCTTTACACAACTGTAATTCCTTGAGACATAAAGCCTGCAGAGAGATAGAAACTCTTCCTAAAAACCACCTCAGTGTTAAAAGAAAGAAAATGCTAGATGAGCAATGTCACTGCTAAATACTAATGATGGAAAATGGAGAAAATATAGGTATATAACATTAAAATAGCCATTTGTAATGTATGTTTTGTCATAACTTTTCACTAAGAGAGCTTTTGAGGTGACTGTCTCTGTGGGTTGAGAGTTGGAAGCCTATTGTTTACATCTGGATCAGTCTATGCAGAAAATGGAGCTGTGTAAGCTGGACAAAGATTGGTCTACTTGACCCAAACTACAAGATGTTTGAAAGGAGGTGGCTTAAATTTGTCAATGTTCAAATAACAGAACAGAGCAAGAACATAAGCTCAAAGTTCTGGAAGTGATTTACAAAACCCTATACAGATTGGGACCAGGTAACGTTATATACCCAACTGCTCACTGAGCTCTGTAGGAGAGGGCCTCCTGCAGATACAATCTCATCATGTCCATCCTGAGTAATGCCTAGGTGCAAGTACTTCTATTAAAACTTCCAGAGTTGCATTATGCTTCTTCCTTCCATTTTCTTCTATGATGGGAACCCACGCAGATCAGTGGACCACCCTGTTTACGTTGTTATACTAAGTGTAAAGGCACAAGGAAAGCATTATGTTTTTATGTTCTGTGTGATATTTAATTTGTGACTTTGTCATGGTGTTTCTTCCCATCCATTTTATCCATTTAAAATTCAAACGAGCTGTAAACTGTAACTTTTTATCACAGAAAGATGGACAACTTGCAATTGAGTTAAATCTTTGCAGAGACTAAAACTTGTTGGTCATCTTATTGCTCTACTTTCCTAATGCCACAACAACTTATCCCCCCCCCCCATTTTCTTTCTTTTCAAGATGTGCTTATATGTTTTAAACTATAACTTTCACTTTGGAGAACTGTGGGATGATTTAGCACGCACCTTTTAACAATGATGACTTCATTTGACATGAATTAGAATGTGGGTTTCTAAACCCAAAAGCACTTGCATTCTCCATGTTATACATGAAGCCTAACTTGTCTGCCCTGTGAAATGAGTGAATCTGAACACATTAATCATGATTATTAATTTGAAGGCTGTGACATCCATTTGAAAAAAAATAAACAATGGCTCTTCTGTAGTATGAGTAATTTCAGCCCAGTAAAGAATTGTTTTGATAATGCAAACCAGAAATTGCTCAGGATGTTGAACATACATTGGGCCATTTCACATGGGATGTGTGTGGGTGTGTGCGCGTGTGTTCTACTTTGCAACTTACAGACACGATTTGGAGACTGGAATCATTTGTTACAGATCGCACATTTCTACAAGCATTTGTCAGGTTGCTGTTGTCTCATTTTCTTTTCTTTCTTTTTTTTTTGGTTGTATCAGACAGTTAAGGAAAAGGTTGGTGCTAATGGAAAAAGATTGTTATGTGAGGGCAGTCATTCTCGGACAAAGCAGAACTTCAAAGAGGAAGCACATATGGTTCTGACTTCTATAAAGATGGCAGGTGGACATGAAAAAGGTTGATTTCAAAATTTATTTTCATGATAGCAGGAACTTCTTAAAAGTCCAGGGGGAAGATTAATTTTCAATTTGGTATTCCTAATAACTGAAACAAGATCATGGTTTTACAACTTCCTGAGGTAGAATTTGAGAGAGGCTAGGTCATGTTGATATAATAAACCAGTGGTAGGATAAAATGTAAGAGCCCAGGGTAAGCAATGTTTGGGGAAAGCTGTTCTAAAAGCAAAGCATATGTAAAGGCCAAGTCATTCCATTATTCTTTCCCCTGTAATATACCTTGAACAGAAAACAGACAAGTTCAAGTGAGTGTTCACTGCAGGAACAAGCCTGCAGAATGCCTTGTCTCTTTAATTAAAATACAATCTAAATATGCCTAATTTTGTTTGTTATATTAAATAAATTTCGGTTTTAAGAATTTCCCCCCTTTATATCCAGCTCATCTGTTAAATATATTATAATCCAACACTTTCCAATGCCTACTTGCATCTGATGCAAAGCATACATTGGGAAGGAGGAGAGCTAACTTCCACATGGCAGCATTTCATTACTGTTTACTACTGGAGTAAAAGCTGTTCCTGTGAATTAATATGCATGTTGCATAGCTTATTTGGGTATAATACGTTCATGTTTTCTTTAAAAAATATTGTAGAGAATTAAGACAAATACCTTTTCACAGCAAGAGTCCATGCCACAATGGGTGTCAAATATGAGGATGGAAGGGAGTCTGCTTGGTGGTCCATTTTCAACGCATTCCTCCAATTGTGGTAGTTTTGAGAGCCAGTGATGGTTATTTTTCCCTTCTGAGATGCAGCACCAGGAGTGTGAACTCGGAATACTGCCCAAAGAGTTAGCATTTTTATGACCCAACTGCAGTCTTTCATGGGTGCAGTTTAAGGAAAGGGAAACAGGTACCAAAGCTGCATGAAGCTTGATGTATTGGGCTACACTGCCATGATTGTGGGGCTTTGCAAAAAACATTGTAGCAGTTCTCAAATTTGCATAAATTGAAGTCGGCAATGCCTTTGTCATAAAGTGGGTTGGAAAAGCATCTAGCTGACATGCTATTTGGAACTATGCATATTCCACTGCTCCAGGGACTACTGCACCAACACAAAATACAGTCGTACCTTGGAAGTCGAACAGAATCCGTTCCGGAAGTCCGTTCAACTTCCAAAACTTTTGAAAACCAAATTGTGGCTTCTGATTGGCTGCAGGAAGCTCCTGCAGCCAATCAGAAGCTGTGGAATTCCCATCAGATGTTCTGGTTCCAAAAGAACATTCACAAACAGGAACAATCACTTCCGGGTTTGCAGCGTTCAGGAGTCAAAACGTTCGAGTTCCAGGGTGTTTGGGAGCCAAGGTACGACTGTACTGATACATGATATCTTGTGAAGCTCAGCTTTCATTTTCCAGTGGGAGTTTCTAGCTCTTCTAGACATGAGGAAACATCTGAAAATGTGTTGTCTGTTGTGGAATCTACACACATATTAAAACCATTCTGAAAATGCTTAATTATTAAAAATATATAACTATTTGCTTTAAGAAACTCCATTATTCACCTACAGGGATATATATAAATTAAAGCATCTTGAGTAAGGAGGGCAGAATATTTGATGCAACGTTAACAGCAGAATCACAGCTTAATTTACAAAATTCTGGTTGCAGAATTTGGCTTTCCTTGGTTCAGCAGTTGGTATTTTCCCAGTGCAGAATTGCAGAAACTTTACACTCCCCTGCTTTTGGCATCCCCTTTCCTCGTCAGTGGTAGAAATTCTCCCCCTTAGGCATCATTCCAAAGAAGACACTGGGGAATATCATTTCATTCATCGCTTATCATATCCTTGTGGCCCGTGGCAAATGCCGGCAACAGATCCTTCCTGTGCTCAGTGCACTATTTCTTCTTTGAAGCTGCTCTGGAGATGGTGCAATCTTGTGTAAAAGGGACTCCCCTGCCAAAGAGATATTAAGTCAGCTTTTCAGCTGCTGCTTGCATATCCCTTGGCTTTTGATTTATTGGGCTTTTGCTTTGAAGCTCATTTTATTTCACTAAAGCCCATAGGAATCTCAATTACTCTGCTGCATTTATTATTTTCTTTAAATGTAGCTCACCCTGTCATTAGGGACAGGTAACAACAGCTCCCTGCCCTATTCATCCTTACTGTGATGCTGTGAAGTGCCATGCTGTTGTTCCCATTTAGCAGACTGGCAACCAATACTGAGAGACAGAAATAGGATGGGGTGAGACCATCAGATTCGTTTTGCCTCAGTTTCCTCTTTTTTTTTTTGCAATTTTACGTTCAGTCTATATCAGTTTGCATTTTTTTTAAGTGCTCGTGAAAATTTCTCAGCGTTTTTGTACGTCTCCCCTAACTCACACATTTTGGTATGCATTTTGGCTATTATGTACATTTTTACAAGCAACCCCCTAATACAATGCATTTTGGTATATTTTCACTAATATATGCATTTATCCACACTTTCCCCAAGCATATGCATTTTGTTTTGTTTCTTATTAGGTTGGGGAACTGCATTAAAAAATTCAGAGAAGTGTAAATTTCAAAGGATGGTTGTGTTTCAGTTCATATATTGTTTCACGTAATGTGAATTATGTTGATTCACCTTCACATGCAGACTGGATCAAATTTCTTCCCCATTCTTAGGCAGAAACTTATGTGAACATCCACAGTGAATGCATGCGTAAGCTGCAATTTGAATCCAGTTCTTCACTGGAAAACCCTGGCTATGACATCCAAATTCACCTGAGTCCAATGTTCAAGTGGGCATCAATGAGGGAAGCTGAACACCAAATGACCTCATTCAATGGGCAGTTACTACACCCCTAATATTTGGGGAGGCTGCCATTACAAACATCACAAACCTTTTGACAAGATCTATTTTATCAAATGGCCTCTGGCCTTCCGAGGCCCCATTCTACCAGCACCCTCCATCCACCACATTTTGAGCCAAACATAAACAGTGAAAAATGTTTAGCATAGCCTTAGTCGTGACATTTTCTGCGTGGTGACATGCTTTGCATGGTGATGAACTGGTACAGATTTATCTAGTTGTAGTAATGCGGTTGTGTGTGTGTGTCTCAATCACTAGTGGCTCTTAATAAGCAGCAGAGGCAGTCACATGTTCTCCTGGCAACAGGGGAAGAGGTGTGGCTAGCTATGGGTTGGCTATCCCAGAGCTCGCCTGGCCTTGCCCTGCTCCACCTCTTTCCTGACCCTGAGGACACCTCTATATCCACTTCTTCCTTGCCACAAGTCACTCCTGCTCACAATGGAAAGGGCTTTGTTTCATGGCACATGGGAGGACATGTTTGAAGGGTCGCGCTCTCCATTTCTGAAGGGTCCTGATGTGGTAGCATTCTAGAGC
Source organism: Podarcis filfolensis (assembly GCF_964270895.1). Lineage (NCBI taxonomy): Eukaryota > Metazoa > Chordata > Lepidosauria > Squamata > Lacertidae > Podarcis > Podarcis filfolensis. The sequence goes on along the minus strand of NC_139610.1, from coordinate 52,919,281 downwards.
ATGAGGCCTTCTCCACCACCAATGAAGCCACTGCCAGTTAGCTTAGAGTGGGAAAAGCAAGGGAAGCAGACTGGCCCAAGTGCCAACTCCATTATGAGTCATGCCAAACTTTGGGTATGGTGTTTAGCTCACAATGGGCTCAAGGATTCAAAATGCTCCCTGCTCTGGCATTCACTGCTACCACTAACTCTATGATAGTTCTCTGCCCCCTTATCTGCTATATTATATGCAGACATATTATCGAAAGGAACATTTGTATGAACTGCCTTTCATATTGTTTGTGTGAGAGCTGCCCCATCAACCCAAGGGTGATTTTTGTCATGCAAACAATTTTGTGTTTCATGACTTTTTTGTGTTTTTAATGACTTTTTCATGCTGCAACATAAATAAAAGGTATGTATCTGTTCTTGTAAAGTGATGGCCCTTTGGGCAAATCTACACCATATATTTAAAGCACGTGGCTTCCCTTAAAGGATCCTGGGAAATGTAGTTTGTTAAGGGTGCTAGCGATGGTTGCTTTGTGAGATGAAAACCGTTCCCAGGGTGCTTTAGGGAAAACCGTGTGCTTTAAATCTTCACTGAATGAACTTTAAATGCATGTGATGGATCTGTACTTTCTCTGTCTTACAAATATACTGTCTTGAAGGTTTCAGAAAGTGACATCATTGGAGAATATGGACGTGATGCATTTTAGTACCCTGTTCTTCAACACCTGTTAAAGTATTTAGTTGAGTCACGGGGCCTCTTTCCCTATAATAGCAGGGTGGGTTTTTAAAAAGCCAAATAAAATTATTGGTTATAAATTATCAAAATGATTCCTGAATGGAAAACTACTTACTAAAAATTATTTCATAAATAATCTTGGGATTAAATTAAAAGAGTAGTGTATGGGGGCCATTAAAAAGAAAATCAACCATAAGATATTAACAATATGTTTTCTTTAAACCTAAAAAAATTTTTATGCGAGCTGGAACATTTGCCTGCCCTTCCAAATCATATTCCCTCCATGCCTGTTCCAAGACTTGGCCATTTGCTTTGGAAGAGAAACACACAGTGTTGCTGAAGATTGGAAAAAGAGCTTGGGGTCAAGGGTCGACACAGTAAGGGAGTTTGCTCTTTAAGAGGTTATCTGTGGATCTGCAAAGCCAAAGTGTAATTGGGTTCTGTGATGTGATTTTAGTGTGTAATTGTATATGATCTTGGCTAGTTTCAAAGACAAGCTTGGAAGATTTTTCTGGCTGGTTTGCGATAGCAATATTGGGCAGTCTATGAAAGCCTCTGATGGACAATTCGGCTACTTTGGGGCAGGGGGAGGGGAGAGGTATCTCAAATCATAAGGCCAGGGCTCTATGTTAATTATAAATTTAGCAGGCAATTTCTAATACAGATTGTGCTACCACCTGAAACTGAGACAAACTCTGCAAATTAAGACACTTGGCTCAGTTTAGAGTGATTGCAAACAATGTAATCTCCCTTTTGCTCCTGAGCATCAGCCTGTCCATTACACATGGGATGATTTTGCATCTTTATTAACACTACATCGGAGTTAACTGAATTGGTCTCCCTGGTCTCTTCCTCTTGCCTTTTGGGTTTATCAGATTTCAAGTTCCTGATTTTTTCTTCTTCCCATCTTGCCCTCCCCCTAACAATGTGAAACAAACATTTCCTATTGTTTTAGTTGTTTAGGCTTTCCTTGATTAAGCTGTCACTGCTGTCAGTTATGCTCTTATAAGCCTGCTTGGATCTATTTCATGTTAAGAAAAAGCTCAGATAAATCCAGGAAAGCTTAATGTTTATCCAATGTGAAAATAATTACTCAAAAGTGTTATTCTTAATCCAGATAATTAGAGTGAGGAAGGAAAGATCAGTGTCATTGTGAATTATGCCCTGGCAATTGACTCTTGGTCCTTGTAAGTTTCAGGTGAAGATGTGAATGGATAAAGGTTAGATTAACCGTAATCCAAAGTATCTGCAACCTTAATCTGTTGTGATACAAGGATGATCAGTTAAAAAGAGCTGGATTGTGGGATTGTTTCTGGTTGGATAAGATGCTGCTCAACTGGGACTCATCTTAAAACATGCTTAGTACCATGTCACTGCAGCTGTGAGCACTTCTGCACGGCGGCAGACTGTCACACAGCTAAAACACAGCCAGCCTACTGGCCTCATAGACAGCACTTGGTAACATTATCCTGCACAGTAGGATCTGTGTTTTGAATTAACATGCCTTAATGTTGGTCGTATGGAAAAATGGACAGGGATATTTAGATAGAAAGGCTTTGCTTGATGACAATTAGAGTGTGTTTTGTAGAAAAAATGACACTCGGTGCTGATTCCCAAAGACATAGGCATAAATAAAATAATTTGTAGTGTTACACATAATCTTGAAAACTTTTTTTTTTAAAGTAACTTGAAGACTGAAATTTTACTTCAGGAAAAGGTGCGCTTCTGAATGAATGAATGAATGAATGAAATTTATTACAGTCCCAGACCAGATTCACATACCGTACTAAGCAGAAATAAAACACAATAGAATTAAGTTTGAATTAACAATCAATATAACAATAAACAATATGAATATGACAGCCATTAGAAATGTGGTTTAGGTCTTAGTCTCTAAAATATTATCTAGAGCTTGCATCTGAGGCCTTAGTCTTTGTAATAGCACAGCTTGTTCCCTGAGTTTTATGGCAGCCGAACAAAATTTGGCCACCCCTACCATGATCCCTGGATCCTTATCCTCTATCAGGGATTTTAAGCATTGAGGTTCAGACCCACTTGGAATTTTGTGTATAACAGGGGTGATAAAAATGGAATTAATTCTTGATAATTCGTTGATCAATTCATTAGGCATGTTGTTAGCCATATTGTTTGGGGCATCCAACAAGAATTGGAGGGCACCACTTTGGCAACCTCTGCTGTGGGAGCAAAGAGACCAAGCTGTCAACCAGTGAACTCCAGCTTCAGATCTCACCACCACATCAAACTCCATTTCTTGCAGCCCCAGATCCCTCGCTCCATCACCTCATCCCACCTGCTATACGGGCATAATAATACTGGGCTATCATAAGAGAGAGTTGTAAGGTTTCCTGAGATATGAATGACTGGGAACCCCCTTGAGTGAAACATACATGCTATGTATTACTGAAATAGGTCATTAACCCGTTATCTGCATTGTCTTTGTTTGCATTGTCCATTATATTACTCATGTTGATGCAAAACCCTTTAAAAACTCTATGTGTGAGTTACTAACAACAGCGTTAGCTACAAAAAGCCATTTATTAGTCATTTAATATCTGTGGTGATATTGCTTCTGGTAGCAAACCCAGCATGTGGGACCCAGGAGGTAGCTCAGTCAAGGGAATGGAATCTTCTGTCAGTTTCCAGCTCCTCTAGGCCCTTGCCAAACATACTACCTTAGTGTTCGAGGGGTTTGGAAACAGAATGAAGGAAAACATAAACTTGCTGTGAGAAATCCTATTCCTAGCTGGACAGAATGATCATTTAATACCCACAGGCCACTAGGAAAGAAGAAAATGTCCAAGGCAACCATGGAAAATTGTACAGATTAGCACAGATTAGTCATAGTTCCATCTATCAGGTGTCTCAGATGTTTACTTTTTTGTTTCAGACAGGAATGGTCTGAATGGAATTCTTTGCACCACACTTAATTTTCCTCTACTTCTTTTTTAAAAGGGGTACTTTTCTAAAATAATTGCCAAATGAGCATTAGAAAAATGAGTGAGATATCATTACCTTTCACATTTCTTGAAAAAATTGTAGCATTACTGTGGAGAAAGGAGGAAATGGCCACTTATTCAAGCCTAATGTACCTAGTAGTGATAATCTAAGGTAGGCTTCCCTCACCTGGTCTGTTCCCCTCTCCTGCAATACTCATCAGCCCTAGCCAGCACGGTAAATGGCTAACAGGTTTTCTTTTTCTTCAAAGAAAAGCATCTGCTATTGGCCAGAATTATGAATGGAGGACCCGTGGGTATGAGTCAAGGAGCAATAGCTCTGTTCAGCCTCCTGGATTGTGTTTAAATATATAAGAATAAAGTACAAAATGAGTCATGTGCACTCTTGCATTGAGTCAGTTTGGAGCTATTTCCTTAAAATCTCAGAGAAAGTTTAAGAACATAGGAATAGCCTCCTGGATCAGGCCAAGGGTCCATCTAGTCCAGCATCCTGTTCTCGCAGTGGTTAACCAGATTCCTATGGAAAACCAGCAAGGAGGATTTGAGCACAAGAGCACTCTCCCCTCCAGTGGTTTCCAGCAACTGGCATTCAGATGCATTGCTGCCTCCAACTGTGGGGGTGGAGCTTAGCCATCATGGTTAGTAGCCATCAATAGCCCTCTCCTCCATGAATTTTTCCAATGCTCCCTTAAAGCCATCCCAGTTGGTTCCCATCACCACCTTCTGTGGAAGCGCATTGCTTAGGCACGGGAAAGATGCTTTGAAAAGATAGGAAGGAGATTTAGCAGATCAAAGGGGTATGATGAGTTCCTTAGTTTTATCAGAGTTTGGAAAGTTCATTTTTAAAAAGGAACTAATTTCAACATGCGCCAAAAGGAACTAATTCCAGTTCACATCCATCCCTTACAAAGTGAACTAGTTCAGGTCATGTTCAGTTCACAGTTCAATTCAAGTTCATCCAAATGATCCTTGGCAATTTTTGGTCAATATACAGAATGTTACAAGCTGGGGTGCTAAAATATAAAATATACCAAAAACAAACAAACCAAATGTACAGGTGAATGTGAATAGTTTATTTTAATTCTCCCCAATGATTATGATCTTTAAACTGAAAGTCCCAAAGAGTCTAAAAAATAAAAAGTAAGAATTATCCTGAAGATGAACCCCAAAATGAACTTAATTCATATTCACTTCACCCAGCAATTATGGGAACTACTTTGGGGTGTAGTCCAGAGCTTTTTGGACTTATTCAGTGAACATTAAACCAAACTAGTTCATTCCCCAAAGCACTGCGTTTTACTTTTGCAGCCCAGAGATGTCACAGCCCTAGCTTCTTTCTAAAGGAGAAGTCTATCATCATGAGCTGGCTTCCTTAAGAAAAGTAGATTTGAATAAATAATGGGAGGTGCTGGCCAGTATGGAGCAGAACATGAGTGAAATATTACCTTAAGCAGTTTTTAGCTAGAATAACTAATATTGCCAATTTTCGAAAGCAACTTGAATCAGATGAATGTACTGGCTTTGTCAAAGCATCACTCTGTTTGTGCCACACCATCTCATTCTTTTAGTCCCCCTTTTTCTCCCTCCCTCTTTTTACTTTTACTTTGCTAATGTATAAAACACATGCACCCCCTTGGACTGAAGCAGGGGGTTTTTTTTGTCTTTGTCTAAAGGGGAATCAAAACTTTAGTTGGAGACAGAAAATATTTATGGGGTTGTCACATTAGAGAAGTGATGACAGAAAAGTCCCTATAGTCACAAATGAATGTGACATATCACACTCAATTTTGTGGTCTCTTTGGCTCCTGCCTAGCTAGTGTTTCCCTTGACATATATGTTACCATGCTCAGATTCTATTACTATTACTATTTTAATAGTTCTTTGATATGGAGAAAAAATGGTAACCAGCCTAAACATGTGAAAAATGAAATCAGCCCTACGGAATCTTCAATATGCTGGGTTATATGTATTGACATTTTTCGAAGTCCATTTAGATTTATCCCAGTCAAAAGTCTTTTAGCACAATATGACTCCAAAATGGATTTTACATTCTGCTAATGTAAAAAATAAAATAAAATCACATGTTGCATGTATATCCCACATTTCCCCCACGATAAAATCAAAGCGAGACACTGTATGTCCAGGTAGCCTCACATCTAAGCAATGATCAGATCCAGACCCGCTTGGATTCAGCAATGTGGCTGTATCATGTGCCTTTATACCAGCACTTCCATTCTCAATGCAGCCACTTAGAAGGAAAGAATAATGTCACCAAACAAATGAGATTTTGGGGGGGCGGGCAGGGCGGACGGACGACGTGCAGCATTAAGGCCTGTTCAGATGTACTCTGCCCATCTGACTGGGTTGCCCCAGCTACTCTGGGCAGCTTCCAGCATGTATAAAAACATAATAAAACATTAAGCATTAAAAAGCTTCCCTATATGAGGCTGCCTTCAGATGTCTTCTAAAGGTTATATAGATACTCATCTCCTTGATCAACTAACACATCCCATCAATGCAATGATTTCTTTCTTTATAAATTTCAGTAAACAAAAAACAAAACAAACATCAAGCTAGAAGCAATAATAAAAACAGTCATAAACACATGAAGAATACAACTACATGCTGATAAAATAATAACCATAACAATCATGGAAAGCTTTTAAAAAAGCATGGGTAGTGTAAAATATATCCATAGTTGAACACAAGGTTCATATTGGTGGGGCCTGCATCACCTCTGGCAGCATCTATTTTATGAGTCAGTTTCTCAGAAATGGCAATGAACATGACTTTTTACAACCATCATTCCATAGATCAATGCAAGGATTTCCACTTGCACGATTGAACTTCCTTCCCTTTCCTCCACCTGCATCTCACCTAGATCTGTTCTAGGCATTTTCCCAACCCCACAGAGCAGATTTGGGAGGAAGTGGGGTGCAGGCGTGGGGAGGGTAGAGGGAAAATTCCACTGCATACATGTTAAGTTGGAGACTGCCTATAGTTTGCAGTCATTTGTTGCTGATTTTCAGCCAACCTACCCCAGGCTGGGTAAGATGGGTAAGTGTCCCATTGTTATGCAGTGTACTCAGTATATATTAAGCTCTGACAGCTGGAGGGAAATGGCAGTTGCAGTCAGGTGCAGCTGCTGCAGTGCCAGGCAGTCTTCTGGCTTCGGAGTGATTGGGGAAGGATATCACTTCCTCCTCCACCAATTGCACTGGCTGCTGGGGCTTGCCGCAGGTAAGCTAGGGAGTGTGGTTAGGGGGAGCAGACCAGAGGGAAAACTTCTTGCCTCTAGTCCACTCCCTGGCTATAAAAGCCAGGTGCACCCAGGACTCAGTCTCAGTTGATTCCCCACCTACCCTAAGCATTATGTTGCAGGAATGCCCATGGGTAAGTGGACAGCCCTTGTGTAAGACCATGCTGTAGCCGTCTTCAGTTGCGTGTTCAGAACCAGAGACCTCCCTCCTAAATAAAGACACACTTGACTCAAATATTAGTTTGGTTTTTGGCAGAATTTAGGCCACAGCTTTATTGATTACAGAAGGTGAGTGGTTGCATAGGCTCTGGTTCGACTAGCTCCCTGCACCCTTGCAGGCAGCGCTGACCCAGGGCACCAGCATAGGTCAGCCAAGGGTGAACACCTGGGTAGGCGAAAAGCCGGGAACAGTGTTCACCACCCAGATGCCCCCCTGGACTCAGGCATGGGCACAACCCCCTTTCGGCGGTTGACCAAACCAGTTGAGTCCCTGGATTCCTTTAACAGAATACCCTTCACATAGGGATGACGAGACCATTCTCCCATCCCTATCACCTGAATCAGTGCCCATCCACAACCTTACAAGTTGTGATGATTTGCTACGTGGCAGGCAAAACCCAAATGGCAACAGCCAATCAGCCAAGTTGGGAAATTCCCGCCATGCCCCTGTCCCAACAACAGACGACACACGACGGAATAGCAAGGTCAATCGCAAAATGGCCCAAATATAGGGAGAGGTGGGCGGGTGTTCTGAATGCATGAGCTGAAAGAGGAAGCTCTGGGTCATGTGCATGGGTATATATAGGTCCCTTGATCCATTTGGACTGCGCCCCATTGGCTAGATTGAACCCAACAACAAGGAACCTACTAATCGGGTGTTGTGGCTATCCAATCTCACCCACCCACAACACAGGAGGTCAGTCTCCAGGTCTCACCGCAACACGTGCCCTCTTTTAGGGAGGACACGATTTGCCATATTCAGGACCAGGGAGGAATTTAGATTGGACCTACCTCATAGCAACTGTCACAACTTGATGGTGAATAAGGCATTGGGTTGGATCCTTAGTCAAGTGTACGGGGGAGCCCCTCCCTCTGCTCCAAGAAACCAGGGTTCATTCCTATTAAAGGAATGAACTCCCAATATGGTGATCTGGAAGGGGTCACCCTGATTTGATGTACATCATGGGGCGATCCTTAACCTTGGTTAACCCTGCCAAATAGTGAACTAGCGGACCCTGGGTTTTGATCCAAGCAGAAAATAAGTTCATACTGAAGTGGGAAAACTAACTCAATACCTGCACCAAAACTTGCTGACTTCTGGAATCAATAAAATTATAGCTTGCTTAATCCCCAAATAACCTGTGTTTATTGCAACTTCCCATGCCTTAGTCCCACAGCCCACAGTTTCACTGTGCCTGGAAACAATGGGGAATTCGCACAGCTGTTTTGTCATGTGATGGACTGAACAATGTACTTGTTTGAATAGGCCATGAACAGTGAATTATTGCTATTGTTATTATTCCTTTATACATCACCTTACATCACAAAGGTCCCATGTTGACTTACAATACTGCAAAAATACATACAAGACACATACAACAAAAGTCAAACTTCAATATCCAAAAGTTGAAACATCCAACCTCTCACAACACTACAGAGTGATCCACCATTAAAAACAACAAATTAATAAACCTTATACCAACCAATAAGATAGCACAAGTAGAGATAAACTCTTCCTCGATATATGGGCTCCCTGTTCAGTCTTTGGCTTTATTTTTTCTTTCTTTCAGAGATACATTAAAGAGTTTAATAGTTCACATTGAAAGTCAGCATGAGAAAGACAAAATACTTTTATTGTATTTCACACTTTGCTTTATGGCAATTTATCAAATTAAGAGCATAGTTTTCAAGTGACCCTTCTGGCCTACCAAACAGTGTAAGTTACATTGGGAAAGCCCAGCTAAACTTCTCATTTTTAATATCACTTTCCTACCATGGGGCAGCAAAGTCTGAGAACTCCACTGTTAGCACCCGCTAGGCAGGTGTTAGTTATTGACTGTAAATATCAGTAACACATAATAATCTAGAAGCACTCTGTAAAATCACTTCTTTTCCTCTGTAGCTATTCCTGTGGATAGGAACATAAAACGGTTACACCACATAGAATTATAATGTGCGTGTGAGAGGCACCAAGGTTGATTCCCAGACCTATTGCACCAGAGCCACCAAAAGAATGCTCTTTGTTCAGTACTGACCTGCGGTGCTTAATTTCAGCTGGATCTCAGCACAGCTTAACCCCAGAACACCATGGGAAATATTTCAGGATCAAAAACCCATCCATGGAAATGTGTGTCCTAACCAAAGTGGGAGGTTTGGGAAGACTAAAAAAAAATCCATAGGGTCAACTTCCTTTGTCAATTGAGCTCTATATGTCTACTCTGCTGGGCAGTGGCTCTCCAAGGTGTCAAGCAGAGAACTTTAACATTGCATCCAAGTTGGGATGCAGTGCAACTAAGTAATACAGTGGTATCTCAAGTTACAGACACTTCAGGTTACAGAAGCTTCAGGTTACAGACTCCGCTAATCCAGAAATATTATTTTCCTTCCAGTAGCACCTTAAAGACCAACTAAGTTAGTTCTTGGTATGAGCTTTCGTGTGCATGCACACTTCTTCAGATACACACGTCTTCAGATACACTTCTTCAGATGCACACGAAAGCTCATACCAAGAACTAACTTAGTTGGTCTTTAAGGTGCTACTGGAAGGAAAAATTTTTTTTTTGTTTTGACTATGGCAGACCAACACGGCTACCTATCTGTAACCAGAAATATTACCTTGGGTTAAGAACTTTGCTTCAGGATGAGAACAGAAATCACACGGCAGCGGCGCAGCGGCAGCGGGAGGCCCCATTATCTAAAGTGGTACCTCAGGTTAAGAACATTTTCAGGTTAAGAACAGACCTCCAGAACAAATTAAGTTCTTAACCCGAGGTACCACTGTGCTACCTTTCTAGCACTCACTGCACAGTTAAAATTGGGGAGAGGGGCTTTCTGGACTGTAAAGATTTCTTACAAGCAGTTTCAATTCCTAGCATCTTCTTATTTGGGAGCACTTTATAGTAGGATAGGTGCCAGGTTGTAAATTCCACTTCCTTTGCCTGTTGCAGTTGGGTGGGATCTTGGCTGCCTTTTGAACAGTCAGTTATGAGCCCAGATGTGGAGGGTGCATGGGATTTCACACCATTATAGATAATCTGATTGGCTCCTGTCCTGGCATCGGCTTGTTGTGCTTCTGTGCATTGACTTCATTTCAGGTATAATGCACTGAAAATGTGTTGCACCGGGATGCTGCTCCATGCACTTCAGTGGACGCCGTCCGCACAGATTATTTAACAATGTTTACCCTGAAAATATTGCTGCTATTTTTAACGGGAGGGTTCGTACATAAGGTTTTTATTGTCCATGCAAGAAAAAGAGGGAAGCAGAATCAATTTCCTCTTTAACATATTGATAAACAACTCCAGATATAGGGTCTGGAGTCAAGGGTGGGGGAGAGGGACACTCGATTTACCTCTGTATGACCTGCGTAGGAATGCTGGAAAAATTAATTCCAGAATATTATGTCAACATTCCTTGAAGTTGTGGATATGATTTACATAGTAGGTCTTCTCTCTTTGTCCAACTTCTTTCATCTTGATACTGTAAATTGCTTTCATTTCCCCCCCACCCCACCAACCACCCCACCCCAATCTGTATGCTTGAGGTATTGTTGTGATAAATTATAGAGGTACAGAACTGAAAATGGTGTGTAGATTGTCTAAGAAATTGAGTGCAGTCAGCCTTAAAAGTGGTGAATGATGTGCTAAAGCAGCTACCTTACCCTGGTCATGTCACATATGTCGTCAATGAGCAGCTGCTTTTAACTTTTGCCTTCGCCCAGGGGCACACGAGAGCAGCTGGATTTATTGAATTAATAACTGCTCCATTTGGGGGTGTTTTGTTTTCCCGTGACCGTGAAATCTGGCTATAATGTTAGCAAAGTGTAAGACAGGGCTCCTTTCACCCAAACAAGGTGATGTCTTCTCTTTTCTCATCATTTACCTCTGCATCTTCAAAGTGGAAGATAATTGGGAAATCCCTGATGAGTTGTGGAATGAAATCATCCCTGGAATCGCGGGGAGATGGAATTTAGTGTGGAGCAGTATGTCCACCAACAAGGGGGAAGCGATTACGCAGAACTCAAGAGTTAACTGGTTTCTCCTGCAGGTTTCCAGAGACTGCTGTACCTGTTTGAACATTCCCACTTTGTAATCGGATTCTTCATCCTGACCTCCTCATATCCCCCAAGTCTTTCGATGGTAAGTTATAATCAGCTGTACCCTAATCTCTTTATGTGATTTGGGCACATTCTTCAAGGGGGAACCAAACTGAGCGGGCTGTCTGGGAAACGGTGGCAATATGCCGCACACATGGAGAAGGTTGAATCAGTGACCTCTCATGCCTTTGACCAAAGAAGAGTGAGGTAAGCGCCCTACCGCAGCGCAACAGGGCAATTGTGATTAATGGGCTTTTGTTTTGAGTTACTATTATTCATGGCGGCTCATTTTTCAGAAACAATACATGAGGTAACACTTTCAGATTTCAGTGACTATGGTACATATTAAAGCCCTTGCCACTTTACATGGTTCTTATATCTCACCGAAAGTACTGGCGTCACCTTCGTTTTATGAAGGAGGGAAAACCCAGGGAGATTCAGTTTGCTTTTTTCTGGTCTGTAACTTGTTTTATTTACATGCGGGGCACTGATTTTATCCTATGTGCGGTGGATTTTGTTTGTTTTATGTATGCACTTTAATTCCTTTATTTAGTCTGTCTCAACAAAGCAAGAGGTCTACCGAGGCCACACCTATTTGATATTGAGCAACAGAACAATCTGTCTGGCACAAGAAAATTACGTGCTTGGTATAACCATTTTCAGCGTGGTCCTCCTTGTACTATGGCATCTTATCTACAAGATCTAAGAGTTTGCAGACATAGAAAGGTTTTTTCAAGTGTGCAACTGAATGTACTGCGTTCAGCAGCACTTGAAGGCTCTTTGAAGAGAATTCCATTCCACAATTGAGTCTGTGCATGTGGAAATGGCAGTGTTGAAACATACGTTCATTTATTGCTATTTCACTCTTCTTCTTTTTTTTACAGAAATGTCCATAAAAATGAACTTATTCCATTATTGTTATCTTATGAAGTACATGCATCTCATTTTTATGTGACTTTTTCCTTTGCAGACCACGACAAGCTGGTGACAGAAGAGTATGCAAAATGTCTAGCAGTTGCCATTAAACTAAGGGTGACGATGGTGCAATCTGATTCTTAAATTTGTATAGTTTTAAATTTGTAAACTGTGGGTGTTATTCACTACTAGCCCTCCTCGAATTAGACCCTATGAGGTTAGCAGACATGGCTAACTAAGTTTCCCTAATTTCAGTGGGTCTAATCTGAAAAGGACTTACTGTTTATATATTTTTATTTATCAAATTTGTATATCACCCTTCGTCAATAGATCTCAGGGCAGTTCCCAGCATACCTACCACTCTGTATCTCTTCAATTCAGTTTTTACATGTTTGACGTAGTCTCTCTATAAATTGCAGTAGCTGATGTCAATACATTTCTGTCTATTCATTTTTCTTATTGTCCGCATTTGCGCTACATTATGTTTGTTAGAATTTTTTTTATGAAAACTGCTTTTTTAATGTTTAGAAATAATAATAATAAAAGTTTTGTGAGGGTTGCAAAAGAATGGGGGGATTACACAGCAGATGTATCACTAGGGCTGAATCCTAGTGATATTTTTTTCTTCCCTAAACCTTTATTTTCATAGCATATTTCCTGGAGGAATCAAAACTGAAGACTGGAGAGCTTTGTGTTAATGTTTGTATCTGTTAGTTTTGAGGCCATCTGAATTGGCTGAATCCTTGTTGCCAGTGGCCAGTTGCCATATCAATAATCATGTGAGATTTATTTATTTTTAAACGTGTCCAAACCTCTTTGTCCTGGGACTGACTTTAAATGGGTTTCACCTCTTCCTTCTGTGGCTTCCCAGACCTCCCTGCTGGTCACTCCTTCCCTGTATTTTATTCTTAACCACACCTGAAACCAAGCTAAGTAACCCCAGTTCTGAAGCTGGCTTGGTTATGCATCCATGATGGCCATCATGCTTCTGAATCTCAGTTGCTGGAAACCACTGGAAGAAAAAAAGCTCCTGTGCTTGAATCCTGCTTGCTGGTTTCCCACAGGCATCTGGTTGGCTGCTGTGAGAATAGGATGCTGGACTATATGGGCCAATGGTCTAATCCAGCAGGTTCGTCTTAAGTTTGAGAATAGCAGATGGGTACTCCTAAAGCTCTAAACTAACTCAAAAGCTCTAAACTAACTCTCTGTGTTGTGGAATGATCTCCCATTGAAAGCGCTTCTGGCACTCACAGGATTGTACTGCTTATTAAGAATACCTCTGTTTTACTCAGGCATTCTCAGGTCCTTATTCTTAATACCAGCTTTCAATGAACCTCTGGATATATTTTTTGTCTATTTTGATTCATTTTAGCTCTACGGCCTTATTGCATTGCTCTTACTTTTGCAAAACGCATTGTAATCTTTCTGGTGGAAGGTGGTATATAAGTGATTTGAAACAAACAAATAATAAGTAAGTATCTGGATTTGCCGTCTTTAGTGACAATGCAAAGTACAATTTTTCATTGCTTACAACATTTCCCTCTGTATTTCTGGCAGACTAAAGCAGCCTCCTGCTAGGGCTGCTTGGATGTTCTTGGGCTACAGTTCCCATCAGCCCCAGGCAGTATGTCCAAAGGACAGGGATTATGGGAGCTATAGTTCAAAACATCTGGAGGGCACCAGGTTGGGGAATGCTGCTCTTGAGAAACACTGGTGAGAACTTTGATTCCGTGAAATAAGATGGCAGATAGTTTAAAGCTGATTCATGTGAACAAAAATTGCTGTGCTAGTTTATCACACCAGCTGTAACCACAAAACAAACATTGAGAAGTTAGAAAACTGGCACTTACATCTGGCACTTACATTTAGAGATGAGAGTAGAAATTTGTTTGAGGTCACCTTTAACGGTGAACTTACCCAATTCACACCCTCTGAAACAATACAGAAACTGAAGTGCAGCCACGACCCAACACCACCCTTCAAGATTTGCACATATCCATATTTTGCAATGCAGTTCTCCAGCCAAGGAACACATACCAAAATGCAATTGAAAGTGGATATACCAGTTCAAAGTAATATACATAAATGTATTGTATTGGGCAAAAATGCTTTGCAAAAATGTGTACATTAAGCACAACTGCTTCAAAAATGGGCATAATAAGAGAAACTCACCCTTCAATGCTAAATGAATTTTCATGAGGACTTTTTTTAAAAAAAATGTATAAGTAAATAAATCACAAACTAATATGGAAATGTGGAGAAGGGAACTTAAGATTGGAAAAAGGAAAAAAAACTGACAGAAGTGGACATATTCAGCCATTTCTGAATAAGCCATTCAGAGGGGGGAGGGGAATAGGTAAGTGTTCATTCATTTTACAATCCACCAAAAAGAATATGTAACCACCCTACGTCTGTGATCTTTTCAGGGGTGGAGATTTTGCGAATCAAGATACTGCAGGTGTGGGTTCCTGTGTGGAGGCCTCATATAATACTAGTTCCAAGGCACATGGAGGCCAAATTCTCCCCCCCACACACACACAAAGTGATACTGGGGTTGAGGACAATGGATGATGACTCTCCTAATGATAAGGTCATCAATGGTAATGCAGTCCTATATATTGGATCTCTTGAAAATGAATGGTGTTAGAAAATATATTCATTTCCAAAGGAAAGAAATAATCATATTCCATAAGTATAAGCTGAGTGAGAGTATCCTATTAGCTGCTGTTTTCTTCTTTTCTTTTTTTTCAGGACAAAATGATTTAATCCTTAGTAGTTATAATAACATGATTCGCCTGTCCAGGGTATAAATGGATTCCCTTCTATCCGCCCTGGATTTATATATAGAACCAAATTCTACATGGTCAGGCAACTGATTTATCTTTTGCATCTGGCACAGAGCAGTAATGATTCACTCCTTTTCAAGACTAGTTTGGCAAGTTTATCTTGCTTGCCGTTTGCATTTCTGAAAATGAAAATATATTCCACCGCTTTTGATGTGTCGATTGGGAAGAAGGTAAAGACAGCTGCACACACATCCCAGGAGAGCCAGCTCAATGGCTAAATGAAGACCTCGAGTGCTTTCTTGTTAGCCACGATAGATCTACATCCAGATGAACCAAAAATTAGTCAATAGTGAAGGCTCTTAGGAGCAGGCGATCAGAAGCCACAAATCAGTTTTCCTGGGGACTTTGTTATTGGCAGATTGTGCCTTAGGCTATGCCCTGCTGCTGCCTGCCTGGCCGTAATTTTTCCCCGAGTGAAGTTTTAAAGTCACAGGCTGAGGCTATAACGGCAGTCTCTTGACGATGAGGCTGTCACCAGCCCATCAGATATCAATCTGTTCTCAGACAAATTGTCTGTGGCTTTAATACGACCACCTTTTCGCCATTAGCAGGTTTTAATGCACATAGGTGCTTGCGCATGCATGCTCATTCCTAACATGACCTTGCAGCCCAAGTTTTCGCATGTTTACTTAGAAGTAAGCTCACGTAAGATGATAGCCTAATTTCTCTAGATAAAAATTCATGCATTTTCTTATGCAGTGGAAAGCACTGAATATGCACTCTTAGTTTGAACTGGTGACAGTGTATGGAACCTGTCCTATGTGGGACAGAATGATGGGCCCATCTGTCTCAGTCAATGTACTCTCCAGTACCTGGATAGTAATAGATGTTACACAACGCCAGAAGTGTATTAAAAATACCAAGACTGCCACCTCATACACCATGGATGGTCGACTTTTAAAAGTGGTATCATAGGGCTTTAATGCATGGTGCGAATATGGCCTCTGTCAGGTGCATAGACTGTGCACTCATTGAATATTCAGTGTGGATTACTGTTGACATATACAGTTCAACTCTTTGTGTGCACAGACCATATACAGTGGTACCTCTGGTTACGAACTTAATTTGTTCCAGACGTCCGTTCTTAACCTGAGGTACCACTTTAGCTCCCACTGTTGCTGGTGTGTGATTTCTGTTCTCATCCTGAGGTAAAGTTCTTAACCCAAGGTATTACTTCCGGGTTAGCGGAGTCTGTAACCCGAGGTGTTTGTAACCTGAGGTACCACTCTACTCACTGAATGTAACATGTGAACACTCCTACCATGTTACGGCATAGAGCATACTTTTGTAGGGGAGTACTCAAACTTTCGTTCCCCTACTGAAGTAGGTGCAGTTTAGCAACAGGTACACCATTGTGTATCCTCCTGGCTTTTAAAGTGCATACTTCAAGTTATGGATTGGTAGAGTTGGTAGAGCAGGAGATTCTTAATCTCAGGGTCATGGATTCAAGGATTCACTGACAAAATATTGCTGCATAGCAGTGGGTTGTACTAGATGACCCTCGTGGTCCCTTCCAACTCTATGATTCTATGCATATGCAGCTCTCCTTTTGTTCCCTATCTTCTGACATCAGATAAAAGAGATCTGGCACTTTAAGCTTCGGGCAAAGGTGTTGTGATGATATTGCCCCTTTAAGACTTTTTATGGGAATGGGTTAGAACCTCAGAAATAATGAGTTGTCTCCCGTTAAGGCTTCAAGGCCGATGTCACAAGGTAATTGGCTGGAAGAGGTGAACGCCCATGGTCTAAAAACCTGGATTGGTGGGAGCTCTCAGCAACCAGCCAGCCAAGGTCAGCATCTATTTCGGCTTTTGACAGCATCTTGTTCTGTTGCTCAGCCTACTGAGATTTAAGTGTAAGTGTTTATGTTAATTAGCAGGATAAGTTAGTGTTTGTTGTTTTCTTCCCTTCTGAGCTATTTTAATCTGTGTCATTATTTGGAGTTTTTCTCTTTTGTAGAGTTTTGTTTTAGTAAAGTCTATGTATAATTTTTGGGATGTGGGTGGCGCTGTGGGTAAAACCTCAGTGCCTAGGGCTTGCCGATCGCATGGTCGGCAGTTCGAATCCCCGCGGCGGGGTGAGCTCCCGTCTTTCGGTCCCAGCTCCTGCCCACCTAGCAGTTTGAAAGCACCCTTAAGTGCAAGTAGATAAATAGGTACCGCTTTATAGCGGGAAGGTAAACAGCGTTTCCGTGTGCTGCGCTGGTGCTGGCTCGCCAGAGCAGCTTCGTCACACTGGCCACGTGACCCAGAAGTGTCTCCGGACAGCGCTGGCCCCCGGCCTCTTAAGTGAGATGGGCGCACAACCCTAGAGTCGGACACTATTGGCCCGTACGGGCAGGGGTATCTTTACCTTATGTATAATTTTAGGAAATTTGGTCTGGTCTGAGTTCCTGAACCCTTTAATTTTGATCACGCTTTTTGGAGCAAGGGTCATCCACCACAAGTGTGTACAGATTTCATGCCAGAGCAGTGGAGACTTGAGATGTCCTCTGTCCTAGCTTTTAAGTGACCTCCCCAATAATAATAATAATAATAATAATAATAATAATAATAATAATAATAATAATAATTTATTTATATCCCGCCCTTCCCAGCCGAAGCCGGGCTCAGGGCGGCTAACAACAATAAAATAATATAACATTCTAAAATCATTTCATTATAAAATTAATTCAAATCAAATTAATGGCAACCATTGGGCTATTGAGTTCTGTGAAGATTGCCAAAGGAGGGAGTCAGGCTGTGCCCTGGCCAAAGGCCCCAATACTCTAACCTAAGGCAGATTCCAAAATGAAGCCCTTTCTGGGGCAGTACATCAGCTGAATCAAGTCACGCATCTTTTTCAGCACAGCTCTGCAAACAAAGGAGAAATGAAGGCTAGTAAGAAGCAGACGTAATTCTCCTTAGATGGTTTGAGCGTATCTCAGAAATGCTGCATAATTTTTTTGCAGCACCCTGCAGTGATAGTGATTAGTTAAAGTAACACTATGGTCCTGTTATTATTAAATCTTTCCCCCTCTTTAAGAAAAGAAACCATTTAAATTATACAGATAGCATAAGGAATTAATTAAAATGTTGGACAATAACATAATCAGGGATATCTCTATTTGCAGTCTTTCCCCTGTGCTTGCATACATCTTTTGTCTGTCAAGTACAGCAAATAGCTAATTAGCCCCCTTTTAAGTGCTTCACTGCTTACATTGGTTGGAAGGCCTACTTTAGCCCAAGAGAAAGAGTTTTCAGATAACTTTGCCATGTGCAAGTGCCTATTATATATAGGCTTTAAACCGATAGGGATGATAAAATCCAGCCTTACACAACAAAGGAGAAGACAGATAGCTCAGTGGATAGAGCATGAGGCTCTTAATCTCAGGGTCTTGGGTTTGAGCCCCACATTGGGCAAAAGTTTCATGCATTGCAGGAGATTGGATCACATGACCTTTGTGGTCCAACTCTACAATTCTATGGTGGTTCTCAATAATCAGTGATGGCCCTGTAGGTGAGTGGCTCCTGGCTCCAGGAATTGGGAAGCATGCCAGTTGTGAACAGGCTTGCATTCCTTCTGAATGAATGCTTTCAGCTGCACAATCTTTGCCTACTGTAATGATATGATGTTTTTATTGGATTGGTTTCTGTTGCAGATTGCCTGCACGCTACTCCTCCCAGCATTCACTAAAGCAGGTAGGCTGCTTGGTACATTGCAGAAAATAAGCATATTATCTGACTTTGGATCTTTGTCTGCATGCCACACAATTACTTTCTGGAAGCTTTACCAATCGAAATTATGGCCTGCTTCATTCTGTTTCTGCACATCTCACTCTACTCTCTTCTGCACGCTTAAATGCCTCCTGCAGGCACAAAGTTTGAGGTGCTGACATGTGGCCAGATCCTGAGCTAGTTAGTCCTTGCTTAGCATCATGCTCACCCAAGTCAATAATAGGTTTTACTAAGAATAACTATCGTTGCAATTTCTTCCGAGTGCTTTCATTTCTAACATTTGCATGAGCTGTAATTTCAGATTCCTGATTTTTCTTCTTCTCCACAAAGCCCAGATTAGTTTAAATGTGTTTAGATGCTTCCATCAAACCATGAAGCCTTATCTCAACATGGTGCCCACACATTATCTCAAGGTACCATTATCGGTTGCAGCAATGTCAATAGCGGCAGTCAAACAAGAAAAATGAACATTTAAGAACATAAGAGCCCTCCGGATCAGGCCAGGGGCCAATTTGTTGCAAGCAGGACTGAGCGCAGGAACTCTCTCCTCTTCTGTGGCTTCCAGCAACTGGTATTCAGAATCATTATTACCACCAATCATGCAGGCAGAGCATAACTATCATGGCCAATAGGCAACAATTTGAACAAACCTGTGCGGGGCAGGTGCATCCTCTAGCAGTTTGCAAAATCGGCACAGTGTAATGTGCTAAATAATACACTTTGCAATGAAACCATGCCTTTTTGTAATATTTATCCCATGTGTTAAGTCAACCAAACAAACCCATCATGAAATCGGCCTCAAACTAGGCCAACATTAGGCTGATATTAGGCAAGCAAAAGTCTCCTGACATTGTCAGTGCAGTACTATTCCTATAAAGCACAGTTGATTATATATAAATACTTGTGCCTACAGATTAAAGCATTGGGGAAAGATATTTATGTAAACTTTCAGGATGGAGAAGGCTCCAGAACAGAAAAATTGTACTATACAATGTCAGGTGTCATATGGAGCTGACCACAGAAATAGCTCAGGGCGCCACTCTGCTGAAATTAACAGCTGTGTGGTGGTGAAGTTTCTACACAGGTGAAGAAAAACCTTAGAGCAAAAAGCAAAATGAAGGTTAAGCTACTGAACCATTGCCTAAGAAAGTAATTATATACAAACATTGCACTCCCCCCCCCCCGACGAATCTAAATCCAAAGAATTAGGGCTATTGTATCTGATCCCATTCAGTGATGGCTATTCTCAGTGACACTGAGAAATTCAGGCTGTAAGGTTTTATTTTATTTATTCCTGCTGCCAAGACAGATTTGTGCTTTCTTAAAGTATCACACATCAAGATTTCCCAGAGAAAAGGATGACTCATACGTGAGGAAATCATTTAAATGTGCATAAGTTGCAGCACATCCCCCATGTATGTTTACCCAGGAGTACTTTCCAGTATGTTTAGTGGGGCTTACTCCCAGGTGACTGGGCATAGAATGGTAGCTGCAAGCATTCGTTTTTCTTCATTTACAAGTAATAATCAAAAGGTTAAGGCGCATTTCTGCCCCTGCCAAGAATCTCCCTCAAAAGCAATAACGGGGACAATGAGCTGTCAGGGACAGGTACAAGCAAACAGGAGTTGACCCTGGTGCACAGAGACAGTAAAGGTAAAGGGACCCCTGACCATTAGGTCCAGTCACGGAACACTCTGGGGTTGCAGCGCTCATCTCGCTTTATTGGCCGAGGGAGCCGGCGTACAGCTTCCAGGTCATGTGGCCAGCGTGACAAAGCCGCTTCTGGCGAACCAGAGCAGTGCACGGAAATGCTGTTTACCTCCCACCTATTTATCTACTTGCACTTTGACGTGCTTTCGAACTGCTAAGTTGACAGGAGCAGGGACCAAGCAATGGGAGCTCACCCCGCCGCAGGGATTCAAACCACCAACCTTCCGATCGGCAAGCCCTAGGCAGACCTCAAAGACTCAAAAGTAATCTTAGTACATGAAAGCAACCATGAGAAGTAATTCACTGTTGTGTTCTACTGATCACTCCATCAGAACAAACATTTCTGCTTGCCAGAGGCTCTTCTCCTCCCATGCGCTGTTCTGGGAGGGGGTTTTTTCCTGAAACTCAAGAGTGAATTAGGGGGAGATGTAGGGACGGCACATCAAGAGGAAGGGTGAAGCCCATTTGTACCATTGGGAGGGCTTCCACTAGCATGCCTGTTTAGTTGAATCTGGGCCTGGGTACCTGGAATAACACACAGCGAAGACTTTTGTGCCACTGCTCTTACTTTCTAGAGGCATTGTTTGTTTACAGGGGTACCTCAGGTTAAGAACTTAATTCATTCTGGAGGTCTGTTCTTAACCTGAAACTATTCTTAACCTGAGGCACCACTTTAGCTAATGGGGCCTCCCGCTGCTGCTGCACAATTTCTGTTCTCATCCTGAAGCAAAGTTCTTAACCCGAGGTACTATTTCTGGGTTAGCGGAGTCTGTAACCTGAAGCGTCTGTAACCCGAGGTACCACTGTACTTTATTTATTATTTAAATTTGTATACCGCCTTCGTCTAAAGATCACAGGGCAGTTCACAATATGAAAATACAAAATGAGTACCCAAAATACATAGCACAAAAACAAACCAATAGCCCTGCTCCCACAAAAACAATTAAAAGGCCATAGAATGTTGATCAGCCAAAGGCCTGGTTAATCTACAGAAACCTTGTTACAGCTCTTATTTCCTCTAGATAGTCAAGTTTGACTGTCTTCTCAGTGCTCCGCCAGGGTTCTGGCTGACCCCAGTGGGGATGATCCAAGGATCTCACTAAACCAGTCGGTAGTAGCAGCAGGCAGCACATTCAACAGCACTACAAAACATACAATTGTGATATTTAGTTGTTCCAGCAGGTTCTTACAGGCTGAAGTTTTAATTACCGCTGCTGTTTCATAACAGTTTCATGACTGTTGAGCTTTAGTCTCTCTCCCCACTAGTGACTGATTTTAATTTTAATTCAATAAACTATTTCTAATAGACTTTTTTAAGAAAAGAAAAGAAATATAAATCTGTATGTGTTGTTAGCCATTCTGTTCTTAAGAATGGTGGTAGGTATAAGATTAAATAAATAAACAGAGATTAAAAGCAACATAAAACTAAAGAAATAGCTGCTTGCCAATTCTGTTCATGCAATCTAAGAAGTCTTGTGGTATTTACAATGTACAAATGTTCTGCATTCTAACGACCGAATTTCATGGTCTCATATTTTCTACTTTTGAATTTGTAACTGGATCTCGACATTTTCCAAATATCTGGAACACACACACAGCGTTCAGGATGTGATGTGCAGTGTAACTTTATCTTCTGTTTTTAAATTAGCACAAATTAGTTTGCATTTGTTTTAACCAGTTGTGCAGTTTTTTATATTTGTCCCTTACAAATGGCATCATTTAATGGTATTGTATGTCCGTTTATACAAGTAAAAGCATCACAACTGCTTCAAATATTAGCAGATGAAAATATTTATGATCAGAGAGGTCTGATCACTGATTAACAACTAGTAATGGCTCTTTACAGGAATTTATCTGTAATAATGCCATCTCAGTGTATTAGTAGTTTACAGAGCAAAGAAGTGGGTCCTATTTTTTAAGAAAGAGTTTCAGCACTATTATATATGGTATATGCCTGCTTAGAAGAACTTGCTTCAACAGTCCTTACACTCAGTTATAAGATTTCAACTTCAACCTAATTAAATCACTGGGTGGTATTAGGCAAAACACTATTCTCTCAGGCTTAGCCCCATGCAGGAGGGAAATAATATTTAATTTATAAACCTTTCAGCAGGTCTTTTTGTTTTTCTTACTAACATACTTATTTATAGATTTATACTCCTGCCCCTCACAATTAAATTGACAACTCCAAATTTAAGCATCGTAGAATACCAAAATAAAATGGAAGCAGCCTTAAAACAGCTCAAATTCGGAGCTACCAATTTCTTTGCTTTTAAGATGCCTGGGGGAAATGCAAAAATATTTGCCTGCTCCTGAAAAGATAACAGGGAAGTTACGAGGTGGGGAGAGAATTCCAAAGGGGAAGGTACCACCAGGGCCAGCCCACCCATGAGGCAAGATGAGGCAACCACCTCGGGGGGCAGGATCCACAGGGACAGCAGATCCAGCCTCCAAGGAATGCATAACCTGCTGCTGTTGCAGTGCCAGAAACCACTGCAGCACACTCTTTGGAGGCTGGATCTGTCACCTCCTGAGTAGCATATCCCCCATGCTGCCTCTACAATGGCCTATTGGTGAAGAGGAGGTGCTGCTGGTTTCCTCACACGCTTGTTCTCAAGATAGATATTTATTGCCCCTGTGTTCTTGACGTAGTTCATCACTAACCCCTTCTCCCTGGTGGAGTGTGCATGTGTGGATGCGCCATTTTGTGGTCCACCTCAGTTGCTTCCATTCCTCATTCGGCAGGGAAGCTGGAGAAGATC
Organism: Podarcis filfolensis; assembly: GCF_964270895.1. NCBI lineage: Eukaryota > Metazoa > Chordata > Lepidosauria > Squamata > Lacertidae > Podarcis > Podarcis filfolensis. The sequence goes on along the minus strand of NC_139610.1, from coordinate 52,896,060 downwards.
ATCTGGTGTTGACCTTAATGTTCAGGCAGGTCAATGTAGATGAAAGTGACCCTCGGGGTATGCTGTCCCAAATCACATAAAAGCAAATGCATTTTTCTTTAGGACTAAGGTCATAAGAGCCATAGCTCAGTGGTAGAGCATCCACTTTGCATGAGGTTCAAACCCTCAGGTAGGACTTGAAATCCTGGAGAGCTATTGCCAGTTACTGTAGACAGAACTGAACTAGATGGACCAATGGTCTGACCTGGAATAAGGCAGAGTCCCTTGTTCATATGCTTTTTCTCAAATGCATATTTATACAGAGTTTAATTAATTGATCTACCTATTGGCTAAGTTTCATTTAATTGGTGGCTAGCCCTATTATTGAAAGTCTAAAAAGTTGGAAAGGTAAGGCAGAGAGAGGAGGGATGGAAGCCATAGGCTTATGTATTTTGGTGTGCCCAGTTCTGTGAAACTGGCGTGAACTGGTGTGCCCAGTTCTGTGAAAGGAACTGGGAAGAAGTGTTAGAAGTTGTGTAATGACAAAATGTGGGTACTCTCAAAGGCAGATCCCATTGCAGGTAGGAAAATGAATCATGTTGGTGAAGGGAATAGGAAAACTACAGCTTGGGTCAGAGGAATACTAAAAAGGAAACACGTGAACACAAGGAATGTCAACAGTCAGGATGGGGCACAGTTTGGTTTGGCATGGTGTCAATGTTTACAAGGCCTCTCAGTGAACATTGCAAGAGTTCCCTCCTGGCTCCAAGGTTGACAGGTGTGCTGATGGTGTCACACATATCATCCTAATGCCCCCTGGAAATTGTAGCACGTTAAGATTAAGATAACATTGCGCAAGCACCCATTTCAGTGCAGCTGGCCTTATAGTTCACAGTATTTCATAGCAATAAACTACAGACTGCTTGTCAAGATTCTGCACTTGTGTCAGGAAGAAGCTAACTTTGGGTGCCCAGTCTGCTGAATGCAGATGGCACATGCACATAGAATCTCTTTCAACCTTCCATGCTAGAAAAGCACTTTTTGGGAAAATTGCGCTTGATAACAGAAGCTGAGCATTGCAAGCTGGCTAAATTAAAACACCAAACTGTGAGATTGTATCACTGATTGGGGCAGGGGGACGGGACAGGCAGGCATTGAGTTGAAACTGCCCCAATGTCAAAATCTCCCTGTACAACACAAACCTTTCTGTCAGAGGGGAGGCCTTTGCTCTTGTTTATCAGGAGAAGAACAGTTTTTCTGCCTTGCAGGCCCTTGTCAGAAAAAGCTTCACTAAGTATGCCATAACTCTGATCTTTGTAAATGCCATTAAAAGAAAGAGAGAGTTATTGGTGTGACCAGAACCCTTTATATCCCCTCCTTTTTTATTTTTCATAAACTTTTCCTAAATGATAAATACGATGCGTAAAACACCTATTCATATAAAATATAGCTATATTTAGTGCCTTATAACCATATATCACGTCCAGTCGTATCTGTCTCTCTATCACCAGAGAAGAGTTTTCTTTCATTATGTTCCTTTGTTTGTGACCTGCCACCAGATTCATCTGTATGCATCATCTCCAGTAATATTGAGAGTTGTGTCTTCCATGATGCTTTGCCACTGCATGATAAAGCGCTCTATTTATATTAAAATGAAGAAGTTCCTAAGGGAGACATAGAAGCGAATGAAACAACAAACAGAGCTTTAGAGACTGAATATGTGAAGCGACAGTGACAGCAAAATGGTAGCTCTTGTTACAGAGTGGCCCAGAGGACTGCAGGAAGACTTATAGTATGAGCCATAGTGCCTCCAGCTTGGCAGCTCTTGCGGGCTTAAGTACTTGCCAAGAGAAAGATGTTTTACAATACACAAGCTAATCAAACAATTTCTCAGGACCGGCATGTCTTGGCATGGTGTGTCATTGTCATAATATGTTGCTTGAGGAGGATAGGTGTGTGTTTGTACATAGAACCAGTTAGTATTCTGCAGGGGTTATACAGTCTTAACTTTAAGCTACCTGGTGCAGCTTTGGTTGCTCTTAGATTGCCAGGATTTTGCAGGTGGGATTCGAGTGCATATTGGAAATTTAGGTTTGTACAATTAAAGTGGATTGAACTGCTCTGTAACCCTGGTAAAGCAAACGCACACAAAAATCCCGAACATTTTGCAGTTAGGAAAGTGACAGGGAAATGCACTGAAAAGTGTGGGATGAATGAACGACTCACGAGAAGATGTATAACCACAAGGGAAGCAAATCTAGATGAATTCAGGGTGCATGTTCATTGATGTATCACCTCTCTGCAAACAAATAAGAAATGCTCTATAAAGACTGAACATGATCTAACTTCTGTGCAAACTTTGTAGAAGCAAATCAAAATTAATAACAAATAAAACAGAGAATTGAGGAAGCTCCACAATTAAAAAATCAAGAACAATTCAATGTTGTTGAAAATGCTTAGTAATTAAAATGTGCCCTGTTCCCATGACCGGTTGAGTCATGTACACAAGTGCATTTTGTCACAAGAATAGATAACCATTCTTTGGACTTGGAAAGAGGCACTCTATGAAGAGATGCCCAACAACAGGCTGTTGTGAATTTCACCATGGGAATTAGGTAGAAGTGATAACAGCTGGGAGTCCAAGTAATCTTTAGTTTAGATTACTTCAGTTTAGATTCCTACACTGCATGAGGGTGGACTGGATAACCCTTGGGGTCCCTTCCAACATTACAATTCTATGATTCCATGAACATCTGAAGATTGTTCCTAATCCCTGATGTAAATAAAAGACCGAGGCTCACTTCTACTTGGTCTTGTGTGTCCTGCATATTTGTTGCAAAAGTAAGAGAAGAAGAACAAAGGTGGGATAGGTGAAGTATGTCGTTATAAAGTCCTGGAAAACTCTGGACCAGTTTACCAGAAAGGCCAATTTCCCCTCTGGTTCTCAGCAAAGGCATTGATATCAGCAGATGGAACCTGGTTAGTCCTATAATGGCCTAATGCTTATCAGCTTGTGGTGACATGGAGGTGGGCCTTTTCACTGATGGCACTGATGCTATGGAGTGTTTTCCTTGCTGGATGGTGAAGGCACCTGTCTTTATTGGCATTTCATCTGCTTTTAAAGATGTACCTGTTTACACAGGCTTACCGGTGATAACTTGACCCGAGTCTCCCATTTCAATCGCTGTATTGTTTCAATGAGATTGTTTTATTGTGTATTTTCATAATGGATGTTTGTATTTTAATGCATATATAATAGGTCTTTGTAAACTGCTTGGAAGTCATTTTGGCGTAAAACAGTATATAAATAAAATAATAATAGCATACTCATAACTTGATGAAATTTACCATGTCAAAATGTTTAAAACAATTAAAACCATGACACTGGTGAATACACTAACTGGGTATAAATTATAAAACATTTCCACAACAGATAGAAAGCTGGAATTTGGTATACATACAGTCCAAACATCCTGGTTGCTATGAAGTTCTGTAAAAAGGACATGTCTCTGTCCAACAGATGTAATATGCTTTGTCCCAGCAGCTGCCAACCTAGCTGTTTGAAAGCCCACCAGTGCAAGTAGATAAATAGATACCACTGCAGCAGGAAGGTAAACAGCGTTTCTGTGCACTCTGTGGCACTCATCACAATATCCCATGTGCCAGAAAGACCCAGAAAAGTCATGCTGTCCACATGACCCGGAAAAGCTGTCTGCAGACAAATGCCTGTTCCCTAAGTCTAAAAGTGGAGATAAGCGCTGCATCCCATAATCAATTTTGAATGGACTTAACCGTCCAGGTATTCTTTATCTTTACCTTTTTAAAATATGTGACATAAAAGGCAGGTGATTTCACAGAGTGGGAGCCACCACACTAAACAACTGGCACTAAATAATCCTTCCTAGAGGGCTTTATCAACTGATCATAGTGACTGAGTAGATCACTAGAGGAGAAAGGACTCATACAGGTGACCATTAAAGAGTATTACATACATACCCAGTTTATAAACACAGTTGTTGGTAAGAATTTTGTCTATACCCCCCCAAGCTCCAGTGAATCCTCTCACAGCCCAATTTTCTTGTCTGGATTCAGTTGATCAGTGCTGCTTCTTGTCTCTCGTATACATTAAGTGCTAACTTTGGCTGAGATGTCTCCTCGTACTCAAATGACATGCACTCATGGAGGTGGTGGTGGTGATGGTGATATGGTTCATGGACATAAGCATAGGGCCTCAGATCCTCTGGAGAACCTCTATATAGAAGCAAGGAAAACTCATCAACATTACTAATGGAATGCCTGCTTTCACATCAGTCTCCCTGTGTGCTGAGCAGATCATCTGAAGAACTTTTCTGGGTAATTATTAGTAGATGCACAGCTGGTTACTAGGGAGAAGGCCTTTCTGTGATAGTGCCCTGCTTAAGAAAGTCTCGTCCTATGGAAGCTGGCCTCCCAAAGGCTATGTATTACTGAAGTCCTTCTATAGTGGCCTCTGGAAAAATAATTATATTGATTCCCTTTCCCTGACAAGCCAAGACTGGTTGCTATAGTGGCAGTAATACATGCATTAGTTTCCAAATCTGAGAAGTGCAAGGAAACAATGCATGGAGTCCCTATAGGTTATAAGAACATTGCAAATTATAGGAGGCATATATTTGAACACATAGCTTGGGATTCAAAGAACTGCTGGTTAGTTCTGTGTACCTAAAATGAGTTTAGGAAAGCAGTGCCCAGTGCCACAGAGCTAACAACATTTGAAACTGTCAGCACTGGCAAGCAGTGTGGCAGTTCACTCCCAAAACATGATGGGGAGATGGCGGGGGATGCAGAGGGTGCTAGCACTATGCAGGTGCATGTGTTCTGATGGCTGACATCAGCAGTGTTTGCCAGTGAAGAAGATCCATCCAGTGAATATATCCTTGCACAATGCTGGCCAGTGGCGTAGCGTGGGGGGTGCAGGGGGGGCCGGCCGCACCGGGCGCAACATCTGGGGGTTAGGGTTAGGGGGCGCAAATCCACGGGTTAGGGGGCACAAATCCACGGGTTAGGGGGCACAAATTACTTGCCTTGCCCCAGGTGCTGACAACCCACGCTACGCCACTGATGCTGGCTGAAGTATGCCCTGATCTCACTGCTACCACCTGGCACATTAAGGTACGGGTGAGAATCCCCCTGCCTCTTGATCACCATAGAGTGGCCTCTGGTGGTTACAACTAAGAGAGATGGCGGGTGGCACTGTGGGTTAAACAATCCAATCCAATCAGACTTGCCAATCAGAAGGTTGGCGGTTCGAATCCCCACAATGGGGTGAGCTCCCATTGCTCAGTCCCAGCTCCTGCCAACCTAGCAGTTTGAAAGCACGTCAAAGTGCAAGTAGATAAATAGGTACCACTCTGGCAGGAAGGTAAAAAGTGTTTCCGTGCGCTGCTCTGGTTTGCCAGCAGCGGCTTAGTCATGCTGGCCACATGACCTGGAAGCTGTACGCCGGCTCCCTCAGCCAATAAAGCGAATGGTCAGGGGTCCCTTTACCTTTAATGACCACCAACTTGGATGGCTTAAAAATAGCATTATACAAATTTATGGAGGGCAGGCTGTAAATGGCTATGCTCTAGCTCCCCTGTCTGGATGCCTCTGAATATCAGCTTCTAGGAATCACAGCTGGGCAGATTCCTGTTGTGCTCATGTCCAATGTACAGACTTCCCACAGGCATCTCACTGCCTAGTGTTGGAACAGGATGCTGGGCAAGATGGGCCCTCGGTCTGATCCAGAATGCTTGTCTTATGTTCTTATGAACCATCCCCTCAGCCACCATTGACCATACGGAGTTTCAAAAGTTATTGATGTAGCATTGTAGCTTGCTGCTCAAAGAAAATAAATTTAGTGGGGAAAATCCCATTACTGACTGCTAGACAAGTGTAAGTAGTTCTTCAGATCGCTGCCACAGATTACGTATCTAAATCACAAATGTATTTTTTGCTCTGGCTAGATACTTCTGTAGATGAACGGATTGTACTTTTAAAAATGTGTTCAGAATATTCCACATTTAAATTTCTCCCTGGATTTAGGAGTTCCTTAGTCTTGTTTCAAAACTGGAAGTGATATAATAGGGCCATTGCAACATAGGAAGCATGCTTTGTTTTTGTTTTTTAAATCCAAATTTTGTACAGAGTTCAATTTACTGAAGCTTTCTATTTCCTTCATCTTTTCCCCCCAACCCCCGTGTAGCATATGTATGTGCATTGATGAAACACTGCAAAAACCTGAGGGAACCTCATATACATGTATGTATGTATGTATGTATGTATGTATACACCTTGCTAAAATAACCTGAAAAAGCAAAAGGATGTTGCTGTTTATGAGGCTGCACCACAATTCTTTTTGTGCAGTGTTTCCCTAATGTTTAGAAGCACTGGTGCTCATCAGTAATTGTCTCAGAAAAAAGAATCCTAGATCACATCATCAAGTTTGCTTTTCCCTTTTGGTTATGTGTGTGTACTATGAAGGGATAGGTAACTGAGAGGAAAAAGAATATTCAAGCAAATGGAAGCTGTGGCAGAAAGTGCAAGCACCAATCTATGGTTGATTTCAGAAATGTATTTATTTATCTGCAGCATTCATCTAGGCCATCCATAACATTGTTCTTTAGACAGCTCACCACATACAATTTCCCTAGTTAAGCCAGAATTATTGAGGTGTGCACACAAGGCAGAACTAACTCATGAGAAAGGAAAGGACTAGGTAGGGATGGGGAGAAGTGGGATTCTGTTTGCATTTTATTGCAAAACTACCTACTTTGCACTTCGTGAACCAACATGCAAAGTAATATATCACTATCCTTTGAAATCACATTTCTCCAAATTTTGCAGCAATGTTCTCTGATCAAACAATGTGTACAAAAATGCATGTAGCCGGGGAAAGCATGCATAAAAATGCATTATATTAGGGAAATTTAAACATTAAAAAAAATTCATTAAAATGGTGTGCAAAAATGTGTGCATTAGGAGAATTTGCACTAAAATGTTGATGAAATTTCATGAGGTATAAATAAATAAGAAAGATTGCTGCATTTAAGACTGAAAATGAGTAACAGGGAGAAAGTAGAACTGACAGATTTGTCAGTCACTAGGACTAGGAGAAATCATCCAGCTAATGTGAGAAATAGGAAAGGAATGGACTGGGTGAAATACCAGCATCCTGTCCGTTTTTGTGGTATCATTTGAATGTCTCCATGGTTATTATTAGATCTCATCACATGAGTAGCTTGATAACTGAGTCACTTAATTACTGAAAGGTTCTGTGTATGCCTTACATGGTGCAAATCTCTATTCCCTCCCCCCTTGTTTGCTCATTTGCATGAAAGATAGAGGGGAGATCTCTTATTTAATTTTTTTTTTAAAAAAAGGGTATTGCATGGGAGGTCAACAGATAAACATGGTGCACATGATGACAAGCCAAATTTGTCTCTGCAGTATAAATAAGAACCAAAAGAAATTAAGGTGCAAAAACATGCCTGATGCAATTGTTGCATACTTATTAGAAGCTTTCCCTATCCAGAATCTCTTGGTATTTGTTACCCATCATAATGTGCATACTTAAGGGGAAAGTGTAATTAGCAACTGTGTAGTTCATTCAGTAAACATTTCTTTGCTGTTTGATGTGACTGAACTGTGCATCACATATAATTTTACACTTTTATCCTACCAAGCAACTGACAGGTCTCTAATGTCGCTCTCGGAGCTTTTGCTCAGCTTGAACTTTGCCTCACAGAGGTCATTTTCTCGCCACTTGGGGAAAAGGAGCCACGTCAGTTAAATCCCACAGAGTCGATAGATACGATAATAGCTTTAGGCACATTTTCTTAGAACCCGGGAGGAAAGAAAGGGGGGAAGACAATTTCAATGAGTGTAAGACTATACTATCTCCAGTCCGCAGAATAAGTAAGCAAATCTTCTCGGAGCAAATTTCCCCTTGATTTTATTTGTTTGCTTTACCTCCTGGCAAGAATCCCTTTTAATAATAGCAGGCGCTGCTTATTTTGCAATAGAATTGTTCAGGGCAAAAGGAGATACTAAGCGGCGCTGGGGAGAAAAATGAAATGGATGAGGTGAAACAGGAAAATCTGTTCTAGAGTGGCATCTTGCATAATGATTATGTGCCCCTTAGCCCTACACACCAAGACAGACGGGGAGATACTAAAAAAAAGTTGTTATCAGCCTGGTTTCAGCAATATAAGCAATCCCAGTATAATTAGCATAGACACAAAAGCACTGTATGTGTGTATTGTGTATTGTGTACATTTATGTGTGTTTACACACACACACACACGCATACACACACACACATACAAATGTGGACAGACAGGTTATTTACAAGAAATTATTAGCAAAAGATAGATAATATAAATATGAAACATATTCATGATACAAAGAGTAGCAGGATATTTCCCTCTGTGCCATCCATTTCTGAAACCCTGCTCTCAGAGGCTTTTTTGCATGTTGCGTCTGTCAGGATAATTAGCAGATGACTTGTCTGTAGCAGATATCTGAAATAAGTTGCAAAGGGTCTTTTCATCCAATCATATAACATCAGAAGGGCAAGGGATGCAAGTGAATATTTTAAAAAATAAGTTAAATGTGAATGCTATTATATTACTCACATATGCCTAGCATTTTGCGGGGGGGAGGGGCTTGCACAATTGGTAAAAGCAAAACAAAATCCCAAAGCCTTTAAGAATATTTGATTTTTCTGTTTTGTCTTTGATTCTCTCCCCCGCCCAACCCTCATCACTCCTTTAGTATATTTCTTATGCAAAGGAATGAACCTTGAAAGGAAAGTATCCCCTCCAGCAAAATATTTTAGCCCGTTTACCTTGGAGAATTTGGCTGCAGGGAGGGGGAAAAAACTGAATGTCTGGAACAGCTTCAAACTCAATAGGCTGTGAGATCTTCCTTCAAATGATCTTTCTAAATATATCAGTTCAATAGATCAGTGGCAACTATCCATGTTATCTGCAAAGGAGGACTCTTAAATCCTACAATCTCACTCTTTAATCAAAAATGCCAAATGGTACCCAAATGTTTCATTCACAAGCCTTATCAGATGTGCGTTCAGGTATGCTGTTTAAAGAAATGAGCACCTTTTATTGGTGGGTGGGTGTGGGCAGGGGCTGGAGGGTACCCAGAATTTTATTGTTTGACATTTATTAAAAAAAAAACACCTCTAATGTATAAAGTGGCCACCCACGCGCCTGCGGCGATGCCCTTGTCCCTTTAGCATTGCCTCAAAGTTGAGCATCTTTTGCCATCACAATACCTCCAACACTCCCCCCCCCCATTTTTGTGTTTCAGTTTGCCATTAAAAGCATAGGAGCAACGTCAGTAAATCAAAATAAAAGCCCAGAAGCTCGGGTGAGTTCAGAAAGCATGTGGAGGCTGGATTTTTGGGGGGCGGGGGCAGGGGGGAGAGAATGTTCATAAAAGAGAGCGAGGGATTTTGATAGGCAAAGATGAAAGAGAGAGGGGTATGAAAGCATATAATACCCAGGAATCATTTGCCTGTTTGTAATACTCATAATAAGGCATGACAAATACACAGAAGCATCTGTCTTTCAGTGAAAGGTCAAGGGCCTAAGGCCAAAAAAGATTTTTTTTTTTTAATTTCCAAAGTGGAAAGCATATCAGTCCTTGGTAGAAGGGCAGAGCTCGGACCTGGCATGAGTTCCTGGTGCCTCACCAGATGCTGTGCTCATTTACGTACCAGGAGGGGCATTCTTCCATTCCTGACTTTCAGAATGACAAACTCTAAGAGATATGCCAAGTCTCTTAAAGACCCACATCCTTTCAGGTCAAATAGGAACCACAATTCCACTCTTGATGAGAGATTAGGATAGAAAGAGGTTAATCTCTGCCCACCCACCAACTCAGATTGCATACATTGGCCACATTCACACCATACATTTATGATAACACTTTAAAGAGGCATGGCTTCCCTCAAAGAATTCTGGGAGCTGTAGTTTGTAAAGGGTGCTGGAGGCCCAAATTCCCCTTCCAGAGCTGCAATTCTCAGAGTGGTTTAATCAATCCCTCTGCCCCAAATTGCTGGGAATTGTATCTCTATGAGGGGAATAGAGCTATTCCTAACAACCCCCAGCACTCTTAACAAGATACAGCACTTAGGATTTTTGAGGGGAAGCCCCAAAGCGGCATCAGAGTGCTTTGAATGTATAGTTGTGAGTGTGGCTATTCTTTTTCTCAAAGAATTCTGGGTGCTGTAGTTTACCCCTCACAGAGTTACAATTCCCAGCAACCCTTGAGAACTACAGTTCCCAGAACTCTGAGGGAAAGCATGTGCTTTGAATGTGCTTTAAAGATGTAGCGTGTATACAGCCTCATTCTTCTTTTTTGCACGCTTTCTGCTCATTTTATCTGCAACCCTATATCTGCTTGCCTGAGAGTAAGTCCTATGGATCTCAGTGGAATTTATTTGACCTGAATAGGCTACCGTTGTAAACATTCTTTATTTTTCAGAGGAAACAGAAGACTCAAAAGTGAAGTGCCTGCAACAGTTCGCAAGCACCATGAGAAGCAAGGTTTAAATGGTAGAAATCCCGACATCTTCAGCTCTTGACACAGATCTCATCAAGAGTATTGACAGCAACCCTGCCAGACCCATTATGGACCTCTACATTTTAAAACGCTCTGCATTGTACAGACAACTGCCAACTTTTTTGCCAGGAAGGGGGGGGGCTGAATTCCTAAGTCTTTATCTAAATAAGTCCTCCTCCCTGGGCAGAGAGATGATGATCCTATTCTTGAAATGAGGTTCTTGCCAGTGTTTAATAGGTTTATCTGCCAGCCAGCGAATGAGATCATGTTTAGTCGCATTAGTCATGTAAGGCCTGTTAATGAGAGCAGCCAAGTGGAAAGGCTCAGCACTGTAGTCAGAATACACAGTCCACCGAGTTACAGAGAGATCTTTATTCATTGTTGTGCTGCTCTGTAATTGGACAGTTTCTGTGGGCAGGGCTGTGGTTTCTTCTGCTGGCATTTGGGGAGGGAAAGTCAGTCAAGTGACATAGGCTACATTCACACTGCCTTTTCTTCCATTTTCCTGACTTTTCTTGACTTTTCTTGACTAGCGGTTGATTTCCATATCACATTTGAGCTTTCACACGATGGAAAAGCCATTTCCAGAAATACAGCACAAGCTTAGCACTCCTTTCCATGTTATTTGCTTTCGGGGCAGGGGGAATCCAGTTTGCAAATAACATAGAGAGGAGTGGTAAACTGGCGCTATATTCCACCGTGTTTCGGGAAGTGGTTTTTACATTGCATGAAAGTTCAATACGATGCAGAAATTAACAAAAAGCACTTGGTGGGCTTAGTCAAGCCAACTTTCGTGACCGTTGTCAAGGGAACACATTAGGTATAATTGTAGCTATAATTGTCCCTTGGTTTTGTGATCCCAAAGTTCATTACTTTCTATCCTCTGATCTCATTCAAGATCCAGGCCACTTTATCCAGTTGAGAAAGAAGATATTTGTCTAGGTGATCCCAAATCCAAGTGGTCAAATTTCTTTCAGTAGAGTTTGCCAAGGTTTGAGAAAGGAAGGACTTGTAAGAATTTGTTTTCCATGTACCCACCCCAACCCACCCAAGGCAGAAATAAAGCTGCTAGCACATTTGCAAAAGATAAGCAGGATATGGTTTCAAATTGGTTGGAGCACCATGTGTTGAGATTCCTGTATTGAGGAGATTGCACTAGATGTCCATTGGTGTCCCCATCAACTCTACAATTCTATGATTCCATACAATGTTTACCATGGCATAGGATAAATTTGATGAAATATTTTCTAGATAGGCTGTGGGATCTCATCAAGTATGGTTTAAATATAGTTAAGTCACTGCATTTAATAGAAAAAATAACTTAAATACCAAAATGTGTTCAGTATTTATCAGAATTTACACATAAACTTCAATGACCTCACTGAAGAACATTTTACCATATTAGGAAATGGCCCAAAAGGACTAATTTTAAAAGAAGGTTCATATAAAATGGAGGCTGTGACACTAATCTACAAATGGGATCAATTTGGTACCTTAAGCCAGCGCCTTGAGAATCAATGTTACAAGTCAATTTTTTCTCAAATGAGGTGCTGATTGAGTTCCATTGGCTTCCAGAACCAGGAAGAGGATAGCTCTCTAAAACAATGGATTGAATTCAATGAGAGATGCTGTTAGAATTAGCAAGGGTGTGCACTTAGCAAGGGTGTGCACTTAGCAAGGGTGTGATTTACTTGTCCCAAACCAGTATATCTCATTTAGGAGCTGGAGAAGTCAGCTTTGAACACCACACATGAAGTTAACAAGATCCATCTTCTACAAGAAAGGACAGGGGCTATGTAACATATGTGATGGACTGCACCTTTGACCACAATTGCTACCTGCACCACCAGGTCCAGGAACTGTTCCAGGTGCGAACATATTACAGTTAGGCAACCCAATCATCTGCAATAAAATTTCACTCTTAAGTCAAACTCCCCACTTTTGGGAGATGAAGTCAGGTACTTAGATTGGGAGAAGAAATTGATCTCAAATCCAGCCCTACTATTTTGTAAGCACTGCTAGCAGAGGACTCCATTGTGTCAGTTCCTCTCTAGCTTGGGAAGGTCATGTTGCCTTCCTCTGATTCCTGTTCAGGACTCAGAGTTGACCTGCAAACTCGCCTGTTTCATTAGAGCTGACAGCTATGGTGGGCCCCTTTAAATGAGGAGTCTCCTCTCCCCACTCAGAGGTGTATTATGTAAGTCTCAGTCAGAGGTTGACTAGTGCTGAAACAGCATTTGAGCTCTGCTCTTACAGAGTGTCCAACCTGAGTCCTCTGTGGCGCTGTCCAGGGTGCCACTGAATCCTGTAACTCTTGCTTCACTTCTCTTCTGCACCCAGACCTTGTCCTGCTTCAGTTCTCCTTGCTCTGCTTTTCAGAATTCGAACTTTTGCCTTGGGTCGGAACCCCTGTTATACTGAAGCCACTGAGGCCATTGCTTGGAACAGAACACTCACCAGAGCCGTTGGCCCCAACTCCAGCAATGTCACCTCTATCTTGTGTGGATCTAGTCTCTGTGTGTTTAAGTAGATCACCATCTCCAAACACTGATTTAATACTGAGGCAGAAACTTCGCTCCTGCTGCTTGTTAAGAAAACACAAAACTAGGTATCATCCAGCATACTGGCGATACCCAACTCCAAAACTCAGGGCAGTCTCATCTAAAGGCTTCATATAGGTGTCAAACAACAAAGATAACAAAATGCTGGCCCTTGTGCACCTGATTCAGGGATGCTGAGCTCATCTCTCTGATAACTCCAGATGGAACCGCATCTTCTCAAGAGGAAAACTAGTAATGCCCACCAGTCATTCTCAGCACCAGAGCAAAATGTGACGGGCCACAGTGCTGAATGTTAATAAGACATCCAGAAGTAGTAGCAGGGAAGAATTTTCCCATCAGCCTGCAGTCAAAGTTCAACCAACTGGAATGCCAAAGACAGAACAGTGTAATGACAATAGGAGGTAAGTTAAGCAGTGATGTTTGGATTAATATTCCACATTTTTACTTTACTATTTTTTTACTATTTCAGATGCCAGTTGCATAAAAGGGTGAATTAGTGGGGTAGAAGATACCCACATGCCTTCAAACTGAGCATCTGACAGGATGAAGCACCAAATATACAGCTGAATTAAATTAACAGTGCAATCCAGTGCATGTAGGCCAAACTAAACTTGACATTGTTAGCAATGGCATTTTTTAAAAAAAGTCAATAGGCATGGGCTCCTTGATCTGGATATGGTTACTGATGGGAACAGAAGGGGGACTGTATCCCTTTGCCCCCACTACAGTGTAAAAGCCATTTCCTACAATACAATTGCAAGGGGAGAAAACTCAGAATTTCACAGTGCAGAAGTACATCCTATTGAACTCAGCTAAACTTAAACTATTTCTCATCAGTGTCATGAGGTTTTTTTAATCAAATCACTGTTTTTCACAATGGTTTGTTTTCCATCTCGTAAAGCACAAGCTATGCATGTTGTAGCTGGTGCTAGAGTTGCCTTCTCTACAAATTTAGTCGTGTCCTCCAACTTCCCTTTCCATAACCCACCATAATGAAAAGGGCTGTAGCCACTTGATGAACCAAAGTTCTTCCTGTCTTTCCATTCACAAAACTTAAGAATACTAGCATATAATTTGATATCCCACACTGACTATATACCATTGTATTTATATATTCTTTGCCTGCTTCTTGGCCTTTGTAATCTACGGATAACATTTTTAATTTTTTAAATTTAAATTCTGCTCCTTAAAAAATGTAGTAGCGTAGATCAAGTAATGGAAATAAAATGAGAGACATTTTTTTTAAATTTAGCAAGTTGCTTTACTGAGGATATAAAGATCTAGCATTGTAAGCTCAGGATATTAAGGTTTTAACTAACATTCAAATCATGGCATAAGTAAGACTGGTGTTCTTCCATATTTGCATTAGCACCATGAAATTGTCTTCTTGAGCCACAAATCTAGAGCTTTAAAACAGTGCTATATACTTGAAGCAGTAACACTAGTTTTACATTTTGATTTCTGGGCTTCTCTGCGTAAGATTTTTAGGCTGCAATCCTACGGCTCAGCGGGGGAACCAAAGACAGTTCTTCCACCTGATCGAATGCCCCTTCTCCAGGGTTCTTTGGAGTGGCATCTCACTTGTATGTTACAAAAAAGTACACTTTTCCAATACAGAGACAGCAGGGCAGAACTGAGGGCAGAGGAGCATCCTCACAATGGGATGAAAATAAATGGGATTGAGCCATGCCAGTTCCCGATGCTGGCACAATTCAGCCTTGGCTTCAGGATGTGTTGGGGAACTGGGAACATGGCAAGACCCTGTCCTGCTCCTAAATTGCTCCAAACATCTATCTTCTTGACCCTGCAAATGTTGGAGCAATGATATCTATAAGACCAGGGCCAAGGGAGTTTCTGCAGTGGTGGGGAAGGGAAACCAAACATTGGATCTCCCCATCCAGAGTTGGAGTTTCTCTCCTTTGTGCAATTAAGGAAAGGTTGTAGCTCAGCGGCAGACACATTACTTTGCGTGAAGAAGGTCCCAGGTTCAATCCCTGCCATCTACAGGTAAGGATGTGAGGGAACATTGTCTGGAAACCTGGATAAGTACTGCCAATCAGTGTAGACAATACCAAACTAGATGGACCAAAAGTCTGACTCAGTGTAAGGCAGATTCCTATGATCTTGGAGAACAAGATCCAAAGTATCCCACTGCTCTTGGGACTGCTGGGATCACCTCTGAGTACGAAAAGGACATATTCTGTAACATATGATGAGGGCTGCTTGTTGGAGGAGGCACTGTATACAACCCCAGAGAAGAGGAATCACTATGATAGCCCAGGTCATCACTCAGAACATCCTGAGTGACAGCAGGAGGGAGACTGGCAGAAACTAAGAGCAAGCCAAACAGTGATGGTATCAAAGAGCTATGGCCAATGTAAAGAGATGCCAATTCACTGAATGCTAAAGATGAATATCACTAAAAGTATTTATGTGGACAATGGGGCAGAACTCTAAGGGAGGAAGGCTCAGGACCATCTGAGCCCTTCCTGGCTATTTTTGGGGATTAATGGAGGTTAGTGGAGGGTCCATCACTGCCGTGGACCCTCAAAGTCTTTGGCAGAGGCTCTCTTCTAGGAATCCTATCTAGAACAATTCTGCATGCTAGCATTGAACTCATTCTCTCAATGGGGAGCCACTAATGTAAGTTTCTGGCAGATGGGTTATTGCTGTTTTCTGGGAGAGAGAAGGGTGGGAAGGTGGGTAGCACCTTGCTGACTCCCCTAAGCCTCACACCTCCACTTTACATTCCTGGTAAGCAACAGTAGCCCATCTGACAGGAAATTAGTGTTGTGGCTCTGCCCCACCTGGCAAGCCATTTCTGACTCACAGACAAGAGTCAGATACCTGCAAGCTTGAGAAAACTCAAGTACAGACTTTTTTAAAAAGAGAAAGAAAGAAAAGAACTGCGAGGGCTTAACACCCCACCACCAAACAGCCCAATGATGACTGAGCATGCTCAGTAGGGATGTAGACAGGCTGTTATGAAAGGAGAACAGAAAACTAAAAGAAGAGGAATAGAACTGAATATTCTGAAACAGCTTGGCTGGTTATACCACTGAATGTTTCCCATTTCCCATCTCCCCTCATCACGTGTTTAACATTGAAAAAGAATACCTAAATATGACTGTTATGCTGAACTAATTTAGAAATTGAATGTGCCTGCTGTACCTTGGGTTGCAAATCCAGTTCCATCCCCACAGCTATTACGATTATTTCACTTACATGCAGAAAAGTATTGAGCGACAGCTGTATTTTATTCATGAAACATTGTGGGTAAAATTTTGCGTTTCATTCTGTGCCAGTTTCTGCAATGCAATGAGAACATCACAAAACTGAGACAATGAGCTAAACTTGACAGGACGCCTGCTTCCGTAAATTCAGTCTACAAGGTGTAGCAACACACAATGAGTGTGTAGCATATAACAATATGTAATGTGTGCAGAATGTATAAAAATGTACGATATTTAGGCAAACCTATTTTTCCACTGTGGAAAGAAAGGAACGAGCCCATGCACACACTCCAAACTGCCTCATCAGTGAAAACTTCAGGTCCTGGCAATGTAGAGTCGGTTCATCTAATTACAGATCAAGCCAATCAGTTAATATCGTGTAAGGCTAGAGGTCATCAGGCCCAGCATAAGCAATTAGCTCAGTTTCTCCAGTACTGTTAATACCTGCACTGCACTCCCGATCTGCAGGCCTATTCCCTAGGCTGATTGCCCTCTGTCCTATTGCTTCAAGTAATGTAAATTGTATCTTGTCCCTAGGTAATCGAGATCAGCGTTGTCTTGTCTGTCCACTCGCTGCTGCTGCCCTCTCAGTGCTGCGATAATGGTTTTGGTGGGCAATCAGAGGAGATGCCTTCTTGACTCATCTTTCATAATAGGTTGTCCTCCTCAGGCAAAATTGAATAACCCCCGATATGGCCTGGAGGCAAGCAATACAAATTCAATAAGTCTGCAGTGTCAATGTCCTGTCATTTTTTCCTTCTTCTTCTTCTTCTTCTTTTTTTTTTTGAGAGCAAGTAATTATTCTGCACCAACATTCAGTAATAGGAGGGGGCCCAGAAATGCTTGAGAGACCTTCGTCCGCATACCTAGAGTTGTCACATTAACGGGATATTCCTCTAATAAGAAGGAATTTCATCTCCTTCTCATGCCCCTTTGCTCCCAGATTCCTCTCCTCCTGAATGTTTCACGTTGATGTTTTGCAAAGGCTTTTACCAGCAGCATCTGTGGGAAAGTTTAACAACTTCACTGCCTGTTGTTTAATATTTTCCACTTTTATGGGTTACAGTTGTGCTGTCTATTTGCTTTTACTGATTTGTCAAAGATTTATTATAAACCAAATACAGCTGTTCCTCCCTTTCCATAAACTGAAGCTATTTTGGCAAACCTATTTTTCCACTATGAAAATAAATTCAAAATCTCTCTCCTTCCCTTGCAAAGAGCACCAGCATCCAGTTGTTATTTAGTGGTGCCGATTGGGTGCCAAATTGGTGGTCGGCTCACTTAGAGGAAAGAAAATGCATATGATTCAAAAATAAACAGCAAAGGAGACAAGCCATGGCTTTCTCCCCTCTTCTGGCAAGGTCTAATATTAGTCTGTTCAGGTCCGCGAGATATAATATTAAGGAGGAAAACTGTAAATTCAAGCCATTTATGTTGCATTTACTTTTGGGAAGCATAGCATTTTTAATTTAGTTACCTAACCTTTACCTTTGGGTAATGGTGTTATTAACCTTTTAATAAACTTAGATGCATTTTCTTATCAGAAGGCTTTTCTGACTTTAAAAGGTCATACATTTGACTGAGACATTTTTTACAACTGGCCAAGGACAGTATGTAAGGCCTTTCTCCACCCATAGGATCGTGCTGTAATCTAAGATCTGTAGCTGAGAACCTGCTTGTGTGGCCAGTGGTAAAATCAATTAACTTGGCGAGGACTGAGCCTTCTCAGTGGTGGCCCTGTAGTTGTAGAAATCTCTCACTTGGCCCCTTCAGTCTTGGTGCTGGAGGAAGCCTTTAAATCAAATCTTTTCACCATAGAGAATTTTGGTGACCTCAGTCTCTCACACAACTATTTATCTCTTTCTACTGCTTTTCTTTCTCTCTTTGTGAGGGTTTAGACCTGAAAGGTGACTGAGAAATAAATGGAATAAACAAATAGTGAGTAAAAGAATATTTTTTGTCGACTACTTTTTGATGCAGAGGGGAATGTTATTTCCTCCACTAGAAGGTTATTTTCCCCCTCTTTTACCAGAGGTAAGGTAGCAGGAGAACTTCACTTTTGCTTCAGTTTGTCTTATATGGGACCTTTCTCAGGAAAGAATAAAATGTTTGGGCTGGTTGATTTGTTTTTTGCAGCAAGGAAGCTATTGCTTTATTCATTGAAAGAAACCTTTATCTCTTCCCTCTTGAGAACTATACAAGGGGAGTAATGAAGAGTGCTGCATAAAAGCAGAATAAGCAGTTTCCATGACTGATTGACGATTGATTATTGTGGGGATGTCTCCCTATGGTAGCTTGTCATGATGCTTTTTTTGACAACCTTCCTCCTCTCCCAACATGAAAAGGGCATTTTGATGTGCATTAATTTGGTTTGCTAACTGGGACAAAAAGTGAAACACTGCTACCCATGTTCTGATGTTTATGCTGATTTGGTTTCCCCAAGCACTTAGCTTCAAAACAGAATGCCAGAAATAAACACATCTGATTCCTTGCAAAATACATTCCCCTTATTGGGAAGGTTTAATAGCTAAGGGTTTTCTCCTTTTCTCTCCCCTCCTCTCTTTCCACCACTAGATTAAAATGCCATTTATAAGACAGCCTCAATATAAATTCATTTAGCCACAGGAACTTGCTGCTCATTTATTGTGGTGACATTCCACCATAAAATTAATCTCCACTTGTGCTTTTGCCGGTTAATCTTCACCTTTTGCTCTTTGAAAATTTTTTAAACACTGCCTTCTTTTTGTTCACAAGCCCTGGCAATGAACTGAACTGCATTGCAGCAGACAGCACAGTTTGAATATATATTTTTCTCAATGCAAAGCTGAAAAAAAATTCCACAGCGAATCTAGACCATTATGTAACACGACAAGGAAATATAAATTTAGACAAATAAAACAGTGGAAATATTCTGGGCTGCTGCTGCTATGGGTCTTTTACACACAATATAGCATGCTTTTTTGTGATCCTCTGGCAATGTGAATGTTCAAACAGTGATCACTTGTCAAGCTGCAAAACTCTCATATTTTACTCATATTCTCCACCCCCATCATTCAGTCTGGACACTGAGATCCAGCACTGAGGGCCTTCTGGCGGTTCCCTCATTGCAAGAAGTGAGGTTACAGGGAACCAGGCAGAGGGCCTTCTCGGTAGTGGCGCCTGCCCTGTAGAACACCCTCCCATCAGATGTCAAGGAAATAAACAACTATCTGACTTTCAGAAGACATCTGAAGGCAGCCCTGTTTAGGGAAGTTTTTAATGTCTGATGTTTTATCATGTTTTTAATATTCTGTTAGATGGGTGGGATGATGATGATGATAATAATAATAATAATAATAATAATAATAATAATAATAATAATAATTAATGTGGTAAATTCCTAAGAGGGATGCAAAGGCAGAACCCTCCAGATAAATGATGCACTTGAACTATCTTCCACTGTCCACTTTTAGAGAGTTGAATTAATATATTCTGCATCAAGCAGGTTGTGCGGTTAAGGGAAGACCCGGGTGGGGAGGAAGAAAGGGATCTCTTTGTACGACAGGTTCTCAACTGAGAGGGCAAAAGTGGTAGTTTCACACAATGGAAGAAGTTTGAGTATAGCAGTGGTGGGAAGCCTTTGAGCAGAAAAAGTAGTGGTTTAAAACAAAGGCAGAAGTTTGAAGAAAGCAAGGATGGAGGACAATGTCCTTGTATAAAAGGACTTTCTAGCTGCCAAGGCAGAATACCGTCCAGAATACCGGTTTCTGAGAAGAAAGACTCATTTGACCTTTTATTAGGGCTCAGTTGAGGCAGAGAGATGGAAGTTAGAAACAGCCAGATCGCCAGCCACTGTGAACAGGAGCTGGTCCCATGACTGAGTGAAAGGATCCTTCTGAGTTTGGGCCCCTCAGCTGATGCCTGACCTGACAAACTGCTTTTGCTGGACCTGACCAGAACTCCCTTCAGCTGTTTTGGCTAGGACTGATGGAAAATGTGGTCCAAAACGTTTGGAGGGCACCAGGTTGGCAGAGGCTGGTCTATACACTCTCTGCCTTTAGACGCTACTCATAGAAGGACTCTCAATTGCATACTTATAAAGAATAAGCTCTTTGTTGCAAGGAGTAAAGGTTCTAAACCCACATATATCCATCAGGTTTCTTCAGCTGGTGTAAGATCCTGAATCTCCCATATAATACATTAACTGGGATTTTCTCTGCATTTGTATGATTAATTCTTTCAGCCATTAGAGAGTTTCATTACCATACTGACCTTACTGAGGCTCAAACGATATGCAAACATTTGTAATGACTTCCAATGATGCATTCAGATCAGGAAAAGCTGCTTCTCGTGGATTGGGAGTAGCGGAGTGGTAGGCGATGGGCATATTTAACTGTTTCCCCATCTGCTGTTTCAACATCTAAGTAGTTTCCTCCAGGTGACTTGTAACTCTGTGAGGGGTAAACCACAGTCCCCAGAATGCTTTGAGAGAGAGAATTCACTATGAATGTGCTTTAAAAATACAGTGTGTACACAAAGTAAGATTCCAAGCAGGTTCCCCTTTGCTGTGGAGGTGTAGCAGCTATTTTAGTAGGGAAGTGTAAGCATGTACATTCATTTTCTGTTGCACCGGGAAAAATTATTTACATAGAAAATTGTGTGTATGTTTACCGACGACTCATTTGCCTGTGATCATCTCTCCCAACAAACTTCAACAGTAATCAGGAAACTGAGGGATTAGGTTACTTTCTCTACCTATATCAAAACCCACACATCAGTGGGAAATAAGACAGAGAAGTATGTACTTCCTAGAAACTTACTGGGTAAATAAATGTAGTTTTGTATTGAATTGTTCAAAGGCATTTTCTCCACACCTAGTATTAGAAAGGATAATGGCCTCAACTGCAACTGGGTATCGTCTACACACCGTCTGGTTAAATATACTTTAACTTTTTAATAGAGGGCTGAGGGTTTAAATCAAAGTGAGTTGTAGCAAAGCATCGCAGACAATGATCTGATCAATCATCAGAGGGTCAGGCAAAAGCAAAACCATTTTTCTTCTCAACCAGACGTATTCTTGTGCCTGTAGAAAATATACTGTTGGTGAATTTATTGTTTAGGAAACATAGGTGACAGCAGTTTGGATGAAAGGGAAGGTATACATCAGCAATATCACAAATCTTGCGAATGAGTTGTAAAACCAAATTCCATAGCATAAATTAAAAGTTCCATTGTGAGGTTTGCCTGCTAATTTTTTCAGTAAAGAGCTGAATGTTTGGTTTGAAAAACCTGTGTCAATTTTTCATTCCACTTTTCAGAAATAGTTGCAGCAGTTTTAAAAAAGAGAAGGCGAGGGGGACTGGCCAACAATCTAGCAACGTATTTTAAAATCAATTCCCACCACCCGCAGTAATTACAGGGTAACCTTGTGGGAAACGTGGCTGCCTCTTATGTACAACATTCTGATTAGAGCATCTGTTGCTGGTCTGTTAAATTACCTTTTAGACATTACTGAGGCACATGAGATCTGTGTGAATTTCCCTTCATTCGCATTCTCAAGGGACAAATGGAGAGCAACATCTTTTGGACGTTGTCTTAGAACAGCCTCACCCAGTCTGGTGCTCTCCAAGTGTTTTGAACTACAACTCCAGTCAGGCCCAGCCTACAGTGGCTGGAGTTTGATGGAAGCTGTTGTCCCAAATACCTGGAGGGCTGCCAAAGCCTGTCATAGAATATATAGTGGGATAGTGGAAGCTGAAAAGGAATCCATTTTGTTTGAGAATGATGCTAGACAATACATGGTTCTTAAACCACACAATATTCAAGGGAAAGATCCTCATCTTTTGTAAACGGACCACATGGATTTTAGACTGTGTGTCTTTCAGGAGTCCATATGTTCTCCTGTACCATTTGACATCCATATAAAACTGTTGGGAGTGGCCATCTGGGAATCTGGAATATAGTGCCATCAGCAAGCCAGTGACACACAGCTTTATCTCTCCATTCCATCTGAATCAAGAGAGGTCTGCAGGTGTTGGACTGGTGCCTAAAAAAGGTGGAGCTGGATGGGAGCCAATAGACTATGTCTGAAGCCTAGTAAGAAATGAGTGCTGTGGGGTGGGTGCTTTTTGTGTCTGGGAATTATATGGATGACCTGCTTTGGGAGGGGACGTACAGGCTCATAGTCAGCAACAGTCAACCTAAAACTGAGCCCTATCTAGGATCAGCACTTTGTTGATAATTGCAAGCTCCTCCTTGCAATTAGTGACTGCAAAGTGACTGTTCGTTTGTTAGGGCCCAGACCAGACCAGGAGTCTTTTCCTCTGACAGAGCAGAGGAGACTCTCATTGTACTGGGGCTTCTGAGATGAAGTCCACTGAATCAGAGCATGGCAGTGAGATATCCTCAGGCCAGAGGGCCCCTGGCACTGTGGTCTACTCTTGTGGAAGTGATTCTGGGGTTTGCCCCCTATGCAACTCCTCTTCTGACCAGAGGAAGGGGAATCTAACCCCAGGGATCATGACATTCAAGGGAATTCATTATCAACCTCCAATTCTTAAGTCTAGTGTGGGTGATATACTGTATATAAAAACATATTTGCAAGTGAATTTTCACACAGAGCTTTGACAGAATGGATTTAGAAAAGAATATGTGTAAAATGGATTTGGAGTTGAAATAGACCTATCCATTCATCCCTAGTCAGAAGAGTACTGTATCTCTAATTAGCAAAGTTCTCTTCAGTGCATTTATAGTGAGCAGGCAGGGATGTCAGACTAGATTGGAAGAAGATGCACCAGGAACTGTATCCTTTAGCCACTATATTTCTCTTTTCAGTGTATCATGTTCCTTTGCTTGCATTAACTCTGAACATTCAGAAATCAGCAATGGACGCATTAATCCATTCCTGGGGAAAGGCCATCCAAACTTATTTATCTGTCATGGTGAGTCCAGCACGACATCATAAATTGCTTGAGCCATTGAAAAACAATAAACTGAACATGTTACAAGAGGAGCCAGTGTCTTTCATTGGTATTGCTTCTTTCAAGATGACAGGAGACCTCAAGAGGCCTGAAAATTCTTAGTTGTACGAGTTTGTGACTAATAGGTGGTTTGATGTGACAAGGGCTAACTGTCTAGGGAAATTGAAGCATCTTTAAGCTCAAAACCCTTTGTGTCTCATTCTTCTTTAGGTTATTGTTGTGAGGTCTGTGGGGGCCTCTTTTACAGTTTGCATTTACAGACAATATGCGATCAGCAAGATCTCTGTAGTTTTACTGTCAGTATTGATCTGCTGTCATTCAGTTCTGTAGCTAATTTGCTTGTTAGCAATAGTTTTTCAAGTAAGTGATAGTTTGGGTTGCATTTTAAAGACAGCCTACCTATATAATTATGAAATTATTTTCTACAAAGATGAAGCAATATGATACGTCCACAGAATGTTGCTGAAGTTTTAAGGTATGAAAAAACATGCTTTCTAAAGCTGACATTATTTTAGGTGCATGCAATTTTTTCAGATTTTGGATTTATGTGATTATAGAAATGCAAATATCTCAATGTCAGAAATTAAATTGTATGTTTTTGCTGCCAATCTGAGCAAAATATCAGATTGGAGTGGAGGTTTTAGCTTCTGGTGATTTTTTTATGTACACGTGCTCAAATCTGGGTAAGAGGATTTTTGTGTCAGGCTGAAAAGTCAAATACAGTGGTACCTCGGGTTACAGACACTTCAGGTTACAGACTCCGCTAACCCAGAAATAGTACCTCGGGTTAAGAACTTTGCTTCAGCATGAGAACAGAAATTGTGTGGTGGCAGCGGGAGGCCCCATTAGCTAAAGTGGTACCTCAGGTTAAGAACAGTTTCAGGTTAAGAACGGACCTCCAGAACGAATTAAGTTCTTAACCCGAGGTACCACTGTATGAAAAAAAAATGAGGCTGGACTCTAGATAGTAACTGTGCATTGTATCCTGTTTGAGGAAGATTCTCCAATATTCTAAGCATGGCTGATAAGAATCTAGAAAAATGTTATTTTTGATTAACGGCAGTTTCTGGGCCATTTTCAAAGATATTAGAAAAAGTGTACAGGGATCGTAGCATCATAGAATTTTAGTTGGAAGGGACCCTGAGGGTCATCTAGTTCAACCCCCCACAATGCAGGAATCTCAACTAAGGCATCCATGATAGATGGCCATCCAAACTCTGCTAAAAACCTCCAGTGAAGGTGAGTCCACCACCTTCCAAGAGAGTCCATTCCACTATCAAATAGCTCTTACCACCAGAAAGTTCTCCCTGATGTTTAATCAGAATCTCCTTTCTTATAACTTGAATCCATTTATTCAGGTCCTACCATCTGGAGCAGGAGAAAATAAGCTAGCTCCACCTTCTATGTGACAACCTGTCAGATATTTGAAGATGGCTATCATATCTCCTCTCAGTATCTTCTTTACCGGTGTAAACATACCAGCTCCCTCAACCATTCCTCATAAGCCCTTGTTTCCAGACCCTTTATCATCTTGGTTGCCCATCCTCTGTTCCACATTCCAGCCTGTCCTTCTTCTTCTTACACTGTGGCATCCAGAACTGGACACCGTAGTCCAGGTGTGGTCTGACCAAGGCAAAATAGAACGTATCATTCTACCCAGTTTCTCACAAAGAATAATGCATTTAACAGCACAATCCTACACATTGATACTTACAAGTAAGCATTGCTGAGTTCATCTGAACTTACCACAAGGTTACATGTCTTTTTCTTATCCCCTTAGAGCTTCTCAGCTTGGATCCTGTGATTCTTTCTGATCTCCTACAGTACACCTTTGTGCCCTCTCCCTTTGTAATGGAACATGTTGACTGCTCTGATTCTTGGAGTCAAAATGGAGACTTTGAAAGAACAGGCAACATGTCACTCTTTCTGAATTTATACATTACAAATGCATTAGCCAAGTAGGGGGATAATCGTACAGTGCCAAACCATTGGGTTTAAACTGTGACCTGGTTAACCAGTGGACCTTCAATGTGGACATTCCAGAGTATTCTTTACACACACACACGCACACACACACACACGCTGAAGAATCAACCAATTTTTGGAAATTAAAATGTGACACTTAAACAGAAAGGTAATGTGCTGCTCTCTAAAGCAAACCAGGGTAGTCATTGTCAAGATAACAAAATTAAGGAAACAATATGCAACTGTGAACATTTAGAAATTTCTAAATGTTAGACTATTGTTTTAGACAGCCACTGAAAACCTTTTTATTTCAGCAAGCCTAATTAGACACAATTTAGTTAACCATATTCATTTTATAAGTTTTGCTGATTTTATTTGTGCTATCAGGATAATTATTTCACATATAAATGTTTGTTAGGTTTTTGTGAATTTCAGCTGTGTTTTATTTACAGTTTTATTAAATTGCTTGAAGGGTTTTTTTTATTAAGCAATTTATAAATGTTCCAAAATAAATAAATACAACAAACAGAAATATACTGTTGTGAGGATAGCTTGTCAACTGATGACACAAACCATTAGCATTTCTATAAAAGTCAGATTCCGGATGTATTCAAAACACATGTATTTTACATGATTGACTAGAATTGCAGATTTAGTGTAAAATCCTAATTAGCTGAAGTCAATGTGAAAACTCCTATTGATTATATTCCCAAAGCAGTTTGAGACTGCATGTCTTCTAATTACAGTAGGCAAGAGATGTGATTTAACAAATGTTCCCCTATTGAATAGAAATAAAAAATGCATAAGAAAAGTGTTTCTTCCATCTTATTGATAGCTAAAGAGCATCACTTTTCTGCTGCAAGTTTGTTTGTTTAGTTCCTCCTTCCTGTAAAAGCTCCAGCCTTTTTCAGTAGTAATAAGCTAAATATAAATATCTCAGAGTCTTACCTATTCAGAGCTAACTCTAATATGGCTGCATTCCAAAGGTTTGTTGTTGTTTTTTAAATCCACTATATATTTTGGAAGGTGGTTTCTCTGTCCCTTTGCCTGTTTCTTTGTTTTTTATGTTTGGACGGCTCTTTTTTCAGGGTGGGAGAGCAGCGAGAGAGCACAGCAAGAGAGCTCGTGGCATCCAAAATGGCTGCCACAATCTCACGTGAACAAACGGGATGTCCCAATTTTTTCCGGGGCACTTAGCAGGTATGCTATTACTAACGCTGATAATAAAACAGATTCACAAAGTTAAAGACAAGCTCAGAATTAATATGATTGCACCTTCTATCTGGCAAACAGGGGCAAAAAAATTACTCCAGGAAGGCCACTTGAAACAGGTGAGTCTTTAACACCTTCTAAAAAGCCAGAAGTGTGGCTGGACATTGCAATATTACTGGAAGGGAGTTCCAAAAATGTGGAGCCAGCACAGTACAGTCTCTCTTTCTCTCTCTCTTGTGGATGCCCAGTTCATAGACCAAGGAAGTGGACACAACAAGAGGTCCTCTGATTGAGATCTCAGTGTGCTGGTGGGGTAGTATTAGTACAGGTATAAACCCACTTAAAACTTTCAAGGTTCAAATCAGCACTTCAGATTTGGCCTGGAAATGCAGTGGAAGCCAGTGAAGGTGGTTTAAAAGAGAAGTTATTGAAACCTTCAGGACACTGGTGGTTGCATTTTGAACCAGGTGAAGTTTCTGGACTGTCTTTAAAGGCAGCCCCATGTAGAATGCATTGCAGTAGTCTAGTCTGGCCCACATCACCAGAGCCTGCATTGCTGTGACTAAGTCTGCCATCTCCAAAAAGGGCTACAGTTAGCATACCAGCCCATACTGATAAAACTGTCCTGGCCAGGTCCAACATTCTTCAGCAAGAATGTCAGATCTTCAGCTGGCTTTTAATGGCAAGCTATATGGAGGTAGGCAGTTACTAAAAATACCTACATAGGTTTCATATGCGATGTGTCATATGCTCCGAGCCTTCAGAACACAACAAGGTACACATAAATAAAAGGGCAATGCCCTTTTAGTGTTTTCTCACCAGGTTCCTTAATGATGGTACTTTGTTTCCCTCTCTCCCTGGCTAATAAGGAAAAAGAAATAATTTTAAACACAACAGGCAATTAAGTTGTCGGGAAATCAATAAGGATTCTTCTCATTTGTAGATCAGATTTAGGAAGAATTAAAACTCAAACCTGCATAATGACTTTTTAAATCTGCCAACAGCCTGCGTGAGCCACTTTTCATTTATTTATCTGTTGATCTAGCTGCTTATTTATTTAAAAATAATTTATCAATTTGAATTATTTAAAAATAATTTATCAATTTGAAGAGTTAATTATAATGTTATGAATGTGATATAGACCACAGCTTAGGCAAAACACTGGCTGAAGTAGCATGTGCTATTCAAATCACTTGTAAAACTTAGTGGAACAAGTGTTTTACATATTTCGTTAAAGATATATTAATCTCATCTCACAGGAGCTGTCAGTGTTACAACTAACCCCGGAGCTGTAAAATGAGCTGTAAAATGGATTTGATGTTAGAATATTTATTATAAGTTTTGTCATTATGGGTAAGATTAACGATACAGCCCGATGATAGTCTATTGCTCTTTGTGATACAGTGATGTCTAATACAAGAACTGCTTAGTAATTATAGCTGACTTAGTGGAAATAAAAGGGCATGGAAGGGGCATGCTGGAATAATTATGAGTAATAGAGAGACAAATGCTTTGAGCAAGGTAATAGGGAGACAGCAATTTCATGGGGGCTGATTGTAGAAAGGGTTAAGTCCCAAATAAGTTGGCAGCTTTAATGCTAGAATAAAGTTGTAATTTATTTTTGTTCAACTGAATTATAAACCAGAGATTTGCTCGATATGTGAGATTTGTCTTTGGGGCTCTACGCAGAGGGCTGCATGTAAGCCACATGGTTAACTCTGTCCCTGAGATGTTACATGCACATTATCAAATCTGAAGGCAGGCTTTCTGATCCACCCAAGGCGATCTGTGCATGGGAACAGGGCTTCTCTTCTCTTTGATGTCTGTGTTTGGGAAGGGGGTGCCTCAATCACATTTTGGTGGGGCTGAACCCAGACACTCCCTTCCCCCAACTTTCCCGAACATGAGTTGACAGCATCGATCATTTGGTCAGCTGGAAAAGCTTTGCTTCGGAGTAACAGGTCTGCAGGGATGCAGGATTTCCTGGGTCCGGTATACTATATGTGCATTGGGGCTCCTGCATTTCCCTTGCAATATGTTGGCAAGAACTGCTGATTAATTTAGCCTGGACTACCTAACAGGGATGTATGGAAGTGAGAGCTGGACCATAAAGAAGGCTGATCGCCAAAGAATTGATGCTTTTGAATTATGGTGCTGGAGGAGACTCTTGAGAGTCCCATGGACTGCAAGAAGATCAAACGTATCCATTCTTAAGGAAATCAGCCCTGAGTGCTCACTGGAAGGACAGATTGTGAAGCTGAGGCTCCAATACTTTGGCCACCTCATGAGAAGAGAAGACTCCCTGGAAAAGACCCTGATGTTGGGAAAGATGGAGGGCACAAGGAGAAGGGGACGACAGAGGATGAGATGGCTGGACAGTGTTCTTGAAGCTACTAACATGAGTTTGACCAAACTGTGGGAGGCAGTGGAAGACAGGAGTGCCTGGCATGCTCTGGTCCATGGGATCACGAAGAGTCAGACCCGACTAAACGACAACACCTAACAGGGATGTTGCAAAGATGAATGGGAGAATATTGTACATAATATTGAAGTCCCCACCTCTTGCAGCAATATCCTGTAGTGATTTAAATAACATTTTTGGAAACAACCAAGAAGTGGAACATAGTGACAGAACATGACATGTGGTACAGACTGAACCCCATCCTAATGTGCATATCAGGATCAGAACTCATGAAAAGTAGTTGGTGTTGACAAAGTAAAAAAACACACACACAAAATTACAATTTTCTTTCCTAGAATTGGTCACTGGCAATTTGAGAAAACCTGGGTTGGCTTTTGATGGGAGTTATGCCATGACCAAGGAGTTCATCTTGGCCTCGATTATTGGAATTAGCACATTACCATCTCTGTGGTTTGCAGGCTATAATATTAGGTCATCTGGGTTTGTGTGACTTACATCCCCCAGCAAGATAATGGGTAGCATATTAAAGTGTTTTAAAAGAATGAAGGACAAACACTGATAGTTATGATCATGATGTAGTTATTATTCAAAATACTTACAGATTCGGTATCTATAAGGGTTATTGATGAGATAAAAGATCAATGTTAGGCTCATGTACACAGACCACCACTTCATCAACTATAAGATCCTGTACTTCCTTGACCTTCTGTGATGGTAATGAGATTGACTTCAGTACTGAGCTGTTATCTATACCTGATAAAGAACAACTTATACAATCAGCAGAATCAAGCAGTAAAACTATACCACCTCAAGCTTCATTGGGGGAGACATCTTTATATGCTCTCTAGTTGGGTGTGGGTGGGGAGAGTAACCTCCCTGAATATTGATTTCTGCTTAACTTATTGTCTTCAGATCTTCAGGCATTCTTGCTCAGTGTCCCCTATTCTGTGTTTTCTTTCTTTTTAAATGAGAGAACATAAGCTCCTTCTGGACCAATGCCATGTTCCATCTAGTCCAACACCCTTTTCTCACATTGCAGGAAACCTACAAACGGGATCCAAGCTCCTACAGTTACCAACAACTGATATTCAGAAGTGATATTGCCCCTGACTGTGGAGGCAAAGTATAGCCATCATGGCTGCTATGCTTTGCACCAGACACGAACCAATCTCATTTTATAAAGTAGTTTGGTTGAATGTGCATATATCATTTGAAGCATGTCATTGGAGAGATTGGTGAAATCAAAGGTAAATGCACTGAACACACAGACCTGAGTCAGGTCATTGGTCCATCTAGCTCAGTAGGATTGACTGCTCTGACTTACGGTTCCTCTTCAAGGTTTGCCCATTATTATTTCTATTATTATTTATTAAATTTCTTTACCACCCATCATTTGAGGAGCACAGAGCGGTTTACAATACAAAACACAAAAATACATAAAATAGTAACAACAAGAAGACCTCCCCTCAAATGGGACATTCTAAGTTAAAGATAGAGCTTAATCAATTCGTATAAACTATTCCTTCCCAAGCTTGTTTGATGAACCTCAACTACTAGATTTAGTTTCCACACATGTGCTGGTAACTGTCAGGGCTATCAAACAAGGTCATGTAGAACTCACCAGCAAGACTGTTAAGTGCCCTTGAGGGGACAGTGCACAGTTAATTCACTGTGCCAAAAAACAACAACACCAGAGCCATCCCAGCCCAGATGTCCAGAAGAGGAATAAATATGAAAATTAAGAATCTGTGGGATTGGGAAATGGGGTGTCTGTACTGAGTTTTCCCTTCCCATGCGGAGGGTAATGTATAGGGGTACACGAGGGCATCATCAAGCACACAACCTTTTTCAAGAGAAATCTCGGGATCAAGTGAAGATTTGAAATCCTGCCATACTCTTGGAATGCCATACTTCTGTGTATCTCCTTCCCGCCCATCCCTCCAGCTCCAGCCTTTTATTTCACTGATTGCCAGACTAGGTGTAGAGTTTCTCTCTCCCGCAATGAATGGCATCTGATTTCCAAACCCCCTGGAGGCCAGGCATAGTTCCTATAAGCATTCCTATCAAGTCTATGGTGAACAAATAATTGTATCTTTCTGATTGTACTTAC
This sequence comes from Podarcis filfolensis, assembly GCF_964270895.1. Classification (NCBI taxonomy): domain Eukaryota; kingdom Metazoa; phylum Chordata; class Lepidosauria; order Squamata; family Lacertidae; genus Podarcis; species Podarcis filfolensis. The sequence goes on along the minus strand of NC_139610.1, from coordinate 52,865,017 downwards.
CAGCAGTGTCTTAACATCCTAGCCTTTGCATAATGTTTTAAGCTGTGAGGTTTATTTTAGAATCAGGTGTGCAATTAATCTGAATGAGTAATTATTTTAACTAAATGGACTGTGTGCCTGGCCAAATTAATTTTAAGCCCCAAGTGTTTTTTATTCACAGGGCCAAGGCTGGGTGTTGAATAATTATCTACATAAACTTCTGTTTTATTTTAGGAATTGCACTCCTCAGTCTGTTTGGCACTTGGAAACGGCCCTGGAAATGTCTGCTGTTGCTCACTTTATGTCTGTCCCAAATCTAAAGCAATTGCAGTGTAATCCCATACAGGTGAACTATTATGCAAGTCCAATAGGGTTTACTCCCAGGTAAAGGAATATGAGATCGCAGTCTTATGTTGCTTTAAAAAGAGACCAAAGAGATTGGCAAAATGAAATCCAATATGTTTATTTATTTGTTTACTTATTTGATTTAAGGTATTTACATGCCATTTAATCATTAGCATGGAGATAAAGCAAAACACACATCACTGGCACAGGTGAATACATAATAATTCACTGCATTATTTAAAAGTCTGGTTCTTTTACCTTACATCAATTTACAAAATTCCTTCCTAATTTGCAAAATAAAAAAGGGTAATCTTCTGATACTATGAATTTGGCATCAAGTGCAGAAAATGACTTAGTGAAATGTTTTTAATCCATGTATTTTTTCTTTTTTTATATAAATCCTTAGAAGGGGCCATCTTTCAAACGTTAGAGAAATCACAGTATTTATTTGGAATTGCCTTTTGTTTCATCTGAAGACTCTTGCATATAAAAAAAATGACCAGATTTCAATCTTAGTAACTGCATTTGCTGTGCTATCGTTTCAAATAGAGGGGTTTGTGCATGTTTCATATACAGATGTTGGGAAGTAGATAGAAATCTCTGGTTTGCTGTTCTCTAACCTCTTATAGCAGAGTGACCCTGCAGTGGTTACATGGACAGCAGGGAGACCACTATAATGTGTTTGCAAAGAGATGGTGTGCATATATATGTAAATACACATGCAGGATCTTCAGAGAGCTTCCCTTAAGAGATGATAATTTAATTTTGGGACACTGCTGCTCTGTTTACTACCATTCCCTCCCACCTGGAGTGATCAATGATGAGGAAAAGCTTCAGAGCCTAATTTGCATCTCGAAAGTTTTCAGCTTAGGCTGGGTGATAGTTAAATGAACAACAGTTGCATAACAACTCCATCTAACATAAGGTTCTCAATGAATCACTTAAACTTTAGGTGATGGTTTTAGTGTACACCGAGTATTCAGAGTAAGTTTTTGGGTATCTTGCCTTTCAAATGCAAAGCATTAAAATGCATAATCACAGAAGTATCAGTTGGACTAGCACCTTTTGAAACCTGGGAAGAAAACGTTTAACCAGCCTTCAGACTCCTTTCACTAGAGAACCTAGAGAAAGGGACATATTATTATTATTTATTATTATTATTAGATTTGTTGGTTACTTTGTCTTGCTCAGGGTGACCCAAAGTGACTACAAACAAATAAACAACATCCCACCCACTTCTACAAAGCCAAAGATAGTTAAAGGCCAAATATCTGGTTACAGAGGAAAGCTTTTGCCTGGTGCTTAAAGCTATGTAATGAAGGTGTCAGGCAAACCTCCCTGGAGACAGCATTCCACAAATGGGGAGCCACTACAGAAAAGGCCCGTTCTTGTGTTGTTCTTCTCTGAACCTCAGATGATGACTGCAGGGTCTGGATGGATTCATATGGGGAGAGGTAGTCCTTGAGGTACTGGGGGTCCTGAGCCATTTAAGGATTTATAGGTCAAAACTAACACTTTGAATTGGGCCCAGAAACTAACTGGCAGTCAATGCAGTCAGCTCAGGATTATTTGCTCAAACTGTCTTGCCTGGTGAGCTGCTGAATTCTGGCTGCTGAATTCTACAACAATGGAAGGCTTATAAAGCATTGTTCGAAAGTTGATAAGGCTTGGCTCCTTCCCACCTGCCCTGGTAATGTAGGAAGCCTTAAAAGCTAGTGATGGAATGGGAAGTTTGACATCATCAATTCCTCCTAAATGGCTTCCAGTTTTTACATTACCAGAGTGGTTCAGCATCTCCCACAACACTGAAGAAATGCTAGAAACTGATCTAAATCATTTACAACCTGCCCAGAGAACTTTTCTTATTGAGTGGGATATAAATATTGAAAATGAATGAATAAATCTGATTCTGATATTGCCTGATCAGTAGTTGTGTGTGTGTGTGTGTTTAACGACATTCAGATGTGATTAAAACTTCAGTCAAGTGGAGGTGTCAAAATCCCTGGTGAGGTTGTGATGGTGCTTTAGAAGACTGTCTCCATATTATAATGCTGAAGGACTTTTGCACTTTCACATTCCATTTCATTTTATTTGACAGCCCCATGAATTGGTGGGTTTGTTTGTTTGTTTTCCTGTTTGCTTTTAAGCAAAAGCCCTTTCCCTTTTCCAGCATGATGACCCCCTAAGTAAATAACAGAGGGCCTTGTGGAGACTCCACATGCTTTTGTGTGATTATTTATAGGTCTACAGTGAATTCTCCACTTTAACGCTGCTTATTGGTGCTTATTCTTGAGTAATCCACACTCAACAGCTGGCCAATTCTTTTTTACGGAAATGTCAGCTCTTGCGCCCATCCTACTTAGGGTCTATTTTGGTGGGCACCACGACACTCCATGTAGTCCATTTTAAATGTTTATCCATATATATTGGTTGCCTCTGAAAAGGTCCACATGCTCAGAGTAGTAGCTCAGAGAAATGGTGTTCCAAATATGGATGCTTTTTGCTTGTATATTGCACAAAAGCTAGTTCAGGAAATGGAGAAGGACTGTACTGCAGTGGCAGAGCGATTTGAATGCTTCATATCTTGGCATCTTCAAACCTGGCCTCTTCAGATAAGATTGGAAATATTATTTGTCCAAGACCCTGGAGAGATACTCCCTGTCAGTGTCCACAACTCTGTAGAAGGCAGCTTTCTGGGTCCTGTTCTGTGTATCTCAGTGTCTAGAAGCATGTTATCCTCAGCATGAGTGCTAATCTTACTTTTCTGTTTCATTACAAAGGACAGCTCTCCATTTGAAGGGGCCCTGGGTTTAAAGGGCACCCATTTCAATTCTGATTTTCTTAGGGGACAGGAGGGACCTTGAAGCTGCCAACCAACACTTAATATCTGGACAGCAAACTAAGCAGATCTGCAAGTCATCTGGCTACAGTTCTCCCCAATATTGTGGGATGTATTGTATTTCTACTTTAGTTACAGCAATTGAGTTATAGCCAGTGTTAGACACACCAGAGTAGACTCAATGAAATTAAAGGACATTATTTACATTGGTTTATTCCTTTCAGTGGGTCTACTCTGAGTAGAGCTTAGTTGGATAGAAGCCATTATCCCCCCCCAAAAAAAAATTTCCCCAAAGGGGAAATTTGGTTCAGCCACAAATTATATTCACACTTTTCTTTGTTTTTCCTAGAAGTTTGTGCCTCTTTTTTTCCATCACATATCCTGCCCGGCCCCCCGCCATGTTTGTTCTAATGAATTCATGTAGTGCTATTGACTTTTTCGAACTTTTTGTTTTTTGCATCTCACCCTCCCATTCAAATTATTCGGGTTATGGATTTTTACAATCTGACCCTAAAGCTGCCTAATTCCTTGAACATTGATTGACTCTCTCCATTGCACTGAAGGAACCAAGTATGCATTCTTTACCACACCCTGAAACTGCATTTTTTCTCCTTAGTCAGCATGCACAAATACTTCTTATCCTCCCCTCTCTTTTTTGGTGACCTTAAAGCCACAGATGTTAGATTTTTCTAGATTTGTCTCTCCACCCACCCCTTTCAAGGATGTATTTGAAAAATGTATTAGCTAAAATTGAACATGTTAAACTAATTAGGCTATGCAAATGCAGCTCAGCAGGACTGCTTTTAAAGTCAATTATACTTACCCAAATGTTCAAATAAAAGAAAATCTGTTTCAATAACAACCTAACAAGCATGTGGAACAAATAAGGCCTCTAATTAACTTTTCAGAATGCGTTTTAGAGTTCTGCTTTTTTCCAATGTTGAAAATGTAACTGAATCTGATTTTCTTTTAGTGTCCTGCTTAGCGCTCACAAACCTTTGCAACCTGGCTATTCTTTGAGCAATGTAGCCATCAGTGCTGGCCGCAAGCTTGTGGCTACAGGGAACAAACCTTTTTTCAGTTATACCATCCATCCTTTGCAACTCGAAGCTATACCACCACCTGTCTTAAGGAAGAGGAAGGGATGTTGTTGTGGGTGGCCCAGAGGGTGGGGTTGACCCCTGGATTCCCCCCCCCCACTGGCCCATTTTTGTTTGTTTAGAAAAGTGGGGCAATAAAGAATGGGGAGGGAGACAAGTGATATGTTATTCTCTGGAAAATTCATAGAATTGTAGACTTGGAAGGGTCCACAAAAGTCATTTAGTCCAACTGCAATGCAGGAATCTTTTGCCCAACATGGAGCTTGAACCCACAACCTCTGAGATTAAGAGTCTTGTGCTCCACTGACTGAACTATTCATACTTAAGCTTATAAACTTATTGTCATGGGGTGTTATAATTAACGTATCTAAGGCTTTGTACACACCATACATTTAAAGCACACCCACCCCAAGAATCCTGGGAACCACAGTTTATCCCTCATAGAGCTACAATTCCAAGCACCTTTTAACAAACCACAGTTTCCAGGATTCTGGTGTGTGTGTGTGTGTGTGTGTGCTTTAAATGTATAGTGTATGCAGCCTTAGTTACAATAATCCTCAAGGCAAACAGTATATATAAACCAGAGGAATATGAAGACCAGTATAGCAGAAAGAGGCGGGGGGGGAGGTGCATCATCATCATCATCATCATCATCATCATCATCATACTTTTATTATTTATATCCTGCCCATCTTCCTGGGTTTCCCCAGCCACTCTGGGCAACTTACAGAGTGAAAATAAAGTGTAAGATTGCACACTGTCTTGGAATGTGTGTATTCCAATAATTTACAAAAAGGCTTCACCTACCAAGAAGCTTATTGGTCTCTCAGCCTTCTCTGATTCTTCTATGAATGTGTGAGCTTAGTTGAAAAAGTTACTTCCTAAATTCTGTTCCACCATTCACATATATACAGTATTTAAAAGATTTCTAATTAATGTAATGGTCATTAGTTCTGGTTTGATTTAGTTTTGATGCAGTTTTCAGTTAACTGTAAATATAAACTGTATATAAATTCCAATTTATATTTTGTTAATTTTGTGGTGTGTGTAGGCTTTTAGTACTGGATTCATTGCTTTTTTATATGTTTTAAGCTTTGTATACTGTGTGTGTGTGTGTGTGTTTGTGTGGGTGTTGTGTGTATGTTTTTTCTCTCTGACGATCCTTTTTTGGTGATGTTTGATAGTTTTTCTTGGCAGGAAGTATGTGATCTATTTTCTGATGAAAAATACTGATGTTTAAAAATTATTTGTTTGTTTGTTTCTCTTGGCATTTCTGTGTCTTTGTGACATAGCGTTTCAGGTATTAGAAGTCTGGGCTGTAGCATCTTCTTGCCATGCGCTGCCAGGTCTGGCTGGCTTTGGTTCCTGGGTCAAAAGCTCCAGACTGCTTTAAAAAGGCAGGTCTTGGGTTTGTGGAGTGAAGCAAGGATACTCCACTGCTTGGAAAGTAGCACTGCTCTGCTGGGAAGACACAAGCCAGCCTTGCAGATGTGTGTCAGTTTCAGAGAGGTTGGCAGACTGCAACGAAGCTCAGCTGGGAGAACTGCCTGCTTGTGGCAACTTGGCAGGAAGTCTTACAAATAAACACAAAAGCAAACACTGGCCAGGATCCCAAGAAGGCTTTGGACTTGTAGTTCTCAAATAACATCCCCATCCCACACTCCACATGGCAAACCCCTTTGGAAATGGAGAGGTTTCAAAAACTGATGGTGCATGACAGTATCCTAACCATGATCCACTGCACACCATTCTCAGTATGAGGAGCAGGGCTACAACATCAATGCACACGCCACCAGATCCTTTATGTGCTGATTCAAGGCTTATACTGGAACTTATGACGTTGCCTTGCAAGAGGGACCCCGTGGCTATCCAGAGGTTGTTCAGTTCTAAATCCCATTTACCCAGGCAGCTTGGCCAATGGTTAGGGATGGTTTTTAGTTCTGTTCTATCTGGAAAGCTACAGGTTCCCCATTTGTGCCTTATACTGAGTACAGTGGTACCTTAGGTTACATACGCTTCAGGTTACAGACTCTGCTAACCCAGAAATAGTAGCTCGGGTTAAGAACTTTGCTTCAGGATGAGAACAGAAATCATGCAGCAGCAGTGCAACGGCAGCAGGAGGCCCCATTAGCTAAAGTGGTGCTTCAGGTTAAGAAAAGTTTCAGGTTAAGAACAGACCTCCAGAACAAATTAAGTTCTTAACCCGAGGTACGACTGTACCAGAAGAAGCGTCTCCACCCCTATCATTCAGCAAGAAGCGAGATTACAGGGAACCAGGCAGAGGGCTTTCTCAGTAGCTGTACCCAACCTTGTGGAATGCCCTCCCCTCGGATGTCAAGGAAATAAAAAACTATCTGACTTAGAAGACATCTGAAGGCAGCCCTGTATAGGGAAGTTTTCAATGTTTGATTTTTTTGTATGTGTGTGGTTTTCTAATTTGTTGGAAGCCGCCGAGAGTGGCTGGGGCAACCCAGTTAGATGGAAATCATCATCATCATCATCATCCTCTAAATCCCTTCCCTATTGAGTCCAATGAAACTTACTCCCAAGTATGTATGCATATGGTCACACTCACAATATAGTGTACCCCTCACAGAGCTACAATTTCAAGCATGCTTAATGAACTACAGTTCCTATGATTGTTTCAGGAAAGCAAAGATGGGAGAAAGAAAGAACAACAATAACAAAACAACAACAACAACAATTTTATTATTTATACCCTGCCTATCTGGCTGTGTTTTCCCAGCCACTCTGGGCAGCTTACAGCATATCTAAAAACGTAATAAGAACATCAAGCATTAAAAACCTTCCAATACAGCGCTGCCTTCAGATGTCTTCTAAACATTGTGTGATTCTTTATTTCCTTGACACCTGAAGGGAGGGAATTCCACAGGGAGGGAGCCACTACCGAGAATGCCCTTCACCTGGTTCCCTGTAACTTCACTTCTCGCAGTGAGGGAACCAGCAGAAGACCCTTGGAGGAGGACCTCAATGTCCAGGCTAAGCAATGCAGGTGGAGATGCTTCTTCAGGTATACTGGGACGAGGCCGTTTAGGGCTTTAAAGATCAGCACCAACACTTTGAATTGTGCTCAGAAACGTACTGAGAGCCAGTGAAGATCCTAAAAGATAGAGTTGTGCTTTTGTTTTGGAGCTCTGTTAAAAGCTTTCATTTTGGAGCTCTGTTATTTGGTTAAAAATAAATAAATCCACTGAAGTGCAAGATTTGCTGCCAAAGATATTAATGGAATGAATCAGGGGTGGAAAACCTTTGACCCTCCAGATGTTGCTTGACTACAACTCCCATCATCCCTGACTGCTGGCTACACCCATGTTTAACTCTTCTAATAAAACTTGGGTTGTGATCATGCCCTAGATAGATAGATAGATAGATGATAGATAGATAGATAGATAGATAGATAGATAGATAGATAGATGATAGACAGACAGAGACATTTTATTCTTGGGACAAAAGGGGAGCTAGCTTTTTCTGAGCTTCATCCCAGCCTAGAAGATGAGCTCAACATGTACGCAAGTGTGGTGAACTCAGGGGATTTACTAAGCATCAATGAAAGCATTTTATTGTGCGCTCCAATGCTGTCATCCAGTTAGCTAACAAATATGATAGGTTTTTAACCTAATCCACCGTGTCCTTGCCAAAGCTCCTTGAGTATTACGTCACCTTGCTTTGGGCCAAGAGTCTGATTCCCCCAGATGGTCATCACAGAGCTGCTGACAGGTCTTCTGACTGAGACACCAGAGAACAGGAACTCTCCCGTTTATCTAGTACTACTGACAAAGGGGGAGAGAACTGCTGATATGCTTATGCAAAAGCACTCTATCAGGCATTACATACTGTCTGTGTTCTCGGAATGTTTGGGGTGTGATAAATCAGAGCACATGCTTTCTGACATCTTCCTGCTTTTTTGCCACAGTGTAGAGTTTCCCTCGGCTGAAACCAGGGTGACAGAAAAAGATGTGGAAAAAGCCAAGTGTGACATCATCAGCCAACTGGTAGCAGTCACGGAACAATAAATAATACTTTGTAGGCTTGTAAAAGTGAATCCCAGATAATATGCGCTCCATAATTCCTCTGATCTGCACATTTGACCTGTTATGCAATCTATGATATTAAATATCAACCTGCTCTATCAAATATTGGGCATGATGGCTGCTTGGAAGCATGGAAGGCGGAAGAGGAGAACATCACAGGCTGACTTGTACATCAAACAATATTGCGATGCAAAGCCCCATTTACTATATGTGTTCATACTATATGATTCATTCATTCATTCGTTTATACAATATCTATTTTATTTGCATTGCACTATGAATGTATCAGGAAGTTTTTAATATTTGACATTTTATTATTTTTTATATTTTACTGGAAGCCGCCCAGAGTGGCTGGGGAAACCCAGCCAGATGGACAGGGTATAAATAATAAAATTATTATTGAATGAACAAGGGGCTGTGCAGAAAGGACACAGGCGAAAAGAAAGAAAGAAAGAAAGAAAGAAAGAAAGAAAGAAAAGAAAGAAAGAAAACCAACCCAACGAGCCTTTCACAATAACAGTGATGACTTGCAGAACCCCGGAACTGAAGGCCAGCCAGACCTGGCAGCACATGGCAAGAAGATGCTACAGCCCAAACCTCTATGTATATCACTGGGTGGCCAGTCACTGCCTCTCAGCCTAACCTTCCTCACAGGGTTGTTGTGGGGATTAAATGAGGAGAGAAGAGAACTCTGCATGCCACCTTGAGCTTCTTGGAGAAAATGACAGCATATAAGTCCAGTAAATAAATAAAATATATATCACACCATTGATATGCATGGCACTTTACAGAGTGTTAAAGGGAATAGCCCCTGGCCTGGGGAACTTACCCTCTGAAGCCCACCACAGAGGATACAACAGCAATGGGAGGGAAAAGTAGGACTAGGAAGCAGTATCTAGGGAAGAATATACTTCGTGACAGATACATTTACCTGGGCTTACTTATGTGGGGTAAAATAGTTGTACCAAAGGTTTCATGGAAAAGGTGGGCCTTTGAGTAAGGAAGCCTCGGAAATTTGTTCTTTGTGAAGAACCAAAGGTGTTGCAACAACAGGGCAAACCGAGCATGCACTTCTATTTTATCCAGAGGCAGCTGAGAAATCAGTTCTCAGTTGGATAGAAGAAAGATTTGTTTTAAATGGAATGTGTTTCATGCAGTTTTAGGTCTTGTGGCCCAGTCTCTCATGGAGGACAGCTCCAATCACATTGGCCACCCACACATTACTGAAACCTTGACCCTTCTGAACTCCTGGACTCGGGGAAGTGTGCATATAGAGACTGCCTCACCTCCGACACTTCCCTTTTTAATGTCTTGTTTTTGGCATGCTGATCAGCTTCATTTGTGACTGGTACCTGGAGTTGCTTGGGAATTCTAAGAAGCTAAAAATAATCAGAGCAGTTTTGAAAAGTTCATGCCATCGTCTGGATTCACTGTGGCATCCAATTGTTGCCAGACCTGCTCCTTGATCTCAGGTACCATCCCAGGAAACATTGTGGATGGCTATCTGTCATGTACCATCTAGACGAGCTTCCTGCTTTGCAGGGGGTTGGACTAGATGACCCCTGAGCACCCTTCCAACTCTATAATTCTATGATCCCTCAAAGCTTCTCCATGTGTCTGGTGCATATGCATAGCAAAGAGAATCTTTCCAAAATCCTTCTGCATATAAACAGCTGATACTCAGATTTGCTGCTTTCCAAATAGTCTCAGTTGCAGCAGTGTAGTGTGGGTTGTAGCAGGGGGCAAGCCACTAATGCTGCCTGAGTGACCCCCCTACTAGCCTGTAGACTGAAGAGAAGCCTGGCCTCAATAATTTGTCCTTACAAGCACAAGGAAGATAGATGGAGCCCTCTGCTTGGCCTGCACAGAGCCTCCGCAGTTGCCAGCCTCTGCCGGGGAAGTGGCAGCAAGGCCACGCTGGGCTCCAGGGCACAGAGACCCCCAGAGGCAGGCAGGCAGGGAAGGATGGGGAGCTGGAGATGGGACCCGCCAGGATGTGCCTGGGCAGTGGCAGCCTGTCACAGTCCGGTTCATGGGCGATCGAAGTCCCGGCTGTGGACGTCGGGACCGGGGGCAAGATGGCGGGGCGGGAGCCGGAACGGGAGTCCAGAAGCCAGGAGTCAGGAGGCCAAGAGTCTGAGAGTCCGAGAGCCCGGAGTCAAGAAGCAAAGGGTCTGAGGGTCAGGAAGCAAGGAGTCACGAGTCAAGGGTCCAAGGATCAAGAAGCAAGGAGCCAAATGCAGCAAGGCAGGGAACGTGTTGTTGTGGCAAAGAGCTGAAGGGAAATGCTGACCTTATATCCCTTATATCCCTTCCTGGCTCGTGCCACCAGGTGCTGTGAGTTACCAATTGGCCTCACCTCTCCTCATCTTAGGAAGGCCCCAGTCCTGCAAAGTCCTACTGGTCACAGGGCCTGGCTCCTGCACACACGCCTGACACAGCCCACCAATGGACTGCTCTGCTGCCTTCACCAGGGTGGGGTGGGGATCCTCGCAGAAGCTGGCGCCTGTGTGGGGATGCCTTGTTGTATCCACTCAGAATTTGGCCATGCCCCCCGGACCTCGCCACACTGCTCAGTTGTGCTTCCAGCTCATGGAATGGGAAGTGCATGAGAGAGAATGGCAATATATTAATGCGTCCAGGAGCATGCATGTGGCATCAAGATACAGGGACCAGCTACCTTGCACAGAGCAAAATACTTGGATCAGAAGAGACCATCAAATACTGGATATACTCAGTGGGCCTTGCCTTCATATTAAAGGGCAGCTGAAACAATCTGCTCCATTTTATGGAAATTAGATGCAGCTGTTGCGCTCCTGGCAAGTTGTTCCTCCAGAAATATTGGATATCCCGAGTCTATAAATACTGCTGCCAATATATATTTAGTTATATCTGTGTTTATTTAAAAGAAACATAAATGGAGGGTCCTTCCCTACCACTCAGGGAGCATTTTGAAAGACAAACTATGTGAGTTTCTCCCATTCATCCCCTTTCTCTCTGTTTTGGCCTACTGTAAGATTTTCAATTTTGGAACAGCCCTTGTTTGAAACTTGCATGGTAACGTAATAAGAAGTGGGTTGCGCTGCAGATGAGAGATTTGGCACGGGGAGGAGTAGGAACAAGTGAGGCCATTGTATCTCTCTGAAGAATGTATGTTCTAGGATCAAAAAACCCTTTGGTGTGAGTGAAGGGGTAAGGCATTTAAAGAGTCGCTCATGCATTGAAAAGTCTAGAAATTATAGATTAAGGTTCCCATCTTAACTTTTGTGCCATGCAGACTTTAAACACTCCCTACATCTTGGACTCACTTCCAACTTAGCCTTCATGTGCCCACACTACAGCAGTGAGGAGGATGGGTACTTATGCCTGATTCTCCTTAAGGTGTAATTTTTGTGTGTGTGACCTGACGCTGTATTGTTTTTAATATTCAGTTGGAAGCTGCCCAGAGTGGCTGGGGGAAACCCAGCCAGATGGGTGGGGTATAAATAATAAATTATTAAATTATTATTATTACCAGCCCCACTGAAGACTCCCATATCTAGGTTATGTGGTGGTGCAGGTTCCAACGAGCTCTCAGGCAGATCTTGCCAGAATTTGGTGCTTATGTCAGTGCTGCTTCTCCACTGCTGCTGTTTCTCCACCAACAGTTGAGGTGCCATAGCAGACAAGGCACCCGAAATAGCTGCTTCACCCCATCTCATGGGTGGGCTGGTGCCTGATTGCGTGAAATGGGAAAGGGGAAAATGTTCTTTTTCTCCCTTCTCAGTCCATAAAAATGGCAGAAAGACAGGCAGATCTTTCAAAGCAGCCAATGTTCTCAAGGACACGAAGTCACAGATCCCACTAACACAAAGCTGCCCAGAAGAAATATATCTTTTCATTTTGCTGTTAGGATTATTGTTGCTTTGATCTAATTTGCTTGCATGTTTCTAGCCATGCCTCAGCTTTGTGTGTGTGTGTGTGTGTGTGTCATATAAAATACATCACATTTTGCTGGGAATATTCCTTAAACTCTTCAGCTTTTTGAAAAAACACACACAAAATGAATGTTCGCAAAGGTAAGGACACCATTTATTTAACATTTTGACAAAAAAGTGTGACCAATGCCTTCACTGAACAGATGCTTTGATGTAAAGTAGCATACCCATTATATTTTATAATATTTCTTATCAAGATCTTTATTCACTACTGCTAGGTTTGAGAATGCTGTCAGTTGGGCCTCCTGTGGTGGCTGCCCCATAGTGGTGCAGCTGAGAGCATCTGCAAACCTGGCAGTAGTGAATAAAGATCTTGATAAGGGAAGGAGAATGACCTTCATTCTGTCTGGCAACATACTAGAAGGGTAAATCAAAATTACATTGGGAGAAATGTTGGTCCAAATCTGCAAAATGCAGTGTAACTGTGTGATATAATCCAAGTCCATTAGAGTTTTCATGGCAATGTGACCCACGGTATACGAAGTGGAGCTGGAGACTCTTTTTGGATAAAACGGGTCCCTTCGCTTCAAAAAACAAAACAAAACCCAACAACTAGAAATTGTTCCACAGAGTTGTATGCAATTCAAGACAGCAGCCCAAGTTGCCTATTGAAAATGGGATTGTCATGGAAGTCTATTTCATAGGAAATCTAAGCTTAGAGTGTTTGTCATGCCTGCCCCCCTCTGTCTGTCTGTCTGTCTGTCTGTCTGTCTCTCTCTCTCTCTCTCTCTCTCTCTCTCTGTTCTTATGGTATACATAGATATGTTGTGGGGTCAGCTGAAACATTATACTGTAATTCAGCCCCTTAGGTTGGCAAGTATCACCTTAGATTAGAGTCACGACATTTCATGGACAGCTTTTTTGTGCTCCTAAGTTCGGGATCTTGAAAAGAAGTCTCTTATTTCTGGGTGGTCACTGTCGAGGTAGCTTCAAGCATACAAAATATAAAAAGTATGCATGAAATATGCCAGTATATTAAATTAACATCCTGCAAAAAGCTCCCTTTTTAAAATCCAGATGCTTATATTGCTTTTGACAGACTCTCGGCGGTAAAGTTTTAACTTTAAAGAAGGAGCTTTCTGTTTCTGTTTTCAAGTTAAAAATAATGAAAGGAAAACACACTGAAATTCCCACATTATTAAATAAAACATTTAAATGGCCGAGGGCCAATAATTGTCACGCCATGAACAAATGCCTTACGGTAATATGTTCCATAACTGTTTGCTAAAAACTACCAATTTTAACACATTTGCACATGATTAGACACAATAAAAAGTTACTTATTGAAGCCAGTGAGACAGAAGACTTGTGCCCAGGGGAAGGAAAACTTCACTGCACAACTCAACGAGAGAGGTGGTTTTGAAATAAGTTCCATGCTGTGAAAACAGATCATAAATACGCAGGCACTGTGTGATTGCCTTTGTTCTTCTGGTCAGGAGTTCATAACACTGCCACTTTGTGACTGCATCCTGGGGGATTTAGGAATAAAAGAATTTTTAACAATAAGTATTGGGTAAAACAAGCATGACCCTAGACAAAAGGTATAATTAAAACATCATTTTAATATTTTAATCCTTTTTTTTTTAAAAAAAAGAGAGAAATCAGAAATGTATTTTGTCAAACAGTATGGATTAAGGTTGATTCTAATGCATGCATTTAGATTTGTGGTTTAACTTTTAAAGGTTTGAGTGCCATTTTGCATTCTGATGAAATTGATGGGGTCGCTTCACTTATTCTCAAGCCATCCCAGGAGGGAAGTTATGCTGGGAGATAGGTGATTTGTCCAAAATTATCCAGGGTGCTTCATTGATGGAGGGAAGTTTAAATCCACATGGTCCTGGCCAAATCCAATTCAATCCACCATAGCACATTGCTTTCTTATTTAGTCCTTTGACAAATCTTGTGGAATCATGGTGTGTGGGGGGGGATTAGACTCAATATTTCATAGTAAATTACGGTTTGACATCAAATGATGCTGATGACCACATCATAGTATCAGCCAATGAAGACTTATTTTGAATGACTTCTATTTTTGTCTTTCATGCTGGGACAACTTATTGCAAGGTGATGCATTTGAAAATGCTGTATTTAGACCACAGCTCCAATTAGGGTATGATATTAATTTCATCATCACGTTTTGTTTCGAGTAGTCCGGTTAATGTAGAATGTTTGTATTCAGGATACAATTCCCAAACATTTTTAGAGAACATCTTTCCTTCCTTATACCCAGCTTCCAGTAATATTCCTGGTTAATGAGCTTCAAGTTCCTGAGCAAAAGTCCACCTTCAAGAAACAAGCAGCAGAATCTCAGCTCTCTGTGCACAGAAGCAGACGACATTTCTGGAAATGAATGATTGAACATGCACTAGCTTTGGAGCATCTGCACGACACATCAGCACGCCCCGTGGCATACGCCAGTGATGTCAACATGCCCTGCAGCAAGCTCAATGCAGCCTCTCTCAGCTCAGGCAGGGAGACTGCTGAGCAGTGAGGCAGGCAGCAAACCTAGTCTGTCCCAATTGCCCAATGTCAGGAACAAACACTGCAGTTTCTGCCCCTGCCCCACAATTGCGCAGAGAACCTGCAACAAAGCTGAGCATCCCTGGATCCCAATGAGTTGTAGTTTGCCTCATGGCAAAACATATTGGTACCCATGATGCCTATAACAGCTCCAGGAGAGACTTGGATTAGTTCTGTATTGACCCTTTAAAACCCACAGGGTATCCAATCTCAGTTGCACCCTCAGTGGCACCAGTTTAAGGACAAAGATGCACTAAAATCAGAATACTCAATTTACGCAGACAGTAAACCAAAATTAAACTCTGACTGCTGAGTGCCAGCTCAAACTTTGCAATTGGTGGCGGATGGGTCAACCTTTGGAAAAGTAACTGCTCTGTTTCTGGCTGCCAAGCCTGAGACACTGAATTAGGGTCTGTCTTTCAAAAACTGCTGAGTGCTTACAATCTGAGAAAACAAGCTCTGTAACAGCATTTTAAGAAGGCCATCCAAAATCAATGGTTGTTTTAAATAATATTGGTTTAGTTTTCAGAAATGCTGGGCAACTGTAGCTGCTATTGAGTTCAAATGGAGGTGTTGATACTCAACACTTCTTAATCCGAGACAACTTCTTTTCATTTGCTTTGCAGAAAGAAGGTCCAGTGTTCAGGATACGGTATGCTCTGTCCCCCCATCCCCAGCTGAAATAAGCTATATTTCTTAGCAGTGATATTGTTGCATAGCTCATGAATGGTTTGAGAGAGCTTCCTCCAAACATGCTGCTGAACTAGAAATATTAATAGCAACCTAAAAATTATTGCACAACTTCTGAGTAAACATGGTTAGGATAGCAGCCTCAGCCATTAAGGACACAGAGTAAATGAATGTGCTCTCTATTTTGTGCTGCAAATTAGCAAAGCCTATTCATCCTCCAGTAGCTGCATGCTTGATGACTGTGGTTTCCTTTCTCCCATAGCTGCTGGACAATGTTCGGAATGCTGTTGTTCGGAATGCTGGGAATGCTGCCGAAATCCAAAAATAACCCAATTCAGGTATGCAGGCCAACATCAACATTTTCCCCTGAATATATAGGCATGTTTCCTGGAGTCTGGAAATCCTAGCTTCCATCTCTTTTAGTCAATGCACTTCACAGAAAGACATTTCTGCCCAGCAAGGTGCGAACACATTACTTAGTAGTCGCAAAAGATCACAGCAGCATGTGCATTCACCTGCACCCTGCTGTCTTGCATCATCGTTGCTGGCAAATGGTGGTGTACATCTTTCAAGACAGCCAGGATCATTCCCTTCTACAAGGATGCATTGAACACCCCCTGAATCTGCCTGGTCGTAGCCCCTCTGCAAATTTTTATAATCCGAGCGGTACAAGGAGCAAGGAGATATGTTGCTGGCCAGATCATTGCAAGGACCTTGTCCGTTTCCAATGCTGTGGTTTGCAATAAGAGCACATTAGGCATAGGAGCCAATTCCTAGGGGCTGTGGAGACTTCAGAATAAAATATTTGAGGGGAACGGGCCCCCACAAAGTTGATGGGCACTCCCATTCAAATAGTTTGTGTGCACTGCGTCATGTGACGAAGTGGTGGGGCTTACCTGGGTCCCACAATTTTTTATTCAAGTTGGCATCCCTGCTGCTGACCTGCTTCTTCAAAATGAAAAAAAAAAAGCAAAGGAAGAAAATCAATCTATATAAAAACTTGAATTGACTTCATGGGCAGGAGAAATTGCAGCTTTTCTGCAGTCACACAATATCACTAACTCAGAAGTCGGTGAATTACAAATCTGAATGTTTATTTTAGATGCAGTTAATAACTGTAATACAAGTATTCTATCTAATTAACTTACAAGCAGTACAGGGAAAGTATTCCTATTTTCACATGCCACTTAATGTTTCCAGAGAACAAAGAGTTTGAGTCTTGGTTCTGATGTCATCTGTAGGGTGAACTACTCTTTGAAAGGAGGAGGAGGAGGAAAAATGAAAAAGAGAAGCAAAAATGGAGGTGGGGGGAGAGATTAGTAAAAGAAAAGAAGCCAGTAGGAGCTATATGTTCCATGCAGAACTTTCTCCTGGGGGCTAGCCTAGATGGTGAAGCTTGAAGTGTTTGGTGAATATTAATAAGATGAATTGATTTTCTCACAGGTTTATTGTCTTTTCCTTCTGTGTATGATGCTAGGAAAAAAGAGGAGCTGAGCTACAGTCAGCTACAGTGCAGGTTTTAGGAAATATTAAAATGATCTCTAGCAGAGGCAGATTTAGGGCAGTGTGACTGATTCCACCACACTGGGCACTGAGCTGAGGGGTGCCACAACTACGACATATTGAATTGAGCAGAATGGAAACCAAATTTGGGCTTCACACAGGGCAGCACTGAAATTTGGAAGACTAAAGTCCTTCCCTGTCTCCAGGATTCATATATGGCATTTGATGTGCAAGCAACAGCAGCCTCTGAGACCCTGAAGGTTTTCAAACAATAAATATCAACCTCCATTTAGGTGGTCCACAAAAAGGTTGTGGAATAGTCAAGAAACTCTGTATTTTGCCCTGCACTTGAGAGAGAGAGTCCACCAACCAACAATGAAGATCAAGGCCATTTTGACTGTCTAACACAAGGCCCTATTCCAGGGTCCATGGTTTTCATAATATGGTTCTGGGATGGTCTAAAATGGCCCTTGGCAGCAGCCTGGCCTAGAGCCTGTGATTTTCATAACACAGTACTAGCTTTGACAATGGTTACATTCATACCATAAACTTTAAGCACTATGATACCACTTTGAACAGTCATGAATTATAGGAGCTGAAGTTTGTTAAAGGTGATGAGAATTGTAGGAGACTCCCTATTCCACACAGAGCTACAATTCTCAGAGTTCCCAGTGAATAGGGATTGAATGCTAAAGCACTCTGGGGAATAAGGGTCTCCTAACACATCTCAGCATATGGAACAAACTACAGCTCCCAGAATTCTTTGGGGGGAAGCCGTGACTGCTTAAAGTGGTACCATAGTGTTTTAAAGGCATGCTGTGAATGTGGCCAAGGAGACTGTTGCTGAAGATAAAAAGTTTATTATATTGTCTTGCAAGATGCCCAGCAATTTCCAAGTGACCCACATGTTGGGGGGGGGGGAGTGAGCTCGAGGGCCTAGGGAGAGGAGTGTCAGATTAGGAATTTATATGATTCTGCCCTTCATCGTTTCATTTTTCCTCAGCATCCTTCATCCTGTCAAGCAAATTAATAAGAGTTTGCAGTTGCCGAAAGTCTAATTATTTGTCCTGATGCCAAATCTCTGAAGGTGGACAAATTGCTAGTCCAAGGATTCCTGCACTGAATATTCAAGAATCACTTCTGCCTGGTTTTTACTGACCACACTCCAATTATAATATTTGCCAAAGCCAAGCGGAAGGAGTTATGCACACCAGGGAAAACACATTCTTCTGTTTTGATTTCTTTTTTTAACAACAAAATATTTTTATGCTGCTTTTTTTACATCACAGTAGAGGACACACTCTACATACAGAGAGAGAACACTTTTTTTAAAAAAGCAACAGTCTTTTAAATTTTTAAACACTTATTTTTAGTAACTTTTACTGCTGGAAATAACAGGACGAGAAAATGATTCATGTATAGAGAAGTAAGCAAAGTAGGTGCAAGTAGTGACTTTAAATTGGACATTAAACTAATCCAGGGCTATACCTTAATAAAGGCTAGAGCTGGGAATTCTTATGGATTTTCTAGCTCATTGCTGGGATGACAGAGAAATGCAATAAATGTTCTATTACTTACACAAGCTGCTAGTTTTCAGAAAATTAGTCACCAGTGACCTTTTACCCTTTGTCTTGCTCTCCCCCCACAGTAAATGCAAATGAAGCTCCAGGTTTATTTGATGGAGTTTCTCTAGTTTATGCAGTTAGACTCACCATTGTTATGCTGCTCCCATTTTCAGCATTAAAGTTTTTTTTTAAAAAAATTGTTTGTATGCCTTTTACAAACGAAAAAGTCAAGTCCTAGTACTTGACTAAGCCATCTCAAATCCAGATCATCTATTGAAAGAATAATCACCATTCGAAATACAAAACTTAACTTCAGCTCATTGTGCAGGAAAAATAACAATATTTTATTTGAGTACTGAAATTTAACATTTATATTCAGTTGAAGGAGGCACATAGACTGGGCTGGAGAAGGAGGGGGGTTGAAGGTTTACGTCGCTCTGTGTGTGCCAACTCCATGGTGGAATTATATTGATTAGTTTTCCAGTTAGCAGGTAGACCTCCTTCTGACCCTATTTTCAGGGTCACTAGATCATAATGCGATAGCACTAAGAGGCTGACGTCCCTCCCATATTGGTTTCTGAGAAAAGTATGGACACTGGGACAGGGAGAAATCACACTCTCATTTATTTATTTATTTAGGGAGGCATAAATGCATATATAAATTGCATGCACAATGTAATAGCATGTGGCTGTGCCACATATAAGATAGAAAAATTAATCCAGCCTTCAGCACAGAGAGACCTTTAAAAATTGAATCTTGCCCAACCCTTCTCTGTCTTGTCTAGATCAGAAATATAGCTGTAGATAATCTCTACATAGCTATAGATACAAGATGTTGGCCTTCATATTATATATTATGATAGATAGATGGATAGATAGATAGATAGACAGACAGATATAGATATATCTGCACCTGAGAAATGCATCTTCCCCCAGGGAACTTTTATATAACTTTTTGTTATTCTTCAGCTATTTGCACACCAAGCGAATAAAGAGTCCCCCCAAAAGAGGGGAAATACCTTTATTTCCCTCTTTCTCTGGGTGTCAGGCATATGCGCCGCTGTTTATTTGTGGGAAATAATTTTGTGAAAGCTCCACGCAGGGTTCATAGCTGACATTTTCCATGGCAGGTGCACAACCCTGGAGAAAAAGCAAAGAACAAGCAAAGAAAGTGTCTAAAGAATGCTTTTAGGTGCTATTTCTGATTGTTATTTGAAGCGTACAGTTGACCTGAGTTCTGTAAAGGCACAAAGTCTGGACGCAAGGACTCAAATATCCTCTCCTTAACGTTGGACCTTTCAGTATGCCTTTGAACTCGGTGCTCTCTGAACGTGTTGTAACTGTAGGAGAGCGCATGGATGGTCGGTCGGAGTGGGGTTCTTTTAAAAAATGAAAAAGGCTTAGTTTCCAGCAGTTGCAGCAGCTGTTGCATCTGTCTCTGAGTTTCCTTAACTGAAATATAAGCAGGAAGAGAACAATGAAGAACATGTTACTAGTACAATTATCATTTATACAGGGGGTGGTTGTTGTTTTTTTAAGAGTCTAGGCAGTGCTGAACAGAAATATTTCACAGCAAATGGCTTCATGCCTTCTTTGGATAAAGCAATCCATCTCTGGAAAGGAGCAAGGAGAATTTGTTAGGTGGGTAGAAGTCTCTGTCGTGTGGCAAATCAGCAAATGGGATTGGCAAGGTGAGTATTAGGCAGGCTTCTGCTCTGGCACATCGGAGCATAATGTTCATTTGTTAGAGCAGATAAATGTGCCACCAGAGTTAACAGGCAAAGGATGTTCAGAGAATATCTTACCCCCATGTGCACACACATTTTGCACAAGTACAATGGTACCTTGGGTTACATGCGCTTCAGGTTACATACGCTTCAGGTTACAGACTCCGCTAACCCAGAAATAGTGCTTCAGGTTAAGAACTTTGCTTCAGGATGAGAACAGAAATCGTGCTCCGGCGGCGCGGCAGCAGCAGGAGGTCTCATTAGCTAAAGTGGTGCTTCAGGTTAAGAACAGTTTCAGGTTAAGAACGGACCTCCGGAACGAATTAAGTACTTAACCCGAGGTACCACTGTATTGTTAAAATGTGGAATTGGTATTTCAGAACAGGAAAAAAAACAAAAATGAGACATTCCTATATATTTCCTGATCATATAGGGAGGAGACCTCAGTTTTGCTTGCCTGATGGAGAAATCTCCCCTGAATGTTGTTCTGGGAGTTCTCTCCCCCCCCCCCCCGCAACAATTTGGTGAGGGATCAGGGGGAGGAGAAGAGGGGAAGCCTGTCGCACTAGCAAAAGTTCCTGTGCAGACTTCCACTATCAGGACCACTACAGACCCTCTTGATTGTTAAGAGCAGCTCTTGGTAGTGTCACCACACAGAAGTTCAGGGTTGGTGGGCTGGTAGAGGGCATTTTCTGTGGCAGCCCCCAAATGTCAGGGACCATGCTGAGGAGGGCTGTACTGAGGAAGAATGATTGGAGCCACCCCCTCCCCCAATCCTGATCCTGATCCTGAATCTTCCCAGGAGCAGTAGGACAGCATAGATTTAGAACAATGGTTTGCAGAGGGGCATAGTTCAGAAGGCAGAAGCTGGGAAACACTGGATGGGGAACAGCTAGTAGAAGAAACACTAGAAGAAAGAGAGTTAATAGATTCACAGTCTCTGGATAGCATCCACCCCCTTCTCCAAAGTCACAGAGAGCTCAGAAAGTGTCAGAACAGAAAGCACAGAGGATACAAGCTCAGATTGCAAGACGTAGGAGTGACGTAGATTAATAGGGATGGAAGTGGAGGGGGTAAGACTTAATTGGGAGCACCGCCATTTCTAGGAGACGTGTTCTTCGTTCTCTCACTGTGATTATTAAAGATTCTAACTAGTAAGGCGTTCCTTTCATTTGATCTCTTATCTGCTGCCGGGGGGGGGGGGGGGAGAAAGCCAATTCCCTGAAGCATGATACCAAAGTCCATCCCCACAGAGGTGCACCTGACACCTTCATTGTGTAGTTTTCATCACATTCTGAAGTCACACCCCTTTGCCCTAACCCTTTGAGACTTGATGTGAATATTTTTAGAACTGCTCACATGCTGGCTATTTGTTTTTTTAAAAAATTGCTGTAAGTCGCCCTGGGACCTTGTGGTGAACAGCATGTAAGACACTGTTAACTCTGGTGGGGGAATAATGGTAATAATACAGAGAGCTGATGTTGACATTTAAAGCCTTATACAACCAGGGACTCCTATACCTAAAGGACTGCCTCTCCCTATACGAACTTTCCCAGGTCATGAGAGCATTGTCTGAGACCCTCTGTGTGTATAGGAGAGGTCTAGAGGGTGGTAATGAGAGAACAGGGTTTTTCTGTATTTGCTCCGCATCTAGGAAAAGCTCTTCCCAGCGAGGCCCACATGCTACCACCTGTGTCATTGTTTCAGTGCCAGGCAAAGACTTTTCGCTTGCCGATGGAATTTTGGAAACAACAGTGATTCTGTGTTTTTACTCTGATTTGTGTAATTATCCTTAGGTATTTTTATTCCCATATTTTATTTTTTGTTGTAGATCATTTTGGGACTAATTTGTTGTCAAATTAATAAACTAACTAACTAAAAACGGCCACCCATGTGGTCCCTTCCAACACAACAATTCTATGAGCTTGTTACACAGCTGCTGTTGCCCTGACACTAGGTATTGTGCCAGATTTTCTCAGTTTAGGCTGGTAGGATAGAAGCAGCAAGCATTTCTGTTTGTGTGGTGTTGGTGGTATAAAATTAAATGTATGAAATATATAAAAGCTAACACTTCCATCCGCAAGGCAGATAATGAAACGGAACTCTTTTGTTGTTGTTTTCATTGAACATCCTTGCGCAGCTTCCTCTTCAACTTTTTGGGTGTGATAGGAAGAGCCTCTTCTCTCCTCATCAGCATCCAAGACCTTCTAAAGCAATCTTTCCTTTTCTACTTAAGAAAGATGTATTGGATTCACTAGCACCGGTTTAGTTGTCAGCTTTGCGGCCTGCATATTATTAACAAGACCAAGTGACTTTTGATGAAGAGCCAAAAGTGTTACCATGCTAACAATGCCCCCCAAATGCATACGGTCTACAGGCAAACAGCTGGTCCTTCTCCAAACTTTGCACAATACAGGTATCACAGAACAGGCTGTCGTTACAGGCAGCATGTGTGCCTTCAGTGATGAAAGCAGAGAGCCAGCTGTTCGGTGGCTAGGGTGCACATATTCCAAATGCATAGCCACATACTTGACACCAGGCAATATACAAGTGATGCTGAATTCATAAATTACTGTCAGTCCAGATTAACATCAGTCTATCTCATCACAGCTATCAGGAGAAACTCGCCATTCTATCCCTTCTCGGGCGTTTCGCAGTGAGTAGGCACAGTGCAATATATACAGTGATATACTTGCATTTGGTTGCCTAGATTAAGGAGCAGAAATCTGCAGATTCTCATTTTAAATGCAAATCCTTGCATTCTGATTGTGAGCACATGGCGTTGGACAGCCATCAGCCTCCATAAAAGCATAAACAGGGCAGAGGAGAAAAGAGACATCCACTTACACTGCAATCCTATGCATGTTTATTTGAGGCTAAACTCCATGGATATCAGTGGGACTCACTTCAGAGTAAACATGCATAGGATTATGCTGCATGTCTCATAAATGCCACCCTTCCCACCTTCAGAAGAAAAAGGACCTTCAGAAAACAAAGCCAGTTCATATGTTACTGTGCAATATGCTTCTTGCTTTTCTATTACAGGATCCCATTCCTACTGTGAGGGGTCACATATCATTTGCCTGCCAATGCTGCTGTCCCCAAGGAGGTATAATCTGCTTATCCCATATGATTTGAATGTTACCAGTGCTTTTTTTTCTAGAAAAATAGGTGCTGGTACTCACCATGAGGTTGTTACAGTAAGTGCCACACTTTTTAACAACAACAAGAAGAAAGAGGTGCCGGTACTGTGCACCCCCTGAAAAAAGCACTGCCTGTGACCAACATGGGCCTCACTCATGGACCACATCAATTGTGACACATTCATAGATATGTCGGTTTGGATGGGGGCTAGGACAACCCCTCAGGCATACGACAGGAACATTTCCAGCCTGTGTCTCCCATCAGCGTGCAGGTCTAGGGAGTTCCGAACCACCTTCCCCAATGATTTATACGGACTCATGCCTTGGAGACCTTGAGCACACATTCAGAGTCCAGCAGAGATAAACACAGTCAGAGCTAGGCTGGGGTTGTAAGCACTAAACTACTTTATTAAGCATAAGGCAGAACAAAAGAAAACATGTCTCCTCTCTCTGGTCTTCCTCGGAGAGGAATCAGAAGTGAAAGCAAAAACAAATGGAAACAGTACAGTAAACATCCGCTCCCGTGATTCCAACAGTCGGTGCTGGAATGCATAACACAGACATGTGATGAACCAATCCCACGTATCTGCACAGTGAGAGGAATAGAAACCCAACAAGATATAGTTCAGGACCAAGGAAATTTCAAAATGTAGTAGCAGATGGTCCAAACCTCAACTAGGCTCAATTTCACCTGTGCCACAGAATCTATATACCTTACTTTTCATGTATAACATGCCCCTGTGTATAAGATGTCCCCTATTTTGGGGGACTCAAATTTTAAAAAATGGGGGGAGATTGCCCATAGTTGTTGAGCTCACTCACCTGCATGGCCAACACTGCCAGTAGCACACGTCACAGAAGCCGCCAGTCGCCCACCCAATTAATGCAACAACAGCCAATCAACAGCAGCCCTTGACACAGCCAACAATCACCAGAACAATTGCTACTGACAATCTCCTACTCGCGGCAGCAACCAATCACCCGTTCCCACTCTGAACTACCCATGCATAAGATGACTCCAAGTTTTTAACATTATTTTAATGGGAAAAGTCCTCATCTTATACAGTGGTACCTCGGGTTACATACGCTCCAGGTTACAGACACTGCAGGTTACAGACTCCACTAACCCAGAAATAGTACCTTGGGTTAAGAACTTTGCTTCAGGATGAGAACAGAAATAGTGCTCCGGTGGCACGGCAGCAGTGGGAGGCCCCATTAGCTAAAGTGGTTCTTCAGGTTAAGAACAGTTTCATGTTAACAATGGACCTCCAGAATGAATTAAGTTCTTAACCCAAGGTACTACTGTACACGGAAAAGTACAGTAAGAGTGGGGCTTTCATCACTGTTACCACAAGTCTCTGGAATGACCTCTTCCTATGTGAGATCACAAGCCATGTATCTGCGATGGCATTCCATGATGCAAACTCATATATTGTGGATGGAATTTAGCAGTTAAGTTACATGTGATCGAGAAAGAGCATATGGTGGCATTCAACTACACTTTACTCAGAGTCATCCCATTTCAATTAATGAATATGACTAAGTTGTCTGCATTAATTTCAATGAGTCTACTCTGTGTAAAACTTAATTGACTATCACCTGTAGTTGTAGGCAGACTAGGAACAAAGCATCACCTGTCTAACTGGCGCCATCGTTCAGTTTAGTATATCGGGCAACAGCAACACAATTGAAATGGTGTTCCAAGGGAAATGGCTGCTTGTGTCTGAACAACAATGGTTTTTCTAGCAAATATCTAATGAATAGTCTAGCAGGCTCCCTTGTGTAGCCAGCAATTAGGTGCTGCCCACTAGTATTCACACCACAAAGATTAACTAGCATAAAGTTGCAGCTTACTCTGAAATGCTCCATTTGAGTCATTAAATTAGCAAGTTGAATCAATCACTGTTTTCCACATGTAATTATACAGCGTCAAAACTGGTTACAACAGTTGACCGTTGGATGACTGTGATTGTTCAATTAATGGAATGAAAGGATTCTCCTTTCTATGACAAAATAGACTGTCATTTAAATTGGTGTTGTTTTCTGATTTTAAAAAGATGCCTTGTTCTTAGTACTCTCTTGTAACCCTTTTCCCTTTTTTAGGTCTTTTAATTTCTTAGAGACAGCACAGATTATTTTTTTCTGTCACATACCTTTCCCAAAACAAACACTTGTGTTGCAGGTAGGGATGGGTAAATCCGTCAATTCCCATTTCTCCCAGTTTCTCATTTCTTTCAAATCTTAAGTTTAGTTTTCTGTTTCCACATCAGTTTGCGATTTTTTTTTTAAAGTGTTTAAAATTAACCAGCATTTTAGTGAGAATTTCTCCTAATATACACATTTGTAGCTAATTTGGCCTAATCACATTTTCACAAATCAATTTCCCCTTAAACAGGCACCCCCAAACTCGGCCCCCAGATGTTTTGGAACTACAACTCCCATCATCCTTAGCTAACAGGACCAGTGGTCAGGGATGATGGGAATTCTAGTCCCAAAACATCTGGAGGGCTGAGTTTGGGGATGCCTGCCCTAGAATAAAGTATTCTTGTACATTATTTTCACTAATACGTGCATTTTTATGGGCACTTTATTTTATTTAATCTAATTTATATAGAGCTTACTAAAACAAAAGATCTCTAAGAAGTTGACAAAATTGTCTAAAATATTCATTAAAAACAAGTTTCTTAAAAATATATATAATCAGTAATTTTTTTTAATGCTAGTATAGTGCACAATTTTTACACATTGCTCGGCTGGAGAACTGCTTTGCAAAATTCAGAGAAGAGCAGATTTCAAAGGATGGGTGTGTTTCAGTTTTTGTGTTATTTCAGAAACTTATAATTAAGTAGGTCTTTAAATGAAAACTGAATTGAATTTGTCCCCCAGTTCTAGTTGCTTAGGGATGAACATATTCCCCTACTATACCACCTGAAGATGGTCCTTAATGTTCGAAAGGCCCAATGCTAGCAAGATTGTCCTTTCTCACATCCATTTTTGGAACCTATGCTTGTTATTGATCTATGTATTTGTATTTTGTTGTGCAGGTGGCTTGCCGGTTGACTGTTTTGTTCCTCTTTTGAAATGGATGGTGTGTTTTCTGCCCCAAGCAAGGCTGCTCTCCTCCGTCCATTGTTCCTACGAACATTATAGATACAATCTACTTGGGATGGAGCTTGTGGAACAACCAAATCCACGGTTCTTACTCCATCTAATTCTGAATATATATTAATTATTGTGTGTTTCTACATGGAGGCACTAGATTTATACCCCTACATCTTATCAGGAAGATTGTGTATAAGAGCTTGCTCAAATGCCATTTTTCCCCCCACCCTCTTGACCCAAATTCTTTTCTACGCTCTGCCCCAATATTATTTTTCATAAGTCAGGAAACGTTTTCCATATGTCTTGCCACACTATCCAAAGGGACTCTGCAGCTGTACTTTTTGTACTTTATCATGTTCAGACTGACTCTGAAGTGCAGACCCCTCCCAGTGACAGTGCCCCATGCGAAAGATCATAACAACACATTTTTGGCACGTTATTGTTCTTCCTTTCTCTCTTTGTGTCAAAGCTCCTCAATGCGCTCCCTCACTCTCTTGGCATATAGAATGAAATGAACCCTATTTCACAAGTTTGAGTAGAAATTTGCTATAAACGAACAGCTGAAGAAATAAACAGAAAAGTCTCTGTGTATCTCATTTATTGTCATCACAAAAGTGAATGTAGGTGCACGGCTCTCATAACACAACCCACCAGCCAAGAGTAACTTACAGAAATAAGCAGAGCCACTACAGAGGTTGAAGGGCACTGCAGTTCAGTAGGTGCAGTTTGCTGAAAAGGCAAAGAAGGGTGAGAAGAAAGGCAAAGGCTGGAATCCCATGCATGCTGACGTGGCTGGCATGAAGCCCTATTGAAACCAGTGGATTGACTTCTGAGTAAATGCACATATGATTGCGCTCTTAAAGCAAGATGGTGAAAGAAGTTGATGAGATCGGAGAGAAGAAAAGTCACAAAAGGGCCGTGTGTGGATGATTAGGGAATGTTGGAGAATTCCATGAAATGGGAATGGAAGCATAAATTGTGGGTGTTTGTTTATTTGTACCATTTCAGGAATGGAAATCAGCCCAGTCAACTCTGTTCCCATCTCCCCTTTTGCATTGTATTTTTGCCAGGAGCTGAACTGCAGCAAAATGGAAACATTGCTGTATGCAGTGAACACATGCCAGACGGGAAATTGATGCTTTCTTATATCCCTATTTGTGATGGAGGTGAGATTTACATCGAGGAGTTAAGAATATGATGGAGGCATGGAGTGAGAGAAGAAGGATGGGGCAAAGATAAACTTTGCTGCTGCCTCATAAGTGTGGGAGAAGTGAAGGGGGCAGTGGAGAAGGGATTTGGGCATTCATTGTGAGCATGGGGAATGTGAGGTGACTGGGGAGGTAGGCAAGTCAATTCACTTGCTTTCTACAATCCCTTGCAACTGTTCAAAAAAGGCTACAAAAAACAAGGAGGAAATTGAGGGTTCGATGGGATCTATCCCCAGGTAAATGTATAAAGGATTGCAGCCAAAAAGAGCATTACAGTAATCAAAATACAAAACAGCAAATTGCACTCACACTTTGATTTGATCAATAGAGGAAAGAATGAATTGTAGTGATATTCTTAAAATATGTTTTCTTGCTCCTCGTAGTGCATTGAGCTCCTAGCTACATGGCTTCCATGAGCACCACACAGTTCAAACTGGCATGCAGAGCCTGGAAAAATGAGTAGCTGAATAAATACCTTACTCTGAAAGCATAATCGATCATAAATGCATTCCATGTCATTTTGCCTTTCTAAAACAGATTAGTGAAGAGTGTTAGAGAAGCCACTACTTGCTTCTTTCAAAATATGCTCAGAAATAATACCTAACACATTCTATTGAATTCTGGATGTGGTTCAGGAAAAGAATAATCTCGCATAACTGTGGCACAAGAAAAAGCCCCATTGCTTTTATATTGGCTGTCAATGTGGAATCAATTTACGGCTTCACCCAGGGCACCTAGATCTGAGAAGCACATTCAATGTGCTGTTGAAGATGCGTGAATAAAAACCATCCATATTGAGTGGGAGAGAGCTTTCAGCAAAACAAAAAACAGAAACAACAGGGTGTAGTTCAACCCTAAAATGTATGTATTCTAAGAATTGAACCCTATGGGTGGAATTCTGCCCATGAGACTCTACCACTGGTGGAAAGGGGTAGCTGTTTTTGGGGGTGGGTTTTTTTGCCAATTTCTCATTTCATCTGAGAAAATGACAGTGTGTTTATTCACATACAAGACTATGAAATCTGATGCAGTATGACTTAAAGCAAAACATAGTTTGTATCAATTTATGCAGTGAAAGTGCTGCAAAGCCCATGATGAAGGGGTCTATAATTAAAACAAATTCACAAGCATCTTACTGTTTATGTGACCTTAAAGTACAAAACCCAGAAGGCAATCTGACTGTGAGTGATAACATCCTGATTAATTTTTCTCATGGGAATATCAGCACAAATGTAAGCAAATAAAATTTGCATTCTGAACACCTTTCCTGCTGAAGATCAGGAACTGGAACTGGAAAAATGCAATTCCTTCAGAAGTTTTTCCATGTATCTAATTTGACCAAGAAAACAGGAAAGGAAGACAGGTCAGGACCTTTAATACAAATTTGTTTATTACATACACACCCGCCCCTGTTATCAGAATGTGGCTGGCTGGGGAGAGCTCTACATCACAGGAATCCATATTCTCATGTTCTTATACAGGCCACAAAACTCAGATTTCTAAAAATAATGCTTTATTGGCTACAGTCATACAGGTGCAAATGATGGTTACTTGAGTCTGATACTCCTATTATTCACAGTTCATGTCTGGGAGAACCATCACCGTCTTAAGCAATGGGCAGTCCTGGCCTGAATGGACTAAGTAAAGCTTTCCTCTGGAGTTCCAGCTCCTTCCATTTCTGGTAATCTCCATGGTGTCATTCAAAGCCACCAAAGAGTTTCATAAATGAGCAGGGATTTGAAAATGGGCACACAACTCAAGCTCTTATAACGATATTTCAGGTGATAGTGGAGAATCAGGCAAGAATGGATAAAGCACATGAAGAAAAACACAGGTTTTGTTTTGCTACAACAACCACTCATTGTGAAGACATTTGATGCCATGCAACTTTTATAAGTGAAATGAAGAGCGTAAATAGTAGGTGATTGACAGGGAAATTGCACTGAAGAGGACAAACCAGACTAGACAGTCTATCAGAAATTGTCTGACCGCTGACAGATGTGTGGAATTGAATCCAAAGAAACCCTCAGCCCTGGCTGTAGCATCTGCCAAGCATCCAGATGCTGTTAGTGAAGCAAGTTCTTTCAGCAACATGGCCTCCAGGTTGCCTGACAGCTGAACAGAGATGTGAAGTGAGAGAGGGAGGTGTGGTTAATTATTTAAGAGCAAATAACTTCTTATCTCTTCATGTTAAAGTCATTTGTAATGCTGCTTCAGTTCAGCATGCTATTTCTGTTAGCCAAATCTGGCCACATAACTTTGTGCTTTCTTTTTCTTTTCAAAATGCATGCAGAGAGCCAGATTTTCAAATGTTCTCATAAGCCCCATCATTATTTATGTCCATATTTTTTGCTTAAATGAGCACAACATGCGGAATTGATCTTGCCACTCACTTTGGTGCCTAAATGGTAGCAGAGTACTCATGATAATCTGAAATGTGGGTGGCTGAGCCCTTCCAAATACTTGCACACACATGAGCCACAATTCGCAGAGTTCCCAATGCACACAAAGAGAACATTGTTGTGTTTTTTGACATATATTACCACTGCCAGATTGCTTAATGGTGCTACTTCAGGACAACACTTCAGGGCAAAGATTATTCAGTCATCATGCCATAGATTGGCGACTTGGTCTGATACAGGACTGGGCAAAACTGTTGGAGAAAAGCAAATACATTTACTTCTCACTGAACTTCTAGCTAATGCATGTGTTACTTTAAACCACATGAGAGCACTGCTTCTGTAGCTTCTTTGTCTAAGTTAAGTCCTAAAAGCTGAGCCATTTTGTTGTTCTCTCACAACCTGTTGAGATATGGTATCTGCTATTTTCTCTCTCTCTCTTATGTCTCCTCATCCTATAATACTTCCTGCCAAGATAAATTTGCTCCTGCATGAATAAAGCCTTTGAACTCCAGAAATTGTAAGTGATCTTTTCAGAGTAACTCACCCAAGCTGCAAGCTCTCCTAACAAAGCCATCTCATAGAATAGGATGAACTCTTCATGCTGTAAGTGGACACCACAGACATGACCCTCAGCAAGAGCTTGTCTGGCACTTGCTCAATCATTCTAGGTGATTTGTTGGGCATATTAAGTGAGAGAAACTGAAGACATTATGGAAGATGAGGTAAGTTTGTGGGTACAATTAGGCTTGGTGACACAGTGGCACATGAAGAAATAGAGGATAACTTCAGACATCTCAAACTCTTCCACAGGAGGTGATTTTATGTATTCTCCCATGTGAAATAGATGATGTCTCATCTTGGACATTCTTGGAAATGCGTGTTGATTGCTAGCGGTGATTTTCTCACACAAATAACCACATATCATTATGGACACTTCTGCTGGTATATTTCTCCTCTACATTTTTTATTTTAAAAATGCTTTGTGTTTCTGTGTCTGATCTTACCCCTTTCTGTAATTTATTTAGGTGTGGGGTTTTTTTTCTTTTTGTAAATCTACCAAGGAGGAAAATAAAATAAAATTGGGATTAAGGGGTTTTCTCAGGATGGTGAAGAATGTGTTTGTTGTGACCTTTTGCTGTAGTGGTGGTAGCACTCCCCCTTCTTCTGACAGGAAATGCTCCGCAGTGAGGGGACAAAAAATGGGGGAGGGGTCGAGGAGGGTCAGTTATGGGGGGGAGCAATGTCCCTATTTTCATCTGAGTGATGTTGGAGAGTATATGGTAGGCCTTTGGGGATGATGTTATACATATATTTTTCACAATATCGTGTCTGCATAGAAAAGGACAGATTTCTGAGATTTCTGATTTCAATCTAACACAGTGTTGTCATGTTCTTCATCATGTTCAATATTATATTTCATTCAAGCATTGGTTGTTTTAAAATGTTTGTGTACATTATATTTTAGGTGCATTATGAAATCAGTACTTTTCTGCTCCACTTATTACTAACAAAGAAATCCTGCTACTGAGAACCAACATATAACGCAGTTCAGCATTTTTCAAATTGCATTGGGTGTAGGATGCTTACAGTAGGCTCATGAAAACAATCTGACTTATGATTAATTGAAGTCCTACAGTTGTGGTTTCCCCAGAGAATTCTGGGAGCTGTAGCTTGTTAAGCATCCCGAGAGACCCTCTATTCCCCTCATTAAGTTACAATTCCAAGAGTGGTTCATCAAGCCCTATTCTAGCAAATGTAGGCTCTGAGGGGAATTGTGTTCTTCCAACAACTCTCAACACCCTTAACAAACTACATCTCCCATAATTCTTAGAGGAAAGCCATGCCTGTTTAAAGTGGTATAACAGAGCTTTAAATGTGAATGTGACCTCAGTCTGGTTCCATCACATAGATTCTTGCAGAATGAAAGGAGAAGAAGAAGAAGAAGAATAGTAGTAGTTTGGCTTTGATATCCCGCTTTATCACTACCCTAAGGAGTCTCAAAGCGGCTAACAACCTCCTTTCCTTTCCTCCCCCACAACAAACACTCTGTGAGGTGAGTGGGGCTGAGAGACTTCAGAGAAGTGTGACTAGCCCAAGGTCACCCAGCAGCTGCACATGGAGGAGCGGTGACACAACCCGGTTCTCCAGATTATGAACATATAAAGCTGGAGCTCAGAGACGGCTGAGTCATCTCTAGAAAAACATGCAATAAATAAAATATATAAATCTCTGAATTTCTAAAACTCCCATGAGCACCCCCCTTTACAATAAAGCAATATATAAATTTTATGAAATAGATAAAATAACATGAATGAATTTTAGACAGTGGACAACATGGCTTAGATATTGGACATTGCATGAAATGTTTAACATTAGGAAAGCTCAAATGTGTAGTGGGGGAAAAAGTGACAATTCAATAGTTGATTAAAATAATACTTTTTAAAAGTACCAGTATTTTGAGGTACTGAGATCAAGCAGATGTAGTTTAATAGCGGAACACATTCTTTTTATCTGAAAGTCCATGGATTTAGTCTTCAGATAGGGCTGGAATACAACCCTGCCTGAACTTGCCAGTGGCTACAGACAATATTGAACTAAATGGACCTAACTTGGTATAAATGATCTAATTTGGTATAAGGCAGCTTCTAGTGTCCCTTCCTATTAAGAAGTGTCCTTAAACACATTAAACCCAACAATAAATGGTTTCAGGTTAAGTGTGTGTGTGTGTGTGTGTGTGTGTGTGTGTAGCTGTACTTTACCTGCATTGAAAATAATACTGTGACTGGTTTAAACTGAATGGAACAATATTAAAGCTGTTGACATAACAGTGTCGGCTGTGCTACAATTATGATGACATAATTTCAAGAACCTCTTATTATAATGAAAACCACAGCTACGGCAACAGAAAGCAGATCATCTGAATTTCAGACTTTAAGAACATATCCTCACCACCACCCCACAAATAATAAAGTGATACAGTCCTTGCCTTTATCCACAGTAAGTGCATAAAACTGTTGTATTAACTACTATTTTTTTGGAGTTATCCATAATCTTCCATTACAGATCTGTCACATAATATGCACGTAACAATGATGACATGACGGTGACATTGGCAATGCATGGTATTATTAAGCTTAGGCCCACCTAGGCTTCAGGACTATGATCTCTCTCTCTTTTTTTTCTTTGTCTCTTCAATTGAAAAAATATAGAAAGCAAAGAACTGAAAATCAGATTTACCTTGGGAGATTCTGTCTTATTCATTAGCAGGGCGGGGGGGGGGGAGATATTTAAGGGTGAAATTAGACATGACATATGGGTTTTGTGTTGGGGCTCCTGAGATTTTTATTTCTGAAAAAAGTATGATGAGTCCCAGATGAAGGGGATGTCTAATATTTGCCCCTTCCCACGTGCTATGCCCCCAAGTTTCTATGAGTCCTCCACAGTTTTCACTTCCAGGGCACATTGTGGTAAGGAAAGACTTATATAGTTTTTATAATTAAAAAACAAAAACAAAACAAAGAACAAGACAACAGCAATCTAATTACAAGAACATCACAAAATATAGATCATGTGTGTGTGAAATCCATGAAGGTAACAAGGAAAATTATCAGGTGAGCATAACAGAACCAGTTTAAAACCAGCTAAAACCTTACATGAGTCTGACCAAACTGCGGGAGGCAGTGGAAGACAGGAGTGCCTGGCGTGCTCTGGTCCATGGGGTCACGAAGAGTCAGACACGACTAAACGACTGAACAACAACAACAAAAACCTTACAAGCCCTCCAGCCAGAGCACTTGAAACATTAGCCGTCAAAGCCCATGTAAAGACTTTTCAAAATCACCAGTCTTTATTCATCCTATTGTTTACCTCAACCATTATTTCCCTGGGCACTTAGGAAGACTTCAGCGTGTACAGAGCCAACCCAACCATTAGGTACGGTGAAGCAGCGGCCTCAAATCGTGGAAGGACAAAAGGTCACATCCTGCTCGCCCCAGCACTTCTGGTGCTCGGAATGGCTGCTTATCTTCCCTATCCCTGGGGCAGCAAGTGGCAAGGCCTTGCAGAACATCTACTTCTCATTGACTTTCTGCGACAGGAGGGCATTCCAGTAAACTAGACTACTGAAGCCCTGATTTGTAGAATGATATAAAGGACACTCACAAACACTCCTCGGACAGCTCAGATGTTTAGAAACTCTGCACCGCACCCATGAGAGTTTCAACAAGAGTCTCTGGGTGGATCTACACTTGTGGTTTATATTGTTAAAATGTGTTATTAAAATGTGACAGCAGAGGGCACTGCAACGATCCACCAGCAAAGGGAAACTGTGTTAAATGTTAAAGATAAAGGTACCCCTGACAGTTAAGTCCAGTCGCGAACGACTCTGGGGTTGTGGCACTCAGCTCGCTTTACAGGCCAAAGGAGCCAGCGTTTGTCCACTTCCGCAGACAGTTTTTCCAGGTCATGTGGCCAGCATGACTAAGCCTCTTCTGGCAAACCAGAGCTGTGCACAGAAACGCCGTTTACCTTCCCACCAGAGCGGTACCTATTTATCTACTTGCACTTTGACGTGCTTTCGAACTGCTAGGTTGGCAGGAACAGGGACCAAACAATGGGAGCTCACCCCATCGCAGGGCCTCAAACCGCCGACCTTCCAATTGGCAAGTCCAAGCAGTGCAGTGGTTTAAACCACAGCGCCACCCGTGTCCCCATGTTAAATGTTACAGAACGCTATATTGAATAATATTTAAAAGATTGATGTAGATCCAGCCTTTGTTTCCTTTGATAATTTCCTAATGCAATTTCTTTTCTCATTATGATGCAGAATGATAAAAAAGAGGATACAATGCAGTTGGCAACACCAGTTCAAAAGGCTCTGGGAAATGTTCGTACTTTTCCACAGTCACCAAAAAGGTCTACAACATGGGGAAAGGAGAGGGATTTTTTTTTTTTTTTTTTGCAGATTCTGTTCTGCCCCTGCCTGCAACTCCCTGTGTTCCCTTCCATGCTGTTCTGGAGGGTCCCCAACTCTCTGAAGCAGATGTTAGGGGTGTGCAGGTGACTGTAGGTTGAAGAGGGAATCAGGGAACATCACCCCCTCCTCTCCCCTTCCATCAAGTGGAGGGGCCACTAGATCAGATGCCCTTCTGTGAATAATAGGGAGCCATTGCATTCAATTCATTCAATTCACTGTTCTGTGTTGAGGGCGTTAGACCTAATTTTCTTCATTATTTTATCACCATGTGTTAAATTTCTATACTGCCCTTCATCTGAAGATCACAGTGTGGTTTGCAATATAGTAAGACAAAAATACAATAATAACAAACAAAACAATACCCCCATAGTATTATTACCTATCTCCTAAACACTTTCCCTATTCATGGGTGTCTTTTTACAACAGACTTTTAAACTTTAATTTAATTGCAATTGCAATTTTTATGCTTAAAAAGTTACTTGCATTTTTATAATTTCTGCATCCACCTGACTTTAATATATGATGATGGCAATTCATGTATTTAAATACAACTACTACTACTATCAACAGTACCAGCAATACTACTACAGTATACTATGAATGCTGAGGATGGAGGGATTTATTTTGTAGAACAAGAAAGCATTAGAGGACCAAGAGTGCATCAAGTTGTTGCTGTTGTTTTAAAAAGGTAACAGCTAATATATATTAAATGTTTAAGTGCATTGAGGCTTCTTGGTTCTGTTTAGCAAATGATGCACTGTGTTTATCTTACAGGCCTTGTAAAAATATTAGTGGGCTGTCATAAATGATAGTCCTTATGAAATGATACTGCTTTTCCGAACCTGCTAATCTGTCGTTATGCCATTTGGGGAAGGGTCCCGCAACAGCTGTTAGAATGTTGTCCCTGTAGGTCAGAGACTGAAGATGGGAAAATCCTTAATAAAATGTTGTCAGAAGCTACAGGTGGGAAATAAAGACGCTCTTGTGACCTGTAATCCTATTCCCTCATAAAGTCACAGAGTGCACAGCCGTTTCAGTGGTTGAAATTAGACAACACACTAGTGGTCTTCCTATATCAACTTTTGCGGTTTGCCTATTTCACTCCTGGTGAAGACAATCTAGGAGAAGGACAGTAGTTTTGCTCCTGTCTCTCCCCCCACCCTTCCTTTCTTGCCTTTAAAAAGCACCCTTAACAATAGGAACAAGTCCCTCTTAGATTGTTTAATAGGCACTATTTTTTTAAAGGAAAAAAAATATTGCCACAGTCACCTTCTGTATAGTAAATTTCACCCCAATTATTTGCTAATTCAACTTGCCTTACATAACAATAAATGTGGGTCATATCGGGGCAGACTTTGGTAATACGGCACCCTGAGCAAGGACAAAATTTGGCACCCATCTTGCCTTCTGTTCTGCACATGTTCTCAAGTGCTCTTATTATTAATAATAATATTCTGTTGGGAGCCGCCCAGAGTGGCTGGGGAAACCCAGCCAGATGGGAGGGCTATATATTATTATTAATAATAATAATAATAATAATAATAATAATAATAATAATAATAATATTTGCACTACATCATAGTTGCAGCAACTCAAGCACCCCCTCAGCTCGACACCCTTTGTGGGGGAACTGCCTGCACCACCCTAAATCCAGCCCCGGTCATATCCTTACGCTTATTGTGCAGCCTCTTTTTTCACTGATATTACTGGGAATATTTATGAAATAAAACATTACACGTAATAAGCAAGGATTGGGGGGGGATCTATACAACATTTGTATGCAGCTTATATTTTCAGAAAATGAGCCAATCCACATCCCTGTTAAGATAAAGGACCCCAATTTGACCACATTCATGCCGACATCCTAAGCTTTTGCATCAGCAGATCTACACATGAGATGGATATTACACCTCCGACCACCATTCATGTGATATTAGTTTAATCACACACCAGCTGAGCAGGAAGTGTCTCCCATTCTACTTTAAGCATATATCTCCTTGTGAAGCAAATATTAGTATAGGAACAATCCTATGGGCTACTATCAGGACTCCTCTCTGATGAATCTATTGAACGCAACAAAACAAAAGCAGCACTGTTGAAATACATGTATTTCTTTCTGGCGAAAGTGGAGTTTGAGGGGGAAAGAACAGACTTCCAGAGGTGGATTTTCAGCGTTTGGAATGAAAATCTATTTTAAAAAATTAGTCCTTCATTCTGGGTAGGGTGCGGTGAAGGTGGGGGGTCTTTGCAGGGAATAACCCATCTATCTAGTGTAGCTTTGCCTGTTTTAGTTTCTTCTCTCTCCCCTTCCACCCCAAATTTGTCCTATAGTACGAATGGGAGTAATATTGTATTAGACAGAAGTGCTAAGCAAGCAATATTATTTCATAAATGACACCTGCTTCTGTAGCCCATTCATTTCTATCAGTGTTTACATTTTAAAAATTCCGAGAAGATTACTTAATGCTAAGTAGGTAATCAGTTAGGTTTTGAAATCCATATTTAATCACATGTGATTGCATATGATTTCTCATTAGAGGATGCAGCAAATGGCTAAGGAAAATAGAACTTAGTGCTGGCATCATTATTAACTGGCTCCAGAAAGAATGAATTGTCATTGCTAAAAATGTAGTGCCATCAAAAACTCCTTTTCCACTTGCACGAGGAGCACTATTGCTAATAGACTTCGGAGCTTGAAATAAATAAATCTTTGGAATCCTGTTGCATCTCTTGGGGTGTGACATTTGACAGTCTTTTATAGTGCCGAACGAAACAAGTTTGTGAGCTGGAATTCAATTGTGGTGTATTGATTCCTTGGATCAGTCATTATTCCCTGCTGATTGACAGCTGAAAATTGGTTACGTTAAGTATTTCATATGTTATATTGGCTGACATTTGCTTGCCTGCTCTTGTGTCAATATTGTTGTAAAGATCTCCAGCTCTATGAGATAGCAATATACACCGACTGTGGCTTTTGTGTGATGTTCCAGTGTTTTTCCTGACATAATTTAAGACATATTAAAAACCAGCAGCATCTTCTCTCTTGAGGAGCTTAATGCCAATATTATTGTCTTCCAGGGGAAGATCATGTATGCCCATAATCGGGTGCTAATTTCCACCCATATGCTCATGTTTAGGCATTAGGCACTATAACTGTAAAACTGAGCCTGATTGATTGATTCATGTCAAGCCTCATCTCAGCTCATGCAGTGGAAAGTCATCCAGCTGACCCTTTTTACACTAAAGAAAGAGATTTGTGTTCCTTTCTTTCACCTGGAACCATCAAATTGACTGAATAATCTGTAATACATTAGTGCTGACATTTGTTAGGCGAGAATTAAACAAGACACAGTAATCATTCCCTTGAATAAAAAATGTGTTTGATTTCCAGCAGAGTTCTATTAAACGAATGATAGAGTTGTCTGCTTCAAAGCAGAGAATGGTGAATATTCTCAGAGATAATGAGCTCCATTAACGCTTTAGTGACTCAGGATCACAGTTTCCTCAGCTTGCCTGGTGCAGCTGAACTCAAGCTGAAGGGTTCTTTAAAATTAAAAGAAAAACGAAAAACCACACACACACACACACACACACACACACACAGATGAATTGCCAGTGGTCAATAAATAAATCATAAAATTAATATATCATAAAGTGGGTCACCATTGTTGTTTTATTGATTATGTCACCACAAACATAAGGCTCTTATTATTAAGACTTGACTCATTTAGGAATCAGCTGCCAGGCAGTTATTACTATGGGTGTCTCATGCAGCAGTGACCCATTAATTAATAGCCCCTTTTCTATTAAAAGAAGGTAGTTTATCTTGCACTATAGCAAGTACACAGTTTTAGAAGATTTGTGAATGGGTTCATGGGAAGCAGATCCTTGGAGATGTGGAGGGCCATGGCCATTCATCTCTGTTGAGGTGCAGAGCTGTTTGTCCATCAGTGGTGGATGTTGTGGTTGATGCTGTCTCATCACCAGTGTGAAAGTACAATTCAGCTGCTAGTTCATTGGCTTCTGGCATAGTGGAAGGGGCCGACCTTGTCCTCCAATTCAGACAGCATAATGTCTTGGGATAGCCCTCATTGTGATGGACTGGAACCAAAGAGTCCCTGCCACTGATTGAAGGACCTTCCACCATCAGAAGGACACTGAACATTTACAGACTAAGTCCTGTCACCAGAGGAAGGGAACTTTGGTCCTAGTGGTATGCACATGGCCCAAGATTCACTTTGGTTTTTAAAAAATCCAGTCTGTTTCTGAGTTACTCTGTACTCTCTCTACTTCACTCTGTAGTCTGGATTCCAACCTGCTCTGAATAAAATGAAGTTCGGTGTTTCCCATTCACTTTAATAAGGTTACCAGATTTTTTTCAATGAATCCGGGGACACTTTTCAACTTCAATGGATTTTGTATGGGGACTGATTTGTAAATCCAGGGACTGTCCCCAGGAAACGGGGACATCTGGTAACCTTACACTATAACGAACATTTAACTTTTCCCTCTTTTGGCCAAAGTGGACAATATTTACAGGCACAGAAGTCCTTCCAGGGTTGATTAAACCTGTCAAATCATAGGCAAATGTATCTAGGCATATTCATGCAAGGCATCTTTAAAGTTCTGTTCTTTTTCATTTTCTGCTATAATTGGATGTATTTTTCAGGAATGGCCAC
Source organism: Podarcis filfolensis (assembly GCF_964270895.1). Classification (NCBI taxonomy): domain Eukaryota; kingdom Metazoa; phylum Chordata; class Lepidosauria; order Squamata; family Lacertidae; genus Podarcis; species Podarcis filfolensis. The sequence goes on along the minus strand of NC_139610.1, from coordinate 52,825,211 downwards.
CACTTCTGATGGGATGAATCCTTCCAAAATTTAGAATGGTAGTTTCAATGGTTCTCCCACAAGGGCTGACTTGATCGTTTTACAATAGTAATCATAGGAGGGCAGATTGGGGGGAAGCAAAGATACCAGAGAAATACTGTGGTGGTAAAAATGTCACCCCCAGAGTTGGGCTTCTCCCCTACTCCTGGGTTGTTGTTTTTTTTGGGGGGGGGTGGATCCCTGTAAGAGGGATCTATCCACTGACTTGCAGAGATTAAAGGGGTAGTGAAAATTCCCCAGAAAAAAACTGGGGTGTGTTAAATGTCACTCCCCAGCAATGATCCTGTTACCCTAAGGGTCATTACTGGGGGTGGGCTTCTTCTCCCTGCCAACGGATTTTGGAGGCTTCAACATTTTCTCCCTGGGAGAGAGCTCAATCTCCATGGGCTTGCATCAAGGAGGGTAGATAGTGGAAGACAATGGATCCCCAAGAAAGACTGAGTAGGGGAAAATGTCACCTGTCAAGGCCTCTGTTCATGGGGGAGGATTCTGTCTCCCATAGATACAAGGGAGAGTGCTCCTGCCGTCAGATCCTGCTTGTGAGCTTTCCATAGACATCTGGTTGGCCCCTGTGACAACAGGATGTTGCATTAGATGGGCCACTGGCCTGATCCAGCAGGCTATTCTCATTATCTTAACCCTGTTGTTGTTGTTGTTTAGTCGTTTAGTCGTGTCCGACTCTTCGTGACCCCATGGAACAGAGCACGCCAGGCACTCCTGTCTTCCACTGCCTCCCGCAGTTTGGCCAGGCTCATGTTGGTAGCGTCGAGAACACTGTCCAACCATCTCGTCCTCTGTCGTCCCCTTCTCCTTGTGGCCTCCATCTTTCCCAACATCAGGGTCTTTTCCAGGGAGTCTTCTCTTCTCATGAGGTGGCCAAAGTATTGGAGCCTCAGCTTCACAATCTGTCCTTCCAGTGAGCACTCAGGGCTGATTTCCTTAAGAATGGATAGGTTTGATCTTCTTGCAGTCCATGGGACTCTCAAGAGTCTCCCCCAGCACCATAATTCAAAAGCATCAATTCTTTGGTCCAGCTCTCACTTCCATACATCACTACTGGGGAAACCATAGCTTTTACTATGCGGACCTTTGTTGGCAAGGTGATGTCTCTACTTAACCCTACTCCCTACCTATGAGAATTGTCACTGAAATTTCCTCCCCCTCCCAGATAATTTCTGAATGCAGTTTGTTTTTTCCATTAACTGATGGAGAATGATAAGAAATAAAAATGCAGCAGACATGTTCAGCACAGCACTGGTTTGGCTGGGACTTTCCCTAACCAACAAGGTCTGATGTGGTCTGATGTACGTTCTGGCTTATTACTCAGTGCTGACCTCCTGGCTCAGCTCCTGGCTCCTGGCTCCCAGCTGTTGGCTTGGCTCTGACAGCTGCCCACAGCTCAGCCTTGACAGAAGGTCACAGAAATCATCTACGAGAAGCCAGAAAGACACAAATCTCTAAACCAGATTTGTGAACAAACTCAAGAATTAGCCTCCAAATCTCAAAGCCACGGGCATGTTTTGCATTTCCCCACCATCAATAGGTGCGTAACTTGGAAGTAAATGTAGCAGAACCTCAAGGCATGTTTTCTGTGGTGAATATCAACAGGTGAGATTGTGACTGAATAGCATTTTTATTTCTCTCCCCACCTCAGATCACAGAAGGATGTTTGAAACTATTCAGAAAAGAAAACAGAAATTCTGAGGCCAAATTCCTCTCTGCAGCAATGTACTGAGTTGGGTTTCCCCCTCCCTTTTAATTTGTTTGCATTTGTTTATGACATTCATTTATTTATTACCATCCCATTGAAGGGGAGAAAAAAAACTTCTAGAAAACATGAAGGGATTGTCTCATTTCATTCTTACTGCAACCTAGTAAGGTTGGTGAGGCCAAAAAATTATGACTGGCCCAAGGTCACCCTAAGAGCTTTGTGGCTGAGTAGGAATTTCGGCCCAGTTTGCCTTGGTGATATACATCTAAAAATTTCAGTACATGAAATCTTTTATGAGATTTTAGAACAGAAATTGTCATTAGCATTATTATTGGAATTAGAATTTTAGCCTGCATTCCTAACCCCACTCACCTGGGAGTAAGCCCTATTGAATTCAATGGGACTTACTTTGAGTAAATGTAGTTTGGATTCCAGCCTTAATCACACTTTCCCAATTTAAAAATTCAGGGCTGTGCCAATTTCAATATATTAACACTGGCCTATTTGCGACTTCCAACACTCTCTACTTTTCATATGCAACAGGCTACGTTAATTTACTATAAGAAACAATGGCAAGGAATCATGTCTGCAAAGCTCTGGCAAACTGGAAGGACAGCTTGTCACACTTTGTTCTTGCAAAGACAGAATTTGCCTGATTTGTTTCATATTTCCCCAAAGCCTTGAGAGGAAACTTGCCTCTAGCAACGAGCTACCTAACTCTTTCACGTCCATCTTCTGGGGTGTCACCTGCTAAGGTGAGGAGTCTGGAAAAGCCTGGACACTGTATGCACGGGTGGCCTTGTGTTTACGGCAGACAAAGGCAAAATCCTCTGGATTACCTGAAGATATCATATAACACACAAGATGGAGTTACTATTATTCTCTTCTAAGACATATTGTGTTTCCCTTGGGCAGAGAAAAGAACACACAGCCAATCCTGAGAGGGCAGGTCCTATTAAAGATTTATGCAAGCCTGAATTATTTGGCTTTAAACTTTGTCTTTTTCCATTTTTTAATAAGAGGGATGCTTTCTTTAGGCACTGCAACCTGAAGTAGATGGTATCACCAGTAATCCTTGGCTTAGGCAGAGAGCTTCTAAATGGATTGAATTAGGTGCAAGATGGAGCTGTTTGATTTTCCCCCCTCCCCTTAACCTCCCACCACTATTTCCCCCCTTGTTTATGCTTTTAAGGATTCATTGCAAAACTTCCCACTAAAGCGGCATTTAAGGTGGGGCTTCAAGTTGCATCAACGTCATTTAGGCCTTCCTTCAGTAAGCATGCTAGAAGCTGATGAAGCTGCTAAATGTTATATTAAGACATTCATAACAGTAGCAAAGCAGCAATAGATGCTAATTACTAAATTTAAGAGGCATATCATTATGACGTTTGCTTTATGCTTACCCAAAATATTACTGTGATATATAAAAATGAAGAGAATCATTCCAGAAATTGTTTCAGAATTTTTTTCTTTTGTTACATCAAATCACTCAGTTTCCATGCTTTATTTTTGGTTAAAGATAAAGGTAAAGGTACCCCTGACCATTAGGTCCAGACGCGAACGACTCTGGGGTTGCAGCGCTCATCTTGCTTTATAGGCCAAGGGAGCCGGCATTTGTCTGCAGACAGCTTCTGGGCCATGTGGCCAGCATGACTAAGCTGCTTCTGGCAAACCAGAGCAGTGCACAGAAACGCTGTTTACCTTCCTGCCAGAGCGGTACCTATTTATCTACTTGCACTTTGACGTGCTTTCGAACTGCTAGGTGGGCAGAAGCTGGGACCAAGCAATGGGAGCTCACCCTGTCATGGGGATTCGAACCGCCAACCTTCTGATCGGCAAGCCCTAGGCTCAGTGGTTTAGACCACAGCGCCACCCGCTGTGGATATGTCTCCATAAATAAATAGGTTTTGTTCATTGAATTCATTCACTTCTCTCTGCAAAACTCTCTTCATTCTTCTTTCATGAATTAGGCAGAAAAGAAGCAATTACTCAGTGCAAAGCAAGTGAATAGTATTAGTTAAATCCAGAGTAATGACCATGTGGCCTTCCAGATGTTCTGGACTACAACTCCCAATATCCCTGTACATTCACTAGGCTAGCTGGGGCTGTAAACTGCTTCAAGATTTCTGCTGAAATATGAAGTGGTATACAAATCAGAGAGGGACAAAGGGATTGTGTGTCTATTTCAAGGACTTTCATCTCCACTTTTTTTCTCACTTCTTTCTGTGTACAACAGTGAAGCCAGCCATAAGATATTTCTGTATTCCTGCATGTTAACTTGGTTAAGTGTTATCCTAGATGGACCGGGAATGTGAGGCTATGATTTGTTTGTTTGTTTACAAGCATCTATAAACTGCTTTATATTTTGAAAATCCATCAGTGTTGTACAACATAGAAACAAACAGTACTATTAAAACAAAAGTACAACCTAAAACTAATAAAACAGCCTAATAAAAGCACATGAAACAAGAATCCAGGACATTCAAATACAAAAAACAGGGTCTGTTCTTATGGGTCATAGAAACTGTATGGGCAACACGGTTATTTTCCACTTGCTGTGCCACAATAAACAGCAGAGAAGTGGAGGGAATGCTACAGCTGTGCAGCCCATCTTATGTTTCTGCTGAAAGGTGTCACTAATATCTTTGTGTTAACAGCGCTCAGGTTCAAATATTTTCTCACTCTCCTCCTGCCCTCCAATCAATGGGTCTCATTTCTACCAGGCTTTTTTTTTTAAGCATATATTTTCCTTTTTCCAAGTTGATGCAAAAGCATATTTATGTTGCTCTTGTTGCTCAGCAACTGTGATCTCTTCACTAGGTCTGACAGTTGCTTTTTCTTCAAGGGAGCCGAAAAGCAAGAAAGAAGCATTGATCCTCAACATATTATCAGATCTTGTCACACACACTTTCAGAGGCTGATAGCATCTAATAATGTTGCTCAAGGCTCACTTTACACATCATTGAACTTTTATGGCTAAACCTGGGTGGGGAATTGCCTAGTGGGAAGGAGGAAGGTGTGGGTGGCTGCCATACACTTGTTTAATTGTTTAAAGCCCCCGTCCCCCCCGTCCCCACCCCGGAAATTAAATGAGGCGAACGGCAGGCTCTCCTGTGTTATGTTAAACATAAATTGCTTGCTTGTTATTAGAGGCGATGCAAAGTATTCATGGAAAGGTGCTTGCAAAAGCAAAGGGAATCACTGCCTCTGCGTCCTACAGGGCTTAGGTGGAATGAAGCTCACAAATATTTAAGTTGAACAATGGTCTTTAGTTGGAACCATAAATATACTAAACAACAACACAATTGTACACAAAGAGCTAGACACTTAGGAAACACGCAAACAATGCAATGATTTAGTTGAGGTCAACGAGAAAGTCAGATAGCTCTTGGTTGCAAGGTTCGTAGTGAGCCAGTATTGAGGTAAAATTCAGCAGCCAGGCAAGTTGGTGCCATCTTGCTTTCACTTCAGGTTGCAATGTGCCGTGGGCCAGACTGCTGTTGCTCCAAATAATGCTGAGGGAGAAGAAGCAGCAACTGCCTTTTAAAGCAGCCATTGAGCCTCCTTTCCATCACTTCTGTCCCCTTGATCTTCTTTCCTTTAAGAGGAGAGGGGGAAATAACCCCCAGGCTGGACACAGAGGGATGAGGACATTTTTTTATAGAAAAGATGGTAGATTTTTAGATTCCCCTCTTCTTCTGTAAGTTGAAAGGGATTCTGTAAATTGAAAGGGATTCTGTGGGCACCCTGGAATACCTCTGCATGTGCCTATATGCCCACGGGCACCCCATTGGCAACCTCTGCCTTGCAATACCAATAACTAGAATATGTGTGTGTGTTGCCTCTTACAGTATTTAATGGCAATGCTACTTTGGACCATTCAGTTATTTTTGCTCCAATGTGAGTATAGCATGTGGCTTGTGAGGCCTTAGGAGTTAGCATATAAGCATACTTTAAAAAAAGTTCTTCATTCCATAAATTAAAATCAGATTCGTGGGTTCTGTGCTGGCTATGCCTGAAATGCACAGGCTACTTCAAACATGAAAAGCAGCCGAGCAAATAAAGTGCTCCACCAAGATTAGCTGATAATACAGCAGGCTTCTGGGTGCGATGTCAAGATGTAAAATGAATAAACATAAATTAAGTGTAGTCTTTATGTCTGGCCACATCATGTCACAACAAATTATAATACAGATTACTCAGTGGCAAAACTGATGCACGTCTGTTCCCCTGCGTGTGATGCAGCTCCACATGTTCATTAGCGAGAAGGAGGTTGCGCATTTTCTTCCAAAGATTCCAGGCAGAAAACAAAGCAGGAAAGAGAAGAAGAAACAAAGATGCAAAAAGAGAACTAGACAATTTGATATGTGGGGAAATTCCACACACACACCATTTAAAACACAGAAAGAAAATAGACAGCACAATATGATTTGACACCCCATGCATTTAAACCACGTTTAAGCACATGTCTGACCAACCTCCCAAGAATCTTGGGAACTGCAGTTTACCTTTTACAGAACTAAAATTCCCAGCACCCATACAAACTCAGTTCCCATGATTCTTTGAGAGGGGGGATGTGCTTAAGTGTTCTTTAAATGTATGTATGGCATGTATTCCAAAGGATATGGGACCTGTGTGAATAACAATAAGGGAAAGGGGGCGTGTGTGTGTGTGTGTGTGTGTGTGTGTAAAAGCCTATTCAGGGTTGGCCTATGTTCATCTTCCTCATTTCTAGCTGAACAGCCACTGCAGCTTCAGGTTTAAAGACCCTTTTCACATAGTCACACATTTCCCTCTTTCCTTCTCAATAAATTCCACGCTTTGGCTCCAGAGATCCACTTTTGTTGATGTAAGGAGCTACAGTCCTGCAAAGGATTCTGTGGCTGAAAAGTGAGGGTTTTTGTGTTTGTGTTGTTTATACCAGTTCCTCACTTCTCCCTGAAGCCCCCTGAACCACCTCAAATGCTGATCTTCACAGAAATATGCAGTTGGAAGGAACTAGTCCAACATTTTGCAGTGCATGAACACAGCTAAAGAATCCCTCTCGGACAGTCATCTAGCCACTTTTAAAATACACCACCTTCTGAAGTAGTGTGTTCCATTGCTGAAAAGCTCCTAACCACCAGAAAGTTCTTCCTAACGTTTAGTTGCAATATCCTTCTTGGATTTGAAGGGCCATGTGACAGCCCTTCAAATATTTGAGAATAGCTATCATATCTCCTCTCAATCTTGTCTTCTCCAGGATAAACCTACCCAACAAACCATCAACCGTTCCTCATAATGTTTTGTTTTCAGACCCCTTTTCATATTAGTCGCCTTTTTCTGCACGCATTTCAGTGTCTCTGTATCCTTCAGGTCCCCAGCACTTCAGAACTGAGTTTTGACATTCAAGAAACATCAGGGTTAGTTCATGAAAATAATCTTCCCTCCGGCTTCTTCCATTTGTGGGAGCAGAGCCAAGACCCACGTTCCAGGAGAAGGCCTCCACTCACATATCTCTTGGACCAAGTTCCATTTTGAACCCATAACATCATTGGCACATACTTCTTATGTAAAAGGAAATCAATGAAAGAGGACGTCCTCTGCAGTTTGTGAGGATCTTCAAGCAAAGGCACATGGTACAATCATTGTGAAACTATACCACTTTATATACTGCAGATGGAAAACAACATTTTAATGCACCCATGCTGAAATTTCCATGCAGGCACAAAACCCACATGTTAGGGGAAAGGTTACTGAGCCCTCCTGACATCAGCCCCCCTGTTGGAGAGGGGGAGTACAGGCCAGCTATGCCTCCCTGTCAAACATCTGTTTAGCAGGGGGAAAGAAGGGGATGTGCACCCCAGTCCACAGACCTACACATCTGTCTGATTTTATCTTGCTCCTTTTCAAACTCTTCTGATCCATTCAGAATGCATCAGATTTGCAATCAGATTCTTTTATAAAGATAGGAAAATCCTGAGCAGCTGAGCATGCTTTATTGCAATGAAGTTTTTCATCAGCTATTTAAATCACACTCGCCCACAAGGCTCAGAGGGGTGGAGGCTGGAATTTTTTTTTTATTTTTTTTTAAGGAAATCAAATTAGTTTGAATGAGTTTCCACCATCTGCAAATCACAAGTAATGAAAAGTGATTTTTCACCAGTCATTAGGGGTCAGGTCCTGTTGATTAAAAACCACATGAGTATTATTTATTTATTTTTTTGTCCTGCACCTGCATACTGTCATATCCTCTTTGACTTTTTGGAAATTGGGAGATTGGAAGCATGGTTGTAATACGAGGTTGTATATCATAAAGCTAAGTTGATCTGTGCAATAAATCAGGGCTCCCTCCTATAATGCTAACTAAAAGGTGTCAGCAAAAATGTCTCTCACCTGTTTGCAAGACAACTAGAAATTCCTTCTCAAATTATCCAAAGCAGAGATAAGCATGAATAAATAAGTTGTCATTAGGCTTGGGGAATACTTGAACGATGCAGCATCAAATGAGGCAAAATAACCAGGACATATCGCAGAAGTGTTTTCTCTGCACTAATGTTTAAATTCTACAGTGATGTCTCCATAATTACAAACAGGACAATGCAGTTGTGCTGAGATGAAACAGGTTTTTATGATTAAGAAACCATAAAACTAGGAAAGAATATGTTCTCCCTTCTCCCTCCCCCTTTTTAATCAAAGGTGTTAACACATGCAAATTATTGTTATTTCACTTGAGAGATTTATAATGTTAGTGAGTGCTTGACAAAAATCAAATTAAGCAAATAAGAAGGGGAGAAACCACAAGAATGGCTGGTCTGCCTGCTGTATTGTTCGAATTTCATTCAGTTCTCCTGTGGCTCTACATTTAACTGCAAAGGGTAACTACAAAACTCTGCTTTCAAGTATTCACCAGATCACATGAGTGCATGCACATATATATTACAAAGAATACTTTAAAAAGTTTTGTAAGGGAAGAGCTACTATTGAAGGGGGAAATTGTCTCTTTATTTCCTGTTAACATCTAATCCAGTAGCTATTTGTACACTTTTGACACTGACTGGTGTAACACTTTCCCCTTGCGTGGTGCCAAAAAATTCCTCCTGCTTTCCTAACAAAAAAATTTAAAAAACCATTTCCCATCAATTGATGACACTATGAAATTGCAATTGAAAAATCATAGAAGTGAAAAATTCAGTTAAATTCTCGTGAGTTGGGTGCATGGTTCTTGTTGTTCTTACCTTACTTTCAAGGTGGCCAATGGGTGTTTGTGAGTGTCCTTTCTTTAAGTTTCCAAGTAATTTATCCACTGGCTTTCACTCCCCAGCCTTCCTGGGTGCCTTTATTTCTTGAAAACCCCATGATGTACTCAGCTGGTCCTTACTGTAAGCATAGGAAAGTGGCAAAGCTGTGTACCATGCAGTTAGTTGTTGTTTTTAGTGGAATCTTTTACTTTGAAAGAAATCAGTGTGGAAATACTTTTTTTAAGATTCAGGGAGGACTGTAAAAAGAAAATCGGCAACCCAATCTGCTTCAGATGCTTGGTAGCCAACCTCTCTGATTTCCGGTGTTCCAGTCAGTGCTCAGGGGAAAATATAATGAGGAACTTCTCCTATGGGGCTCTTTTGGATCAAGGAAGTGTTGGCAGCTAAGGAGGCTGCAGAGTGCTGAGGAAATGTTTAATGGGAAGAAAATTACACACCTTTCACATGGCCAACCTAAACAGATAAATTAGCTCAACTGGACAACCCTACAGAAATTCTGATATGTGTTGAGAAAGAGGCAGAACAAGAGAAGACTCTTTCACAATGGTGGGAGGGGGGCCTGCAAAGAAATGCAAGACAGGTTTCATCATTATTATTTTGCTCTTTGACAGTGTCCATGTTGGGGAGGGTGAATAGGATTTCTTGGTACCTTCACAAAACAGGAAAGGCCATTTTTTTTGTGAAACCACAAGTTCTGCTTTTAGGCCGTAAGAGATGTAACAATAATTTAGTCTAAGGAAAAGCCCTGCTCATACCCTCCCTGCAAAGTTATTTTAACAACTGCTATGCAAAAGCCATTTTCTCCCTAGTCAGGCCCTGTTGAGTAATATTCCCATTTTGCAGATGAGAAACTGAGGCTGAGATATAGTAAGTTGTTCACAATCACCCACAACCAAGACAAGGCTGGAATTCGAAATCTCCCAAATCAGCACCCATCACTCTAGGCTGTGGACATCAACAGCTGTCTAGTAAGGCACCAGAATGTATGGTGTTTTTTTCACTTGGATCTTCAACTGATAAGAAAACTTATTAACTGGGTTTGATTGTTTAATTTTGGACTGATTTATTCAGGTCACTTTCTCAGGTTGGCCTTTATTGGCATTCTTAAAAACAAGGTGTGCCAGTTTTCCAAATACCTTCCACCACAATCACTAAAGAATACAAGGACTATCATTTTCCCCCAGTTAGGATGCACTGCCAAGAGTTTGGCAAATGTTTAAAAATATGCATTTCCTGTAGATAATGGTGGTGTTAAAAACATAATAAAGTATCAGATCACATTACAGAGCTATGCAGAGCCTAAGCCATTGTTCCAAAGCAGAAAGCTGATGAAATTGTTATTTAGGTTAATTTCTTGATGGAACAGAAAGAGTCAGTGAAGAACATGACATAAATCCAAACAAAGTATGTATTTAGAACATATATAGGGTGCTTTTCTATGAAAACAATATTCAAAACAACTCACAGAAGATGAATACCAGCTATGATAAAAGAACAAAGACAACAAGGACAATTAAAACTTAGGATCTGTTAAAGCACAAAAGAATATATTATTATTATTATTATTATTATTATTATTATTATTATTATTACACACTTGCACATTGGGCTGGCACATCAGGTGAACATGGAGGTGTTGGCTGAACTCAATTTCCTCCGTGTGATGGGCCAGCTCAGGGGAGATGTATCATCCAATATTTCATCCTATCTGCAAAGATATGGATCAAGTCTCTCCATTGAAATAAATGGTAACTGCTGTGTACAATAAATCTGCAACTGAGCTTTTCCATCCAGAACAGACTGCTGGATGGGACAAAGTGAGCAGAATATGCAAAAACATTAAATCACTAGAACTTAAAAACAAGGTTAAGCACTTAAGTCACATTATATTTCAAGAGGACCCGAGTGCTTAATTTTATTTTGATTGAGAGCTCTGAGAGCAGTTTTAATATTGATCGCCTGCTTGTTGTTGTTTTTTAAAGAAGGCACTAAAATTTAGCTATTAAAATGGGAAGTAACTAATTAAAGCAAAGTACAATGGATTGCTATCCGATGTTTCTAATCTGAAAGTTCCTTTGGAATCAATAGAGTAGTTAGCTTCCAAATAAACATGATCAGGATTGGAGTGTACATGGCACAGACAAGGAATTAGGATTGGGGGCTGCGGGATCTGAAAAAAATATAGGATCATTAATCATCCTGCTGTTTGACTCAATATGTGATCTTTATACTAAGTAAATGCCATGGTTAGCAATAGTTCTCTGCAAGGTTGTCATAATTCTTACTTTTAACACTAAGGCACTGGTGTTTACAAAACCATCATCATACACTGTGGTTTCTAAGAAAGACACAGGTTCTCAAACACTCATTTCTCAAAGGTCTGTTTCTGACTGTCTGACACCTTTGTGTATAACTCTTCCTTGTACCTCTTGTCTAAGCATGTGTGCAAAGCACTTCACTGATCTTGCTAAAGAGAGTGGACAAAGCAAATTTCAACCAGGGTGAGGAGAATAACCAGCTGGGTCATTTTCCTACAGTGTCTTATAGGTCAGTTGCGGTCAAATATTTCATATAAAACCAATGGTGTAATAGAAACCTATGAGCCTGAGGTTGCATGTTGCAGAACATGGCTTCCAATGCCTGGCAAATCATGACAATCTCAGGGGTTTTTTAAAAGCAGCAAGTTCCTCATTCTTGTTGTGGGGGGCGGGGATCCCAAACTAGAAGTAAATGAGTATGTTGATCTATAGTCTGCATCAATGTTTATTCTAAATTAAAATATGGAAGATCACATTTATTTAATGCATATATCAGTGCTCTTGTCCTTAGACTGTGAAGTAAGTTAGTAAGACATTTCATTATCTAAAGGTATCAGGTTCAACCTCTCCATCACATGTTCTTATTGAGTCCATGTGGTTAGTAACCCAATTATATTTTCCTCTGATTCATGAAAGGACTGGAAATTATGAATAAGAATACCCGCTGCCCCCACCATGGTTGCATTAGCTAGGATGAAAACATGCATGATATCAGCCTCTGTGCATCAGAGTATAAGATAATCACTAATTGCAAGGGTGACTAGATGATATCACCTAATACAAGATTATGGTTTTGAATATTGTTCCGCACCTGCATGACAGAGGTGAGCCTGCTCTAGACCACTTTTATCCTGTTTCCTTATGAGATTGCCTTTTACTTAGTCAAGCTAATAGAGAACCCACGGCCTCCCCCAATACTGCAAGACTCCCGTCATCCCCAGCTAGCATTGTCAATGATCAGGGATGACGCAGTCATAGTCCAACAAAATCTGGAGAGCTATAGTTTCCCCACCCCTGCCCTAGCCCATCAATCCTAACTATCAGAAGCTCTTCAAAGTGTGGTGCATAGGTCTTGGCTACATCTGTTAACCAGAGTTAACAGGGATCAAAGATGGGCCCTTCGACTTGCGAACTTACAAATCATGTACTTTGTTACAGAGCAATACCCCCCGAGGCCAGGCCTTTCTAAGCAGGTTCCACAAGCACAGTCAATGCCATGTCAAATGAACAGCTTTGTTTTCATTCTTATCACTTCTTCATCCACCTGTGTTCATTTTTTTTTCCTTCCTCTTCTTTCCATTTTTGGCCCATTAGCTCACATTTACAAGACACTTCAAAAGATTTAAGGCCTTATGTAGTCCAAGTTCTTGAGACATTCTAAAACATGGATAATCAATGTGGCTCTACTACAACTCCCACTGTCCCTAGACTTTAACCATGCTGGGTGGTGATCATGGTTATGTATTCTCATGTTCTAAAGTTTAAGAGTGATGGAAGTGTTTGAACACAAAGTTGTTGCATTCTGAAGTGTTTGCTTTCACAGAAAAGAACGCGCTCTGTCCATTTATACTATGTTAGAGTTGTACAACAAGATTCCTGATCTGGACTCCTGTGCAGAAATGAATTCTCTTCACCAGAAGAACGAGTTTTTAAAGCTTTACTGCGCAGTCTTAAATACTAAGTAGAAAAATACAAATGTTACAGAACAACAAAGTAACATATTGTTGGCAATGAGTTTAAGTTCTTAAACTTTCCCCTCCCTCTGGTCCCAGAGAGAAATATTAAGCATCTCCACTAAAATATAGTTTCAGTGCTAAAATCAAATTGCATCTGCTTCATTCCTCTGTGTGTCAGAATCTCACATAGGCAGGCATAGTAGCTCTTAAGTAAACATATACAGCTTCTTAAATTGCAAAAGCAGAAAGTCACAAGGTAAGTCATGAGACTGCTTGCCTAATTGGGGGGGAAATGCCAGCCTTTTGCAATAGGCTTCTTAATGTACAGATTATGTACATTAAATTTATAACCTATCATACCTAGAATAACCATCTGTATTTACTCAGAGGTTATGTTAACTTATAACATTCAACACAGGAAAATCGGGAAACCCATCTTTCATGGTTGCGCTCCCATGCAAGCCATGTGATTTGTGTGAGAATACAGCCTCCCCAAATGGGTGTTTTGGGGGGGGGCATGCTTTTGTGGAAGTCAGGTGAGTTGTGCGATAGCATGGCCCCTAAAAACAGGCTGCACTCTTGGGGGCTGCACTCTTGGGGGACCCAAAACAGGACATCATGGGATCCAATCAGAAGCTGGGGTGACTTCTGTAATGCTAGGATGTCCTGGACAGTTCAGAGGTGGGTGTTACTCCAAATAACTGTACTTCAGTATCAAATAACAGGAGGGACTTGGCCTGGAAAGGCAAATAAGAGGCACCCAGCTAATTTTCCTTAGCAGGAACATTGATTGAGGTGTTAAGTGTACTATGCAGTGTGGTAATAATAATACTATGCACTGTATGGTTGAGGAGCCTGGGACCCTTCATTTGTTGCTGGACTACAGCTCCCATCATTCCTGACCATTGTCCATCCTGCTAGGGACTGATGGGAGCTGGAGTCCAACAAGCATCTGGAGGGCTGTGTGAATCCTATCCCTGCCCTCCCATAATAAGCCAAGTCCTTTCCTTCATTTCCTTAACTAACACATATCTAATTTTAATCTGTAGTTTCCTGCCTTGTCCTTTATACTTCTTTGCACAATGCCATAGACAGTGACAATGATGTATGAATAATAAGTAACATACTCAGTAAGGTCGAATAAATAATATACTCTAAATAATATACACAGCACAATATTTACTCACGAAACCTGAGCTACAAGCAACCATAAAATGATGCAGATAATGTATACAAGGAAGTGGACTCATCAAATTTGCACATGGCCCCAAAACCAAATAATAAATAAATGGAATAAGGATATAGAATGCAGTTATTCCAATCTGTAAAGTTTAAAATATATTATCAATCAACAATGCAATCCTACGCATGTCTACTCAGAAGTAAGGCCCACTGAGTTCAATGGGATTTACTGAAAACAATGATACTTACTGGTAGCAGGCATAATTTATAATAGACTTATCCTCAAAGCATCAATGAAATTCACAAGAGTTGTATTAGTGGAGCCACCCGAAGAGTGGGAGGCCCACAGAAACTGTTAGACAGCAAAATATTTTGAATCATGTTCTGCATTATTTGCAAATAAACTTTCGGTGGCTAATCCAGATGACTTTCCTTTACACACCCAACTATTTAAACTGAAACTTGTAACAAAAAATAAAAAAATGGAGTGGGTTTAAGTTGTCAGTTGCATTTAAAGCAAAATGGAACCTCGTCTGAGGCCGCAAGCAACCCAATACCAAAGGTACTGGCAACCCGTAAGTTAACTACAAGGCATCTGATCTCTTTATTAAGTGTTAGAAAACAGTCAGCAAACTCCAAACATATCTGATTTGTTAGTGTGCATGTGTCAGGGAAAAAAACCCTAGGCGTTAGTATATATAAATGACAACTTTTAAAATAGTAAAGAAAGATGGTTAAAATAATTTGTGCATACAGCTTCACAGTATATTTTCTTTGAGGCAAATCTGGGAATCAAGGCAAGATATTTTTTTTTTTGTAAACTTAGCAGATGTTTATGATTAGGTCTTAGTTAACATCACCCAGCTGTCCAATGATGATTTTATAGAGGGGAGAGCATTGTAGAGTGCCACATGTTTATATAAATCATGGCTATGGCAGTTGTGTTACTGGGGCAAAAGTGCTACATTTCCCATTTTAGGTAACCTCTTCAAATCACACCATATAACACAGCAATAGGCTACACTCCCCAACACAGTATCTGCTTCCAGTTTCCTGTAGAGAACTGATGTGTGTCATTATGCATAAGCCAGCATTGTATAAGCTTACAAAGAATCAGTACAGCATCTAGTGGGATATGTATGGTGTGTGCAAAATCCTGTACCCCACAGGATTTGGAGTATACAGTATCCACACCTGTAGGATATGAACTTCTTGATACCCCTAAAAAAGAGTACCTTTAACTGTTATCTGAACATAATTCACTTCACAGATGTATGTGCTTTTTCGTCTTTGAATCAACACTGTTCTGGTTCCACTTGCATTTATGCTTTAAAATTCATACTTTTTCCAAATTGGAAATGAATGCATATTATTTCATAATGCGTTCAGACATACTAGGGTAAAGTGTGCATATAAAATTGTATATATTAATGAAACATACAAAAAAATGCATTATAGGATGGAAAATTGCTTGCAAGAATGTGCATATTAGGCATGGGCGTAGCCAGGATTTTTGTTGCTGGCAGGACTTTTGTTGGGGCGGCAGAACCAATGTGATTGGCCAGTTAGTTATTTATTTCTATTGTTTTACTTGATGTAGGCCCCTGTCCCCGCCCCTTTGGCAAAGCCCATGATATTAAGCAAACTTGCATTAAAATGTTTAAATTAGGAGAAGTTTGCATTTTCATGAGAACTTTATTTTTTAAGGCAAAATGATGTGGAAATGTGGAGAGCTGAATTTAGGATTGGAAAAATAAAATGAGAGAGAAACTGAGACTGACAGTTTTAAGCATCCCTGTGTCAAAGTACATAGAAATAAACAGGGATATTTCATGAAAACAGCTTTTCTATCCTCGTATGTTGTGGGCAACAAACTTTGCTATATTTAAACAAAGAAAAGCCAACAGCATCCAGCTTTACCACCTCTCAGAGTTCAAGGGAGTATAGGCTTTGAATTTTCTCTCTTATTCTGCTCTCATTTCTTGAGTGCCAGTGATTTTACTTTGCTGCAAGAAATAGCAGCCAGCCTGTCATTTGCAAAGTGTCTAAAAGAACTCGCCATACTTCATGTCTTTCATGACTTTACAAACTGTAAAGATCTCTGAATACGAAAAAACCCACACACAAGCCAACAACCAGTCTTTCTCCCTCCATCTTTACAAAGCCAGCTAGTTACAATATGCCAGGAAATGAGACTTACTTTCAGTAAGATGAATAAATATAGACATCAAACATATTCCTTCATAGATCAGTATCTCACTTTTGCAAATATCACGCTGAAGAGACACATTCCAGCTCTGTATAATGAAGGGGGATAATATGCTTTGAAGCTTTGGGCCCAACCATATGGTGCACTTGCTTCAGTTCACACTTTTGACTCTGCAGGATATTATTAACTTGTCAATATTGTAAACCTGGGTATCTCTTGGATTGTTTGTATATGGGTTGATTGGGTTGGAAAACCTTGGGGGAGAAAGGGACTAGCCTTGATTTGCCATATTTTGAATCTGATGTGTCGTCTGTCTAGGTAGTTGCAAACTTCCATGTTTTACCTACCCAATTAAATTCCTTGTTTTTGTATGGAATGTGTCAGGAGCTCCATCTGTAGGGTTGCTATACGTCTGGAATTTCAACAACTTGGTGCCAAAAAGAAAAAGAAAGCGCAACAACTAGGAAGGAAGGAAGGAAGGAAGGAAGGAAGGAAGGAAGGAAGGAAGGAAAGCTTGATAACTTTGCCAAAAAAAGCTCAATAATGTTTGTGTCCAGATTTTCACTTTTTGAAATATGGCAATCCTACCTTTCTGGGTGTTTTAAACACAGTTAACAGAGTAGCGCTATGGCCACTGGTTTTGCTAAAGTCATCTCAGCTCCCCGCCCACCACAATATCTGCCTACCTAGACACGTAGGCTCCAACAGTGATGAAGGTGCTCAGTTGTGAAGGGAAGCCTACATACATCAAGCAGGTTCCCCTGCTTCCTTTCTGCTCCATGTAATCTTAACTGTGTAATTTAGAACACTCAAACAGGGCAAGTATGATTGCTGAAAAATACAAGGGATAGTATAAGCAACAATCGTGCGTGCAGCTGACACACAATCACCAATGTGTGGGTTCTTTTGGACGCAGAAGAAGGCAGAATGGGGAAAGAATGGGGGCAGGGAGGGGCAGTGCAGCTGACTTTTATTCACTGACAGTGGATCAGAGTGAAGACTTGCTCCCTCTGGACTGCCACCAAAGCACCACCCCCTGCAAAGGCCCTGATCGGGCCAAAATTCAAAGTCTTGGCCAGCAATTCCAGGAGCCATTATGGCTGGCTGATGAATCCAACAGTTGGCTACAAGGGTGGATGATTTTTTGGCCCTAAGGGGCCACCGCAATGGGCTGCAACCACCACCCACCCTGAACTGGGTCAGCAGCACTTGCCTTCAGCACTTACCTCTTGGAATCGGTGAATCTGCCAATTTTTGCTGCTCTCGGTTTCTCATTTTTCTGGTCCTCAGTTCTCCATGTTTGTGAATTCATAATAATTTTAGCGCAAATTTCTTCTTTTATACACATTTTCAATGGAATTTTTTTAAAAAACCACATATTTGTGCAATGCCATTTCCCCTAATGTAATGCATTTCTGTACATTATTTTCACGGATATATGTGTTTTTATGCATACTTTAGCATGTGGTTTTGGCACACTTTAGTTGACTGTAGAACTGCATTGCAAAATTCAGAGATGTGCAAATTTCAAAGAATGTCTGTGTTTCAGTGCATATATTGTTTTGGAAAGTGCAAATTACAGTAGTACCTCAACTTACATATGCTTCAGGTTACATACGCTTCAGGTTACAGACTCCGCTAACCAAGAAATATTACCTCGGGTTAGGAACTTTGCTTCTGGATAAGAACAAAAATTGTGCTCCGGCGGCGTGGCGGCAGCATGAGGCCCCATTAGCTAAAGTGGTGCTTCAGGTTAAGAACAATTTCAGGTTAAGAACGGACCTCCGGAACGAATTAAGTACTTAACCCGAGGTACCACTGTATGTAGGTTAACCTTTAAATGCAATTTGAGTCTCATTCCCTATCCAAGCTCTGCTTGCTTGCAGTCCTGGTTGCACAAGCACACTGTTGTTTTATGCCCTCATGGTGGAATACAAATACTGTTTTCCAAAAGACAGATTTCCAAGTCTACACTCACAAATCAAGGCCCATATTTGAGCCAAATTTAGTTGGTTTTTTTTAAAAAAAGTTTTTAAATATTCAACATTGTAACTGGTTCATGCTAAAGTTATTGATGCCTGGCAGATGGTTTACAAAAAAAAAAAAATGTGGTGGAACGGATTCATGCCCAAAATATGAGTGTTTATGATGGAAAACCTTTGGCTCATACCCCGAAGAGGACTCTTGCCTAACTAATCCCTTTGTACACCTACCAAAAAGATGCTCCAAAGAGATATGGGCCAGAGAGCTGTCATATTCATCTGCCAGATGCTTAATGGTAAGACCGAGTGGGGAAGCAGCTCTCCCTAATATCTCCCTAATATCCATTACGGTATATGTCAAAGAAACAATATCTGAGCATTCAAAGCTCATGAAGTGTTTTGGATCACATTTAGGAGTGGTAGGTTTGAGCAGAAGATGAAAAACAACAAATGAGACATTTGATACCAGAATACTAGTGGAACATTTCCAAAGTTGATTGGCGGTGGATCATCCAGATGTGAGATTTCCCACCTCTGTTCTGCAGTGATATGTTGCCTCATTTGATTCTCCTACATGTGCTGTTAGGCTCTGAGACCTTTTCAGACTTTCCAACGCAATTAGACATATCAGTCTGCTGTCCAGCAGCTAACTTTTGATGAACCTCTGCTCTTCCCTTCTGATGCCTCTTTATCTTTAATTGGACAGTCCACCACAGCCTCTAAAATAGGACACATGACCACCTCAAGTTCCCATATCCAAAACTTTCCGACCACTGATAGGTCCAGTTTGGGCATTTAGCATAGAAGGAGGCTACAAAGTGTGCCTCTGTGTTAGAATCATATAATTTATGATTCTAGGGGCCCAAGGGTGTCCAGAGGAGGGCAACCAAAATGGTCAAAGGCCTGGAAACGATGCCTTATGAGGAACGGCTAAGGGAGCTGGGCATGTTTAGCCTGGAGAAGAGGAGGTTAAGGGGTGATATGATAGCCATGTTCAAATATATAAAGGGATGTCACATAGAGGAGGGAGAA
The DNA here is from genome assembly GCF_964270895.1 of Podarcis filfolensis. Taxonomy (NCBI): domain Eukaryota; kingdom Metazoa; phylum Chordata; class Lepidosauria; order Squamata; family Lacertidae; genus Podarcis; species Podarcis filfolensis. Next base: position 52,805,821 of record NC_139610.1, on the reverse strand, counting down.
AGGTTGTTTTCTGCTGCTCCAGAGAAGCGGACACGGAGCAATGGATCCAAACTACAAGAAAGAAGATTCCACCTAAACATTAGGAAGAACTTCCTGACAGTAAGAGCTGTTCGACAGTGGAATTTGCTGCCAAGGTGTGTGGTGGAGTCTCCTTCTTTGGAGGTCTTTAAGCAGAGGCTTGACAACCATATGTCAGGAGTGCTCTGATGGTGTTTCCTGCTTGGCAGGGGGTTGGACTCGATGGCCCTTGTGGTCTCTTCCAACTCTATGATTCTATGATTCTATGATTCTAAGGGTCAACTAGCCCAACCCTCTGCAATGCAGGAATCTCAGCCAAAGCATCCATGACAGATGGCCATCCAACCTCTGCTTAAAAACCTCCAAGGAAGGAGGTTGGTTGTGCCAGTTCTTCCTAGAAGTACATCTCTGACTGCATCATTTCTCTGGTAAGGTAAAAGTAAAGGGACCCCTGACCATTAGGTCCAGTCGTGGCTGACTCTGGGGTTGTGGTGCTCATCTCGCTTTATTGGCCGAGCGAGCTGGTGTACAGCTTCTGGGTCATGTGGCCAGCATGACAAAGCCGCTTCTGGCGAACCAGAGCAGCACACGGAAATGCCGTTTACCTTCCCGCCAGAGCGGTACCTATTTATCTACTTGCACTTTGACGTGCTTTCGAACTGCTAGGTTAGCAGGAGCAGGGACCGAGCAACGGGAGCTCACCCCATTTCTCTGGTAATGGGTATAAAATCCAGTGCCCTACTTAGCTGAATTAGGAGGGCTCCCCAAATGTGGTGGCAATATGTTCTACTTTACAGAGGACGGTCCTCTGTTTTGAAGGGCTGTTGAGGTCAGTCCTCCACATGAATATGTCCTCTGTTTGAAGGCTCTCCAGTCTGAGACTACTTTCAAGATAACATCACCCAAGTCATCTGGTATCTTCCCCACTATGCATTTCTCTTTAAATTATAGTAATTCTTTACAAATGCGTGTCTATGCATATACATTACTGTATTCAAAATCCATGCATGTTGGTGTTCTCTTTTGCTCTGCCTTTTGGCAATGCATCACTGGCCAAACCACCCCAAACACAGCAGAATTTGCTTAGCACATTCTTTAAGTGGTAAATCCACATTACCATCTGATGAATGAATGTCCCTATAAAACTATTAAGTCCAGAGTCTAATATCACCCACCTGTGTCTCCAATAACAATCACACACAGCACTGAAACACGACTGCAGGAATGGTATACGAATTGCATCCTGGACTATTTGAAGGACAGGCTTAACACTCTGAATATAGACAAATTCACATTATGTTTGCACATCATGTCCTTGGGAAAATGCCTGTAATCTGGGGCAATGCACTGGAGCAGCCACTAACAACACCAGAGAGCTAGAAATGCCTCTGTTTATACTTTAAACCTAACATGATGTATCATTCTGCAGGGCAGACCTGTATCTGGATTGCACTGGATGATCATAAAGCCAAGGCACATTTTCTTATTGATGCAGCTCCTCATTCCTCAACCAATTGGTGTCATGATTTACTTAAACAAGGAAGATCCCAGATGTTTTTTCTAATGTTCTGCAGAGATTATTTCAAGCTTTAAAGCCAGACGTGTGACACTCGCTATTTTCTGAGCTAAATCTACTGCAGTTTTAGGCAAATGAGGGTATCAGTGTTAAGTTTGTTTTAACGTCCTTGATCAAATAGCTCCAAAGTAATAAAAGCATGGAATATTTTGGTTCTTTGCTCTCCGTCTAAATGAGAAGCTTTTTAAAACTCCAGTAATCACTGGCAGGTATAGTGAAGGGGAGGGAAGCAGGCCTGGTGGGCGGTGGGGAGATAGAAGGGTAAAGGCAATGCAAAAAATCCAAACACTAATGCTGGATCTAACCGCCTGGCAGAATTGCCGTTTCAGTGCATTCAGTCCTGGCAAATAGGAGCATGCTGGGTTCTGCAGCCCATGATAAATTCTGCTGGTTGGCACCAATGCCAGCTATGCAGTCCATGTACCAGACTTTCTATGCTGCATGGCAGTGTTCAAAGGGAAAGGGTCCTTTTCTGTTGGGTGTTTTCACATGTTTACCTTCTCCCTGCAGTGGTACCTACTTATCTACTTGCACTGGTGTGCTTTCCAACTGCTACTTTGGCAGAAGCTGGGACAGAACAACAGAAGCTGACCACCGTCACACGGATTTGAACTGCCAGCCGTCCTATCGGCAAGCTCAAGAGGCTCCAGTGGTTTAGACCACAGTGCCACCTGCGTCCTTTACCTTGTACCTTTTTTACCAGGCCTCCGATGCCACCTGGCAATGTTCAAAGGGAAAGGGTGATTTTCTGTTTTCACACAACTCGCCTTGTATCCCAGGTCAATATTAGAGCCATCAAAAATTTGCACCTACCTAAATTTTGTGATACAGCCATCCAACCAAATAGCATGTAGAATGTTTCCAGAGGTGTTTAGAAATAATCCCAGGGAACTCTGGGAACTGTACCTCTGTAAGGGTAATAGGGGACTCTTAACTACTTTCAGCACCCTTAACAAACTACAGTTCCCAGGATGTTCTGGGGGGAGCCATGACTGTTTAAAGTGGTGTGATAGTGCTTTTAATGTATAGTGCATTTGGGGCCCAAATCTAGATCCTCAGGAGCCCATTCAAGGGAATGCAGCACATCTTGATCAGAACTTAGGTTACAACAGGCTCCACATGAAAAAGCAGAGAACATTTCTACATTTAATACTACTACAAGTCTTCCAGCATATCCACGCAAGCCTCGCCTATAGTCATACGTGCTGAGGAAGACAGATCATTTGGCAATTCACCATGAGGTAGGCAAATATCCACTGGGCACTTTAGTGAGATACCAATAATTCTGCGTGTGACCTAAACCTCATTTGAACCCCAGGTCTTCAGGTGTGAGAGGTTAATGCATTAACCCACTGCAGCATTTAGCTCCCCAGCCATGGTACCTATTTCAATATACTTTAGCGCTAGTCTGCAAATATGACATTCAGAAGTGGTTCCCAAGAGAACAGGGCACATCAGAGATGGTATTGCCCTGAATAATGCATCACACAAAGATGTCTTTGGCTGTCTAGAGAAAAGACTTTGGTTCTCTAATGGCATGGGAAGAGCATGGCTGTTATTTGCAGGTGCAGTGCTGTGAAGGTATCAGGTCGAGTTGGGATTGTATTTTTGGCGGTCAGAACACAAAAAGGCTCCCTGCGCTATCAGAGACTGGGGGTTGCATCCCATGGTAGTTATACATAGAGTAAACCAATTGAAATTCATGGACCTGGCTAACTTGGGTCTATTAATTTCAGTGGGTCTACTTTGAGTGGGCATTACTTGACTACAAGTCTGAGGTTTTGGTTTTTTTAACAGAGCAATCCTAACTATAGAAAGGAATTGGGAGGAATTTGACTTATACCACCCCTTTTGCTGGCTTGGTTCTGCAGGGTTGCAAGGTCATGTGGCTGAGCTTAATGGGGTTTGGAATGGGTGTAAGTTCTTACTCTGTCCCACCATATCTCTGGAACACCCCTTTGGGGGGGGGACTTACACCAATGTACATTCTGCAGGCTTAAATTCTATCAGATGAGGCCTGGTGAGGGACTTAAGCGTATCTCTGGATTAACAGGGGTTAAGCACTTATGCTGTTGTAGCCCCGGATCAGCTGGGATAGCCCAAGATCCACTGAATCCAAACTCCATCATCCCAGTGGATCTTGGGTTTGGATTGTGCTGTAAGTAGCCAATCCCTTGGTGGTCCCATGTCTCTTTTGATTTCCTATGTGTGGGTGTCATTTCAGCTGTTTGCTGAAACTATAGTTCCTGAGATAAAAAAATGGGTAGCACCAGAGCACATTCCAAAGTAGAAGGTGAAAAGTTTTGCAGGTGGTTCATTTCTAAGCATGGCAAATGTTGAAAAATAGGGCTGAAGCTTCTCAACAAATTTCAGTATGCAAATTCTTTCTTTTTTTAAAAAAATAAATCTTTATTTTAACTTCTGTGTAGCTAATTGTCAACATCAAACAACAAATAGCAACAGCCAACAATTAACTGCAACAAAGCGAGCAACAAAATTTAAATGGTAATTACAAATACATGGTCCGTTGTGTTTTCATTCATAATTATTTGGTATGCATATAATCAATAGGTTGTAATAGTATTATAGCTCTGTGGGAAAATCTTATCTCAGGGCTATGAGCACCACATTTTTACAGAAGCTGTGTTTCAATAATTCTTCTTAATAAGCAATGGAAGGGTTTGGGATTTGTTTGTTTGCTTGTGGCTCCATGTCAGTACTTTGTTGCCTAAGTTACACAACCAGTGACTGGCAGCCTACCCTTGACAGCTAGGAGAGAGCATAGAAAGCCTGCCATTTCCCCAATGAGTTAAACATGTCTCTGTTGGGAAGGAATAGCATAATCAGCAGAGTGGTAATCCAGCTAAGCCCTTGGTCTGGCATGCTAGAAAATTGGAATGTAGCCCCTACTATGATGCAGCTTATGATAGCTTATTGGGACTCATCCATAGCGCTAATAAAGGGGATCAGATGTACTGTTTCAGTGCATTCAATCCCTGCAGTAAACGTGGGGAGGGTCCTTTAGCCTCTGGTCCCTGCAATTCGAGAAGGCTGGTAGGATCCGTTGAAGGTCCAAGTACTGCCGTAAACCTTGGAAATGGCTATGTGTATATGTTGGGAACTGCCTGTACACAGAATTATTTGCCGCGGCATCAAATCAGGACTGTGTGAAGATGCTCCAAGTAACAGAGTCACGTGCTCAGTATCCTCATAATTCATTCTTCAATAATAATAATAATAATAATAATAATAATAATAATAATAATAATAATTTAAACCCCACCCATCTGGTTGGGCTTCCCCAGCCACTCTGGGTGGCTTCCAACAAAGTATTAAAATACAGTGGTCAGTTAAACATTAAAAGCTTCCCTAAACAGGGCTGCCTTCAGATGTCTTCTAAAAGTCTGGTAGTTGTTCTTCTCTTTGACATCTGGTGGGAGGGTGTTCCACAGGGAGGGCGCCACTACCGAGAAGGCCCTCTGCTTGTTTCCCTGTAGCTTTGCTTCTCGCAGTGAGGGAACCACCAGAAGGCCCTCGGCACTGGACCTCAGTGTCCGGGCAGAACGATGGGGGTGGAGACACTCCTTCAGGTATACTGGACTGAGGCTGCTTAGGGCTTTAAACATCAGCACCAACACTTTGAATTGTATGCTCGGAAATGTACTGGGAGCCAATGTAGACCTTTGAAGACCGGTGTTATGTGGTCTTGGCGGCCGCTCCCAGTCTGTAGGTATGGAAGAAGAAAAAGAAAGCACCACATGTAAAAGAGTGATTCAAACTAGAAGCTTCGCAGTTAAAGGAATATGTAAATCTTGATAGAGGTGTATAAAATTATGCATCGTGGGGAGAAAGTTGATAGAGAGAGGTTTTCTCCTCCTCTCATAAAACTAGAAGGAAGAGTTAAGTTATGGAATTTGCTTCTATAAGATGTAGTGATGGCGACCAACCTGAATGGCTCTAAAAGATGATGACTCTTGTTATCCTCCACTGTGAGAGGCAGTCTGCCTCTGAATGCCAGTTGTTGAGAATCACAAGTGGGGAAAGAGCTGTTGTGCTCAGGTCCTGCTTTCCAGCTTCCCATTGGCATCTGGTTGGACAATGTGAAAACTGGGTAGCTTATTGGCTTTATCCAGCAGGCTTTTCTTACATTGTGTTCATAAAGAAGAAAATCATTTCTTCATGAAGAAAAAATCATGCCCAAACAAATGCTGGACAAAACTAAAGGCAATTATCCAGAAGCAACATTATTGCTGTCATTATTGTGGAGACAACAACTTTGCTCATTTAATTCTCCCTACTATACACGCGGGTGGCAGTGTGGGTTAAACCACAGAGCCCAGGGCTTACCGATCAGAAGGACAACGGTTCGAATCCCCACGATGGGGTGAGCTCCTGTTGCTCGGTCCCTGCTCCTGCCCACCTAGCACATCAAAGTGCAAGTAGATAAATAGGTACCACTCCGGCGGGAAGGTAAACGGTGTTTCCATGCGCTGCTCTGGTTCACCAGAAGTGGCTTAGTCATGCTGGCCACATGACCCGGAAGTTGTACGCCAGCTCCCTCGGCTAGTAAAGCTAGATGAGCACCACAACCCCAGAGTCGTCCAAGACTGGACCTAATGGTCAGGAGTCCCTTTACCCTTTACCTTACTATACACTGCAATAATATTTATTTGGCATCCCATCAACAGTGCTGACTAAATGCCAGACAAAGATGGCAAAGCCCAGTTACTTGTTCCCCAGCCAAATTATAGTTTATACATTGTTAGCCAGGGTAGTTTCATGGCTAGAGTATTGGACTAAAACATGGGAGTTCCAGGTTCCAAATCCCCACTCAGACATGAAGGTAACCTTGATCCAGTCACCACCTCTCAGTCTAACTTATTTCACAGGAGGAAAGGCAGGATACAATAAATTATTTTCTTCCAGGTCGGCCTCAGAGGATGCTTCTAGATGGTTCTTTCCCCTGCAACAGAAAATGGAGAAAAGGAGGCCTCAAAAAAAAGGACCTAGGTATGGTTACGATGAAAAAAACATAGAATTAAATAATCTGGATGCATTCATTCGTTCAGCAGCGTCTGTGGAATTTTTAAATGAGGTAAACTGTTAACCTCGAAGTCACTCTGACCTCAAAAGCTTATTGACTTGTTTAAATCTAGGCAACTGTCAACTCTTACAGCCCAAAACAAATAGCCAATTTAAATTATCTTGCAGAAATGTTTCCACAATATGTGTCATCACCACAAATCTTCAGGAGTGACTAATAAACCAATAACTCTTATGGTTCCAAAGGTGTGGCCAGTTGTGAAACTCAAAGCTTCAGTTTACAAGGAAGAAACACCCCCAACCTCACAATTAATCCAGAGGTCTGCTTTGCCATCTATTTGATTATGATGCAAGATATCCTTTTTAAACCATCTAATATATGCAGAGGAAAGTCATTAACCCTTTTGGTGATTTCTGTCTTATGGGCACATTTCAGTATTACTAAAGATAATGATATCAGCAATTCCTCTTACCATCTTGTGCTGCTGATAGTCGTCATACGTAGATGCCTTTGATGTCAATGGACTTTTCATTGGGAAGGGGGGAACTACTTCATTTTAAGGATTTATCTTTTTATTCCAAAATATAAACTGAGATCTGAAAAACATGATAGAGGATGGGGCACGACTTATTTATTTATTTAACCCTTACAGCTGTAAGCAGACTGGTCTTTCCAAAGCACCTACAGATGGGGCCCTGCAAATGTCCTTGAAAAACCGGGAGATCCCATTTTTTTCTCACCAGAGGATCGCAGCCTTTTTGGGTTCCATGATCTCATGTGGCTTTGCACTGCGATTTCGGGGCTGCGGAGCGAAAATGCATGAGATCACAGCACCCAAAATGGCCGTCGCCTTCTTGCAAGAAAAATTGGGAAGTTGGCATCCTGGAAGATGGTATCCCAATTTTTGCCTGCAGTGTGTTGTAGGGTATGAGATAGGATTTATCTAGCTCTTCATGAGATGTGCTATGTATGCCTCCACTGGACTTATGTGAACTGTGGCATCCAGTTCTCTGCAGACCCCAATGATCTGCTCCTCAAAGTAAAGTGCCTGGCAAGACTGTCATAAGAGGCGTCCAATCCTCCACTTTCTGGCGAGATTTAACAAGCCGAGATTTAATCAGCAGGAAAAGCTCTGGTGATGAGGATGCAGTGAAGGTGGAGAAGTAGTCCTTCTTCGCCGCCACCAGGATCACATTATATGCATGATAATGTGCTCTTGTGTTTGGTCAGATTCACCTCAGGATTTATGGCACTCATATTCTGCCTCATTTAGTGTAGCAGCAAATTTAGAAGTGCAAGATCCCTTCATGATAGTCAGAGCCATGCCCCTCACAGCCACACCCTCTTCTAAGATAATACAATCTTATAATTATACAGTTGTTGTTATTATTAGCGATGTATTGCAGCAATCAATCTCCAGTGTAGATCTCTTATTTTCTATTGCACATACGCAGGCAAATGATTTGGAGTGCTCCTCGATGTTCCTTCCATGGGCCTTCTCCAGAGTGTACCTCGTAGTGAATGATGATCTGTAAATGACAATGGGCTTATTACAAAACCCCCCCTCACTCTACCAAGGGCTTTGCAGTTGCTCACTCTGTAGCAAACACCAGATCAAGGGTGTGTCCTGCCATGTGAGTTGGGCCTGTAATGAACTGTGACAGCTGCATGATAGTCCTGGAAGCCATGAAATCTCAAGCTGCACCTGCAGAGGCAGACTTGGCATGGATGTTGAAGTTCCCCCAGGATCTCTCCCCTCACCCCCTGCAAGCCCTCTAAATATTTTCAGGCGGCTCCCCAACCATCTGGGGTAGGCACAAGAAGATGAGATGAGGGAAAGTTCTATTAGCACAAACATAAAACCTTGAGCTAATGGAATGAGGGCAATGGATACCACCCAGGGCTTGACAAGAACCTGGCAGGCTCAGAATACATGGTTGATGCTCTGTTTTTTAACATGATAGGTTACAATTTGTACAGGCCTGTGACAATGTGGCCATTTTTTCACCTCCTGGGGCTTGTATATTGTGATTCAATGTATTTTTTACTATCCTTGCACTTTTCAGCTTGACTGTAAACCAGGTTGCTACTGCCAAGAAGTGATTAATAAATATAATAATATTGGCAAATGGATGACTCAACATTGTTAGCCTTCATAATTACTGGTGGGAATACAGGTAGCAACAGAGTAGCTCCATTCTTCCCCCTTTTTAAGGATTATGGGAATTATTTTGGAATTAATAGAATATTAGGCATGCAGGAACAGACTGTAATTAAGTATATATATATATATATATATATATATATATATATATATAAAGTTTCCAGTCATCTCTTTGTTTTCTGAGCTTTGTTAAAATGAAAGTGTCTCTATAAAGTTTCCTTTTTGGGAGTCACTGCAGCTGTTTAACCATAAACAAAATACCTCAGTTTTCCTTTTACTCAATTGTGAGAAAGTCATGGAACAGGCTTCAGACACCTTTACAGGAGCTCAAAGATCTTCTCTGCTGACAAAAGGGAAAATAGCTGCAAAATAAAGCTGTCATTAAGAGTAAAGTGAATGCGCTCTGCTCCACTTAATGTCAACATCATCATGCACCACACACCTTCAAGAATCCTCAGTTGGGAAAGTCACACTTTCTGGTCGGGTTTCAGAAGTAAGCAGCCTAGACCGGGAGATCCCTATGGCCAGATTTCCCCAACCTGGTGCCCTCCAGATGTTTTGAACTATAACTTTTGGAAAGGCCGTAGCACAATTGAAAGGCACCTGCTTTGCTTGCTGGAGGTCCCAGGTTCCATCCCTGACATGTCAGGTCAAGCCAGGATAGAACCTTGCCTGAAACCCTGGAGAGCCTCTACCATACTGTGTAGACACAAGTGGGCTTCTCATAGGCTGCTGGTTGGCCACCATAAGAACAGGATTCTATACTAGATGGACCTTTGGCGTAATCCAGCATGACTCTTCTTATGTCATCAGGTACCTATTGCTGGATCTCCAGAGCTTGTCCAAAATAAAATTAAGTCCTGTACTTAAAAATTGTAGCTGAAAGTTTGATGCATTTCATAATAAGTACCTCCATTTGAAAAGTTACACTTTCCTAAATTTTAAAATGGTCCTTTCACATTATTCACCAGCACCCAACATGTAGACTTAGGATTCAGCTACATTAGTCAAAAAACAGCTTTTTGAATGCATTTTAAACATGCAACATCAGATGGCACTGGAGAGTAAAAAAAAATATCTATGCGATTTTCCATAGCAGTTTTTTTCTTTTGTTATAACGATTTAATTTCTGACTTAATTGTAGCATTCCCCCCCACCCTGTGTGTAGATCCATCCTTGGTATGTGTCTATGTTTCAGTCCATCTTGATGGAAGCTTTTTTCATATACTTCCATTATTTGCCCTCCACTCCCCAAAAGTAAAACTTTCTGTCTGCCTTGAGCTGATGATGAACAAATCGATATAAATAAAATTGTCTTCTAGAGTTCAACCCAAACCTGAGCAGAGACGTTTTTGAGGTTTCAGGGGTTACTCTGACTGTTTTTCTTCCAGAGAGATTTTCAATTTGATAAGCCTCTGCACTTTCACATTCAGGAAGATAGCAGAAGAACGAAGCTGTGAAAGAAGCTGTGTTCACCCTCCCCACCAGGCATCTCCCCAGATGTGTGGTGCGCCCAATAGTTGTTGAGAAAATCAGCTCTAGTGAGATTTTCATCCTAGTTCTTCAAATGTAAGAAGCAGGGATAAGATTCAGATCAGTTTCCCCAGTCTGAATCTCTGATGATTTTTAAAGTTCACCTTTCAGTATATGACAGACACTGTTAGCTTACTGGTTATCAAAGCAAAAGGATTTGCTTCTCCAGATGTAGACTGAAGAAGTAGAAGTTCAAAACTGAAGCATTGTTTATTCTTGTTTCATTTTCTTTTAAAGTCTTATAGCCCTTATGGTTATCAAAAATTGCCACAGAATTAGAAATCAGATCAAGGGTGCCAGAAGCCCAACCTGGCTGTTCTTCCAATTTCAAGGTTATTTTGAAGAAGAAGAAGAAGAGGAGGAGGAAGAAGAGGAAGAAAACAACCATGAAAGTTGCAAGCAAAGTGGTCAGAATCAGGTGTTTATAATAAGATTTTTAAGAATGCTTTGATATGAGGTTTCATACAAAGAGCTGGTTAATAGGGGCTTAATAGTAAGTGTGTTTCAGATTGCATCTAGACTGTGATCCAATACAAGCTGACTTGGGAATACAACCTGTTGGTTTATTTACTTATTTATTTCAATTTATGCAATCCCATTAGAAATGACACACACAAGTGACATGCACAGTAAAAGAAGACAAAATTAAAACAAACCATGCAACAAATCAATAAATCAATAAAACCGATCTAGCAATAGATAAAATCCTGGTGCCCCCAGACTGTATTTTGCGAGATTCAGACACAAACTGGAACTGTAGGTCCAAGCATTTCAAGAGCAGTAAAGGGCCATGTTGCACTAGTGCAACAAATCAACTTTAAAAAAACATCATTTTGAGGTTTTGAAAGAGATGTGGAAATGCATTGAAAAGTGTGGGATCAATCAGTGACTCATGGGATGCCATTTAAACAGCCTGCAAGTAAACCAGGATGAATACTCCTTGTCTTATAACTTCCTGGTAAACATAGGAGCCAACGTCTAGAGGCAGAGCTCCCTTCTGCTGCCACCATCCCACCAGTAAAATATTTGAGGGGGCTGGGTTTTGCCCAAAGTTGATTAACATTGCCATTCAAATTGGGGGGGGGGTGCCGCATCTTGTGATCGATTATGTGGAGGAGAGCTTACCTGCCCCCCATGCTATTTCATTCAAGTTGGTACCCCTGCTTATAAACAAATTATAACAAATGCTCAGTAAAATCCAAATATAATCCTCTCCACGAAATCTTTGCTCAAGTGAATCGGGACAATGCTGAACAAACGGGTGGTGTGGAGGAGCCAATCAACCAATCCAACTACAAAAGTAAAAAACTGACCAAGTTACCATTATTCTGCAGAGGCTGAAATAAAATAATAACATTATGATCGAATGATATTAAGAGATGTTAAAAGCCCTAGGAGAATAAAAAAATCTTTGCCTCATGCCAAGAAACCATTCAAGTATGCAGCAGACAAGCTTATCCATGAACTCTACCAGTCCCAGTGACATTTATTTTGGAGGAACCAACGCACTGGTTTACACAAACACTATTCTCCTTCTTTGCTGAGAAAATTGTTGCTCTTGCTGCTGTTGTTCATGGTGATGATGATAATTTTGTTGAGTCAGTGGCTTTTTACTCTGTAGTGTACTCATTTCCCCTTTTGACTTAATGTGCTCTTTTGGTGCAGGTTATGGGTCCCCCCGGGCCCTGTTCATAAAGAAATATTTTCCAAGTAACATTCTAGCACATGCTATTAGCTTTACAAGTGTCGAACGTGTTTGTATTTGATCGAATATGCAGTTCATTTAATCACATTTCCATTAAGTGGAAGTAGGAATGGCTTGCTTATCGAGGGAATTCATAATTCCAGTGGAGAACGAGATGAAAAGCAGGCACTAAAGTAGAAAATATGCATATTCAGTAAACATAAAAGAGAGCCTTGTTATTCAAAGAGAAGAGCACAAACTACAAAGCTAAAGTGGGAGTAAATCGCACACCACTAAGCTACAAATCATGAATTAATTTACTTACAAACTGATCCTCAGGAGCTGGCAAAGTTGATGAAAGGCATCCCAAAGGGTCGCATAAACCACAGCAGGGGCTTTTTGCACAGGTATTGTAAAGCATCAGGTGAGGGTCATAGGAGGGGTTGCCATTAGCCACCCCTGGGAACCAATTGCCTATATGTTAAGCCACAATGTGCTAGTTACTCTTGAAAGCAGTGGCTGTGAATTTTTTGTAGGGGAACAATGAGGGCCAGAGGAGCCAACTTGTGAAGGCAATGGGGAAGCAACGTTGTGGTGTCCTGATGTTGCACGTGTGAGTATCCCACCTCCCATCCATGAGCTGAGCAGAAGGTTCCTGGATTTGGAAAGAAGGTGTCAGGCCCTGACATGATGCTGGAAACCTCCTACTTCCTTCCCAAAGCCGGGTGTCCGACAACTGCCCAGTTGGCTCTTTAAAGAAAAAAGAAAAAACATCATTGCTGAGTGTGTTTCCTGACTCTACTCTTGATGACCATGAATTGAGGTTGGGAAGGAACGTTACACATAGACATTGGGGGAAAGGACCCCGAGAAGGCTTGTGACATGGGATGGGACAGGGCCAGCCCACTCATGGGATGAACTGAGGCAGCCCCAGCTGCTTCCGGCAATATCTCACATATCTCTTGTGAGATCTTAAAGGATCTTGCTGTGCAACCCCAGTAAGTGAGCCTTTGGCAGCCCTGAGATGAAGCTCCTTCTCTGTGATAAGTCCCTTTCATGCCATGAGCACCCGAAAGATTGTTTCAACAATCTGTACTCAGGTGACTCTTTCTGTGTTACTGATTTTGCTTCTTTCGCGAGCACAGCTTTGTAACTGCATATCTGCTTCTGTATTCAAAATTAAGACATTTCTTGTGGTAGTGCAGGGAATTTGAATCCCTTTGCATTCAACACAAAATGCACTCTTTGCTGTGTGACTAATTTTCCAGATAACCAACACTGATTTAACTGAGCGATGGGTTGTGGAGAGGGTGAGGGAAGGAGGAATTACAATGCATCATCTGTTCAGGTCATTCAGTGTTTCACAGGTTTAATCAGGCTTTCTTCATCCTCCATTACACTCATTAGGTCCTGTTAGGCTAGTGCTCAGAGTTGATCTGTATCTTGGTAAAGACTATTGTGGATGATTAACTGTAATTACCAGTAATGGCCCCATACCTGCTCGGAGTAGGCTGATGATGCCATCATCGTGTGCAGGCATCTGTTCTGCGGCAAACAGGCTCAGCCTATTATCCATTTAGTCATTCATGTTTGAACCCACAGGTTGCGATCTGTGTGGGCTCAGCCCTCCTTGACAGGTAAACCCATGTTTAGATATTATGAATTGATGCAGATATGTTGAGGACAATGAAAGGCAAGCTAGTGGCACAGAAAACAATAAAACTGATAAAACAATCAAGATGAAAAGTAATTCAGCTGAATGATCTTTGTAACTGTTCTCAATATTTATAAGACTTCTCTCTCTCTCCGCTACTTACAGTGAACATTGCCATAAGTTTAAATGAAGACAGTATGGCCATAGGCACAATCCTAGCAAATTAAATCACTTAAAAATTACTAGGGGCATAATCCAGCCAAAATTAAGCTCCCATTAAAAAGGACTGAACAGAATGTTCTCTGGTTTTGATACTTGCTTTGAAGGTAGCACATTTTCTGCTATATTGCATTTTCCCTGTTTCAGTACTGCTTGTTTCTTTGACTGCTGCTGTTTCTTACTTCCTTCTTTGCCCTCCTCACTGCCCTCAGCCTTGTATGTGCATAGTCCTGTTTACACTGATCACTGCAACCGGTTAGATTAATACTGTTTAGGAGCCATCACATCAAATGTAGCACCATGGTATCATTGACAAAAAGCATGTCGTCCACTGCAGTCAATAAAATTAAATGGCAGTGTGGGTAAATGAGGCCATGGGCAGTGAGGGCAAAGCCAAAGGAGATGGCACCAAGAAGAACAGTACTGACATAACACATTTTTGCAAGTGCCCCAAACTCCTCAAAACAGGAGGCACTTTTCAGCACAAACAAAAATTGACACAGAAGAGGGTAATTGGTTGCAGCTCAGCCCTACTTTTAATTCCCATTGACTGAAATGGAAGTGATTTAAGCGCATGCTTTATGCCGCAATACAAATCAATGGGGTTTAAAGATGCTCATGTTTGGCTGAATTGCACCTATTGGTTTTAATGGAAGAATTAAGTACATGCATAATTCTGTCCCATTGATTCGAGACTTAGCAGTGCTTAATTGTGGCTGGCTTGTGCCCCATTCTAATAGCTGTAATCTTAGAAACGTTACTTATTTGAACGAATGGTTATGCAGCCCGTCTCCAGTTTCATTGATTCCAGTCCTTGAGTGAGTAGCGTTGTATGTTTTGAACACACAGGCATCTCACTGTTTAAAGGACACCATCATTTAGAGATCGTAGACTTGGCAGGCCTGTGTGAAATTCTAGCATTTGAACCAATAAACTGTGGCTTAAGTAAAACAAATATAAGATTGCACCAATGGTTACAGTTGGCGACTCGGTTTACAAGCTGAGTTCCTGACTTGCGAACACAGGTATATGATGTTGGGCTGGCGTTTTTGTCGCAATTTGAAGCCAGAAAGTCACTTGGACATTGAACACAAAGGCTTCAGGACAATATCGATTGTTATTCGTGTTGCCTTTGTATCTGCCCTTCCTCCAAGGAGCTCAGAGGCTTCCCCAGCACCAACCATTTTATCTTCACAACAATATCCATGTGACAGCATAGAGGGAGGGATGAAGAGCCAAAGTCACCCAGACAGCATCAGGCTTTTCTGCTCCCCAAAGACCTCCAAAGTAATCTCCAAAGTAAAATCTCAGGGTTACACGTTAATGAAGCTATGCATGTAAGGGAAACCGCATTGATCATCCTTTCTTTGTGGAAACGTGACGTAAAAATAAAATGAATGAATGAATGAATGAAGATAAAAACTTTTACAGTGGTACCTCAGGTTAAGAACTTAATTCGTTCTGGAGGTCCGTTCTTAACCTGAAACTGTTCTTAACCTGAGGTACCACTGTAAAAGTTTTTATCTTCATTCATTCATTCACCTTAGATCAAATCTATGCTGGGGTTTTAGAGTTTTTAGGTGGTTTTGAATGTTTTATGTAGTTTTGTAGCAGTTTTATGTAGCTTTTATGTAGTTTTATGTAGTTTTCTGGTAGTTTTATGTAGTTTTAATGTAGTTTTATGTAGTTTTCAATTTCATTGTTCCGCAAGGGACAATGACAATAAAGATATCGTATCGTATCGTATCGTACCACTTTAGCTAATGGGGCCTCCCGCTGCTGCTGCGTCGCTGCTGCGCGATTTCTGTTCTCATCCTGAAGCAAAGTTCTTAACCCGAGGTACTACTTCCAGATTAGTGGAGTCTGTAACCTGAAGCGTCTGTAACCCGAGGTACCACTGTACATGTTCTGAGGCTTGAACAAAAGTAAGGGTCACATTTGTTGAGCTACCAACTTTGCCTTCACGCACCCCCATCCGCCCTGGCATGTGGCCCCCATATGTTGCCAACATAGAATCACAGAAGAGTTGCAAGGGACCACGAGGGTCATCTAGTCCAACCCCCTGCGGTATAGGAATCTTTCGGGGCTCAAACCTACAACCCTGAGATTAAGAGTTTAATGAACATGTGGTCCACAGGCTGAAATAGGTTTCCCACCCCTGCATTACACTCTCCACGTGAATTTCCACCCGGAAGCAGTTAGGATTCATTGGGGAAAGCAATTTTTATCTGTAATTGCTCCATATTGGAGCTGTAAGCCTTAATCAATGAATTGGTTGGTCAATCAAATGGGTTAATCAGTGAGAGCAAATGTGAACCATGGCAGCTGAGACCAAAGAGAAGACTTGCTTATTTGTTAAAAAGCTGCAGTCTCATTGTGATAGGGAATGAGAAAGAAAAATGCTAAAAACAACCTGAATAGCAGCTCTTATGGAGTATTAAATTGCCAGGTTTTGCACTCCTCTTTTTTCTCAATATTCTCAAAGATGCACCTATATTGGGCTTTCTAAAAATATGCAGATGCATTTTAATTTAATGCATTAATCAATTAAGCTGCAGATTTTATCTCTTGAAAGGACATCTGTATAATGCTGATTTCCGTGAGCACGCTCTGAGGCTGTGGCACTGGAAGAAGATGTCTTATGGGTAGAGCTCTGTTATCTGGTAGAGATTAATAATAATAATAATAATAATAATAATAATAATAATTTATTTAGACCACACCCATCTGGTTGGGTTTTCCCAACCACTCTGGGGATTCAGAGAAACTATTGGAAGGCAGATACCATGACTTAGGTCCTGCTGTCTAAAAGAATTTACACATTCAATAGCCAGACAGACACAGAGCACAGCTTTAAAGCATTTAGAAGTACAATACTGGATTTCACACAAAGTCTTTCTTTGTCTTTCTTTTTATGAATCGTAGCAAGGGAAAAAAATCATTGCTCTCTGAGAAGTTTCTACATTTTATCCTGACTAAGCTTTTATTCATACTTGGCTTTGACCAATGTATCATTAGCACATAATGTGTTAAGCACCAGATTAAACAAAATTGGTGCTTGGAAGCATTCAAGGCTGGGATTTTCCACTTCTCCATTCCCTCCCCCATTTCTCTAGGGTGCAACCTTCAGATCATTTGCTCCAGGTTAGCCCCACTGACTTTAGTAAGATTGCTCTAGGGTGCATCTTCAGAGGACTGTGATGCTAAGTTCTGCACTACATGCAATTGTTCCTACAATAAATGTTCTGTTGAAGGAGTGCTGTTTCTTGGTGTACACGTAAGACCACTTTGAGGATTTTTTCTACAGTCAAGAGGTATATGGATTTTATGAAATAAATAATAAAATAAATAAAGGAAAAAGGGAGAACCTCAGGCCAAATGTAGCCTCCTAAGCCTTCCCATCTGGCCCACCAGACTTTCCTCAGACCACACCCCTTTTTCAGGACCACCCTTCCTTGAGTGGACGTTCTGGGAATCAGTGTGTTTTCATATGAGTAGAATATGTCCTTTTATTTAAAATGCATCTCTGGGTTATTTGTGGGGCATAGGAATTCGTTCATTTTCCCCCCTTCAAAATATAGTCCGGGCCCCACAAGGTCTGAGGGACAGTGGACCAGCCCCCTGCTGAAAAAGTTTGCTGACCCATGTATTAGGATGTTATCATGTAAAGCTATGGTTGAGTTATAGGTGCCAATAATAATAATAATAATAATAATAATAATAATAATAATAATAATAATTTATTATTTATACCCCGCCCATCTGGCTGAGTTTCCCCAGCCACTCTGGGCGGCTTCCAATCAAGTGTTAAAAACAATACAGCATGAAATATTAAAAACTTCCCTAAACAGGGCTGCCTTCAGATGTCTTTTAAAAAGAAGATAGCTGCTTATTTCCTTCACATCTGAAGGGAGGGCGTTCCACAGGGCGGGCGCCACAACCGAGAAGGCCCTCTGTCTGGTTCCCTGTAACCTCCCTTCTCGCAATGAGGGAACCGCCAGAAGGCCCTCGGTGCTGGATCTCAGCGTCCGGGCTGCACGATGGGGGTGGAGACGCTCCTTCAGGTATACAGGACCGAGGCCGTTTAGGGCTTTAAATGTCAGCACCAACACTTTGAATTGTGCTCAGAAACGTACTGGGAGCTCGGAAACGTGCTGGGAGCCAATGCAGATCTCTCAGGACCAGTGTTATGTGGTCCCGGCAGCCACTCCCAGTCACTAGTCTAGCTGCCGCATTCTGGATTAATTGCAGTTTCCGGGTTACCTTCAAAGGTAGCCCCACGTAGAGCACATTGCAGTAGTCCAATTAAAATAATGGAGTAGCCTAATTAAAATAAACAAAATGAGATTTGCAAAGAAAGAGGCTTTGGCCAGTCACATCAGTGGGTTTCACTCTAACCCTTTTGTGTACTGAATGAATACCTGAGCGAGCTGTGGAGGTCATGCTGTGTAATGCTAGCAACACCCACATGTACACATATGCTCATGGAATCATATGGCCAACAAACACACACCACAGGAGGTGTGGCCAGCAGGGTTCAGGCTTCAAGAAAGGCTCTGTGCAGGCATTGGGGGTGGGAATTCAGTTCCATTTTATTTAAATGTGAACCTATGCAATTCACATTTTCTGAAATACTGCATGAACAAAAACTTAACCAACCATTCCTTTGAAATGCACACTTCTCTGAATTTTGAAATGTGGTTCTCCGGCCAAATAGCATGCAGCAAAACTGCCTTTACTAATGTGAAGTGTACATAGAAATGCATACAACAGTGAAAATAATTTTTTAAAAAATGCATTAAGTTTGGAGAAATGTGCTCTGCAAAAATGTGTATTTTAGACAAAATTGCATACAGGAGAAATTCGCCCTAAAATTCTGATGAATTTTCACTATGCCTTTTTAAAAATATATATATCAAACTGTTGTGGGAATGTGCAGAATTATCTTGCTCTCTTTAAATATTAGCTTTTTGGGGTTTTATTGTATTATATGTTGAAAACCTTTAATAAAATTGAGCTTAAAAAAATGTGGAGAACTGAATTTAAGATTGGAAAAATGAGAAACTGAGAGAAACCGAAACTGACAGATTTGTGTATCTCTAGCTATATGACACAAATCTTTCCCACACAAATAAGGTCCGTTTAAGGGTTTAAAGTCACGCTTGCACTGAGGAGCACTACTGTAAACATTATGCCCGTTTACTCACATTGTATTAGCATAAAACTTCTCCTCTTTTCATCTGCTCTCACTGGAATAAGAGCTAGAACATTATCTTTCTTCTGCTTAAAAGTGATTGGCAGTGGAATACTAAGTCATATAGCTACAGAGGCAAACCACAGAGCTAGACACAGCACAGACAGTACATTCTTAGAGCCTGCCAACAGACCTGTTCCTTATGAAATGCAACCAAGGAACTACAAATTCTGGAATAACATTTCCTTGGCTAATTTTTTAAATATCAACGCAAGGAACATTTATTTTCACTGCTCAAGTGTATGGTATGAATAACATTCTGCTTTTTGAAAGCAGCCTTAATTCGAAGCATTAGATGCTTCCATTTCCCATCTTTTCACAGGAAAGTAGTCGGCAGAGCATGAAACTTGTAATCTCAGGGTTGTGGGTTTGAAGAAAAGATTCCTGCTTTGAGGGGGTTGGACTAGATTACCCTTGTGGTCCCTTCCAACTCTACAATTCTATGAGTCTATGAAATTATGATGAACCATGAAAAAAAATCCATAACTTTGCAGGGGAAAGCATTTGCACCTCCCAACTGAAGTGTGCCTTCAGGAGTCTTTGGTTCCAAATAGTACATGGGTAGAAAAGTCTAAAAAACCTGGGACACAAATTTTCATGACCCTCTAGCATCCATGTTGGCTCATTTACAAGAATTAATGTGTTTAGCATTAACTCTGGAAGTGTATACTCAATTCTGACCGAACTAAGCCTCCTGGTGTATCTTTTGCTCTGTTATATTTTCATCTGAACTAGATAGTGGGTTAACAACTCACTTCTCACAGGAGCTCAGTTGGTTAGAGCAGACATAGGCAAACTCTGGCCCTCCAGATGTTTCGGACTACAATTCCCATCATCCCTAGCTAACAGGACAGGTGGTCAGGAATGATGGGAATTGTAGTCCCAAACATCTGGAGGGCTGGAGTTTCCCTATGCCTGGGTTAGAGCATGGTGCTGATAAGGCCAAGGTTGTGGCTTCGATTCCCTAATGGGCCAGCTGCATATTCCTGCAGTGCAGGCGGTTGGACTACATGATCCTTTTGGTCCCTTCCAACTCTACAGTTCTATGATTTTCTGCAGGGCTGGCCCAAGAGGTTTTGCTGCCTGAAAGAAAAGTCCCATTCCATTCCATGTACAAAAGCCCAGCAGAGCATGACTGTTATCTCAACATTCTCCATTGCATCCCAACGGCAATGGTCGAGTTTAATGGATGCAGGACAGACTGCATGGCACATGCTCAGAATTCTCTCCACTTTCTGCCCCTCAATATTTGCTGTCTGATGCAGTTGCCTCACTCTGCCTCATGTTAGAGCCAGTCCTGCTTTTCTCTTCCAGTACTACCATCCAACTTCTTTTTGTTTCTTTTTCTTTAGATTGTCAACCTGTGAGCAGTTCCCGTGTCATTTCAATTTCTGTACAGTGTTTTCCATCTGTTTCCACGTGTGTATGTGTTTTCTGACGTGACTATGTAATTTGTTACCATTAGAATTACTGTTATTATTGCTTTCCCCCAATTAGTTGAAGGCAGCATACATAGTCCTCCCTCGCTCCCCACCATTTTATTCATACAATGTGAGGTATGCTAGGCTGAGAGAGTCTCCCAGTAAGGTTTCTGTCTGAGTTTTGAACCTGGGTCTTCCCAGCTCTATTCCAGCCACCACACCACACTGCTCCTCTTTAATTATTAACTTACTACTGAGAATATTGATAATATTAGGGCAGGTGGCTTTTTTCACAATAATGCTATTTCTTGTTAAAATTAATGTGTGGGGGGAAGCTCCCGAGTGGTGAGAAATAAGCTAGCTGCTCCACACATGAATCCGTCAAACTGTGGGCTTAAGCAAACTTCCCTTTTGCTCACTAAAGAACTTGATTTGCTTGTTCACAAGTGTAATTCCTCTGGACCTATTCCAACCAAATGCCAAATAAATGAGATTTAAAGCACTGCTTAAATATCATTTCATAATTCATAAACTACCATTTCATCAGCACTGCGTTATATAGTTATCTTAATGAAAACACAATAAAATGTTAAAACCCCATTTTACTTCTACGTTAATCTCAGCACAAACAATGAAACAAACTCGGTTGGCCAATAAAATATTCTAAAGCACTAAAAACCCAGTTTACGAGTCGGGAGAGGAGAGCCTCGATGCACTTCATTTGTTTAAGCTTTTCTAGGGCTCCTGCAGGCATTGGTGCTTTGAGAGCAGGATGGTCAGTCTCATAGGCTTGTATCCAGCGGTGAATTTGCCTTAACAGAAAGCACTTCCATGGGTGGAAGTCTGGACACCTAGTTTCTACTGAAAGCTCCTGCATCGTCTAGCCCTCTGCACCACATTGCTTTCTGTTCCAGAGTAATCCTCGACCCTCAGGGCTGGGGAGTGAGGCTTAAGTGGGTGAATGGTGGGTGGGTTCAGCAAAAATCAGAAGTGGTTTCTGCTAAGGCAAAGACACCACTGAATGCAACGCTTTTTTGTTTCCTTATATTATTATGCTGATAGCCAAATCACCACACCAGGCACCTAAAAGCTGCTTGTCATTACTTAAGATCTTTAAAAAGAATAACTTTAATTTGTGTATGTGGTACAATTAAAGACTAACTTTAATTTGTGTCTGTGATACAATCCTGTGTAGGATTATATTACTCAGAAATGCAACATTTAAATTTATTTATTTTAAAAACAAAAAAACAACCCTTTTCAGTATTTTATGCTATATAATGAGGTACTTGGTTTGTTTTAAGATGAGTGAAATTATCTAGACAAGCTAAGTATAAATATAATATTGCTTTGCACGACGTGTTTACCGCTTAGGCATATTTCAAGTGACAGTAAGGAAAAACAGTTTATAACAAAAAGAAGAAGAAGGAATGAAGCCAATTCAAAACAATTATTTAGACATCCTCTTTTTTGTAGGATGGTAGATATAAGATCAGGGCAGCTCCTATTTCTACCTGGCCTTGTTCAGCAAGGGCTGGTGCTTTCCTCTGATCCAGCAAATAGTAGATGGAAGTAGGTGAAGGTAACAATAGAGAGAAGGCAATAGCCATTTAACAAGCAAGAGCTGCCATCTAGTGTTCAAGTTCCCCTCTGTGATCCTGATACCAACACAGCTTTGCTTCCCAACAAAATGTACTCAAGGAACAGAATAGTATGAGGTTAAGAGAATATACTCTGGTTACTTTGTTTTACATGAGCTCAATAAACTGAGAGAACAATGTGTCACGGCAGTTTTGGACCTGATGTGCTTGTCTGTGCGCACACATGCACATGTTCATTTTAAATGCATGTCGTGCTGCACTGTTTGATTGTGCTTTCCAGCATTATGTTTACAATCCCTATAGATAGGCATTCATAAACTAGGTGCTTGTACATTGAATAATCGTATGCACTCAGAGCGCATATGAACAGGGGAAAGACCATTTTGTAAAGAATTTGCTCAGGCTGTGTGTGATCCCCCCCCCCCCCCAGGATTATAGATTCTTTAAAAAGTAAAAACTTGTAAAAGAAGCAGTAACACCATACATTTGAAGTGGAAAAAAATAAAATGAAAACTAAGATGATTAATTCACCTAAAGATCTGGGGCATTAGGAAGATATCTGTAATATATCTGGTTCTCGTTTCTTGCATGCGCACACTTTGAAAGTAAACTTTTGTGTATGTGGCAGATCTTCATTGCTCACAGAGACAACACAAAGCAAAACAGGCTTGAAAAAGACAAAGGAATGTCGCCTCAAAATATTTACTCCTTGGACTTCTTCTATTACATAAATGGCTTGCTTTTAATCTGCAGGAACCCCTTCTAAACTAATCATATTTACTCCCCGATCCACTTCCCAGTTAAAACAAAGTGCTCGGATTAAGCTGAGCTGAACGGCCTTAAGTCTAAGTACTTTGGCTTAATTGGGCTGTGCATCAGGAATACAGCCTTGTTCCCCTTCAACACCCCACAGCCATCCCATTCCTAAGCATTCCTACTTGGAAGCAAATTTTATTTCAACCGCCGGTATCAGCGTATAAGCATTTAGAACCACGGCACATTTCCTTTTAAAGCGCAATAGAAAGAACATTGAAGTGTTTGGAACAATCTTAACAATTAGCAGTAGTGATACCTTTGTTGTTGTCATCGTCAGTTAGATTGCTGTCACATTTCATTTGTAGCAATGATGTATTTTTAAAAGTCTTAAGAATGATCCAGGTAAAATTAATCATTTCCACCAATAAAGTGCCACTGATTTCAGCAGAAAAGTTAAGCATTTGTTGAAATATGAGTGACTAAAGGGGGCTTATTTTGGCTGAATTGGGTATGTATGAATGTATGTACAGTATGTATGTATGTATGTATGTATGTATGCAATGTCCTCACACTAATGCTTTTGAGTGATACCAACTAAGTCCTATTCACTGTAGAGCCATTAAAATCAGTGAACCTAAGTTCATTGATCTCAATGGATATACTCTGAGTATAACTAACATTAGATATCACTCTTTGTATTTATAAGAAATAAAAAAGAGAAGGGCTGGCTTTTTGGATTATTGGAATATTGCTATTATTAATAATGGCAAAAACAACAATTGCAATCATATTTGCAGCCAAATCTAATGTATATTTGCTTCATGGTATGTCTCACTAACATTTACTCCCTTGTAAGCATATATTGGATTATACCCTTAACTTTTATAAAGTCTTTTGGTGCTTTCCTGACTCTTCATATGCATTGTTATGTGCAATAATCCTTACCAAAATCCTGTAGGGTTTTTTATTTTTTTAAAAAAAAAAATCTGGAGTTTTTGCAGGACTATTACAGTGTTGGTCAAAACTATGGTCATTTCTGTAAGCTTTGATCACAAAGATGATATGAAACAATGAATAGTATTTTATTGCATAATTTGAATGAAATTGATATTGCCAACTTATTGGTGCAACAATAAATTCTTTCAGTTTTGTAGCTCAATTTGTGTATATATCAAAACTAATTTGTTTAGCCTAGCACTGAAAACATTCAGAGGACATGCTTATAGAAAAGTATTAGTTCCTCTTAATTATAACCTGACACATTTTCTGAGTCACATTTATGCCAGAAACACTCTCCCAAGTGTGCATAGTTTCAGTTCAATGTTCTCCTTTTAGATCCACATTAAAAAATAAATAAATCCTAATATCCTTTTTAGGCAGTTCTCTTTATGAGAACCACAAGGAGGATTTGGGTCTTAGTGCACAAAATAAAACTGAAATCTGTTCCTCTGTGAGCATAGAGGTAAAATAATTTCTCAGCTGGTCAGCAAAGATTTTGAGTCAGTGAAAGGAAGGATGCTTAAACTAATTTGGACATGGAGAGAAACACAAACTCTCTCTCTCTCTCTCTCTCTCTCTCACACACACACACACACACACACAACGTTGAGATAAGTTGCTGGTTCCTTATTGTGTATATACTGTGCAACAATCTAGAGATTTGGCTTCCTAGTTACAGATGTGGCTGTGAGACATTCCTGGAGAAAATCTCCCAACCCTCTCACTGGCTTTTCTTCTGCATTTGCAAGAGCACAGGAAGGTCACTGGAGATGATTTCTGATGGAAAAGAGGCCGCACATTGTGGAGGTAAGTGAGAGAGTATAAAATGGGAAAGGGATGGAATGAGTCAGCAGGACACAGATGTCCAGAGCAAAACCACAGTAAGGTCTTCCAGTCCACTGTTGCAAGCCTCTTTAAAGCAAAATCCAGACAGAGTCTGCCTCTCTATAAATCTTTCCCCTCTCTCCATTACTATTTGGGTATTGTTGGCCCTAAGCCACCTGATTTGTCTATGATTTATTAACTGCTATGCATTATATATGAGATTCAGGTTTGCCGAAGAGTTACCCTTGCTGCCACTGTTGCATACAAATCAGCTACTGTTAGAGAGGTTTATTGCATCACTTTTGTGTTGCCGGGACTTTGGTGAGGTTTGGGTACCGGGAGCCTTTCTGACTTGGGGGAAAGGGGGTCTGGTCATCATGTGGGTTTTGTGCGGCTTGCAGTGGCTTGTACCAGGGCTCTTTTTAACAAAAGGGTCAGACTGAGACAGATGGCTGTTTAGTAAGAGATTTCAGGTTCCATGGATTCACTAACTTGGAGACAAGGCTGCCATTTATACATCAAAATGAGTTAAAAGCCTTGGAAGAAAAAAAGGAGCACTCAGAAAGGGGGGGTGACTTTATTCCCTTCCTTCCCTTCCCCAGGACCTGCTAGTGACAGGTGTGTAGTAACAACAACAACAGAATTTAAGTTTCTCAGTGGCAGGGCCCTGCATGGGGGGGGGGGGGAGGTAGGGATGTTGTCTAACATAACCTGTCATGTATATTGACGGTACTATCTGAATAATAAATTCAAACAGTAAATACTGTGGACTGTAGTTCAGCGGTAGAGCATCTGTTTTGCATGCAGAACATCCCAGATTCAATCCCGAGCCTCTCCAGGTACGACAAGGAGATTCCCCACCTAAAATCCTGAAGAGCCACTGCCAATCAGTGAAGACAATACTGAGCTAAATGCACCAATGGCCTGTCGCTATAAGACTGCTTCCTATGCTCCTATTTTTGTCTATGTATACAGGCAACGAAGTGGAAATGAGTCCTAGTTGGCTTTCTAAGAAATCCTATTGCACACAAGGCTGACAAAGAAATGCAATACGCAGTCAAGTCACGCTGCCCTTACTTGGGCATCCAAGCCTGTCCTGCTAATTGATGTAATGATTTGGTTGAAGCAAAGGCTGCAATAATTGGCCTTTGCTCACAGTATCTGTTTGTTGTGTTCTGGGAATAGCTATCACTATTTTTATTTTTATGCCAGCAATGCCTAATGGGCAGGAGTTGGTGTTCTTGTTCCACATAGAAATTGCTGTCTTTTATGCAGAAGCAAGCAAGCTACCAAATTCTTCTTCTTTGCTATCCCCGTCTCATTCCTTGCATTGATTTTAAGAGCAAACAATTCTGGTGGGGTGGGGGGGAAGCGTCAGCTCCAGGTAAGGGAGGGTGGCTTTGCACAAATAGCCTTCATCTGTTCTGAAACTAATGAAAAGACAAAACGAGACCTGTATTTTGTGCAGGTAAAAGTGGTTATGGGGTGTACAAAGGACTGATGGAAGGTCAAAGGCAGAGTCTCTTAACATCTGAATTGTTGCTACGTTATTCAAGCCACAAGCCGCACAATCTGTTTCTGAGTGGCATCTGTTCTGAAGTGTTTCTGAAGAAAGGAGTTATTGTTAAGTGAAAGCATTGTGCCTTAAAAGGAGCATGCTAAATATTACCTATTTGCTTTCATGGGAAACATAACTCAGCTTTGCAAGGGCTTGTTTGCGTGCAGCTAAACTAGCATTTGCAACATCATTTCCAGGTTTTGCATAAGGCTAATCACAACAGGCATAATCCAGCCCAAACTAATTGTACTTTTCACTCGTCATTCAAAGCCCATAATGGTAACTGGATCATGCACACTATTTGTAAGTGAAACTAATATCTGTACTCTATTCCCCACCTATTCACTGAAAATACAGCTCTCATATGCAAAAAGCAAGACTCTGTCTTTCTCACAGGATGAAGCATTTATTTTATTTTATTGCTCTAGGTACATCCTGTACACACCTCAGCAATCTTTCCAGCAACTCTGTAATATATGCCAGCATTATTATTCCCAAATTAGAAATCAGAGATAGTAGTTTGCCTAAAGTAAGTTATCAGCAAGGCTTTGGCTGAATTAAAAATGCACAGTGAATATGCTGTGTCTTAACTGCTCTGTGACACTAGTTTTGTTTGCCAAGGATGTTTTCCTAGATGCAACCCATTTTTGTTGATATATTACCTATTCATTTGCAGTGAATTTACAGTTTATTTGTAAGGGCATTTGGCTTGTGGAAAATAGAAAGGTGGTGGTGTGCCTTGCGCTAAACTGTTATTGCAGTTGGATGTGATTCCCCATACATCTGCTTGGGAACAAGTTACACAAAGACTGAGAGAGAATCTGGTTCTTGGTGGAATTCTGCAGCCATTATTTCTATAGCTGAGATCCAGCAGAAAATTACATACATATAAGTCCCATTGAAATTAGTTGAAATTGTGGGTATGTAATGGTTATCTTGCCAATGGACCACCCAACTGGGCTAATAAGTTTGAAATGGTTTAGTTGGTCCGAGTACATATACTTTGCCCTCACACCCTTGTTGTGGGATCCCCAGGAGCATTGGCTTGGCCACCATTGGCAATATAACGTTGGCCTCTTCTTTATGTTTTATAAATGACATCATGGATTAAGCTGCATTTTGGTGGCTAGCTGTAGCCAAGTTGTTGAGGCTGTGTGTCTGCATCCACAAATGAGTAAATTGAAGCTCCTGCTACCCTGTATAATGTAAAATCCTAAGAGCATCTGAATATGACCAAGATTGCATTTGATCATCATTAATGTACAGCTCATGGCATGAAATTGCATCCAGGCAGGGGGGGAAATGGCTAGTTGCCTTTATAAAAAGGAGTTCTATTGCAGTCAGATGTTTACACCAGTCTTTTTCCATTGACACTACAGAACTTAACAAAAGCAGTACGTTTCCTTGGCAAACTAGATACTCCAGCCTACGGATAAAACCTAATTAAACTAAGTGCTACCTGTAGCAAGGACATTCAGGTAGTCAAAACAAGGAATCATTTTTCAAAGTTCAGAACCATCCTCAAAATTGGAAGGATAGATTGTTGTAGGTTCGTGTGTGTGTGTTTACAAAAAGGTGGAGAGAAGAGTCTGCTTTGTGATAAAGAGCTCAAATGAAAAGCATGCAAAATATTCATTTACATGCTTCATTTTCTTTGTTTCTTTTTTCATATTCTCTCATTGACATTGTCTCATAATTAATCAGAGAATTAGCAAAGATTAATAAGAGTGCGCAATAAAATAAATATGAATAATTTAGCAGTGGAACAGGACAACATTATTAGCCTCTGGGACAGCTCGCTTCCTCGTTCGGGTTCTAATATCTCATTCTGTTGTGTGAAAGACAGTCAGAGCAGTCTTATCATTAATATGGGCATTTTAAATAGCATAGGGTGTGGGGAGGGGCGGAGAGGCAGCAATTGGTGGCAATTGCGCGATGCAATGCAGTAGGAAATTGTTTCCAGTGCTGACGTGTAGCATCTCGTATCAACCCAAATGGAAGGACAAAATCTTATTGGCAAATTAACCTCTTAAAGTGTATTAACTTGTATAAATTCTAAAGTCCCGTTTGTAGAATGAAACAGATGTCTCAGGTCTTGGGGCAGGGGCGTGATTTGAATATTGTATATATGAGGCATCGCTTGAGAAGGAATGGTCTTACAATCCCTTGAATGGTATACAAATGGGTAATAAAGCATATGTTTTCCGGCACATGTTTATTATGTTCTCAGAACAATTATGCCATGCTTAAAGATAAGCAGAAGACGCCAGCTTTGGTGATGAGATTATGTGATTGTATTAACATCTGATGTATATGATGGTCTTCAGCCATATTGACATGAGAAAGGTTACTGTGTAGCAACTGTTCAATACCTTCCTTTGGACTTCTCTGATAGACCACTTAACTATCTCAGCTTTCCCAGTGATCATCTCATTTATCTAGGATTATTGCACTGAATTTACTGTTTGGTTTTCTTCCAGAACTGAAATGTCAAGTCCAGTGTCATGTATGCAGTAGCTTTGTGCCGTGAGAGCTCAACAGATCCACCAAAAGCTGCTAGCAGTTGATCTTTGGATAGAGCTAGAAATAAATAAATCCTCTTTAGCAGATCAATATTCATCCCATTTAATGCTTGATGTGAAACTTGTGGATTTGCGGTGGTAATGCTGATGTACAGCTAATCGTTGAAAATGGGCATTAGGGCTTTTATAGCATGGCAACATATTGTCAGGCAGGAAGGGAGAATAGCAGTTTGTACAGCTGTGGGTGTGGGTGTGTGCTTGTTTAACAATATTTGCATTATCGTATGCATAATTTTGTAATCTGTACAGAATGGCTCACAGAACAGCCGTTCTGTGAGGTTGTGCATAGAGAATGTTGCACAGGCAATGGGTGCAAATCTCATTCATAAAACATATTAGACAATAAGAAGTAGCAGTTTACCTTCTTCCATCCCTCCACACCAAGATGTGGACATTTATTCCATGCATATCTTGAAGCAACTAAACCCATGCCCTTGCTGTCTTGAATCCTGACCCAAATCCATACACATCTAATGACTCACTTCAGGAGAAAGTGGCTTTGAGGAAGTGGAAGGATTGGGGGTGGGGTTCCTGTGGCAGGGAGTCCCAAAAATGGAAATAAGCACTGCATTTATATATATGTTTATGTAGTCATAAATATCCTATTTTCAGTGGGACTTAGCATGTTTAGGATTGCACCTTAAGAATGTTAACTCACTAGGGAACCAATCAGCAATTTTCATTCTGAATATATATTTTGAATCAGGATCAGCAAATAATGGTGGTGTGATAGAGATGATGTATCACTTTTCCAAAATGGTTAGAGCACTGTTTCTCAAAGTTTGGGGTGGGCCTCACTTCCAGTCCACCTTCACGTGGGCCTCATCACTACAGTCCACCCACTGGCCATGCAGAAGCATTTAGGTTGAACAATAGCAGCTCCATAAGTAGTTTTAAAAAAATCGTAAATAGAGAAGAAGAGAGTGAAGCTGCCATAGGAAGGAAAAGTGAATGTAATGTGAGCAGAGAGGATGGATGAAAGAAACTGGCAATTCTAGGACAGGCAAAGCACATAGGATTTTAGAAGAAGGAAAGTGAAAATATTTTGAAAAGCAGAGGAGGGGGAAAATAAAAAGTATTTTCTACTTAGAGCCTCTGAATCAGCAAATAAAATGGGGGAGACTGAGCCACAATACTTCTGTAGTCAAGGTTTATAATTAGGAATGTCACAGAATTCCAGCAAAAACAGAAATGGGAGCAGAAATTGTGGATGTTTGCTTATTCGTCCCATATTAGGAATGGAAATGAATCCAGCTAATACAGTCAGTATTTCCTATTATTGCTTTCAGTCCACAAATGATATGTCATTGATTATGCCCCCCTCCAATTTGCACTGCATTTCCTTTGCACTGAAATGAAAGGGGAAGAATAGCATAATGGCAATATACCTTAAGTAATTGTGCAAGTTGTGTAATTTTGCCACAGTGGACAAGAAGAACAATAGAGTTCTTGGTGGAAGACGAACTGCAGCAGAAAATAAACAGCGTTGCATGCATTGAATACAAGGTGGAACGGAAAACGATTTCTTAGTCTTGAGGAAAGCTGCACTATGGAGTCACTGTGGCAAAGAATTTAACCATTTGCAAAGAGGGATTATATACCAAGAGGAAATGATGCCAGTGATTGCCAACTGATGATGTTAGTCACTGCCTCCAACTTCTTACTGTTTTCTGCCATGCACTGCTATTTTCTGAGCTCTCCCAAGTGGATCTTATTATGCATCAGGAGATCTATCTGATTATTTTAACAACTACGTTACACTGAAAATTGTGTTCTTAGCCCTGTGAGTTAGGTTGCTACTATTCTGTAATTTTGTGTGTGATAACAGAATAAATGATGTAAGGAGGGAGCTGCAGCCCAAGATAGGAAAAGAGGTAGTAAGGGAACACCTAGCTACTTTAAATGAATTCAGATCTCCAGGACCTGATGAGCTGCATTCAAGGATACTAAAGGAGCTTGCAAATGCAATTTCAGAGCCTTTGTCTATTATCTTTGAGAATTCTTGGAGAGGAGAACAGGTGAGGTCCCTATAGACTGGAGGCAGGCAAACGTTGTCCTCATCTTCAAAAAGGGGGTAGTTACCCAGGTAACTACTGACTGGTGAGCTTGACAGTGATACCAGGGAAGGCCATAGAACAAATATTTCAACAGTTGGTTTGTGAGCATTTAGAAAAGGAAGCTGTGATTACTAAGATCCAGTATGGGTTTCTCAAAAATAAGTCATGCCAGACCAATCTGATTTCTTTTTTTCTTTTCTTTTTTTAATGGAATTACAAACTTGGTGGATCAGGCAAGTGCTGTGGAAATAGTGCATCTTGATTTCAGTAAGTCCCCCCATGATATTCCCACGAGGAAGCTGGTAAAATGTGGGTTGAACAAGCTAACTGTTAGGTGGATTTGTAGCTGGTTGACTGACGGAACCCAAAGAGTTAATGGTTCCTTATCATCCTGGGGGAAAGTGGCAAGTGGGGTGCCACAGGATTCTGTCCTGGGCCCATTGTTGTTCAACGTCTTTATAAATGGCTTGGATGAAGGAATTGAGGGGATGATCATCAAATTTGCAGATGACACCAAACTGGAAGGGGCAGCTAATGCCGCAGAAAATAGAATCAGAATTCAAAATGACATTTCCAGATTGGAGAACTGGGCGTAAGCTAACAAAGTGAATTTCAATGTAAGGTTCAGCACTTAGGCAGGAAGAACCAGCTGCAGAAATATAAGATGGGGGACACCTAGCTTACTAATGGTACATGTGAAAAGGATTTAGTGGCTCTTAGTGGACCACAAGGTTAACATGAGTCAACAGCTAGTTTTCTCCTGCTCCAGAGTATAGGACTCGAATCAATGGCTTCAAGTTGCAAGAAAGGAGATTCTGACTAAACATTCGGGGAAAAACTTTCTGGAAATAAGAGCTGTTCAGCAGTGAAACAGACTCCCATGAGAGGTGGTAGACTCTCCTTCCTTGGAGGTTTTTAAACAGAGGTTGGATGGACATCTGTCGTGCATGCTTTGGCTGAGATTCCTGCATTGCAGAGGGTTGGACTAGATGGGGTACCTTCCAACTCTAAGATTGTATGATTCTATTATTCCATGGCAGTGGCAATTGAGCAGTCTCTTCTTCTATATTGGTACTAGATCCTACATTGCTGCTCGGAATTGCTGGCACCGCATTCTTCTTTTACTGCCTATAGTTTGTTTGGAAGAGCTTGGAATGCTGCTAGCTTACAACTTCAAGAGAGGTGTTTATTTAAGCATTAAGTGCATAGAACACTTGGCTGGTGACCCTGGAGGGATTTTGCCTTCTCCTTTAATGTAGCATGGCTAATGCTTGCCTGACAACATACTTATCATCCTTTGAGCACATCAGGAAGGGAGGTCCTTGATCCCTCCTGCTCTCTGTTTGTGTCAGAGGTAATATTCTTCTATTTGGGGATGGGGGGAAGGTATCTGTAAGGAATATTTTCCTTACAGGGCTATTGCACAGAACGGAACTTGAGTCTTCAAGTCTATTGATGGTGGTGCTCTGTGCTGAGCAGGGATGAGGAACCTATGGCCCTCCAGCTGTTGTTGAACTTCAACTCCCATCAGCCCAGCCAGTCAGGGATGATGGGTATTGTAGTCCCATAACATCCGGAGTCCACAGGTTCCTCATTCCTGATGCTGAAGATAGGATGGTAATATGGGGGCTTTCCACAATGCCTATATGCCCTTTGGAGGGCAAGGCAAGCAAGTAGAGGCAACTGTTGTCTTCCTTTGTTGTGGTCTTGGTTCCTCTTCTGCACTCCATTAAAGAATCATGTTGGCAATGATGTCGTTTTGTAGTGGGGCCAAGTTTGGCAGCAGAATGAAAGAGAGCGAGCGTGGATTAAGTCTATCTACAGAAGAATATTTTGTTGCAGGAGGAGAAAATGTTCTGTGTTTCAGGACGCAAGAATAAAGGAGATGGATGATCCAGAGGATGTAGAGTGATTCCCCCGGGGGCTGAATATTATAAGCAGGTCATTGAGATACCATAAACTGGTTCTTGATAACAGTTGTTTTTAACTGTTCCCATTTCCCCCAGAAAATATAACTCCAGATTAAATTGTGGGAGTATGAAACTGGCATTTTGATGCTAACAATGTCATGCGGCCATTGCAAAAGATTAGCATGTATGGGAAGTTCCTACCCCATAATAACCCTGCAAGCCCCCACCCCAGCTACTGGCAGGCAAATGGAAAGAGCCTGCATGGTTTCCTTGGATATCATGGGAATCTGCATTTTTTAAAGCCTGTCATACTATTGACCTAATCCAGACCTTTGGGGTTCTAAATACACCCCATATACTTTTTGTTGCAGAATTTACATTACTATGCTACAGTAGGCCTGTAGCACAGTCTTTCTAAGACATTGTTACCTGCACAGCAGTAACAAGTTTCAGCAATTTACCATTTACAGGGTGTTTTTTTCTGTACCCAAAAAGCACCAAGGACACACCCACACCCAAAATATCACAAGGAAACCAACTGAATTTTACACTTGGGGTGGAGCTGTTTTTTCAAATCCTAGCCAAGGTAACATATCATGGTAAAAAAAAAAAATCTCCTCCAAAAAGGATACAGGTTTAATTGCCCAAATTAAAGTTTTCTTTATGACAAAAGAAGATCCCCCACAACCTATTGATTGGAATCTGTTGTTTTTTTGTTCTTCCAGCCAATGTTAACGTATTTGGAGGACAGAAACAAAAACTTATCCAGAGAACCAAATGTCTTGATACCACACCCTTGGTTTTGGTTTGGGCACATTTCATTCCCTTGAGTTACATTGGAATTTAGCTTCTGGTGAAATGAGAGAGATTGAGATCCCTGCCCAAAAGTAATTTTTTAATGTTCTGAGTTACTGTAATGTGGTAACCAAAGGATTTTCTACAATCTATGGACTAATAAATATTTCTGTGGAGCAGCTATGGGTTTGCTATTTGAAGAAGCAGATGAGAAGGTTGTGAATTTTACTTACATTATTATCTGCCTCCCCCCCCCCTCCCCGCTTGTTCTAGCAATAGTCCATCTAATAGCGAAATGCTAAATCAAGTCTTGTTGGGCTCAATGGGATTGCAGCTTCAACCGCTTTTGCTGGGTGGGAGTGAGGAGAGCATTTTGCTTGCCAAAGGTACTTCTAGAGATCACAGGCATATTTTATTTCTTTATTCCAGTTGTTGAAAATATAAAACCATTAAGTGAACTCGGCCCAGCTTTTCTCAAAGTAAAGTGTAGCATTGAAGCGGGTGGGACCTCCTTCAGATATCAGTTAAAGGAAGCTCTGAGCAGATGACCAAATGGAATTTGTCTGTTTGTTATCCGTCTTCTGTGTTAAACTATGCCATTGGAAGTCAGAAAGAAAACATATCCACAAATCTTGTGAGGCAATGTTAATGTATGCAAGGAGGCTTTGTGACCAAAGCTATTCTATGTTGTTGTGTTGATTCCAAGAGTTAGAGAGAGAGAGATAAATGCATATAGATTTTTAGATTTGATTATACAAATTCTCATCACTGAGGCAAGCTGGAGTTCCCCTCTATTAAGAGCTCAGGCCTGATTTGAGGGAAAATACCCCCCTACACACTGTCTGTTGAAGTCAAAGAATGACTAGGATTCTTTCCCCACCCACAAAGACCCTTTGAAGTTTAACCTGCATAGCAAATGTTTGGCATTTTGAAGATGGCTGCCCACCGAATTCCTGTTTTCTTTTTCTTCAGAACGTATAGGCGGGTTCAGACAGGAAGTGGGGCTTGAAAGGCTAGGGCAAATCCAGTGGGATTAACCACAGCGCAGGGCCTCTGTGTGATCCTGGCTTACTTACTTCAAGATGTAGGGTGGTAGGAAAACGCATGCCTGGGTTGTGCTGCTGAGCTCTTTCTGCAACAAGAATGTCAGAGACAGTCACAATGATGATTCTGACACACACACACACACACACACACACCCCTTCTCTGTGGAAAAAGGCACCGCTGAAATCAGTTGGCTGCATTTGCACGAAACGTGTTGGCATAAGGGGAATTTTAACAGCTCACATCCAGTTTCTCAGTTAACCCGGGTCAAATTAGCATGTGCTTGAACCGGCTAGTTGAATGGCTAGCGTCTCCACATTGTGGGAGATTGACAAAATCCACTCTGCCTCATCGACAGGTAAATGGGGCCGAGACACTGTCTTCACTTTGGAATATGAACCTTCCAGGGTGGAACCCATCACTGGCTAATCTGCGATTCAGGTAGATTAAGTATCACTTTACATACACTTGATAAAGAAAGAAGCATGTGAGAAAACACATGTAACTGAGCTCCTGCAAAACAATACTAACTTCCTGCTGTTCCTGCTTCTGGTGTTCTGCATAGCAACCATTGCATATACAAATTTAATAAATAATAATAATAATATGCAGCCCAGGCCACTCACAGAGGCAGCAGCAGAACATGGTGGAAGGCAGATGGGGCCTGATCCCTGCACTAGCTCCAGGCCAGTGCAGTGTCTGGGCCTAAAATGGATCCAGTGCCAGTCAGCACCAATACAGGATCCAACAGATCCCAGGTCTGGTCGCTTATCTTAATCCTGTGTTTTTAAATTGTTGTAACCCACCCTAGGACCTCAAGCGGAAAAGTGAGTAAGAAATCTAAATAATGATGATAGCAACTTATATCTCTACAGTTCATAGAAAACGAAAGAACAACAAATGTGCTAGCGAAACAGCTTGACTCCTAAATTAACAGGATAGAAACGGACATTGTTTGCATTACATTTCCTCCTTCCCTTTTTCCTTTTCGATATTTAAAACTGAAAATGAACAGCAGAGGGAGCCCCAACACGGCTTAAGTCAAAAGAAAGGAAGACAGACACAATAGAGTCAGGAATTCAAGGGTGGGGGAGGCAAAGGCTGCCCTCTTTTGGAGCTCTTTAAGCAACACAGCTTGCCATCTTCCCTGAAGTTTGTCCCTTCCCTGCATTTCACCCGAAATTTCAGAGCAAACAGACGCTACATCTGCCAATCTTCCCGGAACATCCCGAAGGCAGAAGAGTGACCCACCTAATTCCCTTCAGTCTTTCTTAGATGAAGCTCTTTAGTATTTGGGTATTTGTGTAATGTATCATCTAATTAGAGATGATCGTTCACTATGCTAAGTAAATATTTCTTTTTAAATATCTATATATTTATCAATAGATCAGGGATAATCCTCTCATGCTGACACAGAGGGATTGCCTATTGTTTCTACCTTTGCTTCATATTCCACACCAAAGATCTGCTGTTTGCTTTAATAGCTCGCACAAGAAGTTTGAGCTGAAATCACTTTCATATTTGCCTTAACTCTTCCCCCCGCCCCTCAGCAAATAAGTGAAAATCAAACACTGACAGTGTCACTCAGGCTGCTGTTTCATGGTGTGGATGATGAATCACGGGGAAATGACAGCCTGGGTATTATGGGAAATCACTGTGTTGCACTTACAAAAGTACACCGAGGTGTAGCTGCACTGAATTTTGCACCAGGGAAAAACTGGAGCATTTCTGGTTCTAAAATGATTCCCAGGTCCCTGCTCCTCTGGTTTTCCTTGAACATGTTGTCATTTGGTGTCAATGTACTGCCATTATTTTTCTGGTCTGCTGATGCTTCAGAGCATTTAAAGCCAACCAAGCACTGGGTTGTCGTCGTCATCTTCAGAATTGTCACCACTGGCAATTGCAGACAATCAGGGATTCAAATAACTGTTGTTGGAAGAGTAGTTGTTCAGCACTTCTAAAGCAACCAACATTTTTAAAGTGCAGCAATGTATGAAAAGATAAATCAGGTAGAACCATAGAATCATGGAGTTGGAAGGTACCCCCTGCCATGCAGGAATATTTTGTGGAGCTTGAACCCATGACTCTGAGGTTAAGAGTCTTATGCTCTACTGACTGAGTTATCCCAGGGTAGACATGATACGAATGGGAAAATGTAATGGAAGGGAGGAAAGGGGAAAGCAAATATTGGGGCAGCTGCTTTTGGTTTGGCCAATGGATGGAGCTGTAATGGTCTTCCTGGGAGGAAGGGGCTGCCTCCTGGTGGTGCTTGGAGTCCTGGCTGGTAGCAGAGACCAGACTATGCCCCCCTTCAAGGGCCTAGCAGTCAGGTGAGGTGCGTGGTGAAAGGCCCACTCATCTGTTTCTATGGCAACCTCTTTGCAAATCATGGTACTTAACTAGCCAGCCAAAGTCATTCCTTTGGAACTGGTTTGATTGGTTTCCTCTTATAGATTCTACCTCACATACCTGACCACAGGTTTCAAAAGGGCACAAGGTACAATCCAGACTGACTGACCCACACACACACTCCAAACGCATAACAATATTGGTGACTACTGTCTTCATTGATTGCTGTTTTCAATTGCTTTGGGGCTGAAAGGCGGAATATTAATATATCAAACCAGTGGTGGGGAACTAGATCGGACCAGTGGTCCAGCTTGTAATCTCCCCTACCCCTTGCAAGTCAGGTTTGGTAGGTGGGTGGGGCTGCCTGCCTGTCAGTTTATTGATATCATTGCCTGCACAGGTCTTGCAGATCACTTTGCCTGCATGGGTCCTGCAAAGTGCTTATGGAGACCTGCCAGTCAGTGGGGAGAGTATCATTGAACCCAGATCCTCCTTTCAGGTTTCCTGCAAACATCTGGTTGGCCACTGTGAGAAGCGGCTGCTGGGCTAGAGGGGGCTTTGGTCTGATCCAGGAGGTCTCTTCTTAAGCTCACAGCCCTCAAGTTGGTCAGTTCCTTTCTATATTCTATATTCAAGTTCTATATTCTTACATTCCCTGCATACTCTCAAACCACAGAGGCCACATGTTTCGGTCTAGGCTGAAAGAATGCAGTCACCGACCCTACATGAATTTGACATGACTCTGAAATGGTTCCAAAGTTCAAGAGATAGCTCGGTGCGGCTCAAATGCTTAGCTCGCTTACAAACTGTGTTGATTCTACATCATGTTAAATGTATTTTAGTATGGTAATGTGACAAAAGGAATTCTGCAGTGCAAACAAGAATCCAGTCCATTGATTTATGCAGGCATGTCAGCCCAGAAACTAACTGCAGCTGCCTCCACTTCATATGGTTTCTGTACATCTCAGCTAGACAGTGGTTTCCCAAAAAACCTGGAGGGAACACAATTTACTTTCAGGTATATTCTGACAGAATGTCAGATTCATTTAAAGATGGCTACAATTTATTGAGTTCACATTTATAATTGCAAATGGAATTTACAATTTATTTTGCCACAGTGGAACTTCAGTTAGGGGAAGATACAGGAACTGTTTATAATGGAGAAAGTGCCTATGCAAATCAAGGCTGCTTTGCACACTAATATCAAATATGATTTATTAGGGAAATGGTTCCCATTCCAGCTATATGTTGATTCTAAAAAGGAATTGCATAAAAGGATTGATAAACTCAATCTTTCAGAGAGAGAGAGAGAGAGAGAGAGAGAGAGAGAGAGAGACTCTTTCAATTACCGTATTTTTTGCTCTATAAGACTCACTTTTTCCCTCCTAAAAAGTAAGGGGAAATGTCTGTGCGCCTTATGGAGCGAATGCAGGCTGCGCAGCTATCCCAGAAGTCAGAATAGCAAGAGGGATTGCTGTTTTCACTGCGCAGCGATCCCTCTTGCTGTTCTGGCTTCTGAGATTCAGAATATATATATGTCAGGGAACTGTCATCGGAGACGAAGGAGGTGAAAGGGCTCATGGAGGGTGAGAGAGACCACTCAGCGGAGGAGGGGACCAGCAGGGGGAGAAGTGGAGTTCCAAGGGAAAGTGAGTCGGAGGGAGGGCTCAGAGACACTTCAAGCGAGAACAGTGGGGAGGTTTCAGGACCTCCCGTAGGGACACCCACTCCTCGGCGGAAACTGTCACGCCGAGAGTCCAGAAGACGCGTTTCCGTTAAGGAGCTTTTATGCTGGAAGAAGTTCCGTAAACGCCCACTGTCCGATTCAACGAGCGATTGATGGAGCCATGCTTAAGGAGCTCCATCACAGACAGAGGTTTGGGAACTTAGCCAAACTCTGAGGGATCAGGATTTTACGCACAAGCAGCTCACCATCCCATCACAGCAATCGGACAGTCCCTGAAAGCAGCTTGTGCAGAGAGGCATCATGAGCAACCCAGCCGGAGCCGGAGGAGCAGCAGGAGCTGGAGAAAGTCCAAGTCTGGAAGAAAGGTACAGAATGTTGGAACTCCAGCTAGCAATGCAAACGGCGAGGCTAGAAGAAAGGAGGGCGCAGGATGCCGAAAAGGCAAAAGGCGCTACACTAGCAAGAAAGATGCCAGGAATGGTGCAGAAGTTTGGGGGGGACCCCAGGAACTACCAAGCCTTTAGGACAGAGATGCAGTATGCTCTCGAACTGCAGTTTAACGACTTTCCCGATGAGGCATCGCGAGTGGCGTTTGTGATTGGCCATCTCGAAGGAGGGGCGAGAGACTGGGTCCGGCCCCTGATGGCAGGGAATAGTGACATGCTGAAGGACGCGAGGAAGTTTTTTCGCGCCATGGATTTGATGTTTTCCAGCGAGATTGAACAGGGACTGGTGCGCAGACAATTGATGGCTTGCAAACAGGGGAGCCGATCGGTTCGTGAGTACTGGACTGAGTTTACAATGTTGATACATAAATTGGGGTGGGACCTATCAGCGGAACCCATTCAAATGCTCTTTGAAGAGGGGCTTTCTTCGGCGGTGAAAGACGAACTTTCCCGGGCGCCCAGGGCGGAGTCTATGGACCAGCTGACCAAATCAGCGCTGACCATTGGAGCGCGCCAGGAGGCAAGAGCCTTGGAGAAGCGGGAGGGGAAAGGAGAGCGTTGGAGGGATTTCCGCATTCCAGAGATTCCAGAACCAAGTTTCCCGCCCGGAGAGCCGATGGAGGTTGGAACAGCGCGCGCGCGCGCAGTTTCAAATCCCAGTGAAGGGAGGAAGAAGGAGGGAAAGAGCGCCAAGAAATGTTATCTCTGCCAGCAGCCAGGTCACTTTGCCAGAGTCTGCCCGCAAAGAAAGGAATGGCAAGGGATGGCGGGAGCTGTTGGGGGGAAGGAGGAGGAAGTCCAGGAGCCAGTAAAAGCCAACGCCTGTCTGCCACTGTCAGGGCACTGCAGACAGGCCAAGGAGCAGTAAAAGTGCCCACTCCGGAACCTCCAAGACCAGCCCTAGTAATAGAGGTGTGGCTAGAGCTGGCAAACGGATACCCACTGAAGACCAAGGCGCTGTTGGACTCAGGCAGCTCCTGTAATTTTATGAGCAAGGAGTTTGCAGCTGAACACCAGATACAGACACTCCCTTTAAGCAACCCCCTGCAGGTCACCACGATCGATGGGAGGGAGCTGTTGGGGGGAGAAGTTAGCCTACAGACCGTCCCAATGGTTATGAGGGTGGCAAGGCACACCGAAAGGATAGCGTTCAATGTAGCCACCCTGGGAGGGGCGCCAGTCATTTTGGGAATGAGCTGGCTAGCGTTGCATGACCCGCTAGTGGGCTGGCATCAGAGAGTGGTCTCCTTTGGGTCAGCACATTGCCTGGAACACTGCAAAGAGGGGAAGGTGCCAGAAGGGGCAAAAGCCTCCCTAGCAGGGACGGAAGTGGCGGACAAAGGGAAGGTGCCCAAACAATACGCTGACCTGAGCAAGGTCTTCAGCGAAAGGGAAGCAGATAAACTACCACCGCATAGAGACTTTGACTGCCAAATTAACCTGGTCCCTGGGGCCCAGCTCCCCGTGGGCAAGCTGTACGCCATGTCAGACAGGGAAATGCAGGAGTTGAGGGAGTTTATTGACAAAAACCTGAAGAGAGGTTTCATCAGAGAGTCCAGAGCGGTGGGGGGCAGCCCAGTGTTTTTTGTGGACAAAAAAAACACGGATAAACCGAGATTGGTCGTGGACTACCGGCGGTTGAATGCCGTGTCAGAACCAGTGACTTTCCCCATGCCCAGGATTGATGACATTTTGACCAGGGTGAGGAAGGGAAAGATATTCACGAAACTGGACCTGAGAGGAGCTTACAACCTGATACGAATAAAGAAGGGGGATGAATGGAAGACAACGATGTTCACCCCCCTAGGGGCTTTCGAATATCTCGTTATGCCCTTTGGATTACAAGCAGGCTCCGCCTGTTTTCAATCGCTCATGAACCATGTACTGGGACCTTTGCTCTACAAGAATTGCGTGGCCTTCCTCGATGACGTGCTGATATATTCAGAGAATGAGGAGCAGCATGTAAAGGATGTCAGGGAAGTGCTGAGCCAGCTGCAAGCAAACCAGTTGTGGGTGAAATTGGAGAAGTGTCAGTTCCACACCAAGGAGGTGGAATTCCTGGGGTACCGCTTATCAGACAAGGGATTAGCCATGGATCCAGGCAAGGTCCAGGCGGTGCTGGAATGGAAGACACCGAAAACGAAAAAAGATGTGCAAAGGTTCTTAGGGTTTGGGAACTTTTACCGTAAATTCATCAAGAACTTTGCCCACTTAA
Source organism: Podarcis filfolensis (assembly GCF_964270895.1). Classification (NCBI taxonomy): domain Eukaryota; kingdom Metazoa; phylum Chordata; class Lepidosauria; order Squamata; family Lacertidae; genus Podarcis; species Podarcis filfolensis. The sequence goes on along the minus strand of NC_139610.1, from coordinate 52,764,430 downwards.
CGGCTCCCATCACGGACTGTCTAAGCAGCAAGAAGAAATTCGTTTGGACGGCGGAGGCGGAGCACGCTTTTGAGGAATTGAAAAAGGCATTCGCTTCGGAAGAACAGCTCCTGCATGTGGATTTACAAAAACCCATGAGAGTGGAAACTGATGCCTCAGACCGGGCGGTGGGGGCGGTGCTGCTTCAGCCAGGGAGCAATAAGTCGGAATGGAGACCGTGTGCCTTCTTTTCGCGTAAGCTGAACAAGTCCGAGAGGAACTACACGGTATATGACCGAGAACTACTCGCCATTCACGAAGTGTTCCGGAGATGGAGACACTTACTAATTGGCGCACAGCATAAGGTGCAAGTGTGTACGGACCACAAGAATTTGGAGTATTGGAGAACGGCACGAGTGCTCAACCAACGACAAGTGAGATGGGCCCAGGAGTTCTCCAAATTCCATTTTGAAATCTGCTATGTGCCAGGTCCAGAAAACATCAGAGCGGACGCTCTCTCTCGCAAACCTGAATATTTGGAGGGGGAGGGAGCACCAGAAGAGAGACATATTATCCCAGAGGACCACTGGGTGTGTGGTGCGGCCTGGGTGGGGCAAAGAGAACTGGTAGAGGGAACGGTAAATGATGAGTACGCCCAGGATAAGCTCAGAGGTTTAAGGAGAGAGGGAGAAGACCCCGGAGGTTTTGAAGAAAGAAACGGGGCATTGTATTACAAAGGGGCGCTATATATACCCGAAGGGGAATTGAGGGGGAGAGTACTCAAACAGCTGCACGACAATCCCACAGCGGGGCATTTTGGGCAACACAAGACCATGTGGTTGGTGACCAGGGAGTTTTGGTGGCCCAAGGTGAGGGAGGATGTACGGGAGTATGTGAGAAGGTGTGACCAATGCCAGAGAGCCAAAGGAGAAAGGCGGGCACCAGCGGGGTTATTAGAACCGTTACCCACACCAGAACGACCGTGGGAGGCGGTGTCGATAGATTTTATGACTGATCTGCCCAAATCCCAGGGGAAAACCGCCATACTAGTCGTAGTAGACCTGTTAACTAAGATGGGTCACTTTGTAGCTTGCTCACATGCAGTCACGGCGGAAGAGACAGCGAAATTGTTTGTAGAACATATTTTTAGGCTGCATGGCGCCCCCTTGAGGGTGGTTTCCGACAGAGGGAAACAGTTCACGTCCAGATTCTGGAGGAAGCTTATGAGCTTGTTGCACGTAGAGGTCAACTTTTCGACTGCCAGGCACCCTGAGACCAATGGGCAGGCGGAGAGGGCAAACGGTATCCTTCAACAATACCTGAGGTGTTATGTCAATGACAGAGAAAACGATTGGGTCGAAAAGTTGGCACTAGCGGAATTTGCTTACAATAATGCAGAGAATGTGTCCACCGGGATGAGCCCCTTTTTGGCTAATTATGGGTGCCACCCCAGGGCGTTTCCAGGGGAAGGAGGAGAGAGATGGAGTGTTCCGGCCGCTGAACTTTTTGTAGAAGAAATGGAAGCGATCCATCGTCAACTCCAACACAACTTAGAAAGGGCCAAAGAAGAATATAAGAGGCAGGCAGACAAGAGCAGAAGGGAAGGTGAAACAATTAGGGTGGGGAGTCGGGTCTGGCTATCAACCCAAGGATTGCCGTTCAAGGGGGGTTGCAAGAAATTGAGACCCAAAAGATTGGGACCATTTGAGGTCATCCAACAGGTCAACCCAGTGGCTTTCAGACTCCGGTTACCGAATCACATGAAACTGCACCCAGTATTCCACAGGTCATTACTGTCACCATACAGGGGGGAAGGTGAAGGGGTATCCACACGGGGGCCAGCCATAGAAGAAAGGGAAAGCCGCAACTATGTGGCGGAAATCATCGACTCCAGGTGGAAGGGTAATCAGGTGGAGTATTTGGTCGCGTGGGAAGGGGAACCGGAGTCGGAAAACACCTGGGTGAAAGCAGAGGAGGTCCATGACGAGATCTTGATCGAAACGTTCCACCAAAGGTTCCCCAGGAAACCTCAGCCAGTAGCGAGGTTCCGGAGGGAGTACTTCGGCACCACCGACGATGAGGAGGAACTGGAGGGATTCAGGGAATCGGGGTTGGAAGGAGGTACAGACTCCGAGGAGGAGGAGTACTTGGAAACCGGAAACAGCAAAAGGTGGAGGGAAGTGTTCGAAACTTCGGAAGATGAGGGAGGTTCCTTCAGGGGTTTTGCTCCCTCGCCTCCCGCAGAGGAGGGGAGGGAAGGGGGTGAAGGGGGCCCTGGAGGGGAGGTGGATGTCAGGGAACTGTCATCTGAGACGAAGGAGGTGAAAGGGCTCATGGAGGGTGAGAGAGACCACTCAGCGGAGGAGGGGACCAGCAGGGGGAGAAGTGGAGTTCCAAGGGAAAGTGAGTCGGAGGGAGGGCTCAGAGACACTTCAAGCGAGAACAGTGGGGAGGTTTCAGGACCTCCCGTAGGGACACCCACTCCTCGGCGGAAACTGTCACGCCGAGAGTCCAGAAGACGCGTTTCCGTTAAGGAGCTTTTATGCTGGAAGAAGTTCCGTAAACGCCCACTGTCCGATTCAACGAGCGATTGATGGAGCCATGCTTAAGGAGCTCCATCACAGACAGAGGTTTGGGAACTTAGCCAAACTCTGAGGGATCAGGATTTTACGCACAAGCAGCTCACCATCCCATCACAGCAATCGGACAGTCCCTGAAAGCAGCTTGTGCAGAGAGGCATCATGAGCAACCCAGCCGGAGCCGGAGGAGCAGCAGGAGCTGGAGAAAGTCCAAGTCTGGAAGAAAGGTACAGAATGTTGGAACTCCAGCTAGCAATGCAAACGGCGAGGCTAGAAGAAAGGAGGGCGCAGGATGCCGAAAAGGCAAAAGGCGCTACACTAGCAAGAAAGATGCCAGGAATGGTGCAGAAGTTTGGGGGGGACCCCAGGAACTACCAAGCCTTTAGGACAGAGATGCAGTATGCTCTCGAACTGCAGTTTAACGACTTTCCCGATGAGGCATCGCGAGTGGCGTTTGTGATTGGCCATCTCGAAGGAGGGGCGAGAGACTGGGTCCGGCCCCTGATGGCAGGGAATAGTGACATGCTGAAGGACGCGAGGAAGTTTTTTCGCGCCATGGATTTGATGTTTTCCAGCGAGATTGAACAGGGACTGGTGCGCAGACAATTGATGGCTTGCAAACAGGGGAGCCGATCGGTTCGTGAGTACTGGACTGAGTTTACAATGTTGATACATAAATTGGGGTGGGACCTATCGGCGGAACCCATTCAAATGCTCTTTGAAGAGGGGCTTTCTTCGGCGGTGAAAGACGAACTTTCCCGGGCGCCCAGGGCGGAGTCTATGGACCAGCTGACCAAATCAGCGCTGACCATTGGAGCGCGCCAGGAGGCAAGAGCCTTGGAGAAGCGGGAGGGGAAAGGAGAGCGTTGGAGGGATTTCCGCATTCCAGAGATTCCAGAACCAAGTTTCCCGCCCGGAGAGCCGATGGAGGTTGGAACAGCGCGCGCGCGCGCAGTTTCAAATCCCAGTGAAGGGAGGAAGAAGGAGGGAAAGAGCGCCAAGAAATGTTATCTCTGCCAGCAGCCAGGTCACTTTGCCAGAGTCTGCCCGCAAAGAAAGGAATGGCAAGGGATGGCGGGAGCTGTTGGGGGGAAGGAGGAGGAAGTCCAGGAGCCAGTAAAAGCCAACGCCTGTCTGCCACTGTCAGGGCACTGCAGACAGGCCAAGGAGCAGTAAAAGTGCCCACTCCGGAACCTCCAAGACCAGCCCTAGTAATAGAGGTGTGGCTAGAGCTGGCAAACGGATACCCACTGAAGACCAAGGCGCTGTTGGACTCAGGCAGCTCCTGTAATTTTATGAGCAAGGAGTTTGCAGCTGAACACCAGATACAGACACTCCCTTTAAGCAACCCCCTGCAGGTCACCACGATCGATGGGAGGGAGCTGTTGGGGGGAGAAGTTAGCCTACAGACCGTCCCAATGGTTATGAGGGTGGCAAGGCACACCGAAAGGATAGCGTTCAATGTAGCCACCCTGGGAGGGGCGCCAGTCATTTTGGGAATGAGCTGGCTAGCGTTGCATGACCCGCTAGTGGGCTGGCATCAGAGAGTGGTCTCCTTTGGGTCAGCACATTGCCTGGAACACTGCAAAGAGGGGAAGGTGCCAGAAGGGGCAAAAGCCTCCCTAGCAGGGACGGAAGTGGCGGACAAAGGGAAGGTGCCCAAACAATACGCTGACCTGAGCAAGGTCTTCAGCGAAAGGGAAGCAGATAAACTACCACCGCATAGAGACTTTGACTGCCAAATTAACCTGGTCCCTGGGGCCCAGCTCCCCGTGGGCAAGCTGTACGCCATGTCAGACAGGGAAATGCAGGAGTTGAGGGAGTTTATTGACAAAAACCTGAAGAGAGGTTTCATCAGAGAGTCCAGAGCGGTGGGGGGCAGCCCAGTGTTTTTTGTGGACAAAAAAAACACGGATAAACCGAGATTGGTCGTGGACTACCGGCGGTTGAATGCCGTGTCAGAACCAGTGACTTTCCCCATGCCCAGGATTGATGACATTTTGACCAGGGTGAGGAAGGGAAAGATATTCACGAAACTGGACCTGAGAGGAGCTTACAACCTGATACGAATAAAGAAGGGGGATGAATGGAAGACAACGATGTTCACCCCCCTAGGGGCTTTCGAATATCTCGTTATGCCCTTTGGATTACAAGCAGGGTCCGCCTGTTTTCAATCGCTCATGAACCATGTACTGGGACCTTTGCTCTACAAGAATTGCGTGGCCTTCCTCGATGACGTGCTGATATATTCAGAGAATGAGGAGCAGCATGTAAAGGATGTCAGGGAAGTGCTGAGCCAGCTGCAAGCAAACCAGTTGTGGGTGAAATTGGAGAAGTGTCCGTTCCACACCAAGGAGGTGGAATTCCTGGGGTACCGCTTATCAGACAAGGGATTAGCCATGGATCCAGGCAAGGTCCAGGCGGTGCTGGAATGGAAGACACCGAAAACGAAAAAAGATGTGCAAAGGTTCTTAGGGTTTGGGAACTTTTACCGTAAATTCATCAAGAACTTTGCCCACTTAACGGCTCCCATCACGGACTGTCTAAGCAGCAAGAAGAAATTCGTTTGGACGGCGGAGGCGGAGCACGCTTTTGAGGAATTGAAAAAGGCATTCGCTTCGGAAGAACAGCTCCTGCATGTGGATTTACAAAAACCCATGAGAGTGGAAACTGATGCCTCAGACCGGGCGGTGGGGGCGGTGCTGCTTCAGCCAGGGAGCAATAAGTCGGAATGGAGACCGTGTGCCTTCTTTTCGCGTAAGCTGAACAAGTCCGAGAGGAACTACACGGTATATGACCGAGAACTACTCGCCATTCACGAAGTGTTCCGGAGATGGAGACACTTACTAATTGGCGCACAGCATAAGGTGCAAGTGTGTACGGACCACAAGAATTTGGAGTATTGGAGAACGGCACGAGTGCTCAACCAACGACAAGTGAGATGGGCCCAGGAGTTCTCCAAATTCCATTTTGAAATCTGCTATGTGCCAGGTCCAGAAAACATCAGAGCGGACGCTCTCTCTCGCAAACCTGAATATTTGGAGGGGGAGGGAGCACCAGAAGAGAGACATATTATCCCAGAGGACCACTGGGTGTGTGGTGCGGCCTGGGTGGGGCAAAGAGAACTGGTAGAGGGAACGGTAAATGATGAGTACGCCCAGGATAAGCTCAGAGGTTTAAGGAGAGAGGGAGAAGACCCCGGAGGTTTTGAAGAAAGAAACGGGGCATTGTATTACAAAGGGGCGCTATATATACCCGAAGGGGAATTGAGGGGGAGAGTACTCAAACAGCTGCACGACAATCCCACAGCGGGGCATTTTGGGCAACACAAGACCATGTGGTTGGTGACCAGGGAGTTTTGGTGGCCCAAGGTGAGGGAGGATGTACGGGAGTATGTGAGAAGGTGTGACCAATGCCAGAGAGCCAAAGGAGAAAGGCGGGCACCAGCGGGGTTATTAGAACCGTTACCCACACCAGAACGACCGTGGGAGGCGGTGTCGATAGATTTTATGACTGATCTGCCCAAATCCCAGGGGAAAACCGCCATACTAGTCGTAGTAGACCTGTTAACTAAGATGGGTCACTTTGTAGCTTGCTCACATGCAGTCACGGCGGAAGAGACAGCGAAATTGTTTGTAGAACATATTTTTAGGCTGCATGGCGCCCCCTTGAGGGTGGTTTCCGACAGAGGGAAACAGTTCACGTCCAGATTCTGGAGGAAGCTTATGAGCTTGTTGCACGTAGAGGTCAACTTTTCGACTGCCAGGCACCCTGAGACCAATGGGCAGGCGGAGAGGGCAAACGGTATCCTTCAACAATACCTGAGGTGTTATGTCAATGACAGAGAAAACGATTGGGTCGAAAAGTTGGCACTAGCGGAATTTGCTTACAATAATGCAGAGAATGTGTCCACCGGGATGAGCCCCTTTTTGGCTAATTATGGGTGCCACCCCAGGGCGTTTCCAGGGGAAGGAGGAGAGAGATGGAGTGTTCCGGCCGCTGAACTTTTTGTAGAAGAAATGGAAGCGATCCATCGTCAACTCCAACACAACTTAGAAAGGGCCAAAGAAGAATATAAGAGGCAGGCAGACAAGAGCAGAAGGGAAGGTGAAACAATTAGGGTGGGGAGTCGGGTCTGGCTATCAACCCAAGGATTGCCGTTCAAGGGGGGTTGCAAGAAATTGAGACCCAAAAGATTGGGACCATTTGAGGTCATCCAACAGGTCAACCCAGTGGCTTTCAGACTCCGGTTACCGAATCACATGAAACTGCACCCAGTATTCCACAGGTCATTACTGTCACCATACAGGGGGGAAGGTGAAGGGGTATCCACACGGGGGCCAGCCATAGAAGAAAGGGAAAGCCGCAACTATGTGGCGGAAATCATCGACTCCAGGTGGAAGGGTAATCAGGTGGAGTATTTGGTCGCGTGGGAAGGGGAACCGGAGTCGGAAAACACCTGGGTGAAAGCAGAGGAGGTCCATGACGAGATCTTGATCGAAACGTTCCACCAAAGGTTCCCCAGGAAACCTCAGCCAGTAGCGAGGTTCCGGAGGGAGTACTTCGGCACCACCGACGATGAGGAGGAACTGGAGGGATTCAGGGAATCGGGGTTGGAAGGAGGTACAGACTCCGAGGAGGAGGAGTACTTGGAAACCGGAAACAGCAAAAGGTGGAGGGAAGTGTTCGAAACTTCGGAAGATGAGGGAGGTTCCTTCAGGGGTTTTGCTCCCTCGCCTCCCGCAGAGGAGGGGAGGGAAGGGGGTGAAGGGGGCCCTGGAGGGGAGGTGGATGTCAGGGAACTGTCATCTGAGACGAAGGAGGTGAAAGGGCTCATGGAGGGTGAGAGAGACCACTCAGCGGAGGAGGGGACCAGCAGGGGGAGAAGTGGAGTTCCAAGGGAAAGTGAGTCGGAGGGAGGGCTCAGAGACACTTCAAGCGAGAACAGTGGGGAGGTTTCAGGACCTCCCGTAGGGACACCCACTCCTCGGCGGAAACTGTCACGCCGAGAGTCCAGAAGACGCGTTTCCGTTAAGGAGCTTTTATGCTGGAAGAAGTTCCGTAAACGCCCACTGTCCGATTCAACGAGCGATTGATGGAGCCATGCTTAAGGAGCTCCATCACAGACAGAGGTTTGGGAACTTAGCCAAACTCTGAGGGATCAGGATTTTACGCACAAGCAGCTCACCATCCCATCACAATATATTTTTCCCCTCCTCCAAAAACTAGGTGCGTCTTGTGATCTGGTGCGTCTTATAGAGCAAAAAATATGATAATTTGTACTCTGATGCCTCTGAAAAGAGAATTTGAGAAAAGAGAATATGTACTGTAAATGAAAATTGGTGGTTATGTTTGAAATGAGTACTTAATATAATAGTACTTAATATAATGTAGTGCTCTTTCCCAATGAAAATATCTTCAAAATAATAATGTATTATTATCATTATCATACATTTTGTTGTATACTTAACTAATCAAAGTTCTCTCCTAACCCAAAAGGTCACATTATTCCCACCCACTGAGGCTCAACAACAAAAACAAACTGGATTTGGCCATTCAATACTTTGCACTACCATATATTTGCATTACTAAAAATATGCATTACTATAATGTTACTAAACTTGAAGAAGTGGATTAAGTTACTGATGGCTTTACTACAGCAAGCAGAAGCACAAGAAGTTAGTCTTCCTTGCGTGTCTGTGTCTGTGTGCACAGTATACCCATAAAGTGCATCAAATGCACATTTTCTCACTCTCAAAGAATTCTAGCCACTGCAATTTGTTAAGGGTTGTTGGGAATTGTAAATCTGTGGGGAGTAAACTGCAGAGGGAAAGAATGTGCTCTGAATGTGCTTTAAATATACAGTGTGTATATTTAATGAATGTGCTTTAAATATACAGTGTGCATAGCCTCAGCATAACATGCAACTGTCCCAGGAAAAAATGGGACATCCTGTTTTTCCCTACAAGAGCACGGTGGCCATTTTGGATGCCATGCTTTCGCACAATTTTGGGACACAATCTTGCCTCAGAAAAGTGCTTTTTTGGGGCTTTCTTGCGCAGAGCCCCAAAATATGCACCATGCCAGAAAAAGTTTTTTTCCAGGGTCACGGTCTTGCATAGGTCATGTGACTCATGGGAGTGCAGCCCCAGAAGCTGCCTTCCTGGTTTTCCCATTGGAAGGTATGCCTCAGTGTTTTACAGCCCAGCAGCCCAACCTATGAGTGAATTGGTTTCTATTTTACGTTTACTCTTTCACCCTACTATATTCTTTATCCATTTTAAAAGCTTTGTTTAATGTTCTTACCACCTCATTTGTATCCTTGAGAGGAGTTGTGTATGTGCTCTACCTCCCTTCTTCATCCATGTGCAGGGAGAATGTGTTATGTCAGGATGCTTGTTTATACGACCAAGTAGACAACACTGGGACATACATCAAAATGTTCAAAACACATGTACTGAATCAGCACTAAGAACACATTTGTCAAACTGCAGCTGCTTAATGGGCAAGGGGAAATTGTTCTGTGGGAAAGTTCAAAGGATTTGCTGGCAATAGGAACTGTGCAGGATTTGAATATGCCAATGTTGACTGCATGCATTTTTTGTATCTCAAGGGTAGTGCGCCTGGGGGAAAGCTTCTGTAGGAGTATCACCTCCATATAGCAAATGATGCTGTCATTTCGAAGCAACAACACACACCTACCATATTGGCCCAAATATAAGCCGTACCAGAATATAAACTGCACCTTTAAAATTCAAGGGGGGAAGAGAAAAAAAGATAATACCCGAATATAAGCCGTTCCGCAGGCACTCACACCCGTTCTGTTTTACCATATGTCTGTTTCAGCAGCAATATCGTAAAAGCCATTTTTTGTAAGGCGGCAAATTTAAGCCACCCTTTAACTTTTCACGGTTGGAATTTGGGGGAAAAGTGAGGCTTATATTAAGGCCAATATTTCAAGGGGTGAATTCACATTCTTGAAAGCCCTGGAAGGTGGCAAGAATCAAAATTAAGCTGCAGCTTACACAGAACCCAGTTCATGGTCACCCATTTACATTAACTATTTACATTAAATTTGCTCAGGAGATAAATGTGTGAAGCGTAATGCATATCCATTTTCTACCTTTCTGTTTCATAACTCAGATCCATGACTGTGTGAGGATTTGAGTCCAAGGCTACTTCTACCCTTCAAGTGTCAGACACTGCAAAAGGAAGCCTCCTACCTCACACAGATGCACTGCTGAAGTTGCATTTTGGAGTGAGTAGGCCAAGACAAGTGCAAAGTGCTAGGGACACATTGGCACAGTGCCCTGACCTCTGCATGTTCGAATGTACCATTTCCATGGAATCTGCGCCCATACTCAAGTTGGCTCCTGTATGCACAATTCAGAACCCTCCAGTTCCCAGGATACTGGATTGCATCCAAAGGCAAGTTCATAGATTCTATTCAATGGTACACTTGAACCCATGGAGGACTGGTGTAGGCATAGCAGATATCAACCTGTTTAGTGTCATCCATAAAGTCATTTGTACCTAATGAACATCTGAACAGGGCTAAGGACATCCATGATTCTGCTTACACATCAACTAAGTGGTGGGTTTCCTCTAAAGATAAAAAAACTGTCACGAGTTGAGTGTACAGCAAAGTAGGGTTTTTTTTAAGCACAATTAAAGCACATCTTTTGAACATTGTGGATCAAAGGTTACAAAGATGTGTGTGATCTTCAACATAGGATCTTCTTCACCTTCTATCTACCAAAACTTAAACATGTGTCTAGTTCTCTTATCTTCTGTCCTCTGGACACTCACAGAGTAATCCTTGTAGTGCCTGAGGACATTTCCCCATTAATACAACACAGTTGTCACTGACGAAAAAAGAAAAGAGTGTTGGGTGTGTGTTTCTGGATGTGTGTCTTTACTGTGAAGGTAAGTTCCAACTGGAGAGATAAAAATGACCATGAAAGAATTTGTAATGAGATAATTATTTATACTTTATTGCACTACACAGTGTTGCGGGGGGGGGGGGGAATCTTGATTAGAAAATCAAATTAATTAAATCCTAAAATTAATGAGGGCCAAATGAGACGCTGCACACCATTCAATCAGCTATTGTATGAATGAACAACACACACACATCACAGTGAACATCATCTGGATCAGGACCTGATATGGGAGAAGCGGCTTTTAACCCCTTGTTGTTGGAACACATAATAACATTCTCCAATTAAAAAAACAGGTATGGGGAATATTTCGGCCGGGACTATATTGAGGTTGAAGGCCACTCATACAATTGTTAATTGTGAAACTGTTATCTTGTCTAATTGGGCCCTAAGACTGAGGGCAGACAATAGCTTTTAAGAAACTCATTGAAAGTGGTTTGAGCAAGATGTTTGCTTGCTCCCACTGCCAATCCTGGTTTTTCAAGTTTTTTCAAGCACTACGAAACAAAACTTGCAAAACCTGTTAGCGGAGACAATAGTGGGATGCATTCTCACACAAAAACATATTTCTCATACCAGCTTGAGACCTGTGATCCCACGTGTGAGATTTTTTTGATTTACATTTGCATCCCACCATTCCTCCAAAGAGTTCAATGTTGTCTCCATGGTTTTCACCTACTGTAGATACTTTATCCTCACTACAACCCTATGAGGTAGGTTAAGACAGAGTGATTTGACCAAGGTAATCCAGTGACTGCTGACTTAAACCCACATCTCCTCTATCCTAGTCTAACCCACAGGTAACAATCAAGTATCATCCATATGTTGTTGAGTAAACCTCTCATCAGCCCTAATAATAAATAGTCAGTGATGATGTACGTTGTTGTTCAGAAACATCTGGCTGCTTCTGCCCTAACCACTACTCCATTCTTGCTAAATTTATTTAGTTGTTGCTATTAGCATTAGCAGCAGCAGCAGTAGTAGTAGTAGTAGTAGTAGTAGTAGTAGTAGTATTGGAAACATTTATATACTGTGTTTCTGGTACAAACCTATATGTGCCTGTACAGTGAGAGATACAGTAACAATTCCCTGCCCCTCTCTCTGTTCTCCTGTGCTTTCTAACCCAGTTAGTCATGGTATGATAGTATTGTTACAAACAGTGCTACTTATTAGGCAACACCAATCCTTGTCCACCTGTCTAACAAATAACAGTCACTGCAGGAGCTCGGTCAAATTATGGACTGGCAAATCCTGTTTCATAAAGAATTTTCATAGGTAAAAGGAAAACTCTTAACACTGCCCCCAAAGGCAAAGTGGAGGAGAGAAAGAAGGAGAAGATTAATCACTCTGTTTCCACTGTCAAAGCTCACTTTCTAGATTACTCCAATTTAGCCGGAGAACACTTAGCGCTGTGTATTTCATACCCCCAAATCACATTAATGCATGATTTAGGAAATAAACAAAGGTTAAATATAAAATCCTTCTGGATCCTCTGTTGTTTTAAAATGCAAGGGGCTCTGTAATCCTTTAAACCGGTAAACACTAGCACAGAGACCGTTGTCACTAAATCAAAATCATCTTTGAGGAAACAGCACAGTGCAGTTTCCCCCCACTCATGCTAAACACCACTTAATGGGCTGGCAGTTCCATCTTCAGCATCAATACGCATTGAGTCTATGGGCAGCCCTTAGGCTGGCTTGTTATCCATCATAAACCAAGATAAAAACTTGCAAAACCCTTAGCACATTAGACGAACTGTATAAATGAAGGTTGTTTGCTGCTTTTAACACTAAGCATGCATGAACCAATGTTTGAGTAGACCCATTCCCTTGTGGGCATCCTTCCAGAGACAGCATTCTGTGATGGGTCAGGCCAGAGGCAAATGTGAGCAGAGTAATAGATGTGACTCTTAACTTTGTACAGTGGGATACACTCCAGCCATGACAAAATCCAAAGCTTTATCAATATGCACACTCCATGTCCATATCTCCTATCCACTCCAGGCAAACATCGGCCATTCCCACAGTTTAACGGCACATTCCAGCCAGGCAAAAACACTCAAGAAGTTTGTGGAGCAGGACTATGGAGGGGTGTGGTCTAGGGAGATAGTGTCTGGTCTGAGGCAGGAGGTTAAAGGCTCACCCATGTCCTAGAAGCTCCAAGTGAAATGAAGGGCAGTACTACGATAATGTTTGAACAAAGATTTGGGAGTGTAGATCTCTTCCATTTTGAAACGGTGCCCTTATTCATTTACACTTTTTTACTTTGAACATTAGATGAGCATTTTTGCCATTAGCTTCAGTACTCAATGCAAACTCTAGGAATATTTTAACATATAAGGCATTTGCAATAATTGTTTGGCAATACTAAGTAATCAGTATCTGAGCCATCTTCCCCATTCTCCTAGTAACAACACATCAAGTCCAACCATTCTTTCATCTGGTGTTTTGAGTAGCAAGTAGAATTGTTGCACCCTTCCCCTAACTCTAGAGAAGCCAACGTCTAGATGCTTTGGATTCTCATGACCCCCTGGCCAACAAGGCCAATGGTCAGGGATGATGGGAGTGGCCTGCACATTTTATTATACTCTCTTTCTTCTACATCTTATTTCATTCTGAGATAATGGATATCTGAGAGCTTCGTTATTTTCTGCCGGTCTCCCATTTGTATAATGCAGCAAAGTCTGGCATCTAAACATTTCTAAAACAGGATAGTAATGGATTGCACTGAGAGCATTCCCCATCTTCCTTTCAGGCCAGCTTCAACCATTCTGCTAGTGTATAATTCTTGGAGATGAGATATAAACCTATTAAACCGATGACAGCAGCAGGCAAGAATTCAGAGTCGGCAAAATGCCTTGAGATGGACATTTCCCAGACAGACTGATAGCACTTCAACTTTTAAGTGACACCTCTTTTTGAAAGCCATTGGGAGTTGGGAGTACATCATATCCTAGTGTCAGGTGGGATGTTAAACACGGTTCATCTTTATGACTTGACAATCTTTCATCCATGGTCCATATCTTAACAAGTGGTATATTTTGAAGTCACTTTCCTCCGGTGCAAAAAACATATTAGGCAGACATGTCTCCTCCTTGTTTCTTTAGCTGTACAAACTGGGACAGGCAAGTATTAATCTATTACAGGTGGAGCTTTTCTTTCTTTCTTTCTTTCTTTCTTTCTTTCTTTCTCTCTCTCTCTCTCTCTCTCTCTCTCTCTCTCTCTCTCTCGGCTTTTATGAACATTGTAATTCTCTGCATAAGATGCAGACATGAGCCCCAAAGCCAAGGTACAAAATATCTGCTTGGCATAAGCAAAGTTTCAGCATTAAACATACAGTCTGCATGCAGAAGGTCCTCCAAGGTTCAGTCGCAAGCAATCCTAGGTAGGTCCAGGGAAAACTGCTCTCTGAAGCTCCAAAGAGCTTCAGCCAGCTCAACAGAGTAGACAAAACTAAGCTAGGTGGACAAATGTTGTGGCTCAGTAACTATTCCTTGTGGGTTTTTGGTTTTGTTTCTTTGGTATTTGGAAAAAAAATCTAGCATATGCTAGATTCTTAGATATTAACACAAATTGGGATCATTACCAAAAAAAATTGCATTGTCTATACATAAGATGTCATAGGAATTTTTCCTGCAAGCATCATCCTTAACTTATAGATTCTATTGAGCTATGGATCTGTGAGAATAATGAGAACAGCAGTGAGAACAGGGTATAAATTCAATTTAGTATGCATTTTAATGTGGACCTAGATAACTTTCTGAAACAATCTGTAAACCAATCCACACCTATCCTTCAAAATTCACATACTTCTGAATTTTGCAATATAGTTTTTTCCAACCAAAAATACATAGAGAACTATGTATACTAGGGGGGAGTGTGCACAAAAGGCACTTACTGATGAAAATCACACACAAAATTACATTATATTAGGAAAATTGCTTGCAGAGAGCTACGTATACATTAGGCAAAAAAATGTGTATTTGGAGAAATGCTGGCAAATTTTCATGAGGTTTGAAGAAAAAAAGGGACAGAGATGCAGAAATGTGATGAACTGAAGATGAGGAAAATACCTAGTTACCAGTCTACCCTCACAGCACATAAGTGGGCTGAATATGGTTGAACTATAGGTATGAAGTTTTGATCCCAAATAATTAAAAAAAAGATTACAAAGTCTAACTGCTGATTAAATCAGCAGAGTGGATGGGGAAGCCCAGCCAGATGGTCGGGGTATAAATAAATAAATAAATTATTATTATTATTATTATTATTACTACTACTACTACTACTACTACTACTACTACAATTCATTGCTTTGTTAGAGTATCAGCTTGCTAACCATCCAGACTTCTGCCATTTTGGTCTACAACAAACTGCTCCAACTTCCATTCTGGTTGTTCGTGGAAGGCAAACTGCATTTGGTCATTTCTCCAGTTAAAGCAAACTGTAAGCATTTTGTCCCGTTCAAGAAGGATTGCTAACTCTGTAAGTGTCTATAGACAGTTTTCTTCTTATCTCTGGTTCTTTTCTGTCAGTTTGGTGAATCAATGTTTAGATTATTTCCAGAGAGAGAGAGAGAACAGCCTTCATGCAGTGACTGGGAAATGTCAAGGGGTCATCTGAGTGTGGATCCACGATTGGAGCCTGCCTAGGAATGTGCTATTTATGAAGGAGGGGGGTGGGAGTTGGGCTGCAGTTGCAGCCTGTGAAAAATTAAGGTGTCATCGAACAAGCCTTTTAACAATGTTTGGGTAGTGGTTGGCCTCAAGAGCTTTAGACCCCATTTAACTTAGAGCTACAACACCAGAGACAAACAATAGAATATTTTTAAAGCCAGGCTGGGTTTCAGGTCTGTCTGGAATGGCAAAACTTTGAACTTCCCAAAGGAGACAGATGGGGAAGGACTTTATCTGAAATTATTTTGGTAGGTTTTCCCCACCCCTCCTGTATTAATGATGCAGCCAATGCAGTTTGAAATGAAATCGATTTTTCAGTGATGGTTGCTGTAAGCAGGTATTGAAATTGGTATTGGCAAGTGCTCTTTTGAAATGCCCTCCACAATTACATAAGAACATGAGAAGAGTCTGCTGAATCAAGGCAATGGCCCATCTAGTCTAGCATTGTTCAGCCCAGACACTGAGGTCCAGCTCCAAGGGCCTTCTGGTGGTTCCTTCACTGCAAGAAGTGAAGTAACAGGGAACCAGGCAGAGGGCCTTCTCAGCAGTGGCCCCCACCCTGTGGAATGCCCTCCCATCAGATGTCAAGGAAATAAATAACTACAGTGGTACCTCGGGTTACATACGCTTCAGGTTACATACGCTTCAGATTACACACTCCACTTACCCAAAAATAGTGCTTCAGGTTAAGAACTTTGCTTCAGGATGAGAACCAAAATCGTCCTCCAGTGGCGCGGCAGCAGCAGGAGGCCCCATTAGCTAAAGTGGTGCTTCAGGTTAAGAACAGACCTCCGAAATGAATTAAGTACTTAACCTAAGGTACCACTGTATCTGGCTTTTAGAAGACATCTTTATCTCGTGTTTTTAATATTCTGTTGGGAGCTGCCCAGAGTGACTGGGGAAACCAGCCAGATGGGTGGGGTATAAATAAATCATATCATCATCATCATCCCATCATCATCATTCTGTTTTCAAAGCAGTTACCTGTGGGAAGCCTGCAAGCTGGACCCAAAAGCAACAGCATCTTCCTTACTGGTATTCAAATGCATTACTGCCTCTGACCATGGAGCACAGCTGTCAGGGTTAGTAGCCATTGATAGAGCTTTCCTCCATAAATTTGTCCAATCCTCTTTTAAAGCCATCTGAGTTTTGTGGACATCAGTGCCTGCTGTGGGAAGAAGTTCCATAGTTTAACTACGTGCTGAGTGGAGAAGTACTGTCTTTTATCAGTCCTGACCCTTCCAACATTCCCCTTCACTGGGTTCTAGAGTTCTAGAGTTCTAGAGTTAGGAGAGAGGGAGAAAACCTTTTCTCTGCCCACTTTCTTGATGCCATATGGAATTCTGCAAACTTCTACAACGTCTCTCTTACTTGCCTTTTCTCCAAACTGAAAAGTCCAAAGCACTGCAACCTTTACTCACAGGAAAGCAGCAAGTTGCATACCAGTAAATCACCACTGCAGAATTTAACTGCAGCTGAAACTGCTTCAAAATTATGTGATTAGATGTGGAAATTTGCAATGTCACTGTGGACACATTATCCCGGACTGAACATGATAACACTTCCACCTGATACGCAAGTGGTTTGCACCTTTACTTTAGATATCACCAAGTAAAATGCTCTTAAAAGTGCCGTTTCTCCTGTCTTACACTTGAATTCATAGATGATCCAACCCAGAAGCTCCTTAAAGGAAGGCAAACAAAAAAATCAGTAGGCAGGCATGACATGGTAGCAATTTCATCTGCAGGAGTTTTTGATTGCCATTAATGTTAGCCTACATTTTATTGAAGGAACTGTGAAATCCACTAAGGTAAGCAGTGAATTCTTGATGGCTGGCTGGCAGCTAGCCTTGTCTTTGTACATGTGGTTAAATTAAATGGTCGTCAGTCCCTGGAAACTGTGAGAGTGGCAGCCCCTAAGTTGGGGACTTCCCTCCCCACAGATATATGTCTGGCTTCTTCACTAAGCAGTTTTCAGTGAATGCTGAAGACACACCTCTTCACCCTGGCCTTTGACTCCTAAGATGTGTGCTTTCAGGGCCCACATTATTTCTGTTATTGTAATCCAAGAATAGGCAAACTCTGGCTCCTCAGATGTTTGGGACTACAATTCCCATCATCCCTACCCACTGGTCCTGTTAGCTAGGGATGAAGGGAATTGTAGTCCCAAACATCTGGAGGGCCGGAGTTTGCCTATGCCTGTTGTAATCCATTTCCAATGTTTTTAACTTTTGATTTTGTATTGTTGTAACCCACCCTGGGACTTGTTGGTGAAGGGCCAGTGGTTAATAGTAGTACAGTAGTAGTAGTAGTAGTAGTAGTAGTAATAACTACTACTACTACTACTACTACTACTACTATTATTATTATTATTAGGCCTAGGGTGGGAGTGGGAGACCCAATGGAAAGATTTCCATTTCTGTAAGTTAAGCTACCTCTATTTACAGCGGCTGGGAATCTGAGTACTCTGTAACTACATTTTGAAGAGTGTTTTGAAGTAATCTCTGTTATGCTTTTATGTGCATAGTTAGCTAATTATATTGCAGGGTCAGCACACAAGGAAAGGGGATCAAATTATACTCTAAGCTACATCCTCAGAGCTTGTTGATGTTCATGAAGTGCATTTTCAAAACAAACAAAAACACCACAGGCAAGTAAATGTCTTACAAAACGAAGGTCATGCCAGACCAGAAGAGAGAGAGTGAAAGATACTTAATTTATCATGTAACTATTTTTATTCATGGTGGAGGGGTTTCTTCCCCTGAAACCAAGAGTTGGTTTGCCTAATGGGAAACCAGCAAAGAATCCCAGGTACTGAATTGCAAGCCTCTGTTGGAGATCATGGTCCGAAAGGACTCGGTTAATAATGAGCCTTGGATCTCAGTGGGATGCCCCAGGAAATGGATTAGCATTGCTCTAAACATCTCTGGCGATAAATAAGAGGAAGGGGACCCTACATGAGGCTACCAATGGCTTAGCATAAACCCCCATAACGCACTTCAGGGAAGACTTGCTCCTAATAAATATCCCAATATTGAATATAAAGGGCTCTAGATGGAGTTTGTGGAGATTGCTGACACATGTAGCCTGCATTCCTGGGGTCTGGCACCAGCACAGCTTCCTTCTAAAGAAAGCAAACAGTAGTGGCTCAAGAAGAGCTTTAAACCTGGATTTAATTTCTCACAAATGAAAGAAATGTGTCCCTTTCCCCCTCTTTACTGATAGCTCTTTCTGCAGTCACACAAGAGGCAAACCTCTGATTGTTCCTCCATTAGCTAACAGATTTACATGGTCAGAATAAGAAGGGAAACAATGGCTCCTTTTTTAAAAGCTAAGGGAAGGGGAAATAATATCTCAAGGTAGGAACTCCCTGATGACTCGTTTGGAATGGAAGGAATATTTATGACCAGTCATGATGCCAGTCTTTTGTTTTATAGGAATGCACAGCATAATGGAACCAAACTAGTGGGCTGAAATGGATCCTCCCCATGGCACTTCGTCTGATTTTATTGGCATTTGTGTTTCTAGAGAAACCGTCAAAAGTTGCCAGTACAAAGCTACCACTTGCCCTAAGTGTCAAAAGAGGAGAGTGAAGGATTTCCTGCTTTTCCTGAGGGGAAACATATAATGATGTGATGCACCATTGGGGGGGGGGAGTATTACGGGCCTAAAGGCAGGACAGTCACATATATAAAAGCATATTGAGAGCAGAAGACGTTTTTCAAGCTATGCCAAATAAATGCTAATGTAAACTTCAGATCAGATCACACAATTAAGCTACTGACTTGAAGCCTTCATCTCCACATCTGCAATATGGAGGATAATAATAACTTACAAAGTTATTGTAAGGATTAGAACTTGAAAATGGTATACACGTATCAAGTAATGTTGTTATACCAAGCCTTAAATCAGAGGTGAACTGGATTCAGCTGATGGGCCAGTTGTTCTTCTCTATGTCCTACACCTGGACAGGACCACCAGCCTATCAATCACCTGATGTCAGGTGATCCCTTTTGGCCAACCAGGTTTGAAATCAAGCAGTGCAAGCAAAGATACAGCTCACATATTACAAACTGAATAAGCTGATCACCAGGTCTTGTTAAATCTCGTGCATACAAGTGTCACACAAGACCCAACAACTGTCAGGTCCTGCAGTGTGCTATTCAATGAGCTTTACAAGACCCAATTAACATCAGACTGTCAGGGTGCTTTGCAAGAGACTTGGCAAAACCAGATGATCAAGGATCTTGTGTGTTCTCAAGACCCAATGATGAGCTGAGTCATCAGCTGATCAGCTGTGCCTGCAAACCTTGTTTTAGCTGAACCAGGTCTTGACCTGCCCCACACCTGATGTCAGGCATAATGTGAACGGTCAAGAATTGTCTGAAATGGCCTCATGGGTCAAATGAGGAGGCCTGGTGGGCCTAATTAGGTCCACAGGCTGGGGATTACTCACCCCACCTTTAAGCCTATCATATACAATTTGAGTCACCAGTGTGATGTTGTTGGACTCCAACTCTCATCAGTCATCTGGTTATTCTAACACTTCAAACACAGGTATAAGGTTCACCCTGAAGAAGAGATAAAGACAGCAGGGAGAACTGGATCTTCTGATATCCACTCAAGGAAGCCAGGTCTTCATGCCAACCCTGTCCTGCCCATCTGTAACTCCTTTTCTAAGGGGGAGCACATTATACCTATTGGGTTTTTGGAGCATTTTTGGTCAACCCTTAAGATTTTCCCATTGTTCTACAGGCATACTTCACAAACGCAGATGGTTCTGGTGGGAGCCAGTGAGAGCTTGCACATCTCAACAAATTGTAGCAGGTCCTAGCTCTCTGAGACACCCTTGCTGAAGCCCTCATACACACTCTCTGCACCTGAACACCTCTCTTGCTTTTTATTTGTGCATTATTGCCTGAAATTGTGGACCAAAGTTGCTAATGTGTTACTACTGTTACACACCACCCCAATCTCTGCTGAGCGGTAACTAGATTCCAAGGGTCTCAGGGTTGTATTTCCGTTGGAAGTTCAGACATGGCCGAGGCTGAAGCGTTTTAAGACATGTTTTACAGATATATGCACCTAGAGTCTTCCACAGAGAGGGAGAAAGTTCAAAGCATTACTTCTCAAGCAGGGATTGTTCCCAACAGCAGCACAGCATTACAGTCCAAGACACTGAGCATGCCATTTCTGTGCCTCTCTCCCAGCCTCTCAAGATGGTTCTGCCCTTCAGCTCCCCCACATGGGCTTCTGCCCACTTCCCTTTCTTCTTCTCAGAAAACCCTGCCAAAACTCAGACCTCCCTCCTGCCATCTCACACCCCCTCCCCATCACCTTGGTTTTACACAGACCTGGGGGGTTCCTCCTGAGGTGATAATGACTGTCTATTGTTTCATAATGACCTACAGTGGTACCTTTGGTTACGAACACTTCGGGTTACGAATTCCGCTAACCCAGAAGTAGCTGCTCCTGGTTGCGAACTTTGCCCCAGGATGTGAACGGAAATCACAGCGCGCAGTGGGAGGCCACATTAGCAATAGCACATCTTGGGATAAGAAAGGTTTCAGCTTAAGAATGGACCTCAGGAACGAATTAAGTTCGTAACCAGAGGTACCACTGTACATTCAACTGGCCCAGACAGGCTACTTTGCATGGACTACACTCAGGAGAACTGCTGTAGTCTGTATTTTCCATTCAATGTCACAAATATTGCCTGAATACTATGATTTATTATTTCCTGCTACTCACTAATATACTGTAGTACTCCAAATCTGTAACAATACAGACTGGAAATGTTCAGCTGAAAGTGCGGAACATAATTTCAATTAATTAAATAGAAACAGCAACAATTTACCTCTTAGACAAATGGGTCTAAGAGACAAATGGATCTATGGGTACACACTCCCCTGACAGGAATCATATGAAAGGGCATGTCTCCTATGTAATAATGTCATAGGCAAGGATTACATGGTTTCGTGGAGTTACGTTTTGTTCACACTGGAACAGATGCATGTGTCAATCAAGCTTTAAAATAAAGAAAGTAGAAGCGTGTCATACCCCACTAAATTTCACTTTGAAATTTCCACGCAAGTGCTGCGAAACAGCTTCTGCCAGCTATACTAGGCTCCCTCGGCTGCTGAAAAACAAACAGCAGCCACCACCAAGTGTCTTATATGCATTACATTAAACAAGCGTGACAGTCGGAGATTCCTTTTATTTGGCAGGATTTTGAATAGCTTCTAAGCTCAATTTGAAAACAGTCTTTGAAATACTGTTTTAGATTTTTCTCCAAAAAGGAAACCTCATTCCTTTTTAAAAAATAAAAACCAAGAACAACTCCTGATTCTAATTTGTTCTATGTGTGGAAAGAGTATTCCTGTATTTGAAGAAGGAAAAAATAAATTGGGGTGACACAGCCCCCAACAAGCAGCAAAAAAGGAAAGAAGCAAAACTCCATAGGGTTTTTTGTGGTGGGGGTGATTTACACAATCAGCCTAAAATTAATCCAAATAGCAGACGTTTGCACAGAATGCAGAAACTGATGGTCCATTGGCCTGATTTATGCATATACAGATTGAAGGTTAATATAGTGGCCAGTGCAGACCTTTACTATTTACTAAGATCGCTACCTATGAAAAATAACATGCGCTGAAAAATGATCAATGGATTAATTAATTAATTAATTAATTGTAATATTCTGTAAATCAGGCAATTGGATTCACTATGGAACAAGTCTGTAAAGAAACCACCCTTCTCCCAACAATTGAGAGGATCTCCCTTTTCTCTTTTTCTTTTGTCATCCCCATTTGTAAAACTTAGCCAAACAAAATCTGGAACCGGTTGCCTTGATGACCTATGTGCAATTTATCAGCCCTTTACATCCCAAAGAATATCGTTTGATTGTTTGTTTAAACATTTCTAAACCATGGCTTAACCCAAACATGGATCCCAGGACAATATACATAAAAATCAAAATGTAAATTCAAGATTTGAACAAACTAACAGTCAAAACAGAAAAATAAAATCTAAACGATACTACATAAGTCAGCTGGTTTTTTTGAAGTGCTGTACTGTACTAAAGTTTACAGGAGTTCTAGGCTCTCCTTTTTGAGGCTCGTGTGTTAATCCCTCTCCTCTCACACAAAGGGAAGCTTACGTCAGTGCATTACTTCCTTGGTAGCTAGCAACACAGCCTTGGAAACCAAGCCTCCCACCTGTTCCTTATGATGCCATCATCCTAATATTGCTGGTGAAATATGGAACCTAGCCATGTGAAAGAAGCACACTTGATCCACATATAGGAACTGGGCCCATGACTCCTCAAAGAAGTGCTCGTACATCAAAAGCTGACAATCCATTTTATTGGGATTGTGACTGTACTGTGGGGAATGGGGGGAGGCATTTGAAAAGCATATTCCCACAATACATCAATACCTTTGCTTGAATATACTGCCCCCTCACTCCCAGTGAGTGGACTAACACATGGAAAGAATAAAGCGTTCAACTGGTCTTCCTCACTCCAGGACAGATCATGTGATTCGGATCCACCGGGCCTCAGAGGTTTGAAAGTCTGAAATAAGCCCTACATGCTACATAAGCGCTAAGGTAGAACAGGCTGCTGAACAGGCTTGCTCAACTTTCATCAGCAATATAAAAGGTAAAGGTAAAGGGACCCCTGACCATTAGGTCCAGTCGTGACCGACTCTGGGGTTGCGGCGCTCATCTCGCTTTATTGGCCGAGGGAGCCGGTGTACAGCTTCCTGGTCATGTGGCCAGCATAAGTAAGGCGCTTCTGGCGAACCAGAGCAGCGCACGGAAACGCAGTTTACCTTCCCACCAGAGTGGTACCTATTTATCTACTTGCACTTTGACGTGCTTTCGAACTGCTAGGTTGGCAGGAGCAGGGACCGAGCAACAGGAGCTCACCCCATCGCGGGGATTCGAACCGCTGACCTTCTGATCGGCAAGTCCTAGGCTCTGTGGTTTAACCCACAGTGCCACCTGTGTCTCAACAGCAATGTAGGGCAGCTCAATAAACCTCTTGTGTTGTCCTGTTGATTGGTTCATTGTTGCTGTTGTCATTAGTGTGCATTTTGTGCCTTCTTGTCTCCTATTGGTAGGCAGAGCAATCCTACGGTGACAAAGGCATCAATTCCTAGGGGCCGAGGCATGTTGCCCCCCAACCTTTTTTAGGGGGTTGGCCCACCAGTGTTCAGAAGGTGGAGGAGGGAGAACACAGAGCAGGACGTGTTTGGCTGTGCCCCCTGGCTCCTTGTGAAGTTGTTTGTGTGACATCAGGTCATTTTGTTGGGCCCCTGTGATTTCCAGAAGTTGGTGCCTATGTTAGGTGATATGGGACAGAGTTTCTTGTGTTTGGGTGTATGTGCATGTGTGACGATTCAGTGGCAGAGCTCCTGCGACTTCCTAAGCCAGTTTACTGCAGCCAAAGCAGAGAATGGGGCTGCACTTTCCCCCCATACCTTTAATGGTTCTCTCACCCCTCCCACTGCAGTGCAGGACTCCTTGTGGGGTGGGGAATGTCTGGGAAATTTGGATACTTGGGACCCTACAGAGTCTTGGACACCCTGACATGCTCCCAATAACTTTATTATAGACTCTAATGTCAGCACATCACTAGCAGAACATCTATGATTTCCACCTTTTCTAGGGGGCTTCTGTAAGCAAATGTGCCTTTTCAGTTTAATGCCACAGATGGGCTTTTAGATTAGGACTTGTGGGCCATGGAGCTCAGCGGGAGACCTTGGATCAGCCACCATCCCTCAGCCTAACCTACTTTACAGGTAAGGGTAGACTGAGGACGAAGAGAACCATGTTTGCCACCTTAAGAGCCTTGGAAGAAAAGTGAGATGTATATGTACACTTTTCACCAATAAAATAATTTCACCAATGAGTTCCCCTCTCCAGAGGTGGAGGGGCATGTGGACCACATGCCCCTCAGCCAGTCTTTAAGATTGTAAGAAGAGCCCTGCAGAGCAGACAAAGGTTCATCTGGTCCAGAATCCTGTTCTCACAGTGGCCAATCAAATGCATGCGGGAAGCTTGCAAGGAGGACACAAGTCACAGGGCTTGAGAATCACTCCAGTGGGTATTCAGAGGTATAAGCAGTGCTTTTTGCGGGGGGTACACAGTACTGTTATACCTGAAGGAGCATCTCCACCCCCATCATTCAGCCCGGACACTGAGATCCAGCTCCGAGGACCTTCTGGCGGTTCCCTCACTGCAAGAAGTGAGGTTACAGAGAACCAGGCAGAGGGCCTTCTTGGTAGTGGCGCCTGCCCTGTGGAACGCCCTCCCATCAGATGTCAAGGAAAGAAACAACTATCGGATTTTTAGAAGACATCTGAAGGCAGCCCTGTTTAGGGAAGTTTTTAATGTTTGATGTTTTATCATGTTTTTAATATTCTGTTGGGTCGCTGGGGAAACCCAGCCAGATGGGTGGGTGGGGAATAAATAATAAATTATTATTATTATTATTATTATTATTATTATTATTATTATTATTGGCACCTTTTTTCTAGAAGAAAAGCACTGGTCAAAAATGTGGTGCTTACTGTAGGAACCATGAGAACTGGCATATTTTTTTCTAGAAGAAAAGCACTGGTTATAAGGCAGTTAGCTCAGGTACTTAGAGTGTGGTGCTGATAATGGCAAGGCTGCAGGTTCGATCCTCGTATCAGATGGCTGCATATTCCTGCATTGCAGGGAGTTCAACTAGATGATCCTCAGGGTTCCTTCCAACTCTACAATTCTATGATTTTATGACCCAACTGCTTCTGACACCATAGTATAGCTTAATCCTGGCTGGCAGCCATGGATATCCTTAACCTCCATAGATTTGCATAAACCGTTTTTTAAAACATCCAACTTGGTAACTATCAATATGCCTTGCAGTAGCAAATTCCATAGATTAATTATGTGTTGTGCGAAAATTTGCCTTTGGCCAGTTCTAAGAGCACAAGCTTAATTGTATTAACTGCTATGCTTTTATTTTTGCTTTATCATCCTGCTTTAAAAAAATAAAAAAAACATGTAAACTGCATTGAGGGCCATGCCAATAGGAAGGTGGGATTTTATTTATTTTTATATATATATATATATATATATATATATATATATATATATATATATATATAAAATAAATAAGCAAAATAAAACACTGGAGACATGCTTTCGCTGTCTCTGAACACCTGAAATTTGCTCCCTTTGAATGGATTTTAAAATGTGAGTCTGTCTGGCTTTAAAAGAGGCAATATTTTTGGATCAGCTGCAATGCACTTTGTCTCCCCTAATCTGTAATTTATTTATATCAGCGGACCAAAGCTATAAATTCAGCCCTGACACGTTTCATAGTGTGAACCTCCCGATCTACACTAATCCCCAGATTAGATATTGAAGTGCTGCTTCAATTGTGCAGCATTATCGCATCCTATCAGTTGGCCTCTTTTCAAACTGTAGCATTTATTGACAATACTTTCAAAGCTGTTGCTAAGTTGTGAGCACTCCGCCTTATCGGTTCCTGCTTTTACAGCATCACTTAGGTAGACCTTGCTGCAAGCATCGCTATATTCCTATCGCTGACAAAAATGATGTGTGTTGTTTGACCTTTGTCTTCTGCTCCATGCATAGTAATTTCTTTTTTGGCAACGATCCGACAAGCTGATTTCTCTCCCTCTCTGTCTTTCCGTCTATCTGTATTTCAGTAGTTGCATATAGGAGTAACCTGAAATCTGCTGTTGTTAATGGGCTTTGCTTAATATCCACATTTTCCCTTTGGTTGATGAACTGAAGCAGCATAAATGACTTAGGACTTTGGAAAAATTGTTGTTTTGTTGTAGGGGTGGAGGAGAAATTTGATCCATTTTGCATTTAAAGATGAACCTACCTAAATAGAACTTTCCAATATAATACATGGACCAGAATATAGCAGTCTTTCAGAATTAATACTTATTTAAATTTTGCAGTACAGTTCTCCTGGTAAGTAGTGTGTAAAAAAAATAGATAAGCTAGGGTAAAGTGTTCATAATAAATGCATATATTGCTGAACTTAACACTCTAACCACTATACCACATTGTCTCTAATGGAAGCTTACCTCCTGGAGGTAATAGAAGCTTTGAGGAGCAATTTACATGGCAGTTTCCATTTAAAAAAAAACGGAATGTCATACCCTTCAACATGCCAGATCCAGAACACAATATTCCGAGTCTGAAATCCTACATGGATCACGTAACCTGTGCGAGATCGCAGACCCTGCAAGAACACTTTTTTTGGGCACAGCACCGCAAAACACAGATTTTGGAACACTGCACAAGATTGTGGACCTGGAAAAAATGCTTTTTTTTCAGAATGAGATCTTGGCCCAAGATTGCACAAGAGCAAGGCTCCCAAAATGGCTGTCATGGTCTTGCGGGGGGTGAGGCAGGGAATGGGGTGTCCGGATTCTTCCAGGGTAGTTGACGGATATAGAATGTGTCCCAAATAGATTTGAGTGCATATCCATGCAGAGGACATAATGTCTGGACATTCTAGGCTAAGAGGACACAGAAACCAAAGCTGTGTTAACGATACCATAATTTGCCAGGTCTTGTTCAGAGGTTAACTTTGGGCTAAAGCACCAATCCAGCAAATAAAAACCAGAAACAAACAAAAGCCCATCAGTCATGGACTCCAGTGGCTGCCTGCTCAAAACAAAGTCTCACTGAGTTCAAAGCAACTTGCCCCAGATAATTGCGTATAGGATAGGACTGCAGTCTAACTTGGTATAATTCAATTACCATCCATTTGGTTCCTACAGGACCCCCTAGAGCTTAAGAAGACCCATCACTTCCTTCTTGACACTGCACATATCCGTCACATCGCAATCTTTAAACAAGGGTTAGCTGAGAATGCATTTTAGCTCCAGTG
Source organism: Podarcis filfolensis (assembly GCF_964270895.1). Taxonomy (NCBI): domain Eukaryota; kingdom Metazoa; phylum Chordata; class Lepidosauria; order Squamata; family Lacertidae; genus Podarcis; species Podarcis filfolensis. The sequence continues at coordinate 52,737,332 of NC_139610.1, read as the reverse complement.
GTTCAGCGTGGATTATGCATACAATGTGGACAAGCCAAACAGTGGCAGAAGCAGATATACGTCTGTATGTCATGCAGATGGTGATGTTAAGCTCAGGATTTACTTGTGGTTCTGCCTGTCGTAACTGACAAGTCCTCTGCTTTTTGCCAACTCTGGATAAGGCAGGATCAATCTGAAATAAGAAAACTCTAACTTGGCCTAGTTGTCAAGTGAAGGAGACTGAGATCCAGAGACATTGCTGTACAGTAGTTTGATCACATGAAAATGCTCACCTTCTCTTGCCATTCCCTTCCTCTCCCCATGTCATCACCCTTGCTGTCTATTTGAGATTGTAAGCTGGTTGGGGCCAGGGACCCAAGGCATCAGTCACATTGTAGTACCAGTAGCAGCAGCTCAGATCCAAAAAATGTTGCTTGCACTGAAGCCCTATTGACATGAACTAGATATACATTAATCACAACCAGCTTGTTCTATCAGGGCACAGAATGAAAGCATATGGAAAACTTACAACCCTACCTGAGAATGCCAAAAGTTCTATAATGACAGAAAGTCAGGATACAAATGTAATAAATAAAGAACAAAAAAAATAGTACAATGACAATATCACATGTTGTGACCAAAATGAATAATAAAAAAGGCTTTTCTTATAGTGGCAGAACTAGGTCATCTAATTTTAAAAAGTGTTCAACCATGCAGCACCAGAAGCCTGCTGAAAATGGTTTTCTAGTTTATTTGAAAGCCATTAGCACAGGAGTCAGATGGGGCTCCCTCAAGAGGGCATTCCACAGTCTGCACTCAGATTAATAGTGGAGTTAGAGAGAGTGAGGACGACACAGACCAGGTCCTTGGTTGTAAATCTGTGTGTATGGGCAGGTTCATATTCACAGAGATGGCCCTTCAGATAGCCAGAGTCAAGGCCTTTAAAGGTATCCGCTCATCATTGCGCAGAATTGCTGAATAGATAACGCTCACTGTGGCATGCTGATTACTTAGCCAGTTCACTGCTGTTCAACCACAAAGGCATGATCCAATGTGTAAATACTACCCCAAAGCTCTGATGCATCCTTCACAGGTGGTCAGATCTTCAGGAAAAGTAAGTTCTGCTTAGCTATATCAGCTTCATAGGTATGAAGTACATGTGCTGTGGCAAGGCTAGAATAGTACATTCAAGTCCCAAAGAGATGTGCGACATTAACATGGACAAGGACCCCAGCTCAGTGGCAGCGTGCACGTTTTGCAAGCAGATGGTCCCAGGTTCAAACCTGGCATCGCCAGGTAGAGTTGGACAATACCCTTGTCTCTAATCCTAGTGTGCTGCCAGTCAGAATAGGTAATACTGAACTATATGGACTAATGGGCTGACTCAGCGTACAACAGCTTCCTATATTCTCATTCACACACAACTTTGGGAACCATTCCCTCCCATTAGGAAACTGTGGGGCAAAGTTTGTACCACAGCTTGGTTGACCTTTTATAAGGCCATGAGGGTACACTGCTGGCTATCTCTCTGAGCTATATTCAGAGATGCCAAATGCAGCCTTCCAGGCTTTTCTATCTAGCCTTCCAGTCTCCCTTACAGTATATATAAATAATTTTCTGGAAGAGTCAACTCAGTACAAGCAAAACATTCCTGTTCAGTTGAGATCAAATCAACCATCACCAGGAAAAGAGCATTGACTTGATATCACCACTGAAAAATAATCTGCTGCATTTCTGAGTTCATTTAGTATAAATTGCAACAGTAGTTTATATCTTCAAACCAAAATAGATGTAGAAAAATTGGTTCACCTTACATTTCAAACAGACGGTTCTTGATATATGTTCCCGAGCTGCTGTTTACATCATGGAGAAAGAACATGGAACAGGTCCAATGGCAAAACTCCACATTTTTGACTGATGATAATAGAACGCAGCTGTACTCTGGCCCATCTATGAATGGAGATAATTTATCATTCATCCTTTCACTTAAAAAGAAAGTGTGTTTAAATAATTTTTGTCCTTTGAAAGAATGATTCGCCAAATGTACAAGCCGAGGCAACATATCTGCTTCTCTGGAACAGGGAAGAAGGAATGGAGAGTATTCTCTTGAGGACAGAAAATCACAGGGCCCTCTCATGCATGTGTAGCTTGGAGGATGAGGGCTTTAGGGTGCAGTGGCCAGACTTGTCAAATTAGTGTATTCATAATGTAGATACCTTTTCAAATCTATCTCCTTGCCATTTCTTATTTATTGAGAAGAAATGGGTATGACCAGTACTGATAGAAAACAGCAGTGCAAGGAATAGATTAACCAGGGCTCTCTATGGTCAATATTATAAATCATAAATGGGAGTCTCATGTTATGTAACATCCCACAAGCTGATATACTAATTGCTTGTTAATGTAAATATGGTAAGTGGGGTTCCCCCCCTCCCCAATCACTTTTCAGATTGCAAGTCTTGTTGCAAGCATTATTCAAACTAATTTTAAATCTGAGAGCTCAACTTGCATGCATCAGCCAATGAAATACAGGTAACTCGCAACTTCCACAGAATTGGGCCTACGGCATGGCTCCTAGTGTATTTGAAATGGGCACCTGAGCCATAAGGGCTAGATTTCTCCATTACTTAGAAGAGTCAAGGCTTAGTAAAACTGTGTCCAGACTATATCACTTTAGAATGCAGGTGGGGGCTCAAGTGACTGAAATATTTCTCCCTGCAAAAGATTTCTGCCACTTAAAAAACCAAGCTATCACTGGAAGCAGTTTTGCATAGTCATCTTCTTCTTAGCATTCTGGGAATGGGCTTATGATGTGTAAGGGGTTTTGGTTTGTGGAGAGTCAGAGAACTTAGAATTCAATTACATAGGCTGTGTATGAATAATACAGTTAAAGCACATTCTTCTTCCAAAAATAGTCCTGGGAAGTATAGTTTAAGGGTGTTGGGAATTGTAGTTTTATGAGGCTGTGGGGCTGTGTAGTGGGGGGCAAGCTGGAAAGGGGAAGCAGGAAAGTATTGTCAAACTTCAGGAAGCTCAGCCCCCATACCTCTTGTTTTTCCGAAGGCTATGGGGACATGGATGATTTGGTTAAAATTAGGAGGGGTCAAGTCAGGAGGTGAGACTTGAGGACGTCGTTAATGGTCTCATACCTTTTCTTCCACTGATAAGGAGGCTGGAAGAAACTGTGGACAGCTCAGATGCAATGAAATAGGGGTAGGGGAAAGCAGTAGATTGAACCATAGCTGTCTACTAGGCAAAGCAGTGGGGTGTTTGGAATAGAGAAGAAAAAGAGGATTTTTTTTATGTGTCTTGAAGTTTTAGGAACTTTTGTTTATGTCTGCTATAATATAAGGCTCTGAATATTACTGCAAGGCACAATCACTTATCAGGCTAAGAAAGTTATTCCCCGTTTGGTTACAAATTGAATTATGAGATGCTCTGTTGCCAAAAATAAAAGCTGAGTATAAGATTTTGGCAAAATGCACTTTCAACATCAGGCATGAATCAGTCAAACATGAAAGAAATCTTTCACAATGAAACCCAGAAGATTTACAGGGGCAAGCAGGGCTTTCTCCCTTTTTACAGTCCAAACTTGTAGATTTATTCCCTTTAATACATGAGTCAGAACGAAATAGGGCACAGAAGTTGTCTGGGAGCCAGGCTGTGACTTAGTGGTGAAAAGGATTTTTGTCAAAAGGCACACCTGATAGATTGCCTGTGAAAAAGAGCCAGAAGGAACGGGATCAGAACACTCTGTTCTGGAGTCATGTATGGCTTGTACAGCAGGCATAGGCAAACTCGGCCCTCCAGATGTTTTGGGACTACAACTCCCATCATCCCTAGCTAACAGGACCAGTGGTCAGGGATGATGGGAGTTGTAGTCCCAAAACATCTGGAGGGCCGAGTTTGCCTATGCCTGTTGTACAGGTTGCCTACAGTAAGAAAAGACTTGCCTAGTGGTTAGAGGAAGGTATTCAAAATGCTTCCATCTTTCTGTGTGTTCACATGTAGACAGATCAGGAAGCCAAGATATACCCTGACTACATCATTCAGTGGTCACCAACTTGGTACTTTCTGTGGCAGTCACAAAAGGTCTGCATAAATATCCCCTCGAAAATCCACAATGCACAAGAGTCTATTTCCTCTTCCTGCTCAGTCCTTGTTTGCATTGGTTCAATTTCTTCTGCCGCCACTTGAGCCAATCACCAGCCAATCACTGCATCCAGATTCAGATGTGGGCAGAAGCTGCAGAACCATTCTAGGCTTTCTTTCTTTCTTTCTTTCTTTCTTTCTTTCTTTCTTTCTTTCTTTCTTTCTTTCTTGCCTGCTTCTGTCTCTTGACACCTTCTCTTCCTGAGCGCCGATTGCCATGTTTTGTGGAGAGGTATCTGTGGGGGTGAGGGGCTGCTTTTGTTGTGTGCTGACAAGGAGGAGGAGTCATTTCCCACCCCCTCACCCTTCCAGAACTGCCCTGCCTCTGGTCAGCTTGACCACAATTCTTTTTCACGGCAGGAAAAAACATCCTGGTGTGGCTTCTTGAACACTCTCTTTGCATTTGTTTTGTTAACTCTTTGCCTTTTTCTTGTCCTTATTCGTTTGTCGTGTTGTTTCCCCATCCCTGCTTATAGAATTGTAGAACCACCCCCCCAAGGGTCATCAAGTCCAACTGCCTGCAGTGCAGGAATCCAGCCCACAGCCGTACCTGTGGGGGCTTGAACCACCAACCCTCTGGTGAATAGACACATTCACCCATACTGTGCTTAGTTTAAATAAATAAATATTCATTCATTCATTCCCTGGGAGCACACCCTAATAAAATGTACTGCAGAGGCCTATGGCAACAACAGCCATTTTGTGACTGGTGCCCACTGTGCTTTCTCAAAATTACAATATGTCCACTGGCCTCAAAATTTTGGTGACTCTGGTGTAATTTCATATCTCCTCCTAAACAGCACTCCAGTTGGACTGGAGCCTATGTTTTTAAAAAATTAAATGCTCACAAGTCCTCTTGGAAAAGGTTGATGTAGAAATCAAATTATACTGCCATGCAGTGCTTCAGACTATGTTAATATGAAGAAAATATGGGCAAAGAAGCACAGTTCAGCACAGTTCAGCATTTACTTACCCTTACTTCCAGGTATTACCAGATTACTGCCGTGATTAGTCTCCAAAAGGTAAATGGGAGGACAATACAAATGGCAATTGAATGTTTGTAGTACTGGGCTTCTTGGCAGAAATATTACTCAGTTTAACAGTACATCTGCTGGGGGGGGGATGAACTCCCCTTGGCCATGAATGCCTATTTTTCCAAGAGAGCTTGAAATGGGCCTAAAATATTATTAGACTAATGATTAAATGAGGTGTGTGGAGACATGAAGGTCTTGCTCTTCTAAATACATAAGGGAGGAATGGAAGTGGCTAGAGGCGGGATAGATCTCAGAACTGAATGCCCGTTAGCTCTAATGAGAATTACTCATTTAATTCCTTCATGTTCCATGTGGGAGATGAGGGTCCCTGTGCTGTAAAGCAAAAGAATCGTGGTGACCCACTTACTGAACAATGTGACCTTAGCTGCACCTGGGGGACATCTTCAATGAGTCTGTAAACATAACTGTAGAATGTACTTAACAGCTCAGCACACATGGAAATTGTATAAGCAGAAATAGCCTTAGCCCTACTCTTAAAACAGTTTTATTTTTTAATGGTATGAGGGCAATTCGAAAGCACCTCGGCCTCATATGAAGCACAAGATTTTGGAGTTTAGTGAAATGTAGTAGGGTACTAATGATGTAAATCATGTCCTTGTGTTTCTGCGTTTTGTAGGATTTATGTCACGTGCCAAACTATTTTTTTATATATCATTGTACATTTGTGGATGTTAATTTTCTCTGTTAGATCAAAATTCACCAACATGTAGGAAAAAAAGAAAATATATGTGTAGGTAGCAGCCTGGGTATGTGGGTGTGTGGGTGTGCTAAATAGTTGATTTGAAATACTACATTTGAGTGCAACCCAGTTGGCAGCACAGTTTGCCTCAATTCTTTATCCTCTTATATAACTGAATGTGCTGTAATTGGCATAAGTCTCTTATGAGTTAGTTGGTTGCACCTGGAGTGGATGTGAGTCACCAGAAGCCATTCGTTTAAATGCCTCAGAGCATCATCTTAAAACTGCATGTCTGTGCCGTGGTCCAGGCCAACTGAAAACTCCTGGACAGGCTTTCACAAAGTGTAAAAAAAGCACACATAGATGTCTATTTGCTATCAAACATTAATGACACTATAGGAGCCAACTCATAGGAGCTGAGGTCACTTTGGGCCCCCAAATAAAATATTTGAGGGGATAGGCCTCCCCCCCCCAAAAAAAGTTGATGGGCATTGCCATTCAATTGGTGTGTGTGTGCTGCATCTTATGATCAATTATGTGGGGCAGGGCTTACCTGCTGCCCCCCCCCAATATTTTATTCAAGTTGGCACCCCTGAATGGCACCTTCTTCTGAATGATGCTTTGTGGCAAAAAAAAATTGGCCAAGCCAAATAATGAATTATGCCCTTGTCACTTTCATCCTGACTAACTGACAGACGTAGAATGTTTTTGGTTCATTTGTGTAAAAGAAAGATAAGCACGCACACACACACTACTACAGTGGTACCTCAGGTTAAGTACTTAATTCGTTCTGGAGCTCCGTACTTAACCTGAAACTGTTCTTAACCTGAAGCACCACTTTAGCTAATGGGGCCTCCTCCTGCTGCCACGCCGCCGGAGCCCGATTTCTGTTCTCATCCTGAAGCAAAGTTCTTAACCTGAAGCACTATTTCTGGCTTAGTGGAGTGTGTAACCTGAAACGTATGTAACCTGAAGCGTATGTAACCTGAGGTACCACTGTATTCATTTTTTAAAAAATAGAACAATTTACAGCAGTTGTACATAAAACCATACAACAGGAACCATACAAAAATGTTAAAATCAGCAATAAGCTTTTATGAGAAGATGTATTCTTAATTGCCTGTATAAGCCTGCTGGAATAGAAAAGTTTTCAAGAGGCATTTAAAAGTTGACCCAGAAGGCGCCTGCTGAATCTCTATTGGCAGAGTACTCCAGTACTGGACTGATGACACTCAAGGCTCAGTTCCTTGTTGCTGTCAAATGAGCCTCGCCAACTTGGGGAAATGACCAGTGCATTGTATCCATCAGCACCAGCTGATAGACTTCGCCTTCAATAATCTAAGCTTTTTCTTTCTTGAGCACTATTATCTAACTGCCTAATATCTTTCGTTTCCATTAGAGTCAAACTCCAGCATTTAAAAAACTGTTTATCTGGAACTTTCACTTATGCTTCTTGAACTATAGTTAACACAAATCAGCCCTTTTACACCAACTATGTACCTCAGTTATTTGAACAAAAGTTTGCTCATGTAATAAAGCTCAAAAATGGTTTCTTCTGTCGTGACTTTTTTTAAAAAAAAGAAAACATACGAGTCACATATAAAGGGGAAATGCTTACTGTAAGGCAGGTATAAAAACCTTTTAAATATATTACAATTATTTTAGAAAGAGATCTAAGGCCAAATACTTGTTTTCCAGTTCAGAAACACTTTTGTTATTGTTGTCGAACACATGAAGCAGAACAACTATTTGGATGCTAAGTTTTAGGTTATATTGTATGGGCTACTGAACTAAAAACATAAGACTTCTGCTCATATTGCCCAGCCTTCTCTTCTCACATTGGCCAGCCAGAGACTGTTACTGGCTCTGACAGTGGAAGTAGAACATACAAACCATGGCTAACAACCACTGATAGCCTTACCCTCTATGAATTTGTCAAACCCTCATCATCATTTTGTCCTTTGCCTCGGGCAGCAAAATTTATTGGGCTGCCATTAGGCCCTTCCCTCCCATGCTCATCTTCCTTCCTTCCTTCCTTCCTTCCTTCCTTCCTTCCTTCCTCTTTCTTTCTTTTGGTAGCAGGGCATGGCATAGGCCTCTATGTCCTGCCCTTTGACTGGAAAGGTACCTCCAGGGAGCTCCATTCAAACATAATTGACATAGATGCTCTCCTCCTAGCTCTCTCCTTGATTTGTGGTCTGAGTGGTGGTTGCTCTCCATCAAAAGTACTCTGATCTGTTCAAAGATTTGAGGTGTCCAGGAGACTAATGCACCCAAGCCTTAATGCTGAACCCATTGTTTAGCTAATGGTGAAGAGCCTTTCCGAGACCTAGATGAACTATAGTGGCAATATTATTTTATCCATCCGCTGGCAGGATTTGGTGAACCTTTCTGTTATCTATTTGTGTACTTGTCTGATGTTCTCAATTTTTCTCCTCTAATGGGTTCTGCCGAGACGAAAGCTGGAGTGTTTTTCCGGCTCGGGATGGTAGCTCCAGCAGCCCTCATGAAAACCAATATGTGTTTAACATCTAAACATAAAACAGTAGATGAAAAGGTTGAGGAAGAGATAAACAGAGACAGATGGCACAGATCTAATTAATAAAAAGAAAACCACAAACAGGGGACTGAATCTATACCACTGATTTCACGTCTAATTTAATTAAGAAAAGAAGTTTCCATGAGTTTAGCTACTGCAAGGAAATTATACATGGGAGGGAGACAGGAGGTAAGCAGAGGGGGAGGGGAGGAGGTTTGCTTAACATCTCCACCTTTTCCTTTCTGTCAAAGCTCATATATTTTGTTGGAGTTGAAAGGCACTCCACTCTTTGGCAGACATTTTGCTGGCTAGTGAGCGAATATACAAGTGATTAAGGAATTCTAGAGGCAACATTGAGAAAGAAAGCTTAAAAGCCAAAGTCCAAGTATATAACCTAAGGTTGGAATAGGGCAGTATAAGAGGGCAATGGCCTAATGCATGAGATGGCTACAAAGGGCTAAATTACATGATGCTGATCATATCTCGAGAGAGAGAGAGAGGTGTTTCATTAAAAGCAGCTGCATAGGGGCATGATTTGGACTGAAGCCATTGTACAGCAAGAGCTTTACCGCCTTCCTCCCATTCTGTTTGTCTGATTTAAATTCGTTCTCCCTCCCCAAGCTAGTAGCTGAAAAGGGGGGAAAGAACAGACACCTGTGTACAGGTGCCCTCGTTGTACTCTTTCCTATGCTGGCCACTTGTGTATTGAAGAAGCAGCATTATCAAGGATAAGGCATAGATCTGCATTAAAATGTACACATGCAAATTTATATGTATAGATGCAAAGTCAGAAATTATTATTATTATTATTATTATTATTATTATTATTCAGAGAATACTTTTATAGCATCATGTGGTTCAGATATAATAGTTTAAATTAGTATATTTTAAGCAGAAATACATTGGACCATGTCTTCAACCCTTCACCTTGTCCTAGTCACAACTGGAATCCCCTCTGCCCACTATATACTGTCCCAAGTGCTCCAAGGTGGTCGATTTAATTTAAAAAATGTATCTTTTTATGCATTACTGGAACAGCAAGATGTGTAGTGCAACTATATACTTTGATTAGGTACTATATGATTAGCTACATGCTATGTCTCTGATTCCCTAGCTACTAGTTTCCCTTGTATTTGTATTCTATATTGTTTATGTGATACTGTTTATTCAGTTTTGCTTAATTTATAATATCCATTTCTTTTTCTCTTCTCCTGTTTTTTCCCTCATTTCTTGTGAAACATAAATAAGTAAATTAGCACATGCAAGTTGAATTTTAAAAAATCAGGGGAGAACAAGATGGACTTTGCTTGATGCCTGAAATATAAGAGCTCCATAATTTGAACAGCACCACAGAAAACTGTCCTCATCTAAGCACTCCAAGACACTCAGAAAAGAGAACCAAAACATGGTTCCTTTCAATGCTAGCACCACCTTTATTAAAGTCATTGATGGGGAGGGGAGGGCTACTTTTCACAGGTATACAAAAGGAGTCTGAGTAGTTATGTTTGCATGAGACATCCTGTAAACAGTTCATAAGAAGACCCATAACAATTGATGGATGGCACAGTTAAGGCCATGGTCATAAAAAAAAAGAAATTTCTTTCTGTCAGCATGCTTTATATTTTAATTGGTGTGTAAGATGTTAGGTCTTATAGATCTGTTAAACAATGCACAACAATAATGCCAAAATTGAAATATGTCTGGGTGCCAATTCTCACAGATAAACTGGTCAGCTAAGAAGAACTCCAAACTACCCTAGGAGTGCAAATGGAATGGTAAACATTATCACCAGGTAAAAAAGTAAGGCTTCCGCAGGGCTGCAGTAAGTAAAGATTGTTACATCTTCTGGTATTAATCATAATAAGTGCTTTATCTCCGCCTGTCATGTTTAGTTTCTGCATGCAATTTACCTCTCAAGAAAGCTGTTCACGGTATCAGTCAGGCTTATCTCAGAACTTACAGTCTTCAAGTGCCTAAATGTATTTCCACCAGAGTTCCCACAGTTAATGCGACAAAAGCCGACATAAGTGCTATTTTAAGACCATGCTGCATCCCTTTACAAAAAACAGGGTTGCTTATATTCTGACCACTCCTATCAGTTGAGGAGGAGGAAGGAAAAAACCCTCCTAGATTCCCAAACCAAACGATAGCTTCAGTGCAACTCTGCAGTTTGCTGTGGCTGCCCATGTGTCTTTCTGCTTCCCCTTCCATTTTTACTTGACACAAATTAAACTTCAGACATTCCATTTTCTCTTCAACACAGCGCTGTGACTGGCAACATGCTTGCAAAATCTGCTCAAACGCGATGATTATTTGTCAAGTAATAATAGTTGGTTGAAAAGCCTATAACTCTTGTTATTGGGGGAAGGGACAATCTAGACTCTGTGGTTCTCAACCAGCGGGTCCCCAGTTGTTGTTGGACTACAACTCCCATCATCCCTGAGCTCTGGCTTTGCTAGCTAGGGGTGATGGGAGTTGTAGTTCAACAACATCTGGGAACCCACGGGTTGAGAAAGTCTGAAAGGGCCAATACAGTTTCTCAAGTTCCAGTCACCAGATTGTCAAGTAGGCACTGTTATTCGCAACACCTCTTGCACACTGCCAGCCATCACCACCAACATCCGCACTGGAAACACTATCCATGTGCTTGGATGATGTGGGAAAGGGCTCTGTTTGCTTCTCAGGTGAAGAAGCTCTCTACATGTCCATCAGTACTCATGGAGAACTCTTTCAGTTTCGCTTTAATTCTGCAAAGCTCTAGCATGTACCACCCACTTGGCTGGACCAATTTAGTTCAGTCTGGTTAATTTGAATTCTCTAACTTGTTATAGTCAATAAATATAACCTGTTTACCCAAAAAATATTTCTCTCTCGACTCTTTGGTGTGTTGGCAACTATCTCTCATATCCCCAGTGGCACAATTTGTCAGTGCACCTGGTTGTTTACTAGAAGGTTGCTGCTTCGTGGCTGCCCAAGGAGGCTGAGGGCAAGATTCCTGCATTGCAGGGGGTTGTTAAAAATGACCCTTGGAATCCCTTCCAGCTCTACAATTCTATGATTCTATGAAAGAGCCACTTTTGAAAAGCTAAGCCGATGAAAATTCAGCACAGCCTTTAAAAAGGCAATGTTCATCTTGGTATTCTGTTTGGGGAAGGGTCTTAGCTCAGTAGTGGAGAATATGCTTTGTAAGCAACCGCCCACCAATGAGGGTGAGTAGACTAATATCTCAGGCTCAGGGACGCGGGTGGTGCTGTGGGCTTGCCGATTGGCAGTTTGAATCCCCACGATGGGGTTAGCTCCCGTTGTTCTGTCCCAGCTCCTGCCAACCTTGCAGTTCGAAAGCACACCAGTGCAAGTAGATAAAGAGGTACCACTGTAGCGGGAAGGTGAACAGCATTTCCATGTGCTCTGGCTTCCGTCGTGGTGTTCCGTTGCTCCAGAAGTGGTTTAGTCATGCTGGCTACATGACCTGGAAAGCTGTCTGCAGACAAACGCTGGCTCCTTCAGCCTGAAAGTGAGATGAGTGCCACAACCCCAGAGTCGCCTTTAACTGGACTTAACCATCCAGGGGTCCTTTACCTTTATCTCAGGCTCAGGCTCTGGCACCGAAAGGTAGGAATGGGAAATATTTCTGCCTGAAACTCTGGAGGGCTGCTTCCAGCCAGTGTAGACAGTAGTGAGCTAAACTGAGCAATGTTCAAACTCTGTAAAAGTCAGCTTCCTATGCTCCTATTACGTTTATGCCAAAATAATGTGGAGAGACAGTTTGAAATATTAGCCAGCTTATAATATTCCATGCTACATGATCCTATTGCAGCATTATATTCTTATGATCTTGTAATAATCCACTCTAATTAAGCTTCCATGAGAATATTAAAATGTAATCCATACGAACGCTGGATGTTGTATATAGCAGTGACTGAAGCAGCTCTTACTTGGAGCCAGACTTCATTCTGCAGTCTTTAAATGGTTTGGACTAAGATATAAAGACAAATTGTATTGCACGTCCAAATATAATATAGTGGGACTAGTTTAATTTAAAATTCTTATGTTACAACAAAAATGGTATCATAAATATTGCCAAATGTAAATGATGATGAAAGTAAAACATTTTTGGTGCTATCCAAATAAATATACAACTCTTAAGATGGTGACATTTGCAGTAGCAGCAACCAGGCCACGATAGATATGTTTTAAAAAAAGCAAAAGCAAAAATAATGCTGTAATCATTTTCCGAAATTGACATAATGAGAGTTTTAAAACTCTCCCCTGCATATATATATTTGGATTATCTTTATTTTAACATTCTAATAGTAACATAAATGTAATTAATATTGTAATGGCTTATAGATAAACAGTGAACTTTGCTTAGTCACGAAATATTCACAGTCCTGTTCTATATTACTGCATATGCAAATACTGTTAAATCTGTTTAATCTGTTTGGGGATCCAAACCCTCTAACATATAAACATGCAAAATACTTATATTCCCCCTATTTTAAAATGAAATAAAACTGAAAGGGGGGGCTGTTGCAATGCACGCAATTTAAGCACACAGGTTTGTACATACTGTGATGTGGACGGGATTTAAAGTAAAGGCTCGTTAACAAATTGTGATATAGCGAAAGCATGAAAGTTGCTTTGTGGTATGCCGTTCAATGGGAGTGTCCCACTAAATAAAATTGGGTGTTTGTTTCTGAATGTTCAAAGGTGCGCACGGGAATGCACAATGCAAGCTCTTTCCCTTGACAAGGTGCCTGCTAGTAACATCATTCAGCTGATACAGGATTGGCTCTGCATGAGTATCAGAACATGAGCCCTCCTGAATTGGGACCAAAAGTCTAGCTATTCCAATATCCTGATTCACAGCTACCAATCAGATCCCCTAGGGAAGCCTGCCAGCTGGACCTGGGTGCAACAGCACTCTCCCCATAGGAATTGGTGTCCAAAGGCTTGCTGCCTCTGTGAGTGGAGGTAGAACCTAGTTATCATGGCTAGTAGCTGTTGAAAGGAGCCTCTTCAATACACATAGGCTTTCCTCCACAGACATGAGGACCCTGGCCTTTGGAGTAAAGCCTATGCATGCTGAAGAGATTACCTTCCAGTGGTCTGGGAAACGTTGCTGTGTGTGATGTCTGTCTGAGGACAGGTCTAGCCTACTTAGCACTTTGCATGTTTGAGACAGGTGGGTATGGAAGCTTATGGTAGGTCGGTAGGTAGGTAGGTGATAGATATTTGTTCAAAGATATGGCAAAAGTTCATACCCAATACAAAGTATATTTTTATAATACACTAAAATAAAAGAGATGTTTAATCTAGAAAGGAAAGGAGGCGGAAAGAAGAAGAAAGAAGTAAAAGGGAAATAAAGAAAGGTAGGAAGAGCTAAAGAAGAGAAGGGGGGAGGGGAGAAATTAAGAAAGCTAGAAAGATTTCCAGTTCTTTGTCCTGCAGCTAAATATAGTGTTCACTCATTAATAGGGTTGCCATATTTCAAAAAGTGAAAACCTGGACACAAAAATCCTTTCTTTCTTTTTTTGCAAAGTTGTGGAGCTTTTTTTAGTTTTGTCCAAAGTTCTTGATATATAGATAAATAGATGATAGATAGAAAGATATAGATATAGATGATATAGATATAGATACGCAATGGAGATTTTGAGCTAATTTAAAGGGAAATTGCCAGAACCAACACTGCCAACATACAGCCAGATTTTAGTGTTTACTGTGTTTTCCACTGGACACCGACTACAGTATTCCGGCTATGTCCAGGAAATTATGGATGTATGGCAACACTACTCATTAACTTCCAATCATCCTTCTACAAGCTGATATTTTTTTAATCTTCACATCCATATATTACAAATTTATTTCATCTTTCACACAAAAAGTCCATAGGAAGTTTCCAACCCTTAATACATGTCAGTGATGATTTTTTCTATAATTAAACATGTCCAATAATTTTATCAACCATTCCTCCATAGTAAGTGCTTAGGACATTTCCAAATGGGCTGTTTATTTGCACCAGATTTGGAAGCTGGCTCACACTTTCTAGTGCAATGATCCCATCACTTTTCTAACTGTAAAAAGTTAGAGAAACACGCATAACCACCACCGGCTGGCTATTCCACGTAATCTCCATGCAATCCTCTCAGGATAAATGCTCCATAAATGGGTGGCATTGTACATCCTGCATGGAAGTTTTGTGCAAATGTATCAGCATGAGTGAGTGCTCAATAAACAGCCAGTCTGGAAACTTTGTTGCTCCATCACACTAAAATTCTCATAGGCATGCAATGAATACTTGTGCTGCAGCTACATGAGCCATCAGAAAACTTAGGAAAATGTTAGATTTTGATTCCCTTTGATTGCCTGGGGAGGGAGACTGTTCAAGGAATTCAGAATGTGCCGTGGAATATTTAACACACGGTCCTTCTGCTTAATCAAAACAAGAGCAAACTCTAGCTCTGAATATTTGGTTTCTTCAATGAAGCTTTGAAAAGCAATCTAAAAAGTACGTTCAACTAGTAGTGCTCAGATAAAGGCATCCTAAACATGTAATTTGCTCTACAGATCTGGCTTCCTAGAAAATGCAAGCGATATTAATATCTAGCGTATATTGCTATAATGAGTCAAAACCCATGAGTCAAAATAAGCACCAGTGTATTCCATGGCTGGAAAACAGCATTCCAGAGCTTGACCCACAGTTTTCCACAGCTGCCAAGTTTTCTCCACTGAGTAGCAGAAATATCAGATTATCTGCTAGAGCAAATTGAGTGAAGAAGGCAAAGAAACCAAATGTCATAATCAGCAGAGAGGAACACTGCCAGCTTGGTATCGTCTCTGTGTTGTTGCTATTTTGGAAGGCACAAGTTGTGGCAAGACAAACCTTATCTTAGTGGGCAAGCAATTACAGGATTATTGGAAAAGATGTGGGGGATATTTTGGAATAAATGAGGATCACATGGAGACCTTCAAAGAGTTCAAGAGCTGGGCTTAAAAGCAGCACAACTTCAATTGGATATCATGCAGGAGCATAGCATCCTCTCCAGTATTCCAGGATTTTACGGGGTATGTTTGAGATTTTTCTCATCTCAAATGGACTTTTTCAGTAAAATTGAGTTAGGCACAACACAGGAATCAGACCATGGGCCCATCAAGTTCAGTGTTGTCTACACTGACTGGTAGCAGCTCTCCAGGGAACATTCCTAGTCTTACCTGGAAATAAATGCCAGGGATTGAACACAATACCTTCTGTAAGCAAAACAGGTGCTCTATCACTGAGCTATATCTCCCACTTTCCCCCCTAAGGACAAGAGGGAGGGAGGGAGGGGAGGGGATTTAAAAATGCCCCCCCCCAGTCTCTTAAATGATTCAGCATATGTCCAACTATGCAAATTCATGGAACAAAAGTCAACCTATGTGGAGTGCTTCAGACCTAAGTAGAAGATCAAGGACTGGATTTAGGTTTGATGAGGCCCTAAGCTATTCATCAGATGAATAGGTAATGGGGCCCTTTATATGTCCAGCTGTCCTTTGTCAACAACAAATTGCCGCTGTTTTTTGTGTTGAATATATGCTGTATGGTAATTTATGGACCAACAGGTATCTAAAGCCATTTGCACATGTTGCCATGCAACCAGTTCATGCAGAATGTAGGCACCCTATATATAGAAATGAGCAAACCAGTGATATTTTAGGGAGCAGGCTAGCAGGCGGGGCCCATTACTTATAGAAGCCTACACAACACAAAACACTGTTGCTGCATGTAGGTTTTATTTTATTTGTTTTTTAAATTATATTTTGGAAATGTACATCCAGGTTTTTCCCCTTTAATTTTTTTTTGGGGGGGGGGCAAGCTATAGCTTGTTTAGCTTATACATAAATCTGGCACTGAAAGGTCTTTCTTCTTCAGGGGTTTTCTGGTTTATAAACCAAGTGGGAATTTCATTGTTGTACATAAGAACCTCTCTCCCCATGGATCCAAGCTTTACCAGGATGCCTTGTTCAAAGATCACCCAAATTTCAAGAGAGGTTTGCCAGTCAGCAGAGAGGGTGGCATAGATGGGGATGGATCTCAGTAGTCACATTGCACATGGACTCTTCAGCAAACATTCTTTTGTACCCTGGCTGATATTAGGATCATTAGGTGACGGTATGTTACATTGTACATAAGGCACATATTGTATTTGTGTACAACATTAGCTCTTGCATTTGTTACATTTCTTATACTTTTCATTGTAGAAGTGAGCTTTAAGTGCCACACATGATTGAAAGGGAGGAGACCAAAGTAAATGGGGTCTAACAAAACATTCCAAAATGATTAGTGAGACTGATGGATACTATCTATTGTTTATTCTGCCTTGAAGTTTAAATAGGCTCACATTCCCCAAGTTTCTAATAATCACTTAGGGTAGAGTAGTTTTGCAAAAGGACAAAGGATATTTTATTTGTGTGTGTTAGCTTTTGGAAATGCATTGATAGTGCCACAATTTACATGTGCCTTTAAGTTATTAAAGAAAGCCCAAGAACCCAGACGCTTATAACACACGTTCAGCATGAGGTGCCTGTTCAGTATCAACAGATTACATAGGACACATTTTAGCAATATGGCTCTTTAGACGAACAAAAGATATATTTAATAAAATAGAAAGGAATAGGGAATCTGCATAAAATTATTCTTGAGACTAACATATAACGGCATATCTTTCTGAATATCATTTGAAAATGTACCATTTCAACTTTACAGGACTCTTCTGGTCTATCAAACAGAACTCTTATGCTGGGAGTTGACATGGAACAAGTCTTGTTTGAGCCCGTAGCCTGGATGACTCCAAAGAGACTGCTTTGGGAGATGATGGGCTCTCCTCCACTGAAGGAATTTAAGCACAGGCTAGACAGCCATAAGTCAGGAATGCGGCAGGAGGCCAGAATCACTCCAGGCCTGTAGTCAAAAGGGTACTACAGGGATACCTGTAGAGGGGGCGCTTTTATTTTTGAGAGAGTGCTGTGGGTGCCAGTCATAAAATGGCTGCCAAGGGACTCATGGCATAACCAAAACTTGAAGAAAGTAGTCCCAGGACAACCTTGTGTTTTCCACCATGGGAAGCTAGCTATGTTCTGCTGGTTCTGATTATGGAGATAGAGCTGTTAAAGACACAATGACCCTGTTTTCCGCAATGCCAACCCTAAACCAAAGCCTAGACTTCTACCCTGTATCCACTCACCTGGGAGTAAGACCCATAAAACACGGAGGGACTTACTTCTGAAATTGATAAATAAAGCATTGCACTTTAAGTTAACTGCACAATGACTTCTTAATGAGTGCCTGGCCACCAGCTCTTGCACAGCAAGATTCATTTATGAATCGCTTTCCATGGGGCATCACAAAGTGATTTACAATATAATGGCACATACAAAAGTTACATGTGTTAAAACAGTTAAAATCTTGACTTGCCTTCAAAACAACATCAGGAAGGGGGAAAGAGCCAGCTCAAGCCATTCCCTCCACCAAAGTAACATTATATATTGTTTGGTTGTAAATCCCTTTGGGTTGCCCTGGATAAGATAAAGTGACTAACAAATACTACTACTACTACTACTACTACTACTACTGCTGCTAATAATAATAATAATAATAATAATAATAATAATAATAATAGTGCCCACACCAGGCAAGTTATTTTAGCCACTAAAGCAGAAAACCCCATGGACATTCCCCACACCCAATGCCATCTTACTCATAGGCACCAGGGGTGCGGGGCACCCGGGCGCCAGGCTCTCAGGGGCGCCAGGCCAAGAGTCCGGGGCCCAAGAGTTGAGTCTGGGGAAGAGCCCACCTGTTGGTCGGAGCGCCATGGTGGGCTCTTCTGCTGCTGCTGCTCTGCGCCGCGAGTTCAGGGGCGATCAAGCCAGCAAGACACTGAGGCGGCCGGCCGGCTCTGCCCTCCTGCGCACCTGGGACTGGGCAACTGGGGGGGGCGCCGGGAGGATCTTTGCACCCCAGCGCAGCATATGCTTAAGTCAGCCCTGCCCACACCATCAGTTCAACAATACTAAGTTATATAGCTAACAATTTGTTCCCTTTTTGTGACACCCACAATTCCTGTCTGGGGCCCCCACCTCACTCTGCCTAATGGCTGGAGTAGGACTGGAAGGTGGCCGTATGGGAGAGAGCATTTCAAAGTGCTATGGAAACTATAGAAAAAGCCCTACTTCTTGCAGAGGCCACTCTAGCCTTTGTGTGAGACCAAATGTGAAGCAGGACTTGGGGTTTGCATCTCAACCCTCAGAACCTCCTGACCTTGCTGCTCTTTGTTCAGCTGTCTGGGTGCTGTTGAAACTGGACTTAGGCCAGTCAGCCTTTCAAAGAAAGTGAGCCTTGAGCTAGGAGACTGACCTCTGAATAGGAAAACACATTGCCATCCTATTACTATATTTGGCTCCTATAGCTGGCTGTGCTAAAGTTATCGCCCCTGAACATACAGAGTTCTTTCTCCACAGCCAACAAGCACAATGTCCCCATGCACACAAAAGACTGTGTCTTGCACTAGCACTTTATTTCTTTTTCTCCTTTGGTCAACATTTAAAAGGAATTAAAAACAACAACAGCTTGAAGGCCATCTATACTTTTTACTTTTACTCCCCCCTCCTGCCAAATATGAGAAGGTTAATTAATGAATCCAAGTTGTTTAGATTTCGCAGCAGCTACAAAGACGTATGTTGTGAATAGCTGATAAGTTGCATGATCAATAGCTGACAGAACATCTCCCAGCTGCTTTGTCAGGAAGAAAAATAATCAACAAATGACCTAAGTAGTCGACGTTCAATGGAAATACACTGAGCTTTAAGGATGGTGGTTGAGCTATCATAGCAAAACTATCAACCACTCTGAAATGAAAATTTCAATGTGCAACAATAATGATGCCTGCGATGTGTAGTTTCATTGACTCATGTTGCTTAGCTCTGCTATGACTCTTCAGTAAATCCTGTGCTGGTTGCTGAACTACTGCAAAACAGTAATCACAAAAGAAAAGAGATTTAGCTTTAAACTGAGGCATTTCCTAGGTAACCACAGCATGAGGTTACTTCAAAATTAATTTGCTTTGCATCCCTAAAGACTGGATAACTTTTGGCAGCCAAGACTAAGATTATTTTGTGGCTGCAGTTTTCAGAGTTCCACTTTATTTCTTATATGTCTTTACATTTTGATCAGCAAACTTGCCATCTGTTATTCTTTGCAAAAGAATTCTTTTTGCTGCATGAATTTAATTTAGCCTAGGATAACATTGGACAATTCACATTTATTAAAAGATAATAGTTTAGAAAACAGATGTCTCCAAGGTATTTGCTCTAATAGCATAGCCAGAATGGTGCCTACATCATTTTCAAATAAAGCATTTAACATCTGTCCAAAAAGCCTTCATATTCAGTTCATTTTTACACAATAATTTATGCACTTTCCTAAGATTTAGTATGGCTGAATTTTTATTAACCTCTGAAAATCAGTTAAATATATTCTTTCAGAAGGTTTGACACAACATTTTATTTTTTAATTTCTGTGAAAATAATTCCCAGATATTTATATATTATTCAAAAATAACAGAACAATAGCTTAAAAGCAAGAAAAAGGTTCAATTTTCATTACCAAAATGAATGAATGATTAATGTTTACATGAGAAAATATAATTGTAAAAACTTTCAAGGTGCACAAAATTACTCTGAATCTGGTTAATGAAAGTGCTGCAAATGTTCCTTAACAATTCTTCACATTTATTGAAAGTTAAGTGAAAAATACTATTACAGTATTATTTTGCAGGTTTCTCCAGATTTCTAACAGAAAATGTTTTTTGAGGGCTGTTGTTTTCTTAGTGCCTTTTTGTTTTGTGATCAAGATAGCAAAGTTGCTGTGTTCAGTATTTTTTAAATACTTCTGATTTATAGTACTGTACAAAATGTTTTGCACTTTTGTACATACACATATATGAATATAAAGAATCAATATCATCTCTTCCTCCCCCAAGAGACTGCCAGGAATTTAATTGAGTTAAAATGAATGTTCTTATCACAAGCCACAAAAGATCTTCCCTTCCTACTTTTGTTCATGACAGAGTTCAGGACCACCTCCCCATGGGTAACTCTACCTCCCCCCACTTCAGATATTAACCTGGAGTCCTGGACATCATGCCTTCCAATCATTAAATGAGCTGAGCAATGTTTTATTACAGATCTCATGTGGCTGAGCTTAGCGGGGCTTTTAAGTGCTCCCGGGTATGCCGTGCTTACGCAAGTTATTTTCTGCTGTGGATTGTTGATGCTGCCACAGAATGACAGAGTGATGTGCCTTGAATTCCAATGAGGAGCAATGGTGTTTTGTTTTGGGTCTCCCCCCTGCAACACCAAATAAAGAGTGAGTACTTTGAAAAGTCTTTGTTACTCAAGTTGTGCTGTGTGTTTCGGATTTTAGGAGGCCTCCAAATTGAAAAAGGCTTGAAGATGCTAGGCAATTTTGATTGTAAGCAATGTGTGAGGGAAGCAATTTTATGATGGCAAGGGCCAGTTCTTACAGAAATTTATTTTAAAGTGCAGGTTTCAAAAATCTAAAGCTGGAGCTGTACTGGACAGAGGAGGGAGATATATGTAAAAGTGAATTATAAGAAGCAAAACCTGGAGGAATAAATTGTATCAAAGGTAGAGCTTCTTGGGCTTTCTTTGGATTATTGTTTTTTCCTGACCTTGTGCTGACAATTCAGATGGATTCATAAGCAACTAGGTGGCCTAGCAATTTGATGCATGTGTTTTCACACACTGCTTTAAGTGATTAAATCCTTTCAGTGTGTCCTAGCCATCTGCTGCTTTGGGGCTGATATACTTGGATGCACTGACTTCCCCTTTTCTAACAGTGATGCTCAGATCCTTACTACTTAGCAAGTGTGTATGAAGCAGATTTTAAAAGATCCAGCCCTGATTAGCGCAGTTAGCCCGTTAACGCTACATATTTACAGTGGATTATTGGAAGGGAAGTAGGGGTTAAGTCAGTAGGTCTCTCGCTTTCCCCAGGGGTTAACCTGGCAGGCTGTCTGGCACACACAGGAGGGCTGACAGGTAGCAGGATTTGTCTAAGCAGTGTGCATGAGAGCCAACAAGGAAAACTGAATGCTCTGGATTAGTTTTGGATTATGTTGTCAGAGTGAAGCCTGATGGACAAACTGCAGAGGAATAAAATGCAATCTGTTTGGGAAGAGAGACGGTGTGCATAGCGTTCATTTTTCAAAAATGGCAAGAGAAATCATTAATAATTTGTAAATCTGTGTCCATTAACTTTTCTCTTTGTTATCCCAAAGACAGCCTTTTGAACATGAGTCTGCCACTGTTCTATATCTCGTCTTCTTTAGTGACAGATGGCAAGAGAAAGATGGGTTTTTTAATACATAAATATGTTGGAAGCCTCCATTTGAACACCTGTAGTTCCCTTTGGGGGAAATGGCAACTCTTTCTTGATTTCAAGGGAAATGAGGCAACCTTTGATTTGTATATTTTGCATTCTTTTTAAAACTTATTTTTCAAAAGCATATGCCGTAATCCTTTTTTGGATATATTTTTTTAAATAATGCAAAGGATAGTGATTAAAGCTAGCCTTGATTCATTCATTCACTAGTTGCTTCATTATGGGAAGTTAGATCACAAGAGTTCTGCATGATCTAATGTGAAATATGCACAGGACAAACTCAAGTTTGTTTTTGTGGAAGACTGGTGCCATTTTTCATTAAAATAGTGTTTACCCTTCCAACAGTCAAGCGTTATTGCACATTTCCTGGTAAAAATGTCCATCTTTGTCCTTTGAAGTGACAGAGGGAACCAGTGAAAAATAATCCCTTGCAAATATTTATAAACCTGTTATCGGTTTCTCATTGCCTGCAAGATTTTTAATGGGAATGCTATATGCTTTCAATTCAAGTCAGTCTTTACGTACTATTTCTGCCAAATAGCTTTAAATTCTGTATGAAATTTATTTTATGAATTTGAGCCGCTTTCATTCTGTTTTATTATTTTTTTGTAAACTGCTTTGAGGTTTGTTTGTTTTTATAAACTAAACTGGAGTATGCATTTGGAAATAAATAAAGCATGACCTTACAAAAAGAAGACTATTTAAATCGTATAAGAACCCCCAGCCATTTTAAAATGAAAATAATTAAGCAATATAAAATCATTCAAAGTCTAAAATAATAAGTGACCTTTTGATAAGAATGGATTAGCTCTTTTATGCTTAACATAGCAAATATGTTCAATGAATATATAATCTTTGAGTCAAAATCCTTGAATAACCATATGGGTATTTCCTTCTGTCAACTAACTTGAAATACTTAGCAAATTATATATAATGCATCAGAAACAACCTACAGACAGAAGAGTTGCAAAGACAATACCCACAGAAAACTCAAGGCACAACTACCGGTAAATTAGGCAGAAGACTTTTGGTTTATGCTAATGTCCTTCTTGGGACAGGGGCAAATTGAAGTCAATTCATTTCACATTTAAAGGCAAATTTGCACTTTTCAAATCAATATGCAAACTGAAACATAACTCACACTTATCCAAATTTTGCAATGTAGTTCTCAAACCAAACAATGCTTATAAAAATATATAAATTAGGGGAAGGTGTGCCTAAAAATGAATATATTAGTGAAAATTACACAGGATACATTACATTAGGGCAAGTTGCTTGCGGAAATGTATACATTAGTCAAAACTGTATATTAAAATGTTCATTGGAGGAAATTGTACTAAAATACCAATACATTTTCATTAGGAATATATATATATATATATATATATATATATATATATCCCACATTCCACTGAAATTAATAGGATTTCTTTATAAATCATGCATATATAATTGTGATATGCCAATTACTCTGGACCCAAAAATCTATAATCTATGAGCATTCAAAAACCTTTGCTTAAAAACCCAAGTTTGTTCAGTTTGTTTGTTTGTTTTAAACAACACATTGTTTCACACATGAGTCTTAATTTGCCCTTGAGCATTTTTCTTTCCCCCCTGCAATTTATGTTAGCATCTGATGCTAGTTTATGCAGAAGAGGTGATGTATTTGTAATGCAAATGAACATTCTGTCCAATGTAAGTTTTACATTTGCATTTCAAATCTGACAGGCAAGTCCACATTGATATATTTGCTGCTGGATCTAATATTGGAAATGTCTGTTCTCCTATACGGTTTACAGTTAACCAGAAGTAGTTTGAGATAAAAAAAAATCTGGAAGATCCAGAAATAATTTACTGCTGTTTCCTGAGGAAAAGAAAGAGACAGTGCAGATGGTTTAGAAGCATAACGTAACTATTTCTCATCAGGTAGTGTGACCTTTCTTCATAGACAGCAAATTCCACTGTCCCTTACGCAAGGCAAGCAAATATGACAAAACCATGGTCTTTTTTTCTCAACTGGGAAACACAGGAGAGAATAGTTTGACCTAAGTCCAGCCAGTATTTTTACACTGCTAATTCCTGGCTTTAGTAAATTCTTCACCAAGGCAAAAGAATCTCTGCTGGCCACAGGGAGCGGGGTGTAATTAGCAAAATACAGTTCCAGAGTTGGGAAGGGGGAGGTTTCCAGAACTGCACTGGGTTATGAGGTAAGCAAGCCGGAAAAAGATGTATCTTTTGCAAGCGGGGGTGGGGTGGGCAGAGAATAAGGCAGGCAGTTGGTTTTATGCTGCAGAAGGGGTTAGATGTGATGCTTGGGGTCTCTTGGAATTGGAGGCTGCAGCAATGGTAGGAACAGGACCCTCTTGAGATGTGACTACTTTGCACATTCTCCATCCAGACTCGGGCTGTGTAAATGTGTAAAGAAACCATATATCATAAAGTCACCACAGACTCGGCTGTGCCTCATTGTCCCAAAAGGGAATGCAGGCCTTGGTAAGCACATCTGCAACCCCTGGAATCTTGCACAGTTCATGGAGAATGGGGTAGCTTGTTACAATATTTTCTCTGCCTGTGAAATAGATAAAAAAGGACCCCTGGGCAGTTAAGTCCAGTCAAAGGCGTCTATGGGGTTGCGGTGCTCATCTCGCTTTCAGGCCAAGGGAGCCGGTGTCTATCTGCAGACAGCTTTCCAGGTCATGTGGCCAGCATGACGAAACCACTTCTGGAACAACGGAACACCGTGAAAAGTGCCAGAGCACACGGAAATGCCATTTACCTTCCCACCACAGTGGTACCTATTTATCTACTTGTACTGGTGTGCTTTTGAACTGCTAGGAGCAACAGGAGCTCACCCCGTAATGTGGATTCGAACCGCCAACCTTCTGATCAGTAGTTTAGACCACAATGCCACCCACATCCCTATTGACTGTCCTGATTCATGTTTAGCTATTGACTGTGTGAAGATGTACCTCCTTTTGCCTGTCTTGGCTTTTCCAACACATTTATAAATTTTGAAATACCGTATTTTTCGCTCTATGAGACGCACCAGACCACAAGACGCACCTAGT
This sequence comes from Podarcis filfolensis, assembly GCF_964270895.1. NCBI lineage: Eukaryota > Metazoa > Chordata > Lepidosauria > Squamata > Lacertidae > Podarcis > Podarcis filfolensis. The sequence continues at coordinate 52,712,419 of NC_139610.1, read as the reverse complement.
TTTTGGAGGAGGAAAACAAGAAAAAAAATATTCTGAATCTCAGAAGCCAGAACAGCAAGAGGGATTGCTGCGCAGCGAAAGCAGCAATCCCTCTTGCTGCTCTGGCTTCTGGGATAGCTGCGCAGCCTGCATTCGCTCCATAAGACACACACACATTTCCCCTTACTTTTTAGGAGGGAAAAAGTGAGTCTTATAGAGCAAAAAATACGGTATGTTTATATGTTTTTAGTGTTGTATTTTGTTATGTCCTGTTTTATTGTTCTGCTTGAAATGAAAGGCAGTGTACAAATGAACATAAATAAATGAACATAAACATTCTTCTAGTGGAAGAAAGTGAGAAAGTGATTTTCACTTATTGATTAGACTTTGATGCCTAAACTTTGTTTTTGGGTTTCTCATATTAATATAATAACCAGCATGAGATAATCTTGCCATAATTGATTTATTTTCTTCTTGAGGACTTCTTTTGACTTCAGAGGATGCCACTGCAAGACCAGGAATAATGATGAATACTTCAGAAAAAATAATGCTTTTAACGTGGATTTCTCCAGACACCTTTTTCAACTTGCAGTAGTTTATGACAACTTTCAATATAAATCCAAATAAGGGGGGAAGTTAATAACTCAAACAGTACTTAAAGTAACTTCAGCACTGAAGACTGAGTAAATGCCAACCACTTAGTGGAAGAGGGAGGGGAATTTATTTAATACCCTGGCAGACCGTGGTATGAATGAAAAGATGAACTACAGCTTTTCATGCCTTGCTATCCAGTGGAATGAAATTATTTTAGTGAACTGTGTCAATTCCCTTAGCAGGCATAAGAGTCCTTTATTTAAGAACTTCTAAATGGCACATGAGGAAAAATAAGTACCATCGTACCTAGAAGATACAAAGCAATAAATCTGAAACTTTTTTTCCAATTCACACTTCAGAGATACAATTTCTATTCTCTGCTCATGATCCTGAAGTTCATAAGAAAGAGCAGTATGGTCATTAAGAATGGGATTATGGGCATTCTACATTCTTGGAGCAGAATAAAGTGCAAAGAGTGGCAGTCTAAATAGATTCACTAGTTCAATCTTATGTTCAACTTAGTTCTATGGGTCTTATTCCTCATAATTGTTTATAGGATTGTAACCTATGGCTGTTGTCCAGCAACTTTGTACAATCAGGTGTATTCTAGTACTTTTCTATGAGTAGGAGGAAACTCCACAAGTGCAAAAGGATTCTGCAGACAGGACAATGAACCATACTCATTGTGTATAATTATTTTTAAATATAATAAGAATACTCAACCTTGGAAAAGTGTAATTGTCTGATGAATGATATTCATTTCAAACATCGGTTAGGTAAGATCTTCAGAAGCCCATATAGACAACTCTCTTATAGGCTTCAGTTTTGGTATTTGCTGTCATTTATGTAAAGTGATGCATAGAGCACTGGTGTGTGGAGAAAGTGAGGCTGGAGGCAAGATTCCACACACCCAGCCCAGCCCAAACACCAGCACCCTGTTCTTAAGGCGCAACGTTAGGTGGCATTTTGACAATGGGGGGGGGGACAAAGGCATGAACAGGTGTGAAATATGAGGTGTATGGATCAGTGGCACAAACTGCACTCCCAATACCCATCAAGCGCCATTGTTTTGTACATAATGCTCCAGAATGAGGGAATTAAGCACTGCCCTTATTCTGATTTGCCTTCATAATTAGATGTTGAGTAATCCCATGCCAAAATCTGTCCACCAGTTTCCCAAAAAGTTTTTCTTCCCCACAAAAGAGGATTCTATCTTCTGCCACATTCACAGTGTGCTTTAAAATTACTTTAGAATTCCAGCCGCCACTCTGGGCGGCTTCTTCTAAAAATCTGGTAGTTGTTCTTCTCTTTGACATCTGGTGGGAGGGTTTCCACAGGATGGGTGCCACTACCGAGAAAGCCCTCTGCCTGGTTCCCTGTAACTTGGCTTATTGCAGTGAGGGAACCGACAGAAGGCCCTTGGCACTGGACCTCAGTGTCCGGGTAGAACGGTGGGGGGTGGAGACGCTTTTTCTTTCCATTAACCATTTATCCAGCATTCTGCAGCCTCCATGGCTTCCCATACTTCCAGATCTGGAAAAGCACCCTGGGAGGAGTTACATCATGATGTCTTCTCCTGGGCTTTAATGGAAGTGTGAGCTGTCGGGGAGCCTGGATGCCAAACACCTGAGATTATTGTGCTCACCAATTTTGTTCTTAAGGGAAGCCTGACTCCATGGAATAAAGACAAGAGATACAGCAGATGGCCACCACTCCACCAATTTTAATGTGTCTGAAGCATCCTGAATCTTCTAATGGCAGCTATATCTCAGCGCAATTGTCTGACTTCCAAGGTTGCCAAGCTGGGCACACAGAATCTCCTGCTACCCACTTTCTTAGGCTACATAATGTGACTCAAAGCTTCTTCAGATGCAGGCTTTACTTGGTCCTTGCTTTTCCTGGCTCATATATTTTATGTATGTTTTGAGAAGTGTCATGAGACTCATAACCTTAGGGTCAGTGAGACCACCAAAACCCAAGAAAGGGGCTATCAAACTTAGGCATCCTCAAGCTAGAAGACATGAAAGATTTGTTGATGGAGAACTCGCTTTACGACTTTGGTGCATTAGGGTACGAGTGGTGGACCAGGAGTAGAAGGTAGTATTGGCAGCAAGATTGAGAGCCAGTGTGGTGTAGTGGTTAAGAGCGGTAGACTTGTAATCTGGTGAACCGGGTTCGTGTCTCGGCTCCTCCACATGCAGCTGCTGGGTGACCTCGGGCTAGTCACACTTCTTTGAAGTCTCTCAGCCCCACTCACCTCACAGAGTGTTTGTTGTGGGGGAGGAAGGGAAAGGAGAATGTTAGCTGCTTTGAGACTCCTTCAGATAGTGATAAAGCGGGATATCAAATCCAAACTCTTCTTCTCTTCAAGATTGGGCCTGATCCCTTCACCAGTCCAGACTAGCACATTTATTAAGTACAGATCAGGCCTCATGGCATCACCTCAGTGCTGCCTCTTCCCAAGTCTCAGAACTCTCCATTTCTGAGCTGGCCCCAGAGTCAGATTTAGGGGAATGCAACCAGTTTGGTAACACTGGGTATGGAGCCTCAGGGGTGCCGCAACTATGAGGTAGAATGGAAGGTGAGAGGTGAGGGCACTGAATTTTGGCATCACACAGAGCATCACTGAAATTAGAGAGACCCCAACGTCCACCACTGTTGCCCCCCACCAGCAGGCCACCAAAAGTCCACCTCCACTCAGTCCAAACTCCACACAGACTGATGGGGAGACTGGATTGCTCTACCAGTTACCCCATCCCCTTGTTGCTGAGTAGATTTGGTTTAGCAACTTCAGCCACACTGGGAATAACCAGCACTACAAAGAGTTTCACTTTCATGAGTAAAATGATAAAATTTCCCTACCCACCTTAGTGAATGATTCAGAAGGAGTCATTGAATAATATGTATATAGGAAGTTAGGTGGCAGATGTTAAGTATTTATGAATGCAAAGCGCATGACACAATGCGTTTCCATTTGGAACAGGAAAGAATAAGAACATGTTCCAGCTAAAGCAGCAGAATATTTTAGGTATTAGCAGAAAACATTGTAATTATATGGCAATGATTTAGTTGAAGATACTGACATATTGTATCCAAGTACTGTTCTCCTTTCCCTGAGGTAAGGTATGTTTCCTTAAATTTTAGTTGCAAAGAGCATCTGGTATTAAATTGCTATCATCACCTCATAAAGTACTCAAGTGTGCTCTTCAAAATAGAAGCCTATACTCTCCCTGATTCTCTTTCAAGAAATTACAAGAATCACCAAACAATGACTAGACTCCATGAATCCAGAAGAATAAAATAAGCATTACTATTAATTCTGTTATTTAGCTTTCAAAACCTTCCTTGATTTGGCCAAGTTATGTGACCCAAGTTGGACTAATCATTGGTTTCCCGTGCAAAAAAATGCATGGTTCATGACAGAGTATAATAAAACATGTCTGAATCATCTTATTTGGGCCATTAGTAATTCCCAACTTTAAGAAAACTCCAATATCCTGTCCCCCTTTTTAATATAAAGGAGGTTAAGCAGTAATTCAGAGAAGTAACCCAAGCAATAAATCATCAGGGGGACTCGCAGCTTTAATGGAAAGAAGTGCATAACATCAAGACCCATTTGTCCATTTGGTTTATGGGGAAATGCTTAATGCATGATTTATGCCAAATGTTTTGGTAGCTCTGGGGGGAAAACCCCAAGTAGTAGTAGTAGTTTATTTATTGTACAGCAACAAAGCCATAAACAGCTTGAGACCAGGATACCTAAAGGGCTGTCATGGGAGGCTAGGATGACACAAAGCTAGACAAGAACTTTATTGTATCTCTTAAATAAGAACAGCAATGGGAAACTTCTGAGTCTGCCCAGGTACAAATGAGACCAAGGCCACCTAGTAACTAAACTGTATAATGGTATTACCTACACTGGGCATTTTGCTCCTGTATGATCCTGCCTGTTCACTAAGGTCAATAGGAGAAGCCTTTTGTGAGTCTCATTTGAAGAACAGCTGGTGGAATGGAGGGAAAGGGCCTTCTCTGTAGTGTCCAGATTGTGAAACCCCTAACTGAGGCCTCACCTTTGTGGGTCTTCCACAGTTACCTGAAGGCATGTTTGTGTCCTCCGACTGGATGATTTCCATCATCCATAGGATGTGTCCTTTTTTGATCTGCTGTACTTGTTTATTAATTTCATACTGTTTTTAATTGTTATGATACATTTCCTCAGGCATTCAAAGAACATGTGAGGGCACAAAGTAGGGAGGTAGCCTGGGGACAGAACCTTTGCCTTGCTCCTGCCATTTAGGGGGATTGGACTAGAAGATGATCCATGGAGTCCCCTCCAACTCTACAGTTCTCTAATTCTATCTCTATCCCTGTCTGTATTCAGAAGAATGGTCTGAAAGGGGATTCCAAGAGCAAACAGTCTCTAGTTGCTGGGAATCACAAGTGGGAAGACTGCTATTGCATTTAGGTCCTGCTTGTGGGATCCCCATGGGCATCTGGGAAAACTCAATTGGTAGAGCATGAGACTCTTAATAGCAAGGTCATGGGTTAAAGTCCCATATTTGGGCCAAAAGATTCCTGCATTGCAGGGGGTTGGACTAGATGATCCTTGTGGTCCCTTCCAACTCTGTGATTCTGTGATCTGGTTGGCCATTAGAAGAAAAGGATGCTGAACTAGGTGGGCCACCAGCTTGATCCAGCAGAGCTCTTCTTGCACTTGAACTTCTTTGTACATGCTTACAAACCTCCCTGTAATCAGGAATCCTGCATTATCAGGGTTCCTGAGAATAGGAATGGCTATTTATTTGCTTATTATTTATAAGATTTTTTTAACCTGCCATTCACTCTGAGGTACCAGGGTGGGTTACAACAATAGAATATACAAATTTATAAACAAATAAAAACATTACAATTGGAAAACATTTTTAAAAAACCTTTTCCGAATGGAACTCAACAGTGGTGTTTGCAGACTGTTTTAACTAATTTTGTTATTGTATTTTTATATGGTTGTAGCCTTGTGGTGAAGGGTGGATAAGAAACCCAGGATGATGCAGGAGGATGATTATGATGCTGGTGATACAATAAGCAAAACCCAAAGTGTCTGACTTTTGGCATTGTGCTCTTAGCATCTAACATTTCAGGATGAGCACTTTATAATGCCTTCACTAATAAGTCGCCTTAACTCTGCTCAAGCAGCAGCATCTAGTGTGTGGAATCCAAAGGGCTTCCGGGGTTAATTCTGTCACCGCAGTGTTGACATGAGGCATGTAACAGCTTTCAACTAAAAATGTTACTTGTAATCTTTTAATCCCAAATTAGTTCAACGTATTAGTCCAAAGATCAAACATGAAGATTAATTAGACTAGTTAGCATAAACTCACAGAACCTATTTGTTTTGAGGTTACGTTTAATCTCAGAATAAGTCCTTGGTAAAATAGGTAACTTTTTTTCCTTACCTAAGTTTTATGTGAGCTCTTCCTACTGACAGATGGCACAATCCGCCTGAACTTCTGTACAGGTCCTGTTCTAAACAGGGCTTGTGCAGAAGGTAATTCCAGTGGACTGAGCCCATTATGCTCACCTGGTAAATTATCAGCCTGGAGGCCAGTCCAACTCAGTGTTAGGAACACTAAAACCAAATATCTATAGACATCAATGTGTTGAATCTGCTGGATTGGAGCCTGGAAAGTTAGCGGTTTGTTTATTTTTCTACCTGCTGCGCTACAGTTCATAATTAGGACAGGTAGATTTGTCCCAAGCCATATCTGTGCCTTATTTCAACTGTAAACAATACAAATAATCATTAAGTTTTAAAGCTCTCTCTGTCCTGTTCACTACAAAATTTGACAGTGTAATATATAGCATTTGAGGATCAGGAGTCGGGAACCTCAAGCATGGGGACCAAATCCAGCCCTCCAGCTCTCTTAATCCAGTCCTCGGGACTCTCTCCAGGCCATACACCCTTCTTTCCAGCCCTGCTCCATGCTTTCCTTGAGTGCTTTTGCCTGGCTAGAATGTGTCCTTGCACAGTAATGAGCCCACTGCTTGCCTGGATGGAGGGTGGAGAAGTTTTTGTTTGGGTGTGTAAATCCTCTGACTTTTGCATGGCTAAAATGTAGCCTCCAGTACAAAGCTAAGAGTCTGTAACATCCATTGGTCTATCCATTTTTGTCTATGGTCCCACCCACCCCTGGAATGTGGCCCCTGGAAGCTTGCTCAGAAGGGAATGTAGCCCTGTGAGTCCCTTTCAGGCCTGTGGTCCAGTATCTGTGAGGTTTGAATCTAGAAAAGACAATCTGCTGAACCTGCCAAACCAGTTCCTCTGTTAAGCTACTCAGCTATGTACCCATCAGCATCTTAAAGAGTGGGCTCTGTTGCCATAGAGACAAATGGGGGTGGGGTCTTTTCCCTCCTCACCTGGCTGGATGTTATGTCAGCCTAGGCAGGAGAGCAATATGATGGCAGGGGCAGGTGGCTGTTCAGGCATGAGTTTTGGCTGACGCTGGATGCTGGAGACACAGAGTTGTCTTGCTCTGGGCTAGACCCAAAGCTATGGCTTGGAGATTTCCCTGGGAATCTAATGAGGAGGCAATATATGTTGGAATGTTAATGCTGTGACCTCCATCCTATGCTCAGTTTGCATATATGTGTAAATACAGTGGTCCCTCGGGTGAAGTACTTAATTCGTTCTGGAGGTCCGTTCTTAACCTGAAACTGTTCTTAACCTGAAGCACCACTTTAGCTAATGGGGCCTCCTGCTGCCGCCACACTGCCAGAGCACAATTTCTGTTCTCATCCTGAAGCAAAGTTCTTAACCTGAGGTACTATTTCTGGGTTAGCGGAGTCTGTAACCTGAAGCGTATGTAACCTGAAGCATATGTAACCCGAGGTACCACTTACAGAGACGAGTCTCCACTGTCCTTCATTCCAGGTAAACTAAACACTGGGAAAGCACAAGTACCTTTACTGCCTGCAAAGAGAGCGACCGAGAGATATTATTTAGCAGTAGTTTAGTGCAAAGCCTTGTTCATACCTCACTCTACAGGGCCAAAGCCTTGTTTGAGGGGGCCGTTGGCACCCACAGACACAACCCTGGAGGCAGCAGCCCTCCCTCCACTTGGCTTACTAGCTTACAAGCTTACTAGGTGACAGGCGAAAGCATCAATGGGTCATGGCAGTGGGGACAAGCGGTGGAGCTGAAAGGACTGGTTCTTCTCTCGGGGCCATCCAATGCCTTCCGCTGCCAGGCCAAGAGACTGGAGCTGCCAGCACAATAATTTTCCCATTATACCTCTGGGCCCTGTGCTAGCATAGCATTGCAAAGTGCTGCTACATTGCAGGTGGGACCCAGGGACATTATGGGTGAAATTAATATGGTAGTGTCTCCAGCTGTCCGGCCCAGAAGTCCTCTGAAGACTGCGCACCCCACATTTTTTGAAAATGAAGAAAAAGACACCATGGTGCTTGGGACCCCTCTGAGAGCAGCATAGTGACACTGGGCCTGTTCCCCCATACCTCAGGAGCCCGTGTGTATAAATCCACAGTATCACTGGAAGCCCTCGTAATCCCCTCCATGTATAGAAACATATGCAGCCCACAGTATTCTATACCCACTGATGGAGGCTCCACAAGACAGAACCTGGTCTTTCCCATATCACCTACCCAAGACTGTTTTAATAGGAGATGGCAGGGATTGAACATGCAGCCTTTTGCATGCAAATCATATGCTCTGAATCTGAGCTATGGTCCAGGAACTGCAATGCGCTACATGGCAACACAACAGGAGTATACATACAGATAGGTGTGTGTGTGCATGGATATATGCAATATACCAAACTGTATCCTATGCATATGGGGTGGGTGTGTGACTATAAGATTTCTATTTTCTTTCCATATATATTAATAACCAAACCTCTGCAATAAGATAAAACCAAACTGGGTTATTTTCTTCATTTTTTTTCTGGTTTTTGGAATGTTGTTTGATTAACTCGATAACGCATTTGTTTGGTGTGAGGCGGAGGGGACAGAATCTGTATTGAGGGAGGGGCATAAATCTGTTAACAGGGGTCATTAGACTGGACAAATGCCTTTCTCCCCTGCGTTTCCTAGATAAGGAAACCCTATCTAGTAGTTAAATTCCAAACGTCACGCTGGATAGCATTACAGATCCCCAGAGTGTTGCTACAGAGTTCATGCCCTGTTTCATCAAATACCCCATGACATTTAACAGGGGCCCATGCTAATTATAGGGATTTAGCAGACGCTGTCACAAAATTTAGCAGACATTTCATCACAAAAAAATAGCACACCTTTGTCTTCAGCATCTTCAGACTTCTGGGGACATTAACAACATTTTGGCAAAAAGCTGCCATTCGTTAATGAGTCTTTCAAAGCAGCACTCATCAACTCACTGGCATCATATGCCCCATCCTGTTCCATCTTATTAGTGTGATCTATGGCAGTCAGTAGGCTTGAGATTCAAGATGGTTTTAAAATTGTCAAATTCGGTTAGTGAGAAGATGGGAAGTTAAGCAGTTTCTTTTCTGAGCATCAGAGTGGATGTTGTGACTTGATCTTCTCTGGAACTTAAACAGTCAAATTTCCTCTCTTCCCCGCACTTACATAAATTAGGAACAGCTGGAGGCCTTGTGCATCTGATTATAATTTCTGTGAGATAATTTGGCTCCATTGCAACAGTTGATTGCATCTAACTGTATTCTACCCATAGAAGATCCACTGAGATTAACGGACCTAAGTTGGTTATGTCCATTAATTCTTAACATTATTTACACCTCCATCATTAAAAACATTCAGGAGGAATTTAAAACATTCCTGTTCATCCAGGCATTTGATGTCTGAAAGATGCTCTTCCTGTCAACCTTGAAATTATTAGAGGTGAGGATATGTGACTGTACTTAAATATTTGTAGAAATTCTTAATGCTTTAAATATTATTTGATTTTTTAATTGCACTGTTTTGCTGCTTTGTTGTTTCCTGCCCTGAGCAACTTTGGAATGGAATGTAACAAATGAATGAATGAATGCAATAGGTTTCTTCTGAATATGCCTAACACAGGATACAATCCTGTATTCCTAAGAGCAAATGACATATCTTTCAGACGTGAGTGTCTCCGCCATTCATTTTTATGGGGGGGAAGTAAAAGAAAAAAGCACATTCAGGCATGAGGTGCCTGGTGAACACAGCCCAAGTGCCTCTTCTCAAACATGTTGCAAGATTTCAACTCTTGTCTTATAGAATTCAGTAGAAGCCAATGACTCATTGCCAACTGCAGGGCCCCGCCTCTTAATTTACATATTGCCACCCTGTATCTTGCTGTAGTGGAATCTTGGAAACACAAGAACCCTTTTTTAAAGCATTCAAACTGTATATTTAATGAATGCTCAAAAGTAGAGAGTGGCAGGCTCTTCGCCTCCCACTATGTGTATCCTTGAATGCCTGAATGGGGCATTTATATCTAGATGCATGAAGGGCTGTAGCCCATGCAAACCAGAAACTGGTCAAGGGCAAGATTTCCATTCTCACCAACCAAACTATCTGCATGTCATACACATGGGGCTCTTTCCCCATGTGTAACATGTAAATGGGCAGTGCTGGATTTAGGGCTGTGTGGGTTATTCTCATGCACAGGGTGCTGAGCCGAGGGCGTGCAAAATTGAGAAGATCCATCACTGAGAAGATCCATTTCAGGATGCCAAATTTTGGGCTCATTCAGGGCAACATGCTACCAAAGATTACCCAAGTCCGCCCCTGGCATGGGGTGGGACACAGCCTTTCTGTACACTCCATGTGACGCAGAAGAATGTTGAGGGGCTACAGATCAGTGGCAGAGAATATTCTTTGCATGCCAAAGGTGTTTGTAGGTATAATCAAAATTAAGACTGTTGCAGCATAACAGAGGCATTGTCAGGTATTCAGGCTACCTGGTTTTGGCCACATGCTCAATCCTTGACCAAAATAAAATAAAATTGTCAGCTCAAATCAAATGTGCACATGGTGAATAGGTCACCTGGCCATTCCCTCACCAGCCTAGATCCCACTGTACACATTACTTCAAGAGGAAGCGGCAGACCCCTCAGTATCCCAGTTTGTCTGCCTAGCATCTGCTCCAGAAGCACATTGTCATGAATTCCCCGCACAGTTTCATCTAAATGTTTCCTTGAATCTGCAATTATGTCCATTGATCCCTAGCAAAGATCACAGCTTAGTACGCTTAGTAAGAGATGAAGCAAAGACCCTTCCTGGTCTTGTTTCTCTGAATTATACCTTCATCTTCCAGTATCATGGTGGGTTTCCAAGAGGTTCATGGGGGAAAGAACAGTGCTCTCATAAACTGATGGTGTACCAGACCAGATAGATTTGGTATTAGAAATAAAAGCTCTATGAATCTCATCACACTATCCTGTGTGACCAGTTTACTGTCTAGATTCTGAAATCTAGGAATCAGAAAGGAGTCATTTCTACAGCCAGAAGAAAGGCCACTTTTTAGCAAGTGACAGCAAAGTATGGGATGAGGCCGATTTTTAAAAAAAAACACAGCCCACAAGTCAAGCTTCTAAATTAATCAGTTTCCTGCAAGAAAGCATACAGGAAACTGGAATGTTACTTTGAAATTCTAACCACAAGCGCCTGTGACATTCACATTCACCAGTTCTCCCATTCACTCTCTTGAATAAATAGCTTAGCTTCCACATTTTCGTCATTCCAAAATCATACATGACGTTCTTGAGCACAAGGCCAGCAAAAAGTTCTCCGCTTGTAGTCTAATCTTATTTTATCACTTGCTCTGGAAAACAAAGTGCTGCAGTCCAAACTTGCACCACAATGAAACTGCATCTGAACATGAACTATAAACTGTAAAACTTAATACTGTTTAAGAGATGATGGTTGAATCCCTACTGCCAATATACATGTCACTGAAATAGATCTAGCAAATGTTGCTTCTTAATTTAACCCTGATTGATTTGGCATAGCATTTCAATAGCTGACAGTAATGTGACTAATGCTGTAAAATTTACCTGAGCAGACATGCACAGGACGGTGCTGTAATTTACCTATAGAAAAGAGGTAGTGCAAACCGATGTTTTCTCCCTGGAGCATCCAAGCCACATCTTTTCCATCGCTTCTGCTTGAGTTGGTTGGGGACTGGAATATGCTGGACAGTCTTCTTAATGCAGGCCTCTAGGCCATTATTGGGTTACAAGGATTACACACATGAAGGTGGCAGATGGTTGGTGGAAGGACCTGAGTGAGAGGCAGGGAAGGGAAAATCTCCCAGGGTGAGAGACTAGAAGAAAGGAAAGCTCCCAGGTGAGAACTGTAAGTGTCCACTATCTGCAAGTGTCATGGGTTAGGAGCTACCTTTGAGAGAAGATTCTATGTATTCTTTCTTTTTTTTAAGATTAGTTTCTTTTATCATATTGTATTATGAAAAAGTATTAATAAAATCTTATGGAAAAAATAATAATGCAAGCCTTTACAACTAGTCAAATAAACTGGGGAGAGCAGCTGGTGGTCAGTGTAGACCAGGGTCTGGAACTGGATCTGGCCAGAGGGTTAGTCCCAGAACTACATTGACAAGTGAGCTTCTTATATGCATTTTTATGCATGCTTCCCCCAATACACGATATGCATTTCTGTACACATTTTTGGGATGCAACGCTACGTCACAAAATTTGGCCAATTTTTATGGGCAGCTGTGTTTTGGTTCATGTACTGCAAGGTGTGGGAGCAGGATCCAGTCACCAGGCTGCAACCTGAGAGCACACACAAACACATCTTCTGCAGGATGCACTTCCAATACTAAGTATGTTCCTGATTCTTTTCTTTCTTCCTTTGCAGGCACAGTTTGAATGTGCCTGTGGGATGTGGAACACATAGCAGTCAAGTACAACATTCCTAGAGTGAACATGCTAGAGGATGCTTTGTACCAGCCAGGAGAAAACTTCCCGTTTCCTCCTGAGCTGGGACAAACTTTCTCTGCATGTGACTAGAGGTGGGCATGGTCTAATCTGGCCCTCTCTCTCCCTGGGAACAAGAGCAAGGCAGGGAACACACCTCTCCCTCTTTCTGCTCTTCTCCATTTTGTTTTTCCATGTGTGAGGAGAAGTGACTGCTTGTTCGCAGTCACTTAGGAACTAACTCTCTTATGGGATAGTTCCACATGTGTATATACTTTTGTAACATAAGTCTGCCTTCAGGGATCCAACTGTGAACTGAATGAATGTGAGTAAACTACTTTTATGTTGACTTGAATAAGATTGTCATGTTTATTCTTTTTAAGAGGGACAATAAGGGATCTTACCAGGAATCCTATATTTAAAGGCTAAAACTAGCCTGCAACAAGCAAATCGCTGTGCGTTTAAAGGGGAATGTTTAAACTCTGCTTAGATATAGAACTTGCTAATTCAAGTTAGGAAGGATATCATTAAATAATATATCCTCTCCTGCCTCCCTGAACATTCCTACATTGCCTTGCAAAGGGACATTATCAGGTAAGGAAACACTGGGAAGTTGAATAAAACACTATCTGAATGCAGCCGCTGTCACGTTTCTGGCATTGATAATGTTGGACTAGATGCTGATAGTTCTTTGTTGGTGGATTTGCATCAAGAAACTGCTTCTGCTATAGTTAAGGTGTCTTGTTTGAATATAACATGTTTATAAATGGCAACGGGCTAAATTTGCCTTCTAAACAAAAGATTTAAAATAGTTAAAGATTAAGTGTATGAAAGAGCAATATTGATTGCCACAAGGAAACAAAACTTTTATCTTTTCTTATCCTTAGATCCACAGTCCACACAACTGATATCTGCAGGTTGTTCACAGTGGAAATGCTGAACAATCCTTTTCAGTGTGTCAAGTAAGCAGGCCACACCTTGGCTTATGTAAACTTAGCATACAATGCGTATTCCCTTTCAAAGTACTTAGCTTATTCATTTCACACCTTTCCCCCTTATAGTCTGTGTTTAAAAGCAAAATAGGCCTATACACAGTGATCTTTCAGGGATAACCTCTATATTTGCCTCCTTTCGTGTAACTGGTAATAGCTGTATTCATATGACAGGTTATTTCATTTTCTCAGTTGATTTCCACATTATATCTGAACTTTCATATGATATAAAAGCCACTTCTGGAAAACTTATGAAATATAGTGCATGCTTAGGACTCATTTCCATGTTACTTGATTCCAGAAAAAATCTGACGCAGCCCCCTTAACCCAGAAAATTGCAGAAATAAAGTGACAAAATTTGGAATGGTTCTGCCTGGTAAGTCCACCAAAGCCTAACAGAGGTTCTTCAGACCTGGAACTGATGTTATCACACTTCCTTGTACAAATTCCCAGTATCATTCCAAATAAATTCCTTTTTCTCCTGGCTCCTCACTAGCCAGTCCATTCCTGTCTTATAGTCTTCCTCCCATTAAATCTCAGTGCTTGTTGCTCATGATTGCTGCCTTATAAATCCCACTCCTTGTAAATACATCACCTATGACCCAGCTGAAGCTTCTGCGACTCCTTGCTTCTGTGAAGACTTCTGCTTAACTGAATGAACACAGAGGAGTATCCACAATCGGAGTAGAAGTTTTAAAAGCACTGAGCAAGAGTACTTGTCAAAATTCATTTCCAAGAGTTAGCACTGTGGCTCACTAATGCAATCCTTCCAGTATGGTTCTTAGCTTTTCTTTCTATATATATGGATAGCCAAGTCTTTCCAAAATCCCTTTAAAGGTGATTTGTTTGCCAAAAAGGCTTAATAATGTTGCTTTTTCGGATTATTGTACTGATTGTGGGTAAGAGTTCCTCCATTTATCAATTCTATAGTGACTCCAAATGGTTTTCATAGACTTAAAGTCTTTCCTAAATTGTGTGTGCATTTGGCATGTTCCTTACTTACGTTAAATGACTCTTTAGGACAGAGAGCAGACTGAATTCAAGCCCACTGATAAATTATGTTGTGCCTTTTTTCTGGAAGACAAGGCAATTTATACTCTTTAGGAATTATGCCTATAAACAGAAATGGGGTGCAGTCTTTGAGTAGTTCCCACCATCTACAGGTATGATGAGCACAATGCAGTCAGAAAGGTAAATAACTCTGCACTTATAGCATGACCTCAAGGAACGGGCCGTGCTGCTCTCTGCTCTGCCACGACACTTTGCTTGATGCTGCTGCTGTTGGGTTGAGTTACTTGAAAGGACAATAAAAACTCCATTGAGTGCAGCTGTTATCCCTTTCCTAAATACAGTACTTCAGTTGGGTAGCTGTAAAGCTCCATTCGTAAGTCAAGCTGTGGTCAATATAATATTCACATATCTTGCCACACAGGAAGCATTCAGGAAAAGTGTAGGAGCCTCTTTCCAGTTTGAAATATTACTACTAAATTCCCATCAGGTATGGTGCCAATCCTTTCTCATTTTTATATGCAAGTTCATAACCTCGGTTATACTGCTCTCAGCTCCTTAAAAGAGGGGGTGTCAATAAATAAGCTGAGATCCAAGGAGTTGGGATTGGTCTGATGTTTACATACACACAGCTAGTCTCAAGAGACTGGAGGCCCTCCAGAGCAGCATTCTATGAGTGGCAAGGCTCAGCCGGTAGAAAGGGAAACTAGCATATGAGGCTATTTTGATCCAGTGCTCCCAAGGAAGATTTCTGTGGGCCCAGAAAAAGCTTGTAACATTCTTGTTGTGGGGTGAGAAAAACAAGTAATTGATAAGAAATGCCCCATCTAGATGCCATTTTTGTTGTGCTTGTTGTTGTTTAGTTGTTTAGTCGTGTCCGACTCTTCGTGACCCCATGGACCAGAGCATGCCAGGCACTCCTGCCTTCCACTGCCTTCAGCAGTTTGGTCAAACTCATGTTTGTAGCTTCGAGAACACTGTCCAACCATCTTTTGTTGTGCATTCATGATTATTTCTGATGGTATTGGGTTGGTTACAACCGACCCCACTTTCTATACATTCACTGTCAGGAGTGAGCCAGCTGTAAATCACACAAAGTGGAGTTAACTCTTCATTAAAAATAAATGAAAAAAACCAGGATCTGCACAAGGAGTGTCAGACCTAATGAGCACACCAACTCTTCTTCGGTATGTATTGCAAAGCAGTTGCAGAGACTGAAGGTCCCCACCATCCCACAGCTGCCTAAGTCCCTTCCTCTCCTGGGTTTTTCCCAAGCAATCTGAGACTGCACCCACATGACTAATTTCTCCTCCACCCTTTTCATGCCTCTCCTGGTTCTGGGAGACTAGGAGGGAGGGGAGCTTATCGCAGCAGGAGTGGGAGACACTCACCAGCCTGACATCTCTGCCTCTTGGCATCCCTCATCCCACTCTTCTGCTGCAGCTACTGATTCTTATTCTGGACTTCTCTGTGCCACAGACTTGCCCGGCTCATTAAGCCCTGTTATCTTTTCAGCTTCAGACACCTCCCAGTTTCCTCTCTCTGATCACTCATCGTCATCCCTCCACCAATCCCTGGGGTCTGAGTCTTCTTCCCTTGGGGGTTCCCCAGCTGGTTCTTCCCACCATTCCTCTGCATCCATCCAGTCCCTGACATCCACACCTGCAAATGTTTCAAGGTGGACATACAGCTTCATTGCCAGCCTCCTGCTGAAAGCCTGCAACTTTTTTTAACCACCAATGTTCCACACTTGTTGTTTTGTCCTGCTTTTGATCTGCTATACTACCAATTTGCACCTCCAGATCGTAAACGTTGGACAACATTGAGGAAGCATTGCAGAACAACCAATAAGGCAGAATGATATCTAGTTGGTCCACTATAAATCCACCTCTGTTGCTCCTTGATTGCATCAATGCCATATTGCAGAATACACCCACGCAAAAACCTTCCAAGGACCTTGTTATGGAAAAACAGAAGAATTGTTTGGTAGTTCACTTAACACATCAGTTCCATTTCAGAAACAAGAGCAAGCAATTCAAAAATCCAAAATTCAAGGAGAAATGCAGATAAGGAGAAATGCAGATAAGAAAAAGTTTCCATTGCTAATCTGGTCTTAGTTACATAGCTTTTGGTACTGCTGTGAAAATAATAAAATAGGAAGAGATAACAATGGGAATGGGTTTCTTGAGCTTTCCCCACATGCAATTTTGAAATATTTGTAACTGCACTTCATGTCAAACACAATTTATGCAATTCAGTCCAGATCCTACTGTAAAAACACAACTGTGCATGGTGTGTGTGGGTGTGCATGTACATGTTTTAGGAATGTACAGTGGTACCTCAGGTTAAGTACTTAATTCGTTCTGGAGGTCCGTACTTAACCTGAAACTGTTCTTAACCTGAAGCACCACTTTAGCTAATGGGGCCTCCTGCTGCCGCTGCACCGCTGGAGCACAGCGGTGTTCTGTTCTCATCCTGAAGCAAAGTTCTTAACCTGAAGCACAATTTCTGGGTTAGCGGAGTCTGTAACCTGAAGCGTATGTAACCTGAGGTACCACTGTATATGTAGAAATGTATATAGCAGGTAACAGAGCCCATTTTCACATTGGGAAGGATGACGCCTCGCTGCCAATGGCATCAGAGTTTGGTCCTTTGGGGAAAGTGTTAGAGAAATCAGAAGCTTGGACTTATCTGCCCTACCAACCTATATTAGTTTTATAGCACTCTAACTGAAAATATCCTAGGGATAGTAGTTTGGTCCGGCACTGATAGTTCTCTGCTAGAAATTCCCTTATCCCACTCTCAGAACTAGGGTGTGCTAGTCCACACTTCCATTGTCCTGCTGCTTTCCCCTGGGAAAACCTATTCTTTTTTGTGTGTGGAATCAGAACATACATCAACTGGGTTTTCTGTGGATTGGAATTTGCTCCGATTCAAAGGCAAAGAGCAGGAAAGTGGTGTGGCAAGTGGAAAACTGCTTGGAGCAGGGTCGGACCTTGGTAATAATATTTCTGCTCAAACTATAATAATTCAACAGATAAATTGCCAGCTGCAGATTTCATGAAAATATTGTTGGTGACACGTTGTTTGGCTGTTTTAACTGAACAAGTGCCCATCATAAGCAGAACTAAAATTCCCAGTATTTGCTGGGAAAAGGGCTTTATTCCTTAGTGTAACTATGTCCATACTGAACTGGGAATATTATTTTCATATTGTCGGAGAGCATCAAACCAACTTGACACATCTTTTCTTTTCTTTTCTTTGAAAGAAGTAAGATGAATCCTCCTGCCAGTGGAATGGATTAAGAAGGGAAAGGCCTGGAAGACTTAGGATGAGGTTTGTCTCAGTCTGCCTTCCTAACTTCTAAATATTGGAAAGGAATTAACCTAATTAATTCAACTGTTTCAAAACCAGATACTACTGGGATGCAACAGTATGAGTGATTTATTGTCCCTTCTTCCCCCCTTCCAAAAAACCCCCACACTTCCTTTATACTACACAAACCCATTTTGCTACTGGTTGCATCCACTCCGGCCAATTTCTCTGGAAATGATACATAATTTGAACACTTGGTTATTATGGAGGATCCAGACCACCTCACTGCCTGTCTGAAATAAATGGGAATAAAACTGAGAACATCTCTGTAGTAAGCTGTGCATGCTGGGAGATTCAGGACAGACAAAATAAAGTGCTGAAGAACATAAAGACATGTCCAGCTTGCTGTTCTCATAATGGCCACCCAGATAAGGGCTTGGGAAAAGTCCTCAAGCAGGAGAGAGGCACAGGAGCACTCCTCCCCTTCGGTGGTTTCCAGCTACTGCTTCTTTCACACAGCACATCATTAACCTGGGGAATTTGCTCCCACAACATACATCTTGGGTGGCTTTAAAAGGGGGATTAGACAAATTCATGTCATTTTAAAACTATGTAATGTTAGGACTCTGATCCTAAACACAGTAGGCGGTATCCAAGTAGAGCCACTGTGACACTACTGCAGACCCTCCAAGCAGACCCTCCAGGGACAGCCCCAGGTTTACAGAAGCCGTCCCGGTTTCTGATTTGATCCCAGAATGTCCTGTTTTTCTTAGGGTGTCCCTGTTTTCATCAGAAAAATGTTGGAGGGTATGGAGTTGTGCGACCCCCGAACCAAAGAGATAAGTAACTATACAACCTTTAGAAGACATCTGAAGGCAGCCTTGTATAGGAAAGTATTTAATGTTCAATGGTTTACTATGTTTTTATATACATTAGAAGCCACCCAGAATGGCTAGGGCAACCCAGTCAGACGGGCAGGGTATAAATAATAAAATGATGGTGATGATGATGGTGGTGGTGATGGAATAGGACGCCCCTATTTTCATTGGAGAAATGTTGGGAACCATACATTTAAAATGCTATGATGCCACTTTTTTATATTAAATTTTATTTATTTTGTTTAAGTAAGTAGTACAGGGAAAAAAGAAAAATAGATTGAATACAATCCAAAAATATTGAAGGCAAATATTACATACTTATCATATAATACTCCCCCTCCCACCCGCAGCTTCCCTCCACCACAATTCAACTTCTTTGATTTTCTATTTCCACCTTTATCTTTGCATTCTCCAAATGTATCATTCTTTGTATTTCTTTTATCTCTTTTGTTTTCCAAATCATAGATACACTTTACATTTTTATTCTAGGCATATTAGCATATCTTTCTTAGAACAATATTTTAACATATAATCTTCAAAACATTTCCATTCCTTTTTAAATTTTTGATTTGACTGATAGCTATGATGCCACTTTAAACAGTCATGACTTCTCCCCAAGAATCCTGGGAATTGTAGTTAAAGGGTAATGAGAGTTGTTAGCAGACACCTATTCCCCTCCCAGAGCTAAAATCCCAAGAGTTCTCTGTGAAAAAAAGGAATGTTAAATTGTTCTGAGAATTGTAGCTCTGAGAGGGAAATACAGCAGACAAACTGAAATATACTCAGAGTCGCAAAGTGATTTCATGCTCTTTATTCAGCTCATAGTGGTGAGGAGGAATGAATGAATGTCCCCTCAAAGCATCTGCTTTATATACATTATTTACACAATGGGCTGCACATGATTGGCTAATTCCGGAATTCTACTGTAAGCCAATCAGGTTGTGGATTCACTTCTATCTGGAGCATGATTGGGTGGTTCCTGCCAACCAATCATACTGCTGCATTGTTCTAGGACCAATCAGACTGCTGCATTCTGAATCCTATTGTTCTAGGACCAATCAGACTGCTGCCTTTTGGATCCTATTGTTCTATGACCAATCAGACTGCTGCAGTTTGGATCCTATTCAACTCAGTACATAACACAAACAGAGCGCCATCTTTGTTGATAGCAGGTTGCTTGTTTTCAGAATCTCCATCTGAGCAAAGCCCTTTGTGACTTGATATGTTCAGGGTCTGCTTTCTCTCGAGATCTCCAATTATGCCATAGCTGCCTGTTAGAACACTGAAGAGCCCTAGCTAGCAGCATTTTTCTTTTCTGACCCTTTTCACTCTCTTCATCAGTGTTCTGGGGAAACAATTGTTTGGTGTGTTATATGGAGATCAGTTTTGACAGTGCTATGTTTGCATGGGTCTCAATATAGCTGCAAAGGGGGGCGGAATAGCATTTCATAGGGAAAATGATCTCATAACAGAGGCCTACATAGTGAGGCTCGTCGCAAGATTTATGTTCTGAAAAATCAAGGAATCGTGGATGTTTCATGCAAGTGTCTCCAAAGCCTGGATTTAACTGGATCATATCAACTGAGGGAGGAGAAACAGATGTATCTCCAGAGCCAGAAAGAAGCAGAGCAGGACAGAAGTGGAGTGCGGGAAGAAATTATGTGTGATGTACACGGCATCTGATTTCAATACGATAGCTCTTCTGCCCTTTGAAAGTGTATCTGGAGTATGCTATTTGTCCTAATGCCTATGGATTACTTGATTATTATATTAAACATGACCCTTCTGTTCCTCTTGGCTTGAGAAAGGCTCACAGCTTTGCTCGCTTTATGAACAGCATGGCAAAGTGGAGTCGCAACCCATTTATACAGGTATTTCTTAATATCTTCAAATGTTATCTCAGTGGGGCTGGTGCTTCACAACCATTTCCTGGCTCAGAGTTCTGGGACCCTTCTTTCTTCCTCACTCATTTGAATGCTGTCTGGTCCTTGCTTGGTTATTTTGGTTATCAGCTTCCATTCCTTGGACAGCACTCTGGCTTCCTTTGAAAGCACAGCTGGTACCATAATTGTGTCCAGCACGATGACAACCCAGCTTCCAACAGGTCTTGCTCGGATGGCTGCATTGTGGGTCAGATTATATTTCTAAACGATCTGGAGTTTCTAAGTCATGATATCCTTCTCTGACTTTGGAAGTTCCTTGATATTCCAACTCTGAATGACTAGGGCTAAATCTAGACACATCAAAGAAGTATTTCCGTTAAACACGTAATTTAAACGGGGAAATCCAGCAGGAAGAAACAGGACTCCAACAGTGCCATCTGGTGGCACAATGTTATACTGCATATACAACACGTATAGATCACTTCTTCTTTACCAATCTAGCTGAGTCCTAGCAGTTCAGAGAAAGAGAAGGTTTATGAAGTTATGGAAGTTGGCCAATATCCCAATTTCTTATATTATCCTGGTGTATGCTCAGAGCAGGGTCCAAGTTCTGTTGAGAATCCATGAAGATTGTTCCACTAGTTGGACACTCCACATGAGGATCACATTCTCTTAATGTATTTATCTGTTTAGAATGTTGATGTATGGACTACAAGGGGAGCAGAGTTCATTCAGGAAAATGCATTGTAAGTGAAACTGTTGCCTTTTATTATCTTCCCCTTGTATTAGTCATCAAATTATTATAATACGAGTAAAATTCCAGTCAGTGTCACTGGTATTCTGTTTCTATAGGGAAAATTCATATAGTGCAGCAGATGCACTACACCAGTGCAAGCATTTCTCATCACAATGGCTGAGCTAGCGCTAGCCAATGTTTAGGCTGGAAGGTGCTTCTCCCACTGCAAATTTGGACAGTGCTCTGCTTTTCTTTCTCCGGAGGAGTAAATGGCAACCATTTACCTAAGAGTGGATGCACCATTGCACTCAGTAACACCATTTGAATACCTGCCCATTAATCTTGGCAAGCACAACCATAGAGATACCATGCCATTTTCACGGAAAAAAGATGGGGAGGGAAAGCATGTGAAAAGTGCCCTCGACTAGACAAGAGACTGCCATCAACAAGAGGAATTGAGAAACCAAGAGAAGCTTTGCAAACTAAGGCTGCACTCCCTTTGCTTCTCTGGGAGTAAGCAAACCCCGTTGAACTCAGTGGGACTTACTGCTGAGTAAGTAGCATTGCCATGCAAATACTCCAGCCATGGGGATCTACACATTCAGAACCAAACCAGAATGCTAAACGTTTCATGTCTTGCATGTGAATTTTGTTTCACATTCAGAAGACAGACCATAAGGTAGATGCTGCCATCTAGAGAAAAACAGCAAGAGTTTCCCATTTCGCTTTGTGATAGCCTTTTCCTCTTGGGGAGAATCAGCAGGAACAGCTTGTGAATCTAGAGAGGATCTCTGGAGAGGGGCTGCAGCTCAGTGGTAGAACAGCTGCTTTGCATGCAGAAAGTCCCACATTCAAGCCCCGACTGGGAGTAACCCCTTGTCTGAAACCCTGGGAAGCTGCTGCCAGTCAGTGTTGAGTGAGTCAAGTATAAGCCAATTATTCCAACAATGGATTCAGTGATAAATGCACGTATGGATGGAATACCTTGCTGCTCTTTACTCTGTGCAGTATAGCAATTAGTGGTACCTCGGGTTACATATGCTTCAGGTTACAGACTCCACTAACCCAGAAATAGTACCTAGGGTTAAGAACTTTGGTTCAGGATGAGAACAGAAATCGTGCTCCGGCTAATGGGAGGCCCCATTAACTAAAGTGGTGCTTGAGGTTAAGAACAGTTTCAGGTTAAGAACGGACCTCTGGAACGAATTAAGTACTTCACCCGAGGTACCACCGTACCACTTTCTTGCCCCTCAGTAGATCAGAAAGACCAGCACACAAACAAAGACCAGATCAAATATTTCTGGTGTGTGTTTATGCCATTTGGGGGGGGGGTTGGGGTTTTCTGGGAGGGTGGGATAAAGGGTGGGGGGGTGCATGGGGTTTTTAACATTTTGTTTTTAAACGCAAGCATTTACTCTTAATTCTCCAGGTTTGAAAGAAGAAGTGCCAAAAGGAGTTAGTGTTATTTGCTGTGTCGATTGTTCAGCTGCCTCTTCTCTCCCCCCTCCTTTCTTCATAATGCAAAGGTGCTTTGTTTACTCCCCTGTTCTATTTGAAAGAAAAAAGGAGCCTCCTCAAATCAAACAGTCACGCACAAAGAAACGATGGAAAAATACCTGAAAGACAAGAAAGAAAAGTGGGGGGGATTTACCTTGTCTCAGGCTATTATGCACACATACAGATAAATAAACAGCCCACTCTGTTCAAAGGATGAGCACACAGACTAAGCCTTAATGGTAAAAAGGAATCTTTTTTTAGATAGAGGCAGCCTCCCAAACTCTTATTACTGGCAACAATTCTTGGAACACAGCCAGGGTGACTTATTATGAACTACTGGATTCTGTGTGGTTTATCATTTACTTCCTGGGCCTGCAAATAGTTCTATATCCACAAATCTTTACAAACATTCAGGACATCGATTTCAGCAAAGCTACTCGCATCTTTAGAGATTAACATGTGTGTTTTCAGTGCATTTTAAGAGTTGCATCCATGCTGAATGAGCCCCGCCGGAGGAAAGTATAGATGAGATGGCAGCAATTTCATGTCTTATTAGGGGTTACTTCACTTCAGTTTTAGTTAGAAGGGGAGATTCCATAACATTTGAGAATGTTCTACAGCACGTTGTTTAAAAGGAAAAGAATAATCAACAAGTGCTGGGAGAGCTTCCAAACTGATCTGGGAAATGGATTGGCTTCCTATCATTTGTAAGGCACAACCCAAGAACATTCTTCCAGTACAAAGCATCACATGATACTCATTAGTAGGTCCTATGAAGTCTCCATGCACCTGTGTTATTGTGAATATTAATGGAAACAAGGTACAGTGGTACCTTGGGTTAAGTACTTAATTCGTTCCGGAGGTCCGTTCTTAACCTGAAACTGTTCTTAACCTGAAGCACCACTTTAGCTAATGGGGCCTCCCGCTGCCACCATGCCGCCGGAGCACGATTTCTGTTCTCATCCTGAAGCAAAGTTCTTAACCCTAGGTAGTATTTCTGGGTTAGCGGAGTCTGTAACCTGAAGCGTATGTAACCTGAAGCATATGTAATCCAAGGTACCACTGTAGATCTCATTGGTTTCTTTGAGACATACTTAACCTCCCATTTAAATCAATGAAACACAAAACAACAGCATAATCTTATACATTGTTGGGGGGGGGGGAGCATAGCCCTCCAGATATTGTTGGACTGCCACCTGCATCAGCCCCAGCCAGCTCTGGCGGTGGTGAGAGATAATGGGAGCTGCAGTTCATCAGCATCTGGGGAGCCACAGATTCCCCATCCTTGCTATACATAGAACTGGTGCTTGTATGGAACTTTTCCTAATTGCCCAAAGAACTTCGTGCACATAATCTTAAGAACATTAGGAGAGCTCTGCTGGATCAGATCACATAACTATCTCTAGTACAACATCCTGTCTCCCACAGTGGCCAACAGAATACCCCTGGAAAGTCCATAAACAAGGCATGAGCACAATCGCCACCTCTTGCTTGTGTTCTCCAGTGACTGGAGAAGCAAAACTTCATCTGATCCTGGAGGTATTATGACCAGAGGCCATTGATAGTCATATCCTCCATGAATTTGTCTAATCCACTCTTAAAACCATCTACATTTGTGACCATCACCACAGCTACTTGTTAGGTAAGCCACTATTATCATCCTGATTTTACGGATGGTGGATTGAGGCTTTCCTAAGGCTATCTAATAAGCTTGCATGTGAGCTGAGATCTGAATGCAGGGCTTGGCAGCTGATATCCCACTCATATGCCTGGTGTTGTTGTTGTTAAGTCATTTAGTCATGTCCGACTCTTTGTGACCCCATGGACCAGAGCACGCCAGGCACTCCTGTTTTCCACTGCCTCCAGCAGTTTGGTCAAACTCATGTTGGTAGCTTCGAGAACACTGTCCAACCTGCTACACTGTGCTAATAATGCCATGTGTCATGTTCCATGTACGACACACTAACTTTTGCTCCTTTCCCAACATGAGATCACTGCATGGACATATCTGCTAGCACATTCTCGTGCTTCCACATTTCTGTCCCCTGACACTTCTAGTATCATGAATGCATCTTCCTACTTTTCTACATCTCTCATGATTTAGGCCTCAAATTTGCAACTAGTGAATTTCAGAAGCCCCATCATATGACTAAACCCAAGACCTCTGACCTAGATTTCGCCTCGATTTTACAAGATTGTGCACAGATTGCCTTTTAATCCCTCGTTGCCAACAAAGAAGAATTGCTGCTTATATCTTGTTGCTGCAAACCTATCTCTAAAGTCATGTCTGGAGATAATTCCTGGGGAGAACATCAGTCTACCCCTAGAGTATGGTTGGGTGAAATGAGAGCTGTGATGGTTGCCAGCCAGGTCGTCACCTGGTGATATTGCTTTTATCACTAAATACACCAGTATGGTTGGGCAGGGTGGCTGAAGCTACATTCTTCTCACTCATTGCTCCCCAGCAGCTGTGTCCCTCAGGACTTGTAACTTGGATCCATGGCAGGTATGGGAGGAGAATGAAGAAATGACATGGCATCTCTGTGTCCTTAGGATATCAATGCCAAAGGATGGGACTAGTTCTGAGCCGTCTTCAGCTTTTGCTGCTAATGAACAGAGCATGTGAAGAATAAAGATCTCGTTTTTGAGGGAGGGAGTGCAGCTCAATAGGAAACATCTGCTTTTCATGGAAAAGGTCCCATGTCCCATGTCCAATATCGTCAGATAGTACTGGAAAAGACTCTCTTCCTGAAACCCTGGAAAGCAACTGCCAGTCAGTGTAGACACTACTGAGATAGATGGATATAAGGCATCTGCCTGTTTTTTCAGAGGCTTTTGTAGAGTGCCTTTGAGTTTCTCTTGGCTGTAACACTTTACTGCCACCATGCTTGATTAAGAATCCCAATATTGCATATAGCTTTATCCTGCTCTGGGTGTATAATATTATTTATCTTTTTTTTTTTTTAAATAGATTGTTATTGATTTTACAACATATATTAAAACACAACAATTGACGACACATAAACAAACAAACAAACATGTAAACACATATAATTTCTTAACCTCTCTTTCTTGAACCTTGTTTCCACGACTTCCCCATACCTCCCTTTTCTGCATCCCTGTTTTAAACTTTTCCAGCAACCCCTAATTTCAGTACTTGTAATTCAGTTTCTAATCTTTTTCCTCTTACCCATATAATATTATTTATCTTATTAACTGTTACATTTATTGTTTGGAATCCATAGAATTCAAGCAAGATTTTAAACATGAGTTAAGAACCAGGTACAAGCGAAAACAAGATCTAATAAACGTAATTTCTACAGAACTCATCCAATGTAACTATAAAAAGGATAAATTCTCCCCACCCTACTAAAGTAAGGTTACCAGATTTCCCCGCTTCCCGGGGACAGTCCCCGGATTTATAGCTTTCTCAGCAATCACACGTACATAGCAAACAATAAGTGTCCCTGGATTAATTGAAAAAAATCTGGTAACCTTACACTAAAGAGCACCACAAACAAAGCTGCCATCAGATCCAATTTAAGAACCCTAAGCCTGGATGAACAGAAAGGTCTTAGCCTGGTGCTGGAAAGCTGACAGTGATGGTATCAGTCGTGTTTCCCTGGGAAGAGCGTTCCACTACAGTGGTACCTCGGGTTAAGAACTTAATTCGTTCCGGAGGTCCGTTCTTAACCTGAAACTGTTCTTAACCTGAGACACCACTTTAGCTAATGGGGCCTCCTGCTGCCACCATGCCGCCAGAGCACGATTTCTGTTCTCATCCTGAAGCAAAGTTCTTAACCCTAGGTACTATTTCTGGGTTAGCGGAGTCTGTAACCTGAAGCGTATGTAACCCGAGGTACCACTGTACTGGGGAGCTACCACTAGAAAACCCTCCACACCTCCCTTAGAGGAGGCACATGGAGAAGGGCTCCTGCTGATGAGTGTCTAGTGTTGTGTGGGTTAGACTACACATTTACACCAATTCTGTGATAATTTTCAAAATTCTAAATAGCAGCTGGGGGGAATCAAGATTGAGGGCAGGATTTAACTCTTTTATGTGCGTGCACACACACACACACACGCACACCATGGTCCCAAAAAAAATCTCCACCTAGGAAATTGTTCTAGGAAGGGAAATCCTATGAGTGCCAATGGAAGTTCCCCACTCCCCCCCCCAAGTGAATAGTAGCTTCAGAATAGTTGGTAACGCACCCCATGCTCACTGCAATCATGCAATTAATGTCACATCTAGTTTAGCCCTTTCACCAAGGCTCCCAACTCAATTGATCTGAAGCATTTTGGACTTAAGCTGATTTACTTCTCTTGGTTTTCTTCCCATATCTTGAACTCTGCCCTTTGGTCACTCCCCAGCCCATTGTTGTCCCTGTCAGCTTTGATTAGCCACTGACCTACACTTTGCTGGTGTTTGTGCAGTCCGGAGCATGCTGTTTGTTTTTTAAAATCTATCATGATTTTGCCTTCCTCCACGATGAGAAACTCTGCATTTCACTAATAGAGCTATAAAAATTAACTAACCTAACTTTTATTAGCTTGTTTGTTTCAACTACAAACGTGGTGGGACGAGGTGCACCCTTGACCTGACCCCTTTTTGTCACTCCAATCATGTGATCATGTAAACAGATGTCAGTACCAATGTCTAAATACCATTTAGGAAAAGGTATGGGGCAATGTTTTCTCTTTTTATGGGCCAATCTTTCTTGGGATTCATGGTCCTTCATGAAATGCCATTTGGCAAGATTTTATTTATGTATTAATCCGCTGTAGGGAATAGGTCCATCCTTTTGGTAGACTTCAACACCACCTAGGATGAAGATTGACATAAACCAAGGTCAGAGTGAATATTTGACTCACAGTGCAAGTCTAGTTTTCTCCTGGGTTCTCACAGGAAAGGACAAGTGTGGATACCAGCACATGGGACATGGTTAAGCTTCAGGACTTCCCTGAGACATCATGCCACTTGAGGCAAGATTTTGCTGCCCATCCCATGCCCAGATGTCAAGTGTCATTTGAATCTTATTTCAATGGTGGCTAGGAGATAGTGTCCTCTATCTCCTAGAGGACCTCTAGGAGGTCCTCTATTATATCTGTGGGCACCAGGCTATTTTCAAGGGTGCAGGCAAACCCTGCTCAGAGTGAAGTGCCTGGGGAACTCATGAGAAACAGCCAGGGAGTTGGCACCACTGTCCTGCCACAATTCCCCAGAATGTCCTACCCAAGGCAGCTGCCTCACTTTGCCTAATGGAAGTGTGCAGAAGCTTTGGCCCTCCAGATGTTACTGGGCTCTATCTCCCATCATCCCTGGCCATTGGTCATGCTTACTGGGGCTGATGGTAGTTGTAGTTCCGCAAGATCTGAAGGACCAAAGTTTCTCTACACCTAGCCTTAATGGTAGAGCCATCCCTGTTCAGTCTTGTTCGCCCCACCCCATACTTTGGGGAAGCTGTTGGCCTTTTAATTTTTCAAGGTGCCATATACACATGTGTGCATGTATCCATTCATTCATTTCCTTACTAAGTAAAAAAGGGAAAGAGAACTCTTCTTAAAGAGGGATAAAAATTCTAGGGCTAACCTGGAATGGCTCATCTCATACCTGTCAGCTGCCCCAGAAAAAAAAAAAACAGGACATCTTGGTTTTCCCCTCAAGAGCACAGTGGCCATTTTAGACATCTTGCTCTAGCACAATTTTGGGCCAAGATTTCACCCTGAAAAAAGCGTATTTTGTCCCATGCCCCCAAAAAGCACTTTTTCAGATCCACAATGTCACTCATGTCGCATGACTCATGCAGGATTTTGAACACCAGGAATATGTTGTCCCAGGTTTGGGCCATGTCAACTGGTTGGGTCAGAGCCACAGAAATAGCCACACTTGCAGCAGGAGAAATTAGGGGAACTTGCTTTGGGGGAAAAATTCATATTAGGCAAAATTGTATTCAGAAATGTGTGCATTCAAAGAAATTCACACTGAAATGCTAATTAAATTTCATGACAATTAAATATATATATATATATATATATATATATATATATATATATATATATATACCGGTATATATATATATATATATATATATATATATATATATATATATCACAAACTGATCTGGGAATGTGCAGGACTGATGACTGGAAATGTGAGAAACAGAAACAAACCAAATTTGACAGATTTGTCCCTCCCTATTCAAGACACTGCCTTGTCATGAGATAGATGGAGCATGGTTGCATTAGGATGGTTGAGGAGACACCCACTCACCTAGGTTGAAAGAACACCATCTGAACATTCAGACAGCATGTGAAGGGCACTCTACACATATGAGGAACTGTTCCACTGGGGGGGGCCTGCAAAGGGCTAGTGTTTCCGATGAGTAGGATCATTGTTTGAGATGCACACAGTTTTAACAGTTTTAATTTTCTATATACAATAGTTTTAATTTTCAGTTTTAATTTTCTATATACAATAAAATTCTACAGTTCACACTGTGCTCAGCATAGATTTACAAAATAATTTGTTAACATATTTTTTATTCACGGTGTTCTTGAATTACAAAAGAGGGTGCAATGTGTCTTTCCTCTTGTCCCCCCCCCCCCGACCATAGGGGTCTTAATTTGAAGTTGCAAATCCAGACTCTGATGTTCAAACAAATTGATCTATAGATATGGGTGGTTTTGCATCCTAGGTATATATGTGACTTCAAATGCCAATGCAAACGGCCCCATTACTTTTGTATTAATAACTGCCCCCCCCTTTCTCCCTCACTTGGCACAGCTGAATGTTTGTAGTTAGATGGCTTCTTTCCAGAGAGCAATGAGTGGGGTCAGATCAGCAACTAACTTTTTATTCACGAACATACCGGCTGACTGATGGAAATTTCTAACAGTCTTAAGACTTTAAGCTCTTGGTACAAGGGTTTACATCAGACCCTTCATGGAAGGGGAAAGCTAGCTAATCCTTGAACTGCTAAAACTTCCCACAAGAAAAGACAAACCACCACAGGATGGGGTTTGTGTATTGGATTTATTATACTCAATTTATTTATGAAGGATAATAGACCTTGATATCTTAGATCTCAAGGACCATCGTCAGGGGTGGGAGCTCCAGAATCAGTGATCTTTGGTTGGTATTCAGTGGATTGCCTCCAACTAAGTCTTACTCAGAGTAGACCCACTGATATTAACAGGCCTAAGTTAGTTGTCTATTGATTTCAAAACAGACTTCCTCTTTAGAGCAAAGAGGATTCAATTCAAGGTCTTCAGTCGTTATTGTCAACTTCACCATTAAAAATAAACAGCACATATTGGGTTGTTGTTGTTTTGGTAGGCTGGTTGGCTAGTTGTTTCTTAGAGCAATTCTAACTCTAGCCTGGGGTAGATCTGAGCTCTGGAGCCACTGGCTGATCCAAAGCCCAGCTGCCTCCTAAGGAGAACAGAAGCAAGGGTGGGAATGACTCTCTCTCTCTCTCTCTCACTCTCTCTCTCTCTCTCTCTCTCTCTCTCTCTCTGCAGCACCAGCAAATCAGGCACTCCTTTTGCATCCAGATTCAGTCAGCAGGCTCCAAAGCATGCCATTCCTTTGGAACAGAAGCTTTCAAGCTACTGAACAGGATATATTGATTTTATCCAATAATGCATGAGATTTGAAAGCTTGCTGTGGGCAGGGAAGTTGCGGCTGCTTCTTTCAAGCATTGCTCTTTAAATGGAGAAGTCAAACGAGCAGTAAGCCCAACTCAGAGCACTTGAAATGACTCCCAGCATTTCTATTCATCCATACAATAATCTCTTGAAGTCTAGGGGTTTCCAAGCAACCTTGACAACGCCAGTGCATGTCTGCATGAAGCCTCTCTGCCATTGTGCTTAACTTGGCTTTCTTTCCCCCTCTTTAATTACGAATGGGAGAAGCGTCCGGCAGGAGTGTTCAAACATGTCCTTGTTAAAATAGTCAATAAAGGGTGCTGAGATTTGCGGTGCACCATATATACCATTACTCAAGAATATACATTATAGGGTACAATTTTTCGCTACAAGGCACAGCCTTCTCTTTACCACAAAATGATAACTTAACGTAAAGGTTAATTGGAAGGTCTGAAATACAGATCTAATCGATAATTGGACAGGCTGCCCAGACATTTGTCATTGTTAACAAATACACACAGAATAATTACACTTTAAAATTCTGTGGTGCTCTATTCTTTGTCATTTCCCTGTGCAAAAATAACCTCCAAAGTGTAAAAAAAAACCCACCACTTGGAAAATCCCCTATTTGTCATCATATGGGGTTTAAGATACAATTGTATATAATCTTTCGTAGGCTGAAAAATTCAAAGTCTTCACAGGAAGGTTGACTTCATAGAACCATCTAATTTGTGACACCTTAATTCTCATTGAATAGATTTCCCCCCCTGTAAGTCTTAGGGGGTGAAAAATATTGCCCCCCCTTCCTCAAAGCTTTTTGTTTGTTCGTTTTCACTCAGACTAGGCCTCATTTACTGCCGGATTTGCGCTGGATCCTTCTGGAGTACCTCAGAGTTGTTAAGCGACAATCTAAAAGCCGATTTAGGATTAGGATAGCTTAACCAGGTGAACTGGGGGCTTCGCTTTGATTGGGTAGGAAAGCTAGCGCTGTGCTTGGTAGTCCATCTTATGATACCGAAAGGCTTTATCAACATCCTGAGAGGAGTGCATTCAGAATAGGTGGCAATGAGAATCTCACTAATCAGCGAAGGATTATCTGGGGCTCAGAGCTATACTGCTTCTAATTCCTTCTTCATGACGCTGTTCATGCACTGCAAAATGATCTAGTGCAACACCACCAGTATAAATATTAGATGAGCCTCTTCAGTCTCTTAATTAGCACTTTCCGAGGGAACTGGGTGTTGAGCAGTCAGAAGTAATCAGTTGTGAAATAATACAGGTTGGGTGGGGGGGAGAGGACGGAAAGCCAAAATTACAGCAGGATTTAAAACAGGATTTACGGACCTCGACACAGGGTTGTGCACTGTACTTTTCTCATCTGCTCTTTCCTATTTCTGAAGTTAAGTTCACTCTAGGCTTGGTCTCATAGCCTCACGTTAAACCGCACCAGTTTGTCAAAGGCGCTGCTATCAAATCGACATGTTAGTTTTGGGGCTTCTGTAAATGTTTCCTGCTCATCCTGGAGTGAACACTCCTGTGGGAAACAGGGAAACATTAGGCGAGTAAAATGTCAGATTCTGGCTGCATAATCTTCCAGGATTTTTAGCATACATTCCCTAACAGGAGGAACTTAAGCATCAGGAAGAACTTTCTGACTGTAGGAGCCATTTGACAGTGGAATGGATTCCCTCAGGAGGTTGTGGACTCTCCTTCCTTGGAGGTTTTTAAGCAGAGGATGGGTAGCCATCTGTTACGGATGCTTTGGTTGAGATTTCTGCATTGCAGGCGGTGGGACTAAATGACCCTCATGGTCCCTTCCAACTCTACACTTCTATGATTCTATTGTGCAAGATTGTGGAATAATGTAAAACATTCTTCATAGTGTTTTAACATTCAACCCTTTTTCACAGGGAACTCTAGGAATTCATAGAATCATAAAATCTTGAGTTGGAAGGGACCAAAGGGTCATCTAGTCCAATCCCCTGCAATGCTGAATTATAGCTCTGGGAGAGGCTCTCAGCACCCTGAACAAACTACAGCTCCCAGAATTCTTGGTGAGAAGCCATGACTATTTAAAGTGACATCACAGTGTTTTAAATGAATGGTGTCAATGTGGCCCCAGTTAAAAAACATCTGCTGTGTTTAGGATCAGAGTCTGAACATCAAATTAAATGTCCTTAGAATATCATTATTTTCAATCCCATTTTGCCCTTCACGTATTTAAATACAATGTAAAACCACTCTTCTATAGAGCTCCAAGAGAAGTGTATACAAAATTAACTTGTGGCTTTTCTCCCACACAGAGTTGTATTTGAATTGTCAACACTGTTGTTTCTTTTGCTCAGGAAAACAAGCGTCTTCTTCACCAACGTGTTTCACTGCACACATTGTCAAAATGACAGAACAAGATAGCTTTAATTAGTTAACATCCAATTAGGTCCAGAATCTGGAAGACCACCAACAGCGTGGAACCACACTTGCTTTCTCTGTTGTTTTAGATCTTACAGCCCCTCCTGCTCTCACCTTTCATGCCTCTGTGAACATGACGCTGACATACAATCACGCCTACAAACAACTGAATTCTGAAACTACTTCTCCCACCAAATTAGAGCATGTCTGCATTTGACCTCCCTCTCCTCATTTTGCCACTATAGAATAAAATGATCCCGACTGTAAAAGCTGATTTCAGAATAGATCTCCACACATTTTATTTCCTGAAGCACACACTAGTAAGGTAATTTGGGGACTAGAGTACAAATGATTCTGACTTTGGGTATGTCCACATTTTCAGCTCAGAGTGACTTGAAGTCTGTTTTTCCAGCTGTTCTTCAAAACGCCAGTGGTAGACCTTGGGCTTTCAAATTTCAGTGGCACCCTGCATGATGCCAAAATTCATTCCTTCCCCACCTCTCACCTTCTGTTCTCCATCATTGTTGTGGTGCCCCCTGTAGCGCCCTCCCAGCTCAGCTCCCAGTGCAGGTAAACCAGTCACGCTCCCCTAAATCTGCGCCTGAAAATGCTTTCTACCTGAGATGTTAACATCACCAAAGGTCCCATATTGCTGATCAGGATATGATTTGTTTCAATATGTGGTCACACCAGGGAATGTTATGGGGAGGTAATGTTTTTACCCCATCCGTAGTTGACACACATTTGTACCATCAGTCTCATCTGCACACACTCAAAGTTTTGACAGTAAGAGCGGATGTGGCATTGCTGAGAAATACTAGTGGGTGTCAAGTGCATATCTGAACATGCATATTCTGACCACTCTGGATGCTTGCACTCTGAAGACGCTATTTTGAATTGGGTCCTTTTCACTCCTATGATGATATCACTACTGCAAGAACACCCACAGCAGCAGAGGTGGCTTTGGCAAAGGTGTTCAGACTTGTATTGGCTTGTGGATTCCAATTGCTGTGAAGCTGCTTTGAGAAGAAGAAGAAAATCCTTCAAATGTTTTTGTTTTTCTTCAGAAAGAAACAGGATGACCATGCAGAACACCATAGGATGTGAACATCATGGGATCACGGATTTGAAATACAGCACTGGAAAATGTGATAAGTGTACATTAAATGTAAGTGTAAACATACTATTATATTCCAGTTCCCAAATTTAGTAAACAGAAGTTTCCATTTCTTTCAGTGGTATTTACTTCTAAATAGTTTCCACAATGCATAGGTCTACATTCCCACGAAGTCCCCAGCACACAGGCCTCTAGCTATGGAATAGACATTCCCCACTATTTTAGCTTAAAGGGACGCGAGTGGCGCTGTGG
Organism: Podarcis filfolensis; assembly: GCF_964270895.1. Lineage (NCBI taxonomy): Eukaryota > Metazoa > Chordata > Lepidosauria > Squamata > Lacertidae > Podarcis > Podarcis filfolensis. Next base: position 52,678,194 of record NC_139610.1, on the reverse strand, counting down.
TCTAAACCACAGAGCCTAGGGCTTGCCAGTTGGAAGGTTGGCAGTTCGAATACCCGCGACAGGGTGAGCTCCTGTTGTTCGGTCCCAGCTCCTGCCCACCTAGCAGTTCAAAAGCACATCAAGTGCAAGTAGATAAATAAGTACCACTCTGGCGGGAAGGTAAATGGCATTTCCGTGTGCTGCTCTGGTTCGCCAGAAGCAGCTTAGTCATGTTGACCACATGACTTGGAAGCTGTCTGTGGATAAACGCCGGCTCCCTCGGCCTATAGAGCGAGATGAGCATGCAACCCCAGAGTCATCCGCAACTGGACTTAACTGTCGGGGTACCTTTATCTTTACCTTTTACTATTTTAGCACTGGGTTCAGATCTAGATAATAAATGCAAGGCTGTATACTTTTGTTTCTGTTTTTAAATTTAAGCTATTGTGTTGTTATATTTGTGACTTTGTTGTTTGATGTTAGTAACAGTAAGTACTCTCACTCTAGAAAGGCAGGGCAGTAATTATTATGATAGCAGATAATAAATAAAGCTGTAAGCCTAACCATGCCTACTCAGAAGTAAGTCTCATTGAACTCTATGACGTTTTAAGTGAAGATAGGACTGTAGTCTTTCCATCTCTAGCTAATACTTCCAAAACAATACACATGTGTTGGTTTTATCAATTTAAACAAATTTTGGAGGAACAAAATGAGGAAAATGCAGTTATAAGTTATTGTATAAACGTGCACTATTTAATCTTAGAGTATGACTGGAAAATTGTATTTAAAATGGTAATGTCATTTGTTCTCTTGCTGCCTGTATGAAAAGCCTTTGCTCATTCAAGTGGGCTTGCCATGCTTTCATGGGGGGGGGGGAGAGAAAGGGAAGAAAGCAAATAGCTTAGAAGTCATATGTCTCATATCTAGTGCTACTTTCAGACCCAGAAAAGGGACGGCGTTTAATCTCACCACCCTCAACATATTTCCAGGTAGGCTTCAGATACCACGTCGGATGGGCTTCCATTTCTATCACTCCCTTAATGATGAATGAAATTCTCCATCTAAACAAATAAGCACTTCAGAGACTTCCCCTTGACAGGGCTGTTAATCCTAAGAGTCTGTCTTATCGCTGTACGATTCAAGGGTTGAAGATGTACAGTATCCCCGCACCGCCTGGCTCTTACACAGCTATGCATAAATGCTGACACATATAACAAGCAAACTTCTGTTCGGGTGGGTGCTTCTGTTCCACTGCTTGTATAGGCACAAACACTTTTTATCAGTCTCACAGAGCTGTGGCCCTCTTCATAATTTGGCCTTGTGGTTTAGACCAATTAGACCACCTCAAGTATTTTGTTGACTGATTTTCCTTCAGATAAACTATTTGATTGGCTTTAGTGGAATACATTCCCCCCCCCTCCTTCTCTCTCCCCAACCTCTTTAAGCATTGGCGCTATCCCCTAGAGGTCCCGTGCAGGGACGGGGGGTGAAATTCATTCACATTTTCATGTGAGCTTACTGAATTCACACTTCCTGAACCAAAACACAGCTAGCCTTCAATATCTGAAGCAAAAATTTACATGTCTCCAAGTTTTGCAATGCAGTTATCCATCCAAAGAACATCTAGGAAATGTAAATGTGAGTGGACAATGCATACAGATGTGCATACTTTAGTGAAAATAATGTACAAAAAAAGAATTCTACTACAGGAAACTTGCTTGCAAAAATCCAGTGAAGCTGAATGTTGCAAAATTGGAATATTCAGGACAAATAAAAGATTGCTTCAAACCCCAGAGGCTGTGGCACAACCCAACTTAGGGCCTTTCCCCCAGTCCAAATTAGCAAATAAGTACAACACTGGAAGCAGAAGCAAAGCCTTTTACCTCCAACAATGTTCTTCTACCCTTGTTGTCATCTACAGCAAAACTAACCCCATCATTTGCCACTGTCTTTATGTCGGATTAGTGTATCATGCTGTAAGTACTCAATGGAACTAGCAGGAATGCAGCACTCCAAATTATGTTGTCTAGGGTGGGGTGGCCCAAACTATACATTGTTAACAGACAAGGCAGCCTGTCAGATGACTCCTGTGCCAAACTTCTGATGAAAATCACAGAACACTACCAAATATTGGGGAACAAAAGGGCATTTTTTCTGTTGTTGTTTTTCATCCCACGTCTATGGAGGGCATATGCAATATGAGCTACTGTTTGAAAAGCAGAACATCATGTGTTCCCAGTTTATAAATTATAAAATATTCAAAAGCACAAGCTCACTCCTAGGAATTGGTTACACTCCACGGTATCAGGAGCTGTTTTGTACTCTTTTATCTCTTCTGTGGGATGCCTCCTCCTCCTTCTCCTATCCAGGCTGCTCTTAACAGCATTACTGCAAAGAAAATAGATATTTGCATGCCCCGAGATCTGGAAAGATTTGGAAGAAAATAACATTGCCCCCCAAAAAGAATAAATAAGGAATGTGATTTGGATTGATCCATTCATTACTTTCAATCTTGTTCATCATCAAGATGCTTATCACAGATCACTAGCCTTATTAAGGTGTCTTCGCAATTATACTATAGTCACTTCTATTCCAGGCTCTCAAAGCTTTTCTCAAATGTTGACTAAGCCTGACAACTATTGTCAATAACAACAACAGCAACAACAACAGCAACCTTCTTTGGCACTGGTGGAGATATAGAAATGAATATGGTGGCTTGGTTCAGGGACGGCTAAGAGGTGACTGCATCCTTCTTTAGTTGCCAGTTTGTCTGCCCCATAACCCTCACCCTCTCTTTCCTTACCCTTTGTTACACCATGGAAGGAGCAGCTTCCTACCTGACAGGCCAGCAAGAAATACAAGCTGATCTATCCTATCCCACCAGAAGGGGTGTCTGCCAGGTGGAAAGCAATGAATGGCCACCAACTTGGATGGCTTTGAATGAGGATTAGGCAGATACATAGACAACAAGGCTATCATTGGCTACTATATCCTAACTCACTGGATCCTAACTTGCTCATCCCTGCAGAACTTGGGTTCAGATTGCTCCCAAAGTGAGAAGCAGTGCCTTATATATGTGTGCTGCTCTTAGACCAGCCTGCCTGCCCCCAAGCCTAGAGAAGTAGTTCTGGATGATCTGAAGTAGCATGCAAAGTACTGCTGCTTCTTTGACAAGCAGTCATTCTTCATGCTGGGGAATGGGATACAGCATTTTTCAATACAATACTCCCATTTCCTATCAGAAGAGATATTCTGCAGTCCGCTCTGTTCTTCAGCCTGGGGAGGGGCCCACTGTGTTCAGCCAAGCTGTTTCATGGAGGAATTATGCCACTGCCCAGAGTTCTAGTTTGCCTAAATAGGCTGAAGAAGTAGGCTTCGTTCCAGACTTCTGTATAGTGCTTTCTTCTGCCATTGTCAACACCAGTGAAGGGCACTGCTTCCAACATTGAGGCAGATGTGTTTCGGTACAAAAACAGCACCTACAATCTAAAGTATTTTGTTTGCAATGTCGTATCTCAGCTGACTTTATAGCCCCTTATCACCTCGTTAAGCAAAGAGCTGAGTATTTGCTATATCCACAAAGCAGAATTTTCAAATCCATTGATCAAAATGAACCGCAAATGTTTCTGAAAGGGCTTTATGCCAATACAAATCTACTTTGCTTAGAGTCGTTACCTTGCACTTTCCCGGCACATGCATTTTTCTCAATTGCTCTTCTTTAGTCTATATGCATCTGTTGACTGGGATATTTATCTAAAGGGCACACAATGCCATCTTGGGCAGCACTATCATGTGTGATGTAACCACTGCACACAGAGACTGATCTTTATGTTTCCCTACGCAGGTTATCTTGGAAGCGGCATCATTTGTTGAATTGCAGCCTGAACTTTGCAATAATTAACGATCTTATTATTTCAGAGGTTAGATTTTTCTGTATTTGAATGGGTTGACCTTTTGCATGGAACTGGTCAGGGTAAAATGTAACCCGTGTTAACAACTATTCTATAATCATACTGTGCTGTGCAGAAAATCATAGCTTTAATTGAACTCTATCCTAAATCAAATGGGACGCAGGTGGCGCTGTGGGTTAAACCACAGAGCCTAGGACTTGCCGATCAGAAGGTCGGCGGTTCGAATCCCCACGACGGGGTGAGCTCCCATTGCTCAGTCCCTGCTCCTGCCAACCTAGCAGTTCAAAAGCACGTCAAAGTGCAAGTAGATAAATAGATACCACTCTGGCGGGAAGGTAAACGGCGTTTCCGTGCGCTGCTCTGGTTTGCCAGAAGTGGCTTAGTCCTGCTGGAAGCTGTACACCCACTCCCTTGGCCAGTAAAGCGAGATGAGCACCGCAACCCCAGAGTCAGCCACGACTGGACCTAATGGTCAGGCATCCCTTTACCTTTACCTAAATCAATCTTTTAAAAAAGTGAATGGGAGACAGCATAAGAACATAAGAAGAGCCTGTTAGATCAGGCCCATCAAGTCCAGCATCCTGTCTCACAGTGGCCAACCAGATGCCTGTGGAAACCCACCAAACAGGACCTGAGGACAAGCATACTTTCCCCTCCTGTGGCTTCCAGAAACTCCAGCCATGAAGGCCGAGCATGACCATCACAGCTAGTACCCATGCATAGCTGTATAGCTGTATCATCCATGAATTTGCCAGTCCTCTTTTCAATCCCTTCAAGTTGGTGGCCATCACTGCCTCCTGTGGGACTGAGTTCCAAAGTTTGACTATGTGCTGTGTGAAGAAGTACTTTCTTTTGTAAGTCCCGCATCTTCCAACATTCAGCTTCATTGGATGTTCATGAGTTAGTGTCTGCTGGTCAAAATGTCCCGAGGGCAGGGCTTTTTTCAGCTGGAACTTACTGGAACTCAGTTCTGGCACCTCTCAAGTGGATGCCATTGCCATTCTAAGAGAACAAGGGAGCTGTGTTCTGGCACCTCTTTTCCTGGAAAAATAGCACTGCCTGACAGGAACTTGAATATATTCCCCTATTACCAGCAGACACAAGTCCCTGGTGCAGAAAGAACCTTCCCATCTCACTTGAGAGACAATGGACAAGTCCCTCCTTTCAACATGATGAAGAATGGTTGCCAGTTGGTGAGGATAACTGCCTTGGACCACTGAGTCATCTAGCTCAGTGTTGTTTGCAGTGCACTGACCGGCAGTTGTTTTCTAGGTTTTCGGACAAGGGCTATTCCCAGCTCTAGCTGGAGATGCTAGGGATCAACCATGAGGCCACCTGCGTGCAAAGCATGGGAGAGAGGTCGCTGCACCCCATTGGTTATACATCTACATCACATCTGTAGCTGATTTCGAGAATCAAAATGGTAGCTGTGGTTCTCATTGTACGTTGTCAGGGCTGCAGCACCGGCATAGACTGGAGCTGTAGGCCCATTACAAAGAATCCCAAGCTGAAATACCCAAGAAAACAAAACGACACCATTTGAAATAAATTAACTTTTCCACCATCTGTATCCATTTCTGCCAGATCCACTGGGGACACAAGCCTGTATCTGCATTGATTGGATGAATTTCAAAGACCTTTTACCTGCTCTCTGTTTGTGCTGCTTCTCATATCTTTATGACATGAAATGAACTACTTGGCGCCACATTGCTGTTATCCATTAACCGTTCCTGTTTTCCTAATCATCTCAGACTCCATCTTTCTCTGTCCTATCTGTTATTGTCTTCTGAAGAGGGATGCAATGTTCCTTTAGCTGGGTCTGGTTTGCATGACATGATTTGTGTATCTGCCTACCAGAGTTTCTTCTGCGGAGCCCTGTATATTATCTTCTTTCCCCATTCTCTACCCCACCCCCGGCTTCTCCGTAACCAGGCGAAGAGGGTCATACATCTGTAAAATGACAGCAGTTATGAAAAATGGGGGCTTGGTACACATGGCTCTCATCACACAGAGACTCATCTTCCACACCACAGACAATACTTGTTTCCTTGAGAGGCAGACTGCAGTTAAAAACAGACAAAACACCTAATAAATTGCTTGGCCCATCAATTTAGCAATTTAGCAACTCATCAAAAACAATGCTGGAGATCAACAGGCAAATCAGAATTGTAGGGAGGTTCCCTCTGCTCCCTAGAAGGTGAGACATAGAAAATATGTAATTTACCATCTCTTTTTTCTGTGATGCTCAGTATTTAAAGGGGACAGTAAGTTTCCATATAATCAAAGGGAAACCATGCAAAGGCTCTTCCTAGGACTGAAAGATCTAAAAGGAACTTCCTGCCTTAACTCTGTTCACACCATAAAGCATATGTGTTTCCCCAAAATCATGGGAACTGTAGTTTGTTAAGGACACTGGGAACTGCAGTTCTGTGATGGAAAACTACAGCTCCCAACGTTCTTTAAATATATGGTATGTACACAGCCATAGTATCACACATAACCCAGCCCAGCCCATCAGCAGGGCTTGGATTTGTTCATTTCCCCCCACCCTTTCTCCAAGGTGCTTTCAGTTCTTAGAACTTTCCCATTTTAATCTCACAACAACCCTGAGAGGTAGATTAGACTGAAAGACAAAAACTGGCCCAAGTTCAGTGTGCAATTTGAAGTGAACTGAGGGGAAATTTGAACCAAGGGCCTGATACAGTAGTACCTCGGGTTACATACGCTTCAGGTCACAGATTCCGCTAACCCAGAAATAGTACCTTGGGTTAAGAACTTTGCTTCAGGATGAGAACAGAAATCGTGCTCCAGCAGCACGGCGGCAGCGGCAGGCCCCATTAGCTAAAGTGGTGCTTCAGGTTAAGAACAGTTTCAGGTTAAGAACAGACCTCAAGAACGAATTAAGTTCTTAACCCGAGGTACCACTGTACTACACTCTTACCCAGGGGTGTAGCCAGTGCTCAAGACTGATGGGAGTTGTAGTCAATGTTATCTGAACGGTACTATGTTGGCCACCCCGTGGTAACTACTTCAACACTGGCTTTATAGTCTCACACTGGAAGCTAAAGTGGGGAGCTGACATTTTTCATTGTTTAGAAGCTTGTGTTAACTTCCCTCCCCATCCCATTCCTCAGACTCCAGTTCTGATGGATGGATCCTCCTCAGCCTAAAGGAAATTACAAAATCAGGTACAGCATTCTATTTAATTGCTATTTTAATCATTTTAAGGATAATTACAAATGATGAATTCTCAATAAACTGCAATCTAATCTCACACTAAGGAATTGGGTGGGGAATTAGGGATGCTGGAGGATTCCATTTGAAATGGAAATGAGAGCAGAAAGTCCTGCATTTCAAATGTTCATCAGAGGTCATGAATGGAAATCATACAAGCAAATACCATCACTATTGGCAGTATTGCATAACTGCCAAATATATGCAAATAAGGATTTAATTTACTGTATTGTTTTTGATGTTTGACTTACACTGAAATGCATTGAAATTAATAGTGCAATTAATTTCATAAGTTTTGCACAAAGTAGATAATAAGAGCAACAACATATGTTTTAGCAGAAGCGGAACTGCAGCAGAATGGAAACAGCAGCGAGTGAGACAAACCCAGCATTGGATGTGCCTTGCTAAACAGATCTAGGAATATAGGGTCAATAATAAATGTGAATATACAGAAGTGGAGACAGAAAAAATCCAGCCCAGATACTCTTACATGCTTAAATGTGTGACAGTGAAGAACTTGGAGAATCAGGCACAAGTGCACCACAGTGTGTTTTGACATGGAAGTGAAGGCAAGGGAGCAAGCAACTGAGAGATGCAGTCTTTGCAAATGAGATCTCCTCTCTTCCATCTTAGCTTTGCTAGTCTTAACCACAAACCAGGTTTCATAGAACCAGAAACGCTTGGAGCAAAACAAATTAGATATGATACAGGCAGCCATATAGCCATATTTGTTCACACACCTGCCCTGGTCACATCTTTAGAAATGACCTGATAGGTTCTATTTTTTATGACCAAAATATGCCAGTTAGTGAGGGAAGTGTAATTCTTCCCCAACTTTCTTCCCCATCTTTCATCAATTACCGTATTTTTCGCCCTATAGGATGCACTTTTTCCCCTCCAAAAATGAAGGGGAAATGTGTGTGCGTCCTATGGGGTGAATGCAGGCTTCAGGAAGCTATCCGCAAGCCCTCGGAGCCCGGCAGGAGTTCCCGCCATGCTTCCTAGGCTTGCGGATAGCAGCCTGCATCCCGAAGCCTGGGGCGCGCTGAGCTTGCACATAGCAGCCTGTTCTGGGGGCTGGGGTCGGGGGAAGCTTCCCCCGCCCCAGCCCCGCACCTGGGGGGGGAATAAAAAAAATTCTTTATCCCCCCCCAAAAAAAACTAGGTGCACCCTATGGGCCGGTGCGCCCTATAGGGCGAAAAATACGGTATTTTCTCACCAGCTCAGCTCACTTCTAAAATCAGGCTAGGAGAACAGTGAATGTATAATTGTAATTAGCTCTAATATATTTTTTCTAGAAACAGAAGAATATAAATATTTTTATAAATAAATAAATAAACATGGTTTCAAAAGGATCAGCTGAAAATCCTGCCCTTCAGTATATTCAAAATGGACATGTACACATACCCAAGTTTGGTTTTCAAATGTTTTGAACAGGTCCTGTCACCTTTCACATTGCCCTTCTTCAGAGATTTATGCATTGCTGTTGAGTGACCTCCTGTGGCAGAAGCTTGGATATACTTCAGAGGCAACAGCATTATTCATTTTTCTCCAAATATGCAGAGGTATTTTCTGGGAAATAGGGCTCAACATGGAAAACTGGGATTCTGCAAACGAATCAGAGTGCAGATGAAACAAATTCATGCCCTTGCTGCCATATTCACTTCAAATCTTCTCAGCACACTGAACTGTACTATCTCACCCTATTATAGCAAGAATCAACAGTTTACAATTTTTGTCCTCGTGAAAATTTGCTAGCATTTTACTGTAGTGTGAAATTTGCAATTTTGCCTAATAAGCACAAAGCAAAGCAATTTCTCCTAATAATATGGATTTTTAATGCACACGTTTTTGTACACATTGCTTTGCTAGAGAAATGCATATCAAAATCTGTAGAAGTGTGAATTCTGATGGATGGCTGCGTTTCAGTTCTCATAGTGTTCCAGAAAGGTTGAATTGGGTAAATTCAGCTTTCAGTGTGAACTGAATTCAATTTCTCCCCCAACCTTGCTCCTGAGTAAACATCTATGGGACCTGGTCTGTTCATTCCATTACCTTCAGTAGTTTTCAAACAATCTAATCATGCCCAGGATACAGACCTTTATACCGAAAAATTCATTTTAAAACACCTAAGATGTGAAATGACATGTTTTTGGCTTCTGAATTCATAAAATCTTTGAGCTGACCCCCCCCCCCAATCCCATCAACCACACTTTTAGAAGCAGAGAATTGTACTCGCTGTTCACACTTAACAGTGTGCATATGGTACCAACTATATTCTTCCCACTATCCTTAATAATTCTAATTGTGTGTTAATGAAACTGATTTTAAATTTCCCATGTTATACACACCAATAAACAGATACTATTTTAGGCTCCAATCCTTACCCTACTTACCTGGGAATAAGACCCATTGAATTCAGTAGGACACAGTATTACAGCCTAATTTCACATTCATAATGGTTGGTTCTCTTCCCTAATGTCATTCTAGATTTCTTTTTTTAGAAGAAGTGTTTATTTTGACTCTGAGGCTGTGCCCACATTAGCAGCTTAAAACATATCTAGTTCTTTTTCTCATTGTGGATAGAAGTTTGGGAAATAATAGGATAGATATAAAAAGGTAAAGGGACCCCTGACCATTAGGTCCAGTCGTGACCCACTCTGGGGTTGCAGCGCTCATCTCGCTTTACTGGCCGAGGGAGCCAGCGTACAGCTTCCGGGTCATGTGGCCAGCATGACTAAGCCACTTCTGGCAAACCAGAGCAGCGCACAGAAACGCCGTTTACCTTCCCGCCGGAGCGGTACCTATTTATGTACTTGCACTTTTATGTGCTTTCGAACTGCTAGGTGGGCAGGAGCAGGGACTGACCAAGGGGAGCTCACCCCATCATGGGGATTCGAACCGCCAACCTTCTGATTGGCAAGTCGTAGGCTCTGTGGTTTAACCCACAGCGCCACCCGCGTGTCACACCGCTTCCAAAACCAGCAGTGGCAGCATGCTTCAGGCAGAGTAAACAGGCCTGTTTCTCTTTCAAGAAACAATCTAAGATGGTTGGCCATTTATTTAAAACTGAGTGATGAACAGGAAAACTCGGGGATAGATGATCATGCAATATCTTCCAAAAGGAGGCAACTCAGGGGGGCGAAGGCCGTGCTTTCCTTGCACGCGTGCTGAAAGAAAACTTCATATGAGATGTTAGCACATAAAAACTTGAAAAAGAGGATCATAAAATATTCATTCAAGTCTCCAGCTTTAATGACAACTTGGTTCCTGCATTTCTCAAACTGACTCTTTCACAGATGTTCATTGAAAAGAATTCCATAGCCATATAAATTATGGTGGATTAAATTGCTCGTTTTAGGGCTTGACAAAGTGATTCCAGGAGCATGCCCTGGTATGCACAACTACAAAAAAAAAGTGGGGCATGACGCTTCTAGGGAGGAGAGAACAACTTCCTGTCTTTCAGAAAGAGACTTTGTCATAAAAGTTATGCCTACCACCTAAGCACCCAAACCAGCTGCATCCCATGTGCTGTTAAGGCTCAAGGGTCTTATTTCTCCTGTTCAATTATTGTGACTATAAATTGCAATGGGCCACCTGTGCAATGCACTCATGCAGAATAGTCCCAGAGGAAGCATTAAGACATCAAGCCTCATAAAGCACCAATCCTTAAATGTAAAAACTGACACTTTCTTCTTACTTCAGGCTGCCTGTCTCTCTCTGTAGATGGAGCAGCGCATCGTTCAAGACGCTTTTGGTCTACTTTCAATAGCAAAACACCCTTTTGACTTTGAGTGGCTCTCCAGTCCAGCTACCCAACACTGTTTGACAGCTTGTTTATTTAAGTCAGGGATGGACAACTTGTAGCCCTCCAGATGTTGTTGAACTACAATGCTCATCAGTCTCAGCCAGCATGGTCAGTGGTCAGGAAAGGGCCCAACAACATCTGGACAGCGGCAGCTTAGCCACCCCTGATTTAACGATACAGGCTGCTCAGTGCTATTTTTTCTAGAAACAGAGGTGCCTGCGCTCACCATGAACTTCTTCCTTGTTCTCTTCGAATGGCAATGGTGCCCACCTGAGAGGTGCCGGAACTCAGCTACAGTGAGCTCCAGCTGAAAAAAGCCCTGAGGTGAAAGGATGTCTGCCAGGTACGAAGTGGCTCCTTCCATAGTGTAAGAAAGGGTAAGGAAATAAAATAGTGAGGAAGTTGGGGAGGGCAGACAACTTGGCGACAAAAGAAGGCTGTTGACCATAAAACAAATAGGATTAATACAGCAAGCTGACTAGGCAACTTTTTCACATTTCCTAGTGTCACCAGAAAAAGTTACCCAGTCAGATTGTTCCTTATCAGTCTCATATGGTTGAAATTTGTTACAAAGAAGAAAATATGATGAAGCTCCTCCACTGTGTACGGATACCTTCTTTTGTCTCCAAAGTTCAGAGTGGCTTACATAGGATTCACAGGCAGTGCCCCATCTTGGCACTGTCTAGGATCAATTCTGCTTAGTTTTTGGAATCATTTGTCCATTCCTTTGTTGCTGTAAGATAGGCAAGAAATAGTTAGAAGGAAAGATCCAAATATGTGCGTGTTTCTGGTTTTGTTTTTTACACCAACTTGTGTTTCTGCTACTGCTTATCCTCTTAAAAGGATCGCAGCAAGACATTCCCAAGGCTTGTTCTTGTTCTTTGGAGAAACAACCATCTCAGGGCTATGAAACGTGCAGTAGTTGAAATCTGCCCCAGAAGTCTGTCATTGCATGATGATTAGGACTTGCTCACGAAGAGTTGGATTATCTGCTTCTGCTGGTGTACCCTTGAGAAGCTGCCCTGCTTCTTAGCAATTCCCACTTCTGCAATTCCTTCCTGGAGGGAGGGCACGTGTTACTGAGGACTGAGACACACACTGATCCTTCTTGGTACCCTCAAGTGTTGTTCTTGAAGAAGATGAAGACTCCCATACCAATGATGGTCTTCTTGAATTGAAACAAATGGGACCCCCAGTGACATCTGCAGATATCATCACTGTTGGCTTGTAAAACTAAAGTCGTAAACCCATATGCTGGATTTCTAACCTAATCACATTTCACAACCCTGGACTCACTCTCCTCTCACTCTTCTGCCCCTCCACCCACTGCCCAAATTCATCCTGACATTTTTCACTAGCACAATATTCACTACTGAGGAAATATATAAAGGCCCTCTTGATCGTTTGCCTCCCAGCCTTTCCCAGCTGATACTATTCTTGTTGCCAAAGCATTTTATTTATTTATTTATTGCACTCCCTTAGATTGAAATCTAAGACGGCTCTGAATACAGCTACATGCTACATTTCTTCCTTTCCTCTCTTTGCGGTATAATTAGACCCAATGACCTTCTATTCCCAGATGCTACAAAGTTGCCAAATTGCCGCCAGCACTTCATTATGATTATAGATTGATCTTGTGGGACTCTGATATCTTTCTTACTATCCCCTTCCTTCCTTTCCACCTTCCTTGGGTTCTTATTTAGAAGAAACATACAACTTTCTGTAATATACTAGAAAATCGCACTGTTCTCTGCAGGAAGATCTATTTCCATCTAAAAACTGTTTGTTTCAAGCTAATAGTTTTATCACCCTGGAGGGAAAACTATACAGTGCAAATTCCTTTGTGAAATTTGTGTGTTTCTATTTTCCTTTTCATGAAGTGCTACACTGGGAAATAAGAATGAGCACCAGGAATTTAGCAACATAGGCACAACACCGTTTGCTTGTTCTCTTCATGCAATTAGCAATTAGGTGGGGGACTTCATGAGAGTTTGTAGCAGGGCACATTTGTATATGGTTTCCCCATTACCTGCACACATTTGTTCCTATAAGATGATTTGGTAGCCATTCATAATGAGCTTTGAGCATCATTGCATCTAATTAGGTGGGGGAAAGGAGTTGATTGGCATTTCAGCCCCGCCTTGAGCTCATTGTTACACTTTCATTCTAGGTATTAGTAGATGCACAAGCAGGGGCAGAAGAAGGGGGTGCGGTGGGTGCGGTTCACCCTGGGTGTTACCACTGAGGGAGGTGACAAAATGCTGGGCGGGGCCTGCACGCAGGCTCTGCACTGCCCAAATGGTCTGCCTGCTGCCCCTCCAGGTGTAGGGCGGCTGAGTGGGAGGAGGCAGGCAGACTCCAGAGGCCCTGCTGTGTGCCCCACCCCTATGGGTGGCTGGCCCCGCCCCTAGGCGCATCACCCCAGGTGCCCGAGCGGCTTCCTCCACCACTGTGCACAAAGCTAAAGTCAGCCCACCCTTGGTATATACTATTCTCTTATTGTAGGGGGTCTACTGTCTTCCTCTTCCAAGTTGAGGGACTGTTGTTTAAGTGGGGCTTCTGATGGCAGAGTGATTTGAAAATTAGTACTCTTGGGATATAAGAGTCCTAGCAAGCAGAAGGTCTTCACTTGTGTGTTAATGGCATTTAAATCCTGGTGTTTGTTTGGCTGTGGTTTGAGTCCCAGCATTTGCTAGTCATATCATCTTTAGCTGCGGCGATGTTGAGAGATACATGTTTCTTTGGTCTTAACGCAAGGCGTTGGGACAAGGGCACAGGGAGAGCAATCATTCTTCAGCGCAATTACTCACGGAACGAAGTCGCTTTGCACATTTAAGCCAGTTAATGCCTCCGTATCTGGTTGTAGCACACCATCACGAAGTTGCGCTATATGATCTAGGAAGTGGGCTATGGATACCACTTGTCAACAGCAAATGCCTTCTGATGCTTTGCTGCCAAAAGAGCTACTGTGTTTTATAAAAGAAAGGAAATGGCTTACAGAAAGTGAAAGATGATAAGACATTTATACATACAGAGAGCGAGCGAGTGTGTGTGAGAGAGAATAATCCATGAAATGACCAAATGTAAGACCATAGGAATGTAGGAAGGTGCCTATTATGGAGGGCTTGTACAATTACCTTTCCTCCAAACTTTCTATGCATGGTCCACACTTTAAAGCTCTGTGTCTGAGAGCTCTCTGGTCTGTTTGTTTTAGTCTGGAGCTTTCTCCACAAAATCCTGCTCTTTAAAGCTGAATCGGAACAGATGGTGAACTGCAGAAAACCCAGATTGCCAGTTGTTGCCCTCACCCAGACCATTGGTTCATCTTGCTCAGGGTTGTCTACCCTGACCAGCAGCAACACTCCAGGATTTCAGACATGGGTCTCTGGGGAATTGGACCCGTGGGCCTTCACAAGGCAGATGCTTTACCACTGAGATATGGCTTTTCACTGAGGCTTTCAGCAAAGCCTAGAGTACAAGCATGGGATTGAATGGAATCAGAAGGCAATCAAGGCTGCTTCCATATTAGGGATTAATGTGGAATCACCATGTCTCGTTCATCCGCATGTTATGGGGGCCCACATGATGCCATTGTCCATTTGCATCCCCCCAATGTTTCTTCCATCTTTTTTCTTACAAAAGGAATGTGAATGCATTCAGCACTACCCTTTACAGGCCAGCACACACTACTTATATCACTTGTGATGGGGCACCCTGCTGATTTTTTTAATCAGTCTTCTATTTAGTGCTAAAATGGCTTTCTGGCTCTATTTTTAATATATATCTTAAACTATTAATGAAATACAGCTTAAGAAAAAGAGTGTTTAGCACTGTTACATCACACTGCTATTTTAAAATGTTGATAGTCACCACCATCTTAACTGTGCACCTTTCTTCCCAATTAAACACTTTAAATACATTGAAATGCAAACAACCAGATTCACACCAATCAGGTTGTGGCTGGAAATAGTAATGTATAAAAGAGTTGGAAACGGTTTAAAATTGGGTTCTCTTCCCATGGTGTATAAACACCTTTGTTTCGTCCAGTTGTCAGCTTTGGTCAAACATACATTGAGGGGAAGGCACCGTAACTCAGTGACAGACCACATGTGGTAAATGCAGAAGGTTCCCTCAGCCTCTCCATAAAAGATCATCAAGGGTAGGAAAGATCTCTGCCAATCAGAATAGACAATATTGGGCTTGACCAATCATCTAACCTAGTATAAGACCAGCTTATCATGTGCTAAGACAAAATCAGCCAAACTTGTTTGCCAGAAATAAATGTGGGATAAATATACATACTGTGAGCAGCAGCCACTCTTTAAAGCCACATTTGACTCTTGGAAAGAGCTACTGTCTGCCTTCAGCTGCTGATAGTGAAAAAAACACATAGGCACATTCTGGTAATAAATGTCACCTCACATGAATTTAGCTGAGGAGCACAGAATTTGTCTAGGGGTGGCACCATTACCCAGTTCTGATCTCTATGACCTTATCTTCTCCTCCAGCAGATCAAGCTTCGCTATGCAGTACTTGTGATTGGCCAGGGATTTCTTGTGCCAGATTATCAAATCCATCTCTAAGGCACTCACTCTTGTTCCCACTAGTCTTAATCAATGGTGGGGAGGAGGGCAATTTAGCAACGTATTTTAGTAGTTCTCTCTGTTCTGGAAAAATGATACCACAGAATGCCAGGCTTAAGTCAGAAGACCATGATTCCATGAAACTTGTTGGATGATGTTTGAATGACCATCTAATCTATCCAGAATACGGTCAGAAGTTACATAAGGCCACCACCTTGCTGATGCCAAAGAGGTCTGGCTCTGGTCAGTCCGTAGATGGATAACCATCTGGAAACCACAGCTACATTGTCTTGGGTTCCATAAATGAAGAAAGATGAGATATAATGTGAGAAAATAAATGTTTTACAAGGCAAGGTCAAAGAAGAGGCAGCCCTCCTGGAAGCCACCCTGAGCTCTTTAGAGGAAGGGCAAGATACACATGTGAAGAATACCATTAGTGCTAACAACAGCAATAACAAGCAAACAACAAACCCGTCACACACTGAACCAATCTGCTTCCCCATCTACTTTACACTGTGGTATAATTAGTTCGATGGAAAATGCTTCTTGTCATGAGGATGATTAAAGAAAATAAATATACGTTTCTTCATAAGCCAATATCAACAGAGATGTGTCCTCTCCTGACCTCTAGACACTCTCAGTTACACATGTGCCATGAAGTAGATGCTTGAGACAGAAATCCTCTTTGCAGCCGACTCCACCTGCCATTTCCATCACACAGAGGCAGTCAGTAAAGCTGTCAGTAGCATAGAATGAAATCAGGAGTTTCAGATCCAAAAGGCCTCTTTCCTTCCCTGCAGGAAGCTATGCTAGAGTCATTGAGGTCCTCCAGGTGACTCGTTTATTGAGCATGCATCCTGATTTCGTTCTGTTTGTTTGCTGAGAGTTTATACATCTTCCTGTTGATCATTTGTTCATCCCACACTGAGCAGCACTGCCACTTTCCTAACCACAAAAAGTCCATTTCTCTTTTAGCGTAGATTTGTTACACTAGGTCAATAGAACACTCTAATCCACATTCGTTGCACAAGCCTAAACATACTGTATGTGCTTGAATCCCTCCCACAAAGTACTGGAAGTCTAGACGTAGCCATAAAGAGATTCCAATTGCCTCCTTTTAGCCTTGTTCCTCTCACCATTAATATAGTGTTACCCCCTAGTGATTACTGGTCCATGAGCAAGGCACTGCCCCATCAAGCTCAGACAGCACCCTCCTGCCTACTTCGTTTTTTACAACCAGTCTAGTGGGTGGCACTGGCTGTGAGCCTCCTCCTTGGTCTCAATGCCTTTGTGGAACTCAAAAGGAGGAAAAGGCTGCAGACAAAACCAGAATCAGTTGACCTGTCATGAGATCTGGCTCTGTCTACTGTTGGCCTCCTTGTTTTCCATCCTACCAGACCCAATGAGCACCAGCCTCCAATGGCTACCTTATTTCTGGAATTCCACCCCCATGAGATACAGCTGCTGCCTTCATCATACCATCCAACATTTCTCCAGTGAAAATAGAGATATCCTATATTATTATTATTATTAGTAGTAGTAGTAGTAGTAGTAGTAAGTAGTAGTAGTAGTAGTAGTATTCATACCCCCACTGATATGATTAGGTTGCCCCAGCTACTCTGGTTGGCTTCCAACATTAAAATAATAATAATAATAAAACATTAAATATTAAAAAACCTTCTGATACATGGCTGCCTTCAGGTGTCTTCTAAAGATTGTATAGTTACTTATCTCCTTGGCTCAGCGGTCACAGAAGGCCTCCAACATTTCTCCGATGAAAATTGGGACGTCCCAAGGAAAAGTGGGACATTCTGGCATCAAACCAGAATTTGGGATGGCTTCTGTAAATCCAGGACTGTCCCTGGCAAATAGGGACACTTGGAGGGTCTGCTTCATTGCTTCCCTCTTGGCACACCTCTCAGAACAAGGTCTTGCAGGGAGTACCTGATGTGTCAGCTGTAAACTGGTGATTGCATGCTGTTGCACTATGGATTGTTACTTTATATATTTTATCTGAGTTGTCAATTGCTTTAACTGGCTTTTTTCTGGACATTTTGATGGTATTTTATGTTGCAGCCTCCAGTGGGACCATGCATTGATGAAGGACAGGACAGAAATTGAAATAATAAATAAAATGAGAGAGATTGGGGTGGAGTAAAATTCCCATGGTGTGAAGGGGATTGTTTTGCAAGATCCATAATATTTCTCAGCCCAACCATACTTCCCTCTTTTTTGCATTGTTTTGCTTTGTGTTCACTGCCTTTTTCAGCAACTGCTTCCTGGCTATGTGATCTAGCCATGAAGGCTTCAGGTTACCAGTGTAATGGTGACATGTTGCCATATAGCTAATCAAATTCTTACACACACACATGGATTGTGAATTGATGAAGGGTGGGATGGAAATTGAAACAATAAATAAATAAAAATACTAAAGATTTGGGGTTGAGCTAAAGTTCAGTGTTGTTTCATGTTGTTCCCTACCACCTCAGTCAAAATAAGTATGGCCAATACTTATAATCCCAGTTAAAAATTAAGCCACATAACAGTAAGGGCAATGCTTCTTGCCCTCAACTCTGAAAGAAATTATATTTTTGTCCCATTTTGTAGATTTACTCAATTATCTCCAAACTAGGAAGTGAATTTTGCTGGGGCATGAGAACATGCACACACACATCATCATCATCATCATCATCATCATCATCATCATCATCATCACTGTCATGAAATGCATCTACTGTGTTTTGATGTGGAGATGTCTCATTTTTGCTTCTTACTATCTTACTCAAAATAAATATGGACAGTACTAATTATTCAGCTTTACAAAGGACTGTTTATCTGTACACAGCCAAATATCTCATGCAATTCCCTCCACACACACACACTTTTAATCTTTTCAATCTTTGTCAGAAAATTCTCAGAGTCATCAAGGAACATATTACACAATCCTTAAACATCGTGCACTAGGATTATATTTCTCAGCAACTAAAAATATATGGGCTGAAAGCCAGTTTCATGTCAAGGGTTCTTCAGACTATCCCCCCCCCTCCCAAGGATGTTCACTTCACAAGGCTAAAAATCTAATATCCTGAGACTTCTTGACAACCACAGGATTTGAACTCAGTGCAAATTTTACACAAACAGATTGGGGAAAGGGGATAATCAATTATGGTGCCCAAATTGTGATGCCTGAATCTCAGGGGTTTAAAGGCTGAATATAAATACTTCCCATAAATGTGACTGGCCCAATTTTGCTGCTTGGGGAGCATGCTTGACAGGTTATTGTAGTTTAGAGTGACATTTTCACACTAATTCCTGCTCTTTGTGTTCTTTGTGCTGTGTTAACAGGTCAAAACCAAGGCAATGCTCATCTCTGGGGAAATTGTCCCAATATACAGAAAAAGATGCAGATATAACGTCCGAGAAAAGAAGTGGTCTCATGTAGCGCAAGTATAAAGCATAATCCCTCAGTGCTCTGCCCATCCCCACATAATTGATGGTGATATGCCAAGACTGATATTTAACCTAGAGTGTATCAGTATTCTTGGGTTGCATTTGGGAATCTTACTCAGAGTAGGTCCACTGAAATCAATGGACTTAAGTTAGCCATGACTTCCTAGGATGCAACTCCTCATGTCCCCTGGCCCTGGTTGAGAGACAGTTTCCATCATTGATTTGACATTGCTCTAAAGTCAGGAAGGCCCTGTTCAAATCTCATCCCTCCCATGTGAACTCTTTAGGCAGCCTTAGGCAAGCAACTTTCCCCTGACATATGGTAATATGGCATATTGTAAGGATTCCAACTAGACAATGCCTTCAATGCACTTGGAATCCCTATACTGCATTCTGATATCTTTTCCTGTTTTATGTTTTATTGGTCACCTTGAGAAGCTTTTTACGGTCAAAGGTAACAAAAAAATATTTTACATAAGACTGTGGGAGGCGTGTGATTGGTCAGGCCAATGGCACATGTGATCCAGCATCCTGTTCTCACAGTGGCCAACTAGATGTCAACAAGAAGCCGACAAGAAATAGCTTTGTGCAACTGCACTCTATTTATGATTTCCAACCACTGACATTCAAAGACATCCTGCCTTTGACCATGGAGGAAGAGCATAGCCTTTGGTGGCCTTGTCCTTTATGAATTTGCCTATTCCATGTTGGTGGCCATCGCTCCTACTTGTGGGAACAAATTCCCATAGTAAGTACACCCTGTGTGAAAGAGTACTATCTTTTGTCTGTTGCGAATCTTCCAACATTTGGCTTCATTGGATGTCCACGAGTTCTAGTGGAGAAAAATTAGACACCATGCACAATTTTATACACCTCTGTCCTCTCACTTGCCTTTTCTCTAAACTGAAAAGCTCCAGGTGTTGTGACTTTTCTTCATAGGGGAGTTGCTCTGTTCCATTTTCTTACCTGCTGCTGACTTCATTGAGCAATCTACAATGACCCCAATATCTTGTTCCTGGTCAGTCACCACCAATTCAGACCCAGCATGTATCACTTTGCACTTGTTTACACTGAACTGCATTTGTCATCTTACTGCCCATTCACTCGATTTGGATAGATCCTTTTGGAGCTCTTTACAGTACCTTTTTATTTCAAGTGCAGTCATTATGAATTTCCCATGTTCTTGCTGCTTTATAAGTCATCATACGGATGAAATAATTTGCAGAGTTGAGGTTCCAAGTTCCAACATCATCACAATAGTTATTTATTGTTATTCAGCAGGGAGGTATTTGCTGGTAGGATTGTAGCTAAAGTGGGTTCACGGAGAGATCACTGTGTTCGGTGGAAATCTAACATTTCCAGAAGTATATTAAAAAAGGAAAATAAAAATGGGGGAAAGGATGGGGGGATTGTGAGGATTGTGATGATGTTGGAACTTGGAACCTCAACTCTGCAAATTATTTCATCTGCATGATGATTTATAAAGCAGCAAGAACATGGGAAATTTCTAATCCTGCTTAATCTACTTATAGTATGCCGGAGAACGATACTGTGGGAGGTGAAGATATACTGCAACATTTGATTGCAGGTCACCCTCATAGCATATCATTTTCATGTCAGAGTCCTTTTGTAACACTGGTGATAGAAGGGTGGAGAGGACAGGTCCCAGTCCTCTGTGTTGCATCCAAAGTGCTATGGGAATGGGTCTGAAATAATTGGCCAAAATAACTTATGGTATGTTAAGCAATTAATCTTCCATATAGGTCTCCTTCCTATCTAATACAAAGTAGCTTTTTATATTCAGAAAACTGTATCCCAACAAAAAAATCATCCCCCCGAAACATCACCTTCCTGAATTTTGCCTTCAAAGTTTCTGAACAGCCACATATTTTTCTAGGAGCCAGAATCATTTGCTCACTTGCCATCAAAGACCCCTTTGCTTCCCCTCCATGTTTTGTTTTGTTTTTTTAATGATTATTAGTTGCCTATGCCTTGAGCTTCCTGGGAGGGGCAGGCAGGGAAGACCTGACCGGGTGCATCAGACTTTATGCAAACAAGTGATGCCTCAAAGATGAGACATTTGAAAAGTAACCAGAAAGATAATCTCCCCTTTATTGCCTTCATTCATATTGAAATGCACGATCAGAGTAGAAATCTTAATCTTCACTGAAGTTTACTTCACAGCTGCTGGGCTAAATTTAGAGTGCAGGCCAGCTCAGTGTGAGAAAGCAAGGTCTGTCTGATTGGATTAAAGGGCAAAGAAAGGGAATGTCCTGACACTCCTTTAGGCTGCAGCGATTCTCACAAGGAAGCTCAAATAACAAAAGGCAAGGAATTTGATCCAGCAAAAGCACAACAGGCTCCAGCAGTAGCTGTAAAAAAAGCCACTGCGAGGTCGTATTTGCCACACTGTAAGGGGTAGCTTCTCAATTTGTCCTAAAGCAGACAGTGGAAAAAGTTTTCCTCTGCAGACAGTGGAAAAAGTTATGAGGTCTTCCCTTTCAGAGAAGCGAGACAAAGCATTGGCTGGAAAGATCAGCTAAAAGTGAGGTGACATTGACTGTTCTTTCCCACCTTAAAGATTCCAAGATTATTATAAGTCAATTCCTGGTCAAGGGCACAAAGGTCTCTGAATCATTCAACACACACAAGTCAAGGTGGCTTTGGACAAGCTTCAGAGATGCAGTCTGCAGAGTTCAGGTTGACCTGTCTGGGGTGAAGATATGTGCAACCACCAGCAAAATTGAAAATGCATGTGAACAGCCACCAACTGCAATAAATTTCATCATGATATGGGGGGGTGTTATGTGAACCCAGCATAAAAAGCATGGGGAAATACAGGCAGATCCCCCCGTTGAAACATGTGAGCCCTTTCCCACATGCCTTCCGGATATGGTATAGACCAATGAAAGCTATACCACATGTCACATGGTTGGATGCAGAGGAATGGTGGGAATAACCAGCTTGGGAATCCCCGAGGGAAGAAGGCTTGGAGCTCAGGGAGTGGTGGTGGGATGATGATGAGTGGTCAGAGGGAGAAGACTGGGAGGAGGTTTGGAAGCTGAAGAGGTACAGGGCTTACTGAGTGGGTGGGTGGGGAGTCTTTGGCAGAGAGAAGTCCAGAATTAGAAGCTGAAGCTGAAGAAGAAGAGGACAGAGACCAAGAGGCAGAGATGAGTCCAGCTGGTGAAGAGGCATGGGGTGTCTCCCCCTTCTGCTTTGACAAGCTCCCTTCCTGTCCCCATATCCCAGAACCAGGAGAGACATGAAGAGAGTGAAGGAGAAGTTAGCTTCACATAGGAACAGTCTCAAATTGCTTTGAAAAACCCAGGGGGGGTGGACTTCTTATTATTTATTTATTTATTAAATTTATATACTCCCCTTTATCAGAAGATCTCAGGGCTGTGGGGAGATGGGGACGTTCTGTTTCAAGAACTGCTTCATGGAGGCAAGATCTGCTGGAGATGAGCTGCTGAGCTCATTAGGCCTGACACTCCTGTACAGATCCTGTTTTTGCTAATAAAGAGTTAACTCTGACTTGCTCACTATGATTTACTGCTGGCTCCCTCCTGTGACCGCTGTTCCAATCATATATTTTGATTCAGAGTCCTTGCCTAAAAAGCTTACAAATGTATGTTAGGTGAACAAGACAAAAATGGAGACAAAAGACCATACATGGATGCCTGGAAGAACCTTTGACGGGATGGGGGATTGGTGAGAGGTGTAAAGGGAGGGGTTTGGGTTTGCAAGGGTGCTAGGGGGAGGGGAGAGAATAGACAGGTGGGTGAGCAACATCAGCAGCAATGGCAGACCCTAGTTAAACGTAACTATTGTTCATCATTCAAAATTGGAAAGGAGTATGACAAGGCTGTATGTTGTCTCCCTGCTTATTTAAATTCTGTGCAGAATTCATCATGTGAAAGGCTGGACTGGATGAATCCCAAGCCGGAATTAAGATTGCCAGAAGAAATATCAACAACCTCAGATATGCAGATGACACAACCTTGATGGCAGAAAGTGAGGAGGAATTAAAGAACCTTTTAATGAGGGTGAAAGAGGAGAGCGCAAAATATGGCCTGAAGCTCAACATCAAAAAAACTAAGATCATGGCCACTGGTCCCATCACCCCCTGGCAAATAGAAGGGGAGGAAATGGAAGCAGTGAGAGATTTTACTTTCTTGGGCTCCATGATCACTGCAGATGGTGACAGCAGTCACAAAATTAAAATACACCTGCTTCTTGAGAGAAAAGCAATGACAAACCTAGACAGCATCTTAAAAAGCAGAGACATCACCTTGCCGACAAAGGTCCGTATAGTTAAAGCTATGGTTTTCCCAGTAGTGATGTATGGAAGTGAGAGCTGGACCACAAAGAAGGCTGATCTCTGAAGAGTTGCTGCTTTTGAATTATGGTGCTGGAGGAGACTCTTGAGAGTCCCATGGACTGCAAGAAGATCAAACCTATCCATTCTGAAGGAAATCAGCCCTGAGTCCTCACGGAAGGACAGATCCTGAAGCTGAGGCTCCAATCTCATGAGAAGAGAAGACTCCCTGGAAAAGACCCTGATGCTGGGGAAAATGGAGAGCACAAGGAGAAGGGGACGACAGAGGACGAGATGGTTGGATAGTGTTCTCAAAGGTACTAACATGAGTTTGACCAAACTGCGGGAAGCAATGGAAGACAGGAGTGCCTGGTGTGCTCTGGTCCATGGGGTCACAAAGAGTCGGACACGACTAAACAACTAAACAACAACAACAACAAATTGTTCATCATATGCTTATAAAACCCTCTTGCACTAGCATGCACACTGGCAACTGTAGGCACTGTAGGCATTGTGTTGCTGACTCTTTCACATCAGGGAGCATGGTGACATTGTCAGTTTACCTGTTTCCAATTCATGGTATCATCAGTTGCTCCTAGCAACAGGCAAGGAAACTCACAACATGATGAAGCCGCATCATGAAGTGAGTTGTTCTACCCAGTATAAGGGAAGGAGAAAATCAACATGGGGGTGCCATTTGTGGTGGGAAATCCATGGTGCACATCATGTGTTGCTTGAACCTTGAATCCCCTTCATGTATTTTACCACTGTATACATATTTGCACTTAAGTTTGGAACCTTTCCTTTGCCTTTTGAAGCCTTTCTTCCCAGATGTGAAACATTTAACACATTTCACAAAATGCTTTATTTGATGCTTTTGGCGCATACAAAATGTCCAGCTGCTGTAGCTCAAGCAGAGCAAGTTGCTGCTGTCACAGCAGACTTGTACATGTACTTAGTGACCCATCTATCAGATCAGAGGCGCTTTGATGGCACAACAGACATGAAGTCAGTGTTTGTTTTTACATAACTTTATTTTATTTTGGGGGGCCAGAGTGTGAGGAAGACTGATGAACTGAAACAAACCCTGACTTTCAGCTAATGGCCCAAATTAATTACTGCAAGAGGCCACTGCTGTCTTGCCCCAGGTGGAGGCATCAGCTGATAATGCTTTCTCAGTGTACAAGCTGAGAGCTTTATATTTGCTTCCATGTTTACATTGCTCAGAAAGCCAGCTTTAATAAATCGCCATGCTGATGGTCAGATTATCAGTTGTATGTTTATTAGTATAATATGAGACCCCAAGCCTTGTAACAATAGTGGAAAATCTCAGGCTTGAGAGCCAAGTCAGTTCAGCTCCCATTTTCCATCTCTTCCTTCTTCCCTTCCCACTCTCCCCCCTTGCCCATCTTGGTTTCTCTGGAAAATAGGCATGATCCAGACAAGCTGATCTGTGAGCATTCATCCTCATTTGTTTGCAAAGAGATTAGGTGATGCTGGCTATTTAATGAGCACTCTCTGGTTTGTTTTTGGGGAGACAAAATGACATTGCATCAAAGCAAGTGTTATCCTGCACTGTCCACAGCATTTCCCTATCACTTCCCTTTCTTGAGAAAGCAAGTTTATTGTGCAAGAGCTCAGAATTATCTTTAATTGTACAGCTTGGTATTTCCAGTATGTGACTGAATTCCACCCTAAAATAGCAGCAGTCTGGAAGCAACCATAATCAGGATTATTTTCTAGTGCAAGAGCATTCAAAGTGGGGAAAAGGTGTTCCTCTGTTCCATGGGAAATCATTGCCTCCTGAAGTGGCATGCGAACCTACTGGTGAGTGAGGATGTTTCTATAGGAGTCTCTACAGGTCCTGGTTCAACATTTTACTTCCAAACCACAGACTGAAGTGTTGCTCTCACATGCACACAGTGGAGCAGTATAGCATGGGAAATAGTGCATGTGCCATGGGAAAGGGGGAGGAATGTGACCTGTGAAGCCTGTGTTGATGTCCCCATTTGGCTTAGCAACTAGATGGGAAAGTGGGCCTGCAAGAGGTCATCTCAGAGCATGTAGGTTATGGGTGTGCTGGATGAATATATTCCAAGATCCCAAAATCCCTGCACTGATAAAGACATCTGCATATGTGATCTGATAAAGAATGAGAGAAAATGTACAGGGGTGTGGGTGTTTGCGAGTATAATACAGAGAGGCCACATTCACACCATTTAAAGCACTGTGATACCACATGATGCAGTCATGGCTTCCCACCAGGAATTCTGTGAACTTTGTTAAGGGTGCTGGGTGTCCTATTCACCTCCCAGAGCTACAGAGTGGATTAACAGTCCATTCCTCTTCACAAGGAACTCTTTCTACCCTGACAGGCAGTGGCTCTTTGTCAGAGATCTTCCCCATTCTCTGATACCCATTCCTTTAAAATGCAGATATCAGGGTTGGACCCTGGTACTTTCTGAATGAAAAGCATGTGCTCTGTCACTGAGCTATGGTTCCTTTGCAAAAGTGGAATCTCTAGCTTTAGGTAGATATGCACACACACACACACACACACACACACACACAACATTATACTTCCTAGGCTGCACAATATTACTGATCCTACATTGTTAAGGAAATGCTGAATACAGTAGCTAAAAATTCATTTTTACAAAGTGGAAAATCATGTGATGAAGACAGGGGCAGAGGCCTCTAGGTAGCTGAGCAATTTGTCTAGTGCTAACTGGCCATACTGGTCTTCAAAAAGAACTGATGAATTGCTTTCAGGATTGCCGTCACAGCCTTCTTAAGGCATTAATTCGTCAAAATACCAATGTGGGAAGATCCCTCCATTCATCCCCAAAGAGCATGATTCAAGGTGCATAGATTCTCCATTGTCTGCTATTGAACAGGCAACGCAAGGCAAAGAAAGCTTCATTAATATGGAATTAGTGCAAGTCAACTTTGGCTGATTAGATTGTGTTGCCCTTTGTGGCCTTCAGGGCAGCTGGCTGTTGGACGAGAATGTGTTTGTAAGAGTATTGATCAAACAGATTATTGGACTGAAGAAACAGTGTGTGCACTGATTCTCACTGTCCTTACCACTCAATATAATCATGGCCTGCAGGGCTTCATATTTTTGTGGGAGGAGATCCAAGTTATTTAAAAGAGCAGAAGATTGTGGACTAACAACTTCCTCCTTACCATGAAACTGAATTCTCTGTGCCTTTATAGAGAGATTGTCCAAAAGCTTACTTGCATGTCAAGAAGGCATTTGGTGGAGGAAGAAGTGGAATCCAAGTGAAAGCTTCTCAGTTATCAGCCTGGCAGGGGCAGACTTCGGTAAAATGAGCAAGGGCAAAAATTGGTACAGAATATTGCTTTCTAAGTTGCAACTTGAGACTTGCTGTCCCTATCAAAATGCACACTGGCTTGTTGCAGCCCCTCCAAGTGTCCCTATTTTCCAAGGACAGTCCTGTATTTACAGAAGCCATTCCAGTTTCTGATTTGATCCTGAAGTGCCCTGCTTTTCCTTAGGGTGTCCCTATTTTCCTCAGAGAAATGTTAGAGGGTATGGTAGGATGTCCCTATTTTTATCAGAGAAATGTTGGACACTTCTGAAGTCAGCCCTGTATAGGGATGTTTTTTAATGTTTAATGTTTTATTAATGTCCTTCTATATGTTGGAAGCTGCCCCAAGTGGTTGGGGCAGGGTATAAGTAGTAAAATGATTATTGTGGAATAGAATGCCCCTATTTTCATTGGAGAAATGTTGGAGAGCATGTTGGTGCCCTTTGCAAAGGAACACACACACACACGTTCAAAACTCCTTTCAAGGGTGATATATTTCACTCTGTTTTTTTCTATGGTTGTTTTCTGTTAAGGAAACCACAATGCTTTTCCTTGTGCTTGTTTATAGGAGGAATGGTGACATGCTATCAGGCCACCATCACAACAGGAAGACCCTGTTCCAGAAATCATCTGTACCCCAAGCTACAAAAATTCTCAAACTGTCATACAAGTCTGCACTTTAGATCCCCATATTCATATAAAGCTAATACATAATGGCTGTGATTATGATAATGGCCTTAACATCAATTGCCCAAGGCTGTGGGGTTATACTCCTACTCAGATCTGCCATTCCCCTGCTTTATTGACCTACAGGAAGGGTACCAAATGCACCTCTTTTTATTGGTCTCTGGTTCTTCTAGCTTTGTTCTTATTGGTGATTGTTTGTACTGATTTTGTGGGCTGCTTTGTTTTGCTTCACATTCATTGGGAAGGCAGCTAATAAATTATTTTGCTTTAAAATAAATACATCACACATGTTGGTTAAGTATCATTGCACATCATCTCAGGCTATGTACTGATGTTTAATGAACTATGGATTAGTAAAAACATAGTGAGCCTCAGACTAGTTTAATTCATTCACTGATTCCTCCATGAAAGCATAAGAAGAAGCTTACAAGACACATAGAGTCTCTCCTCTTCACCACCACCACTTCCTCTGATTTTCAGCAAAACATTTTGATTGACTGGGTCACTGGATCCTCTTCTGCTTTGCTCTTTAAAGCAGCAGCATAATCATTAGAAGCAATAAATGAATTCATTTTACAGTAAGCCCAAGCTTAAAAATGAACTTCATATGCAAATCATCTTTACAAGATTGGGGCCTGTCTGTAAAGTGCACATGTAGAGAAACCAGTCTTTGGAGAATTAATTCACCCCATAAACAATTCATCTTCAGCCTTTGAATTCCTAATTAGGAGTAAATTAGGGCAGTAACATTCAGCAGTAGTTGTTCTGTGAATAACCAGGAAAACAAAAATCCACCATGGAAGAAGTGTAGTGCAGAGCAGTTCATCAGTTAACAATAATTCATAAAACCGAAAGGATTATGTAATCTAACATCAGCATACGTTACAATAACACCAATCTCTAGCCACACTTCCACATAGCTATAGGAACAGTGCTCTGCTAATACACAAAACTCAGAATTACACCTGAAGATCATCATCATTCACATAGTAATGGCCCCACCACCACAACTATGTAAGATTTAGTGTTTGTGTTCTTTTTCACATTTCAAGGTTTTAACTTTTGTGTCTGAACCTCCCAGAGAACTTTTTGTTAACGGGCAATTTAGAAATGCTGTTAAATAAATAAACTAACAAAAATAACTTGCCCATGAAGACCATGATCTTGTCAGATACAAGAGATGAGCGAGAAATTCTGTGCACTTTGCAATTAAATTTCAGTTTACCTAATTCACACAACCTACCTAATTCATACACAGACTGAAATTCAGCATTAGTACATCTCCAGATTTTGCACTTCAGTTTTGTAGCCAAGTAATATGTACAAAAAAATGCATGTTCTGAGGTAAAATATGCATATAAATGCAAATCTAAGTGAAAAATCACATATAAAAATGCATTCTTTTAGGGGAAATTGGTCTGCCAAAATGTGTGTATTTGAAGAAACTGATGAATCAACCTCAGATCTTCTGAGGAAGGGCTGTATATAAATGTACTAAATAAAAATAAAAAATGCTGATGAATTTTCAAGAGGATTGTGTGGCAATGTGAAGAACTGAATTTAAGATTTGAAAAATGAAAAACTGAAAGAAACCAAGATTGACAGATTTACCCATCCCAATCAGGTACACATATATTTTGTTATAGTCTAATAATTCACTGGCACTGACAGGTGATTTCAAAGTAATTTTATGTGTGGAAATTCATACCAATGCAATATTTTGTCCCAATTCTTTTGTCTGAACAGAAAATACTACTAAAAGCAAAAAGCATAACAAAGACAGTGTAATGCCCCCCTCCAATTAATTGCTATTTCTGTAGTTTCTATCTCTTCAGAATGTATTTTCTGGTTTTATGAAAGAGAGCAAACAGATCTTTTGCCTGCATTGAAACCTCTCTCTCTCTCTCTCTCTCTCTCTCACACACACACACACACACACACACACACTGTCAATAGTTGTGCCATTCTGATAGCACCAATGTTGAAGGTGGCACTACGAAAAGGTTTTTCTCAGTGACATCAACTCCACAGCGGCAAAGTGATTTGCAGTTGGGTTTTCTATATATGAACCCAATACTTTAGACACACTGGTTTTCAATTGTGGGTTTTGAGAAGCCATTCTATTATGATTGAAAGACCAGCAGCTATGAAGAATCATAACAGGATCATGCCACAGTTATGAACATGCTGATTTAAATCATGTGATGTTGCCTGTCATATACAGAAAAACAGGACTTGTTTCCCTGTTGATTTCCCCCCCATCCCCTGGGATATTTTGAATTATATCAAATTGATTAATGGCTTGACTTCTGACCTCTGGAAACCTGAAGCTAAATTACAGCTGTGGAAGTCTTGGGAAACTAGAATTTTAGCTCTCTGAGATCCGCACTGCAGATCTTAGGGGTGTCTAGACTTGACACAGTAAGAAAGATGCAATCTTAGCACTGATTCATACCTACTTTTGCTACATCTAGAACATTTGTGAGTCATTTTGCCTCACATTTCTAAGGAATTTGTTGGTTTCTGAAAGACATCTAGTAGTGTGCTTAATAAACCTATGCCTACAAAAACAGTCATATGGCTGCTTATTCTGTCTACAGTGGTACCTTGGGTTAAGTACCGTATTTTTCCCTCTATAACACGCAGATTTTTTCTCCTAAAAAGGAAGGGGAAATGTCTGTGCGTGTTATTGAGCGAATGTGTGGTCCCTGGAGCCAAATGGCAAAAAAAATCAGGCAAAAATCAAATCGCGCGTCTCGGAGAAGGGAAACCTGAAAAGAGGAAGTGGCTGCTTTCCTGCATTCTGCCTCAGGGTCTTACTGCCCACCCTCCTCTGTTTCCTTGCTGTGTTTGCTCAAACGGAACAAAGAGCAGGGAAAGCCCCTCCCCTCCAGGCAAGCAGAGGGGAAAGCAGAGTGTCGTCTCTGTGCTCCGGTGCTGCTGAAAACATGCAGGAGGGAGAGAGAGAGAGAGAGAGAGAGAGAGAGAGAGAGAGAGAGAGCTGGCTGGCTTGGGTGGGTAGGTGAGGGAAAACTTTTGCCTTCCTTTCCTCCCTCCTGTTATACCCCTCTCCTGCATTCTTAGCCAGCTGCTTCTCTGCACACCCCTCTCGTGCTCCTTGTCCATTCTGTATTTTTCCTTCCTTCCCCACTTAAAATGTGGTTAAAAAGCATGGATCCACATGGATCCTCAGGATCTTTGCATTGGGTCACCCCAAATTCACCATCAGATCACATAGCATGTCCATGGCTACAGCCTGCCCCCCAAAAATCACACACGCACTGTTGCCTGGGGCTGCAATGGTGCAAAAATGTGGTTAAAAAGCATGGATCCACATGGATCCTCAGGATCTTTGCATTGGGTCACCCCAAATTCACCATCAGATCACATAGCATGTCCATGGCTACAGCCTGCCCCCCAAAAATCACACACGCACTGTTGCCTGGGGCTGCAATGGTGCAAAAATGTGGTTAAAAAGCATGGATCCACATGGATCCTCAGGATCTTTGCATTGGGTCACCCCAAATTCACCATCAGATCACATAGCATGTCCATGGCTACAGCCTGCCCCCCCCAAATCACGCACCCACTGTTGCCTGGGGCTGCAATGGTGCAAAAACGTGGTTACAAAACATGGATCCTCAGGATCTTTGCATTGGGTCACCCCAAATTCACCATCAGAGCACATAGCATGTCCATGGCTACAGCCTGCCCCCCCCAAAATCACACACCCACTGTTGCCTGGGGCTGCAATGGTGCAAAAACGTGGTTACAAAGCATGGATCCATAGGGATTCTCAGGATTTTTGCATTGGGTCACCCCAAATTCACCATCAGATCACATGTCTGTGGCCACAGCATGAAGCACAAAAATGATACATCCACTGTTTCATTCAGAATGTTTTTTCCCTTGTTTTCCTCCTCTAAAAACGATGTGCATGTTATGGTCAGGTGCGTGTTATCGAGCGAAAAATACGGTACTTAATTCGTTCCGGAGGTCCGTACTTAACCTGAAACTGTTCTTAACCTGAGGCACCACTTTAGCTAATGGGGCCTCCTGCTGCTGCCTCGCCGCCGGAGCACAATTTCTGTTCTCATCCTGAAGCAAAGTTCTTAACCTGAAGCAATATTTCTGGGTTAGCGGAGTCTGTAACCTGAAGCGTATGTAACCTGAAGCGTATGTAACCTGAGGTACCACTGTATTTAGATTGCATGTTCAACAAACGAGATGCATATAAATGATGGCAGCTCCAATAAGTGCATAAGAATAGCCCTGATGAATCAGACCAAATGTCTTTCCGGTCAATATTCTGCTTCTCTCAGTCTCCAGTCAGTTGCCTTCTGAAAACTCACAAGCAGGATATGCCTGGAATAGCAGGGATCTGCTTGTTCCCCCCAGCTACTGGTAGGGGAGGTAATATATAGCCTTAGTGACTAGTAACCTTTGTTATCCTTCTATCCTGTGAATTTTTTGTGATTTTTTTTCTGCTTTGAAAACCATCCAAGTCGTCAGCCATCACTACATCTTGTGTGGCGAATTCCACAATTTGGCTATGTGCTGCCTGAAGAAGTACTCCCTTTTGTTTGTCCTTAATCTGACAAATCTCTACAGGGAAGGAAGAAGGGGAGAACAGCCAAGGCTGTATACACACTAACATATTTGTAGCACAAAAATGTATTTTTCTCAGTCCAAAATTGTTCATGCTCATCTACAACATGCTGCTTTCAGCCTCCATTGATTCCAGATCTTGCTGTCCACAAGGGTGAATGTGGTTACTTGCTACACATTTGAAAATCCTGCCCTTAATGAGGTTATTCCAACTTTTTACTCCCAGCACATGCCCCAGGTGAATGAAAAAGAAAATGGTGATTATCTTGGTATGCACCCACCCACAACATCACTGGGTGATCATAAAAACACCACAGTCTCCACAAATTTCCTCATTTCCAAAAGGGATCAGGGACCCTGGGTAAGTGTGCCTGAAACCCCCGAAATCTCACACACTTGGAGATTGTGGTGGTGTGCAACAATATTTTAGTCAAAAGACAAAATAAACTCTTGAGAGGTGTGCTTTTGAATCTTGCTTCCCAATTCACACCTTTGTATTGCTTCATGTCAAAAGTAAACACAGCAAGAACAGGCAAGGGTGAGCTGCTGCATAGTGATAGATTAATCCTAAACAATATTCAAATTGGCTTTTCCTTTCATTGAGTGATTAAGATGATTTCTATAGGTTGTCATACACTCTTATGTGGATTCTGACCCCGCCCCCCATTTCCAGTTTTAAAGAAACCACTTTCAATTACTGACAATTACATGGTGATTTTGGTGGACTGTTTCTTTGCTACTCTTAAAGTGATGAGTTGTAGAACTTATCCCACATTATATGATCAAGTGCTGTAAACATTGCTTACATGTCAATGTTTCTCTCTCTTTTTAAAAAAGATATCTAAAATATTTTCAGGAAGTCATGTTCAAGAATAAGTCGGGGGAATGATTTTTTTTTCTTACCAGACATATTGAAATCAGTGAAGGCTGGTAGGGCAGAAGGCAAGTTTATTGATGGTTGTTGTCGTTTAGTCATGTCCGACTCTTCGTGACCCCATGGACCAGAGCACGCCAGGCCTCCACTGCCTCCCGCAGTTTGGTCAAACTCATGCTGGTAGCCTCGAGAACACCGTCCAACCATCTTGACCTCTGCCATCCCCTTCTCCTTGTGCCCTCAATGGTAGGTGGACCCAAAGCCAAAAGCAGGTGGAGCCTGAGAATTCTGGTTTTGTCTTCATCCTCCTCCCTGCTGAAGTCTACAAAGGTAAGACTGAAACTAAGGAGAAGGAAGATGACAGCTATTGCCACCACCTGGACTGGTTGTATGTAAGCAGGCAGGCAGGTGAGCATGGTGAGGCAGTGCCCCCATTTGGGCCAGCCTCCACTGAATGAAATGACCTTTGACTCTGGTTGGCCCTGCCACAACTTCATTCCTTAATGGTCATGGACTCAAAAGTGACACCTTTCATCAGGCAGCTCATCATGCCTGCAGATCTCTGATCTTCTTAGGAGGTTAAAACTGACTCTTTAACTATGCTAAGGTCACCTGATGTCTGCCAATGGAGTGCTTATACACTGAAGGAGCACATCCACACAATCCTAACACACACAACCTGTCTGCCCCATCAGCAGTTATGAGAGAAGCCAAAGGCCCAACTATCTATCTATCATCTATCATCTATCTATCTATCTATCTATCTATCTATCTATCATCATCATCATCATCTATCTATCATCTATCTATCTATCATCATCATCTATCTATCATCTATCTATCTACCGATACTTAGACAGTCCTTCACTGAATAAACTAATGGTCTGATTTGATGCAAGGCAGCATCCATTGCTCCTAAAGAACCATGGAGTATTTTCTAAACTATCTGAAACCAATTTTCAAAATACATCTTATTTTGGCTGTTTACAAAGCACCCCTTTCACAAAGTCAGGGTGGTACCCATGGCAACAACCTTTGGTAACTAAAGAATGATGTGACTTACTTACTGATTAATTGTGAGTTTTTGTGGTGTCACTGGTACCTATCACAGACAGTCTTACCAGTGCTTTATTTCTGGGGGGACGCAGGGAGACGCATAGCCCTAAACATTTTGTGAATCTAAGTTTGGCCTCATTGAGGGGCAGTATTTCAATATGAGTAGGAAAATGAGAGTACTCCTAAACATTTAATTTTTTAAAGAAAAAAATCACTGGTCTTACCGATCACCTGCTACCTGCCTTCTTATTTCAGTATAGTTGCCATGGGCGGAAGCTGGAGCCGTCTGCCTGCGCAGTGTTGGCTCTACAGCGGAGCTATAGACCCCTTACTGGAACCTAACACATCAACACAACAAGTGGGTAAGCCCATATTCTCAGCTGCTACATAAGGCACAATTGAAGATATTGACCAGCATTTCTCTGCCCATGACCAATTATAATGTACTGTAGGAATTAACTGGGTAATATTGGGGAATGAGGAACTTCCACCTCATTTAGCAGCTGCACGCAAATGTCTACTCTTGTCAAATTAAGAGCTTGTACACAATAGCAGTTTAAAATGTAGCAAGGTTGTTTCCCATCGCTGTGTTTCAGGTCACATGCTAATATTCTGTACACACCATTGCCTCATTGCCTGGCTTGTTTCCTCACACCTGCAACCTCCAAGCTCCTATTCATATACACATGCACCATCATGCCCATGTGGCTCTGGGCAACTGGAAACAATGGAACATGCCTTTTTTCACTGCCAATACTTTACTGATATATGAGCTACAGTAGGTTCATCTTGCCTATACTACATAAATTTCAAGGTAACACAGAACAACTTTACACCTCCCTACTACTTCAGGATGAAAACCCAGATGTTGTATATTCAGTGGCTAGATTTTGTTCTGCCATGATGGATATTCGTCAAAGGATGGTTTGTGCCACAAACTAGGCCTAAACTGAAGGCCCCAAATGCAAGACCTGGGCTTTTAACCATTTGTCATTGTTGTTTTTTTATCTTTTTAAGTTATGTATGATATAATCACCTTTGACTACTAGTTTTTATCCCTTACCTGTTTTAAGTCCTATGTGTTCAGTTTATCTATATATTTTATCTTATGTTGGTCTGTGCCTGAAATAAAGTTTGATAACTGACACGATGTGCAACAGATGTATGAGAGGAACACACCTCCGGTTAACCATGCCTTACACTTTCAAATTTGATGGAAGCTGGATTGAGGGAAAACAAATAAAAAAGCAGGTTTTCTCAAGAAACTACAGGATATGCATGGTTTGTGGCTAACCCCATGTGTGCTAGGCTTCAAACATCAGTAGTGGGAAGGCACAAGAGCCAGGGTAAAATGGTAGTGCGTACACAGTCTCAGTTCCCTTCTTGTATTGCTGCAGATTCTCAAGCTATAGTTAATAAATAATAACCTTTCCTCATAGTTCATGCCTCTTGGGTCTTCATTCCAGGATGTAGGGGCAATAAGAAGGTGTTGCGTTTACTGTCTAAAATGGGTTCATTCAATAATTTCCAAAGGCACTGTATTGACATAAACAGCTGAAGTTTCATTTAACGAAAGGCTTTAATATCTTTTCCACTGGCATCCAATTTCAACAGCTTTTGACTTCCCAAAAAATTAAAAAGGAGTATCAAGTTATTCCAAAGAAGTAGATTTGTATACTGTTCTATTCCAGCATCTTCCTCCTATCAGCCTGGTTTTTTTACTAATTTGAAATGAAAGCAAATATTTGGTTAATAAATGGGAACTATTTCTTGGTGAAATCAGAGCCGCTAATTCTGCTTAACAAGTTTCAGAACAGATGTCCCCAATTCATCCCAGTCAGATGCCAGTCTTGGGAATTAATTAATATTTAAAGGAAAATGCTAATGTTTAACTGGTTAATTTATTTAGCTGCCAAGTCTTAACTTTTATTAGTAAGAAAATGTGCATTTTAGCTTTTCTTTTTTTAAAAAGTATATACTAACAGTTTAAAAAATAAAAAACCTAACAAGTTTCAGAATTGGCTCTGAAATTTAAAACTTGTGTCAAAACTGGCTGGTTTTATTTTTCTGTATGTAATTGAAACTGGCCAGGTTTTTAACATTCCGTTCATTGGGACTAGCAAAGCTTCCTGGTTTCACTACCATCGCACATTTCCAGTCAGTGATGCTGCTGGCTATTTGGTTTTTGGAAAGGCAGCTTAACACTGTCTGTGGAAGGAAGCTGCAGGAGTTGGAAGGATTAGAATAGCCCTCTCATTTGGATGTAGCACGAAAGATGATGAAATCCTTAAAAAGGTCCTGCAGTCTTGCGGCAGTGGTTGGTCTAATATCCAGATATCCATGAGGCTCGCCGCACCCAAAAGCAAGTCACAATCTCTGCGCCTTAATGCTACCTCACACAGTTGTTTTAAGAGTAACATTAGATACGCTCCATCTAAACTGTTTTTGCTCATTGCAGAAAGGGTGGGATACAAGTACCATGATAAATAAATAACTCTGTCTTATGACAGGTTTGGTTACATCAGAGAGAGGGGCAAAACTATCCCAGAATTTCAAATTGTGCCTGGGCTTCTGTGTAATTTTACTGGCAATTAAATAAAGAGAAATTGCACCACGGTATATAAATGTTTACAACTCAATCTCACTGAGGGCTGATCCACACTTACCTCTCCCCCCACCCAAGCTTTCTAGTCACAAGTTCACACTTTCGCAGTTCTAGTCCAAGCCCCCCTTTTTTTCCTTGCTCTACTGCTTTTGCCAGGAAAACTCACTCTTTAATGCTAAATCAGAACAAATGGCAATTCAGGATTGTTTTCAGTTGTACAAAGTGAGTTTTTGCAGGCAAAGTGCTGGGGCAAAATTAGAAAGTGCTCAGACAAGGATCTTTAAAGTGTGGACCTGTGCCTAGAAACACAGCAGAAAAGGAAGGCTGGAAGAGTGCATCTGCAGGTTGCAAATTGTCTCAGAAAATTGCTCACAAAAGTTGTGCATTTTTTAAAAATCAACATCATAATCACTGTCATCTGTACTTCCCAAATATTAATTAACCTTTTTCTATTTAAAAAAAAAATCAACATCATCACTATCTTCTGCTCTTCCCAAATATTAAAGGAAGATTTCTTAACTCCACAAGGTAGAATTAATAGATCTTCCTTTAAAAAATGCAACATCCAGAAATTTTCCAAGTAGCTAAACATAATGCAGCGATTAGAAGAGAGTGGTTTTGCAAGGGCTGAGTCACGCCCTCTCAGTGTCAATTAGCTTAATTATTGCTTTGGCTGCTTAGAGGACCCTTCAATCACTTTTGAAACATCTCTCCACACAAATGTCAGTTAGTCATGCACAGATTTTCTCACTATGTGACTTGGCGGCTGGAGCTGGAAAATGTGCTTGTTTGGTTTTGCCACAATGCCGACCCACCCACTGTCAGAAGACAGAGCTTTCCCTTTGCCACCCATCAATTCTATGCTCTTCTGTCAGCCACAGAAGCCAAGGCACAATTTGTTGGCCACTGATACAGCCCAGCATCCTATTATCTCGTCATCTTGCCTGCTAGGTGGTCG
Source organism: Podarcis filfolensis (assembly GCF_964270895.1). Classification (NCBI taxonomy): domain Eukaryota; kingdom Metazoa; phylum Chordata; class Lepidosauria; order Squamata; family Lacertidae; genus Podarcis; species Podarcis filfolensis. Next base: position 52,640,784 of record NC_139610.1, on the reverse strand, counting down.
AGGGTGTGTTTTTCCCTCCAGGGGAAATGTACCTGTTAAGACAATATTTCTTTTGGCTCCGGCACAAAGCCAGAGGCAAAGGGGATTAGAGGTTCAGCTTTTAATTGTGCTTGCCTTCTTCTTTTTCCAAATGGCAATCATTCCATTGCACCTTTTGTGACATGAAAATGAGAACTGGATTAAAGCATACTTTGGGTTCTTCACCAGCTCTTTGAGTCTGGAAGGCACCTTGCTTAAGCCACTGGGTGTGCATAACAGACAGACCCAGTCCTTGGCACTAACGTGACGTGGGCAAACAAGTGAGTCATTTTCAAAGCAACCTGGGATCCACAAAGAAGAGTGCTAAGATTTGGGTTTGAAAGATGACATGAAAAATTGCTTAGCATTATTCTCATCTATATCAGATCAGACCTTTGGCGTTGGGGCAGATTAATAACTTCCTGTAGGAGTTTAAAATAAACATGATGTCTTAACAAACAGACTAAGAACCTACTTAAATTGTACAAACACACAAAGCAGGCTGCCTTGTCTACTGGAAACCTGATAAGGAAAAAAAATATTTTGTTAAGGAAAATTAAGGTTGTGCTCTTGTTTGAAACCGCAGTGTATCCCTAGAGCCATAAATTAATATGTGCTATATATTTGTTTACATGCTTAGATGATCCCAATCCAAAGACTCTGGGCAGGTGCTATTCATAAGACAAAAAACCAATTACAATCAATGAAAAAGTCAAAGCATAAGCACAGGAAAGTCTTCTTGCACAAGTTCCAATGAAATAAATTAGCATAGAATTCTGAGCACAGGGAAGTAATCTCACACGAAGACCGCTGAGATATATGATTTAATTTTTATTTACAAGCAGATATTATCAGTGCTTTGACAATTTTCACTAGATTTTTTTTTTATATAAAAAGAAAAAGTAGGGAAAACTTCTGGCGACTGATCAGAACCAAAAGCATGAATTCGCGGGAGCCAGTGAACCAGAAGCATATGCTCCAAGTTAACTTGCAACGAAGACAGGTCCAAATCTTCAGGAAGAATATTCTGCAAGGTAGAAGCAGACAATTTTAATGACAATCAGAGAGAAAGGATAACCATTGCATCATAAAATCAGCGAGTTGGAAGCTGTCATGTTGTGGCAGGTTACAAATTTTCCAGGAACACTCTAGAATTACTCATCAAACCATTAATTTGAGGGGATGTTCCCACCACCCCCACCACCCCACCAGAAAATAACTCATTGTACATCTCTTGGTTATTTCCCATACAGATATTCTATAGAGTTGGAAGATCCCTGAGTCACAGCAACTGCATGACCTAATCACTCATATTTTGCATCTATTTCTCCTAGAGAAACAGCCCCATCAGACTCAGCTTTCTAGAGACGTGGTCAAATCTGATAGCATCTGTACTGTTTGGTATCATTTTATATAATATATTAATCAGAGCCTGTATCTTCCTAAACTCCACTCTTAACTCCTCACTCATTTTGGGGAAAAACTTCCTTGATTAAGTACATGATTATGTATTTACTATTCCTGCTTAATGTATATTATTATTGGTAGCAGGAATTGTTGCCCAACTTTCAACAATGGTACCTTTCCCTCAAATTAAGCCAGCCACTCAAAGATTTTTATGCAATTTCTTCTTAAAACCCACACAAAGAGAATCAATTTCTCTGTTAGACAATTTGATCCACCGCCCAGGTCTTCCAACCATCTGTAGATCTACCTGAAAGGTACTTGTGTTGCCACCTGCTCTTTGTCATTTTCTCACACTCTTTCGCTATCTTCTTTAAGACTAGCTTCGCAATTCACTCTTCTCCTTATTTTGCTATGCAGTTCTCTAACAAAGTTACGTGTGTAAGAATGCATATACAGTACTGAAGTAAAGTGTGCATTAGAATGAACAGCTTTGTGAAAATAGCATGCAAAAATGTATTTTTAGGGGGAATTGCTTTGCAAAACTGTGTATAGTCAGTAAAATTGCATACCAACCTATATTTATTAGGGGGCAATTATACTAAAATGCTGAGGGATTTTGATGACTTTCTTACTTTTAAAAAAATCACTAACTGATGGAAATGTGGAGAAGTGAACTTACAACAAGCCTGGAAGAAATGAACCAAATGTCCATCGAAAGTAACAGACAAAGTAATCCATCTCTAATCACAGAGATGGTCAACCTGGGTAGTTCCTGGAAATCTGGGTTCCATTTCATTTGTATGTTAATACACAATCTGCTTGTACCTGGACACATAGTGCTCTTTATTGTTTCAAGAGACTCCCTTGCTGAGCAAGCACCTCTTAACCACTTGTCACCCCTTTGCCATGACTACCTTTGTAGAGAATTTCACATATTGATTTATTGTGCATTTAATGTCAATTTGCTTCCTTTGTTAAAATATTTTTGTGGGAGGAATTCAATAAATATACAGGAGGAGGAGGAGGAGGAAGGAGGAGGAGAAGAAGAAAAAGAAGAAGAAGAAGAAGCTTCCTTTGTAGACAACTTTCATGGTGCATCCTTTCAAACTTTCTATCATTTCATCCACAAACTCTACCGGTTTGTGAGTATCCATCTTACAATATGGTGGCCACAACAGAGCTGAAGTATAAGCAGTGCCGAATACTGTGAAGTACCATTAACGCTTCTGTTTTATATACAAAGATTAGGTTATAATCCTGCCAAAGCTCAGTGCTTATAGACCCCACTGGTTTTAACGCGAGAGTTAAGCAAGTGCTTCAAATCAATGGAAATTTGCCTGTCTTATAGCAACATGTGGCTTAATCATATTCTAGACTGTGCTCCACTTATGGCTGAAACATATAGTCAATTAATCAATTGAATTAATCAATTAAAAGGTGTTTATCAATTAAAATGTTGCCCCAATTAATCAGGCACTAGATTTATATTTTAAAGTTGATGGTTTTTAATGTAAGTTACTAACAAATCCATGGTGGGAAATGGCTTTTCAAAATCAGTGTCACTGAAATCAGTGGGGCTTACATCCTAGTACACATGTATAAATTGCAGTTAGTTTGGATTCAGCCTAGTGTGTTTAATCAGATGTCTGTCCTAGATCTATGATTAATCTTTTGTCCTTAGAAGACATGAGGTTCTAACCAGTTCCTGTGCCTTTTCTGCTGTCTCCACTTTGTACATGTAGGCTTCCTGACTGCCCATTACATGCATCTTTTCTGAGGCTCTTTCTGTTGCTTTCAGCTCAGCACTCCAGTTAATCACAATTAGTTTCAATATGGATCATTTCCTTCTGAAGTGTTTGCAGTTCTTAACAGTTTTGTGCAATCTTTGCATTTAATGCAAATCATATTCCTTTGTTGATGACTGGTCTGTAGACAGATAAATAAAGAGCCAGAATAATCCAACCAGACCCAAAGCACATTTTATTGCCATTGTTATCCACGAGATCAGGATGTGTTTAATTTTCTCTCATGGAAATCAATGGGACACATATTTCACTTTGGGTGAATCTTGCTTATTGCTTTGACATTATCGGATAGAAACAACTGGCAATCGAAACCATCCTCCGTTTAATACACATTCACTATAATTATGATAGAATCATAGAATTAATCAATAGCTAGCCTGGACAAAATACTTCAAGGGCAGTTTGTACTTTCCCTTATTTCCACTGGCAAGCAGCTACATCTACAGTATGAATGCCATAATGACAATAGGCTTACTAACAAGCCAGCAGGTTTCTTTATAATGCAGAGACACATTCCATTTATTATGGGAAAATTCCCACATTTCACACACAATGAAGGGGGCCAGCTTAAAATATTTTACATAAATTTCTTACATAAAAAAGGCAAATATACAGCATAATGGGTTTTCCCCCCCCACAAAGTGCAATCTCCTTATTCAATATTTGCTTCCCCTTCATCTTGACATAAGATCCTAATATCACCTGATGGCTACTAACTCTCTTGCGATGCCCAATGCCGCCTGTCATATTGTATATACCTTAACGGTACCCCTATAGAAAGTGCTCCCATTGAGTTATTAAAGGCTCAGGTTGCCCCATAATGCACTCATGCAAACATGTCTCTCCCCACTCCACTGCTGATTTCTAAGGACACTTCCCTGAAGCTGCATTGGTGTGTACCAGTTTTATACATTGGTTCAATATAGGTTCAGACTATAGGCCATACTATAATTGGGGCGTTTGTTTTATTGGAAGTTTCCAAATTTAGGTTATTCAGTGATTCAGATATAAGGGGAACAATTTGCAAAAGTCTGGCTGCATGTGAATATTCAACTGGGGTAGAAGTCATCTCAGGATAGAGCCAATAGACAACTGTATTCACCTAGTAAAGTTGGCTATTGCCTCCATCATGAGATGACTTCTACCCCAGTTTCTTCATCTTTGTGGTAACTCTTATATTGCTTTAAAGCTATCTTATTTTCTTGCTTGCCTGGTTCACCTTTCTTCCCAGAAACTCAAGATGTTTTCCACTGGGTTCCCAAGCTACCTCCCATTCAAACACTAACCAGAACAAGATCCGCTTAGCTTCCACATTGTGGCTGTATCATGTGCCTTTACATCCACCATTCTCTAGAACTAATGAGTCATGCTTTTATATGAGATGTTTGCTTTATTTTCCATGTACCATTTGAGATCCATAATCTCTCACACTCAAGAAAGATAGATTTATAAATAGAAATGTGGGGAAGTTAGATTGGGACAGGCAAACACCTACTCTCTCCAGAGCATTCAAATACTGATGAATGGCAATTTTCAGAAACTCTGAGAAGAATCCAATTTCACCACAGGAGCTTTTCTTTTTAACACCATGCCTCCATCTCGGAGCTTCTGGGGGCTTGTTCTGTCATCTGCTGTATCTATTAGATTTGTCATTTAAAGTTCTCTCCGAGTGGAATTTCACAAAATCCCCAAAGACGTTCAGATTGGTAAACCTGTTCTAACTGCTTTGACAATCTCATGAAGCTGAGCTTGAATTACCGATACGCCAGGGAATTCTAATGCAATTATGAGTGTTTACTTACACCATGTGTTTCTCACTGAGGCTCGGCTGCATCAGGATAAACCGAAGGGAGCTAATGTTTTATAGATGGTTAGACTCTGTTTGTTTTCAGTAGGGCTAAGTCTCCCAAAGCACTCAGACACACTAATTAAAGTAAACTGCAGAGGCCCATAATAAAATATATGTGTTTGGAGACTGTGAGATGAACTCTGCTGGCTTATTAAAAGTCAAAAGAAAAATATACATTATTTATGACTTCAAAGGGACACATTGTGAGCTCCAGTTTATTTAAAAGATTAACTAAGCATCGGTTGTTGGTCACCATCTGAACGGCTTCCCTTTCACAGTTCATTAGATATGTCATATATGTGGGAAGTCATAATTTGGGCTTGGATCAAATAGTATTAATTAAATAAATTTTGAAGGACATGCCAACCTTATTAAATGTAATATTTGCAATAAAAAAGGCAGCTAACAATGCTTTGGCTTATTTTATTTTATTTTCCCTACTTTCCTGATTCTTTTTCATGGTGCATACATTTTAAAAATATGTGCAATCACCAGCTGGAGGACTTCCGAGCCGCAAAAAGATAATAAATCTTGACACTGGGTCTCCAGTATTATAAAGTAGGAGCCTGAACTGCTCAAGGAGGGGGAGCAGAGAAGTGAGTCACCAACCTTCCATACTTTCCCTTCTAGTCAGTTACATGCTTGAGGCTTGTTTTGTTTTTCAGTCAGCATTTGATGAACTTTGTCCATTATTTGAAAGCATAACTATCAGCAACAATGGAAATGAAAGTATTATAGCTCAAAGCAGAACAAAAGTAGAACAAAAAAAAAAAAGGGATAGGGAGTAGTTTCTTGATATGAAACTATCAAGAGCCAATTATTATTCTAATGATTAAATTATGTCATGATCTGGGGCCTCTGCAAATCAGTTAGATAAGTAGAGAGACATAAACAAGGAGATAAAAGGGAAATAAGCTGTGAGATGTTGCAGAGATATTTTATTTGTTGATTTTTGTTGTTTGATACAGCATTGTTCCTAATCATGTGGAGGTCTGTACTCAATATACAAGCTCAATACCAGAAACATCAGTAACCAAGGAGGCAGAGATGGGGTCACTGTGGGCAAAGTATGTGGCCCCATACTACCTGCATGGGTTGATCATTTCAATTCATTGGTTTACTCTTTAAAAATTCAAAGTTTAAAGGTGTCCAGCACAAATGCCCCTGGACCTATTTCCCTGTAATATGGCAGAGTTTGTCCATTCTAGAAGGGCTAGCATGCCTGTTAATGTCATCAAATTAAAGCCATTCACTTCCCCACCCAAAAAAAGTGAAGTGGAGGAAGAAATGAAGCAGATTTGGACAGACCCCCAAACCGAATTATGCATTCTATGGAGCACCTCGGAATGAAGTCAGTTGTTTCCTAAAGTGCTGAATCAGGGTCCAAATTGAACCTTGACAATGATGTGTTCCTTTACTACATATGTCTCTTCTGATAATTTGAAATTATTATTTGCAGAATGACCCAGCTAGTTTCCAAAATCTAATGCACAGTGGTGAACTATTTTTTTCTGTATGGGCCTAGTGCCTGAAAAGTATGCACTGTATGGAAAAATATGGCCTTCAGCAAGATTAATGATTGCTTCTGGTCTTTTCTTCCATTATGGTTTAATTTGAGGCTTGGTGAGGCTTGCCTTTGAAGTCAGGCTTAATTTACTGCTTGAGAGTCTTTTAAGCAGTGTGCATAGAATAGGCAAATTTGATTCTCCATGGCCCAAGCTTCCAGCTAGTAGATAGGAAGAATGCACAATAGATGTTTCCTTATCAGGAAACTGATAAAGTGGTGTTTGAGTGCAGGCACGCTGGCTTTTCATGTAGCAAGAAGAGGCAAAAGATCAAGGTCAGTAGCTTATCTGAGCACCTTCAATTGCTCTTAACTGATCATTAAATTACCCTAAAAGTGGCCCAAGTGACTAGCTGCCCTCAATTTGGCAGTAAGCTTGTGCTATGGCAGCACATTTTACTTGGGAATTGAATACTACATTTGCTTTCATTTCAATAAGAAGATAACAACATTGTGAAGATGAGATACACCATGCATGTATTTATTCTAGTGCAATTAAACTTCAACAATGCAAGAATAATCCAAGTGATCTGCCTTATATTTTGGGACTGTCATAGCACTGAACAGAAAAAGAAATGCGCAGATCTGGTTGTGTCCGAAAAGTCTCTCTCTTTCTAACACATTTAGGGACAAATTAGATGTCACACACAGATCTCTACTTTTTAAGCAGAAAAGGATGCTGTTAGAGGGCTGGTTGGATTAAGTCTTCCTCCAGACTGGTCATCCCAAACACCAATTCCCCACCCCCATCCCCAGTCCCAACCGAGTGTTTGTTCATCACTGACAATATGACATATGAAAGAGCCTCTATCTAAGCCGAAAAGTCAATGTAGGTTATTGTACCCACTTTTTAATATTTGATGTTTTATTATGTTTTTATATGTGCTGGAAGCTGCCCAGAATGGCTGGGGAAAACCAGCCAGATGGGCAGGGTATAAATAATAAAATTGTTATTGTTAATGTTATTGTTGTTGTTATTACCCACCATTCGCAGAGGGCTCATCCAGACTTCCTTTTGCTATATGCTTTCCAGATCTGTGTCCATGTTGTTGTTTTTTTATCTCACCACTTTCCCCATGAAAACCCACTGTTTACCACTGAATCAGAAGAAGTGGCAATTGGGGTTTCTGCAGGTTGTTGTTTGTTCCAATTCAGCGGTAAACAGCAGATTTTCCTGGAAAAACACCAGGACCAAAAGAAAATGCTGAGACCTGGACCTGGAAAGTGTGGGCCTGTGCCAGGAAACTGCAGAACAAAGGGAAGTCTGGTTTAGCCCAGAGAAGCAGTCAAGAACATACAAGAGTATTCACCGGTTTCTCATTCTATGAACATGCCTTATACTGAGTTATATCACTGGTCCATTTAGCTGAGTATCGTCTACACTGATTGGCAGTGGGTCTCCAGGGTTTCAAGCCGGAGACATCCCTGGCATTACCTGAAGATGCTGGGGATTGAACCTGGGACATTCTGCATGCAAAACAGATGCTCTTCCACTGAGCTACAGACCCTTTCTTCTAAACATGTCCAGCAAGATAAGTGTTGACTATTTTTTCATTGTTCATTTCCCTGCAGTGCTTAAAGATGCAGAAAACAAATAAGTGGCCTTCACCTTGCTTTCTCTTCCTCCCTCCATCTCTCTCCATGTTCTTTGTATTAGACCTTATATTAAACCTTTCCTAAAGTATCACATATAATTCTTCGACAAATCCACTTTAGCCGCCGTAATGCCCTTTGTTTTGACTTCAAAACATTCACTGACTCTCACGGATTTGTACTATTTAACACCCAGATAAAGGTAAGCTCCTTTTTTTAATATCAGTGGATTACATTTTCTCGTTACATGCTTTGATTCAATAGGATTTTTTTTTTTTTCAATTTCAGCACATATATCCTGGAGAAAACAGAAATGCCACCGTGTGAGAATAACTGTAGTTATTACAAAGGCAAACAAGATGAAACCAAAACTAACATAACCTAGCTGATTAAATGGTTCCTAATATTCCTTTTCTTCCTCACCCTTCTCCCAACCTTCCTCCTTGAGATTGCCCTTATCGTTATCCTACCTCTTCCCTGACAAACATATTATTAAAACATTTCAGATGGCAGTCCAGAGAAGACCCTGTCTGTGTTGTCGGCAGGGGAATGGAGGAGGGAAGATAAATAATTCCCTGCATTATCAATTTTAAAGGTAGGAGTTTAGAACACCTTATATCAAGTCACGCTTTGTGCATGCAGCCAAATATTGTCAATTCTGACTCGCAACAGCACTCCAGGGTCTTGGGCAGAGATAGAATCATAGATCTTTTATATGATATGCTCCCTGATCCTTTTTAAGTGGAGATGCAAAGGTGTTTTTAGGGTAGCACGACCAGTTCAGATGCACTGGGTGCCACGCTGCAGGGGGCGCCACAAACCATGCTGTAGTACAGAGCCCAAGAGGTTGAAAGGGGGCCGAATTTTAGCATCACACAATATGCCACTGAAATTTAACAGCGCAAAGTTTGCCACTGGGAGATGCCAGTGATTGAAACTGGAATCTTCTGTATGCAAAGCACTGTAGTTTACCCCACACAGAGTTACAATTCCCAGCATCCGTTAACAAACTACAGTGTCCAGAATTATTTGGGGGGGGGTGTGCATCAAATGTGCTTTAAAGGTCTAGTGTGCGTGCAGCCTTGCATTCCAGCACATATTCGATGGCAGGAGCCAACGGTTTGGCTGACTATTTCAAATCAGAACATGAACTTCAGCCTTCCTTCCCTATCCAACTTTTGATCATGTACAGCTGTCCTTTTTTGCCCACTCTCTCTATAGTTCTCCAGTTTCTTCCTCTGCTCTTCCCCTTATTCGTTCTAGCCACTCCCTCTGCCAACCTCTTCACTTGCTACCATTTTAGCATCTATTTCCTATATCTAGATCTTCTAGTACCAGTGCAGAGGAGGCATCGGCCTATGGGACCCATGCCTTTTAGTGGTCGTGCAACAACGTATTAAAAATTATGTAATAAAATTGGTTTAGTAAAATGGTTGGTTGGTTGGTTGGTTGGTAAAATCCAAAACGTATTAGAAAAAAAATTGCGAGGGGCCCCCCAAGATTTCAGCTTCCTTGGGGCCTCTACAGGTTTAATCCGGCACTGTCTACTACTACTACTTTTACTACTCTGCATGCCTTGCTTGCTCTAACCTTCTCTAGCAGCACCATATTTAGGGTGGTGTGGGAAATACCCCCACACAGAGCACTGAGCCAAGGGAGTGCAAAACTATGATGTAAAGCACTTCAGAGCATGTGCAGAACAGATGGGGGGGAGCAACTTTTGTCTTCGTTCAGGGTGCAGTATTACCAAAGTCCACCCCTGTCTCTGGGATCTAAGCAGGTGATGGAAGCTAGAGACCTTTCTGTTTTCTATCACCCTTCAGTGACATCATGGCAGCCCAGCCAATCACTGCCAGGAAGCTATAGCATCACCTCTCCACCACCGCAAACATCTCATGCATTACAATCCAGATCAGGAAGCTAAAGCACTTCTCAGCATCCTCTTGCTTTCAGATCCATGTGAGAAGTATCTTCCAGTCTGTCCCTTTGGGCAAAATGGCAGCCCGCCAACACACCTGTCCTGCTGAGCAACTGAGATTTTGCAGGGGGAGAGGGAAGGAAACGCCACAGGAGAGCTGTGTGTTTATTTAGCCGCCCTGTGTCAGGCATGGGGATTGGAATGACATGACTTTGTTTTGATAGGATTTACTTTGCTGGAATCATATGAATATTACAGAAGATTTCTTCTTCTCCTCCTTTTAATACATTACAATGGAACCTTGCCCTGAGAAAGGGAAAATGCCCAGCCCTGACTCTTTCATTTCCTGCTTTCAAGGATTGTTGTGCTACTACAACATTTTTATTACAGGAGAACCTGAAGCAATATGCAATGTTTGTCAGGAGATTATCTATAGTCCTTTTTAAACTGGATTTCTTTAATCAAATCCATTTACGGTTAGTCCACATGGTCTCCCTGGTCAGTTACTTATGTACATTTAAAAGAGACCTTGCAGTTGGTTTTTTGTCCTTTTTCTCACCCTCCTGAACTTTCACAACTGCCATGAACAAAAAAACAACAATCCTATTCTTATTGCATTATAGAAACTTTCTAGTCATTGTCACAGTATGCGGGGAGAGCCAAAGCTCAGTGGCAGAGCAACTGCTTTGGCTGCAGAAGGTCCCAACTTCAATCCCCACATTTCCAAGTTGGGCTGGAAAGATATTCTGCCTTAAAATCCGGAGGGCAGCAATACTGAGCTAGACAAACCAATGGTCTGATTCAGAATAACATGACTGCCTATCTTCCTATGCATGTACATACCAAAAAAAATGAGCTGGGTGACACCTTCATTAGACCAAAGATCAAGAAACATTTCTGTTCCAGCAAGCCTATCCCAACATGCGATTTAGTTAATATTTGTTTTAAATGTTTTACTGATTTATATCTTTGTTTTTAGTGATGACTTTGTGTATCGTTGCTTTCCCAACACACTCAAGAAGACTCAAGACAAGAAAGATGGGTAACTGCAATAGAATATTCAGTCATAACATTTCAACCAAATTAACCAAAACCCATTTTTATCTTTGTGATGGTTTTGCGTATAGTTACTTTTAATTGGTCTTTGTATTTTAGTTGTGTCAGAGTGGGATACCAAACAGCTCATTGTTAATCCTACCCTGGTATCTATTCCTTACCACAAGAGTCAGAGGCGCTGATAGATGCTGTATGGTAATTCCACTTTTTATTTATCGGGTGAACCAGTTTTTCTTCCTAGTAGCAATGATTTCATTGAAGAACTATTTTTCTGACAGTAGTCTGATAGCACCACCCATGAAGCCATAATATCATCAGGGCAAGGAGCATATGGCATAAGGAGAGCAAAGGCATCAGTTGTTTGAGAATGAATTCCTCCAGACAAGTTATATGAGTAACTGCTGCCCACATTGGTTGGGAAGCCAATTCTCAGTGGGAAGCTGAGAAATCTATTCATTCCCTGCCCCGCCCCCACCCCGCCCCGCCCCCATTTATCAGCAACCAAAGCTGCATCCCTGGGAAAGTTTATCGTGCTGGCAAAAAAAGGAAGAGAGGGAAATAGAGGTTAATAAGGTAGCTGAAGACAACAACAAAATTTTGATATCTAAAGAGGAGGCTATCCTATAGTTAAAAGTCCTCTCCAGCTTTTCTCCTCCATGTGTGAAGAAGGTAGCAAGGTCGTGGCTTCTGACCATTCCCATATTGACAAAAGAATATAAGAACAGCCTGTTGAATCAGGCCAATGGCCCATCTAGTCCAGTGTCCTGTTCTCACAGTTGCCAGCCAGATGCCTACGGGAAGCCCACAAGCAGGACCCAAGCACAAGGGCACTCTCCCCTTCAGCATCTGGTAATAATAATAATAATAATAATAATAATAATAATAATAATAATTTGTACCCGGCCCATCTGGCTGGGTTTCCCCAACCACTCTGGGCGGCTTCCAACAAAGATTAAAAATACATTAAAATGTCACACATTAAAAACTTCCCTGAACAGGGCTGCCTTCAGATGTCCTCTAAATGTCAGGTAGTTGTTTATCTCTTTGACATCTAATGGGAGGGCGTTCCACAGGGCAGGCGCCACTACCAGGAAGGCCCTCTGCCTGGTTCCCTGTAGCTTTGCTTCTCTCAGTGAGGGAACTGCCAGAAGGCCCTTGGCGCTGGACCTCAGCATCCAGGCAGAAAGATGGGGTGGAGACACTCCTTCAGGTATACTGGGCCGAGGTCGTTTAGGGCTTTAAAGGTCAACACCAACACTTTGAATTGTGCTCGGAAACATATGGCCTCTGATCATTGAAGCAGAGCATTGGCTTCAATGGCTAGTAGCCCCCATGAATCTCTCTATTATATTTGTCTGTGAGATTAGATTTGGGTGTTTAAGTATACAATAATTAACACAGGGAGAAGCAATGAACACCATGAGGAAGAAATCCTCCAAGACTCAGTTGGCTGAAAGCTATGTCTAGTAAATGTCAAAAACGAAACCTTAAGTATGCAGATGAATAAAGAATAGCAATGGAAATGGGGATGCCTTTAACAAGAAACAGAAAGCCTTTGGGGGGGCATGGGGAGATTAAAAAAGCAAACAAACAGGTGTATTGTTGGCTCATTTGCTACCAGTTATAAAATGAAATATTGCGATTATTTCATAGTAATTTATAGACCTAGAAGTATGGCGTCAGTATGAATGTCTCTTGCGCCAGCCTCACTGTAGTGAATGGAACCTGTACACAAGACCAAATGTCACTACTATCTAAAACCAGGTTATGGGACCTGGAGACCTCCAGGTGTTGTTGGACTTCAACTCCCATCAGCCGCAGCCAGTAGCAGGAATGATGGGAGTTGTAGTCCCAGTCAGAGTTAAAAGGCTGCAACTTCCCCATCCCTGATTTAAAAGGAAAGGGGGCAGAGCTCTTTTGAGTCCCGAGAAAACATGGGAATTGTTTGTGCTGCGAAGGGGTTAAAATACTAAGCTGCAGCACATTGTGCAAATACCTGCACCAAATGCTAAAGGAGTTTGATTCCTACTTCTTTTGCTCTCATTACGTTCTGTGATACTTCTTGCTTATGTGACCTCCTTACCCCCCAGTGCCTTAGTTGGGCAAAGTAAATAAAGGTCAAGATAGATGTCAGCCTAAGCAATTATGAAGAGTAGAACATGGACATGACCCTGAGATTAGAAACAGTGACCCGTCACAGTAGCAAAGGGAAAACTGCTTGGGTGCCTTTTTATCCAACACAAACTACAGCCGCTGATCAAAATGGGACTCATTATTTGCATTTTAATACATCTCACCCTTAGCACTGGGTTTGCCTTCTCATTTCCTTTTCTAGATAGACCATAAATAGATGGCCTAGAAATGTGTGTCAGGGGAAAGAGATATGTTTTGAATATAAAAAAACCCCCATAACTCTTATGCCTTTTCATTAGCATGTTCTAGTAATATAAACCTTAATGAAATATATTTAAAAATTAACAGTGAATTCATGGAATGTATCATAAATAATTGTCTTGTAAAGAGCAGTAAAATGTCACCCCCTTTTCAACTATTTTCCTGACTAACGTGAGACTAACTGCACTGACAAAGTGAGAGGTTATCGACTGCATTACAATGCTAAGAAACACCACTTAATAGATCTGACTGATATCAGGACCAGCTGGTCGTCCCAGACAACCAAACAGGGTACTAAGGGACTTTCAAATATTTTCCCTAACATCATCACTTGCCCTTGTTATTAGTTGCACAAAATTGCCCCCTGTGGCATAATCACTAGCCTGATCAGATGGTTGTATGTCATACAAAGGCACCTAGCATATTATGATCTCCTTCACTGGGCTTCACCTCAGCAGGTGGGCTGTGACTTCTAGTTATGCCAACCCACAATCTTTTCTAGTGTTGTATGCTGCCTCAGGTTCATTGGAATAAAGGTGGGATATTAATTCTCCTGTTTTGGTAACATTAATGGAACTGCAAGAACCAAGTCACAATACAAGCCTGGTTAGCAGCCTTCATCTTTGTAGATCTCCAGCTGTGGGCACCAAGAATCCCTATAACAAAGGCCTTCTTGCAATTCAAGGTGTAAAAAAATAGGACAGCTGAATGCCTCAAGAACTGATCAACAAACTTTCAGAGATGATAGCAGCACTGGCCTAAGACATTTTGCTGCCTGAGACCGAGCAGCAAATGGTATCCCTTCCATCAAGGTTCAGAAAACCCCTGAATATTTCATTTCATATCAGAAGATAGATCAAATATAATCTACACAGATGTTCTTCAACCTACCCTAGATGCCATTGGACTACAGCTCCCATCACCCCTAGAACCTGACTATTGGCTAGGGTTGATATGAGTTGTAGCCTAACAACATCTGGGGACTTAAGGTTGACGAACACTTATCCACATTTCCATGCCACCTGCTGCCTCTTTCCATGGTGTTGAAGATATGCGAGACAAAAGAAACTCAAAAAATTTGAAATGAGGCCAAAACTGAACATTCACTGTAAGGTCCAGTATATATCCTTTGGTTTTGTGCATGCTTTGTCCTCAACATCACATTTTCCAGCAGGGTGGACCACATATACATAGGAGGAATTACTTGTGCGGCCATGTTGGGAATTTAAAGGGGTTGGGGAAGCTGCTAGGTTTTCCTGAGGTGGCCACCTCCATTTGCCTGATGATAAGGCCGGTCCTGGTTGGTGGCCATGACAGCCTCACACTTGCCACAGGTGGAGAGGGAATGCTGTTGGTCTTGATGGATCTTGGCCTGCTACAGCAAGGAAATTATTTTGCTCTCCCAAATGTATACAGAGCTGGAGAAGAACATTCAGGATGGATTATTCCATCAGGTTTCCTAACCACCATGAATGAGAATGATTAGATCTACCTGCCTTGGCATGACAGGAAGGCGTAGCTCTGGTAAAGAAATCATGCTTACTGAAAAGCCAATTGTCTGACAACCAGATACCTCCTGGGAGTAGTCCCCCTGATAAGCTTAATTTTGTGTCTACCCAGTATGAATCACCCACTGTTTATGATTATGCGGTCAGTGTTCACTCATCTGCCCCATTCATAATCGTTTTATTGTATTACGCTTGAGCAAACTGGTGAAAAATGGAAACGTGATAATTAAAATAACAGACTTGTAGCATGCAACTTCCGTGAAGGCTTGAGAACAGTGTTAACGGCAAAAACAAATAACTGGTGTACAAGATAGTTTAGCCTATTCTTCTTTGACTAAAGCTGGGGACAAGTAAAGGCTACTTCACATATAGACTTTTTCATACTCAAGAACTAAAATGTTTTCTATGTGCACCTAAAAATGTAAAGTGTGATGACAGGCTTACGTTTTGCAAACAGATGCACCGTAAATAGAAATCCATACAGGTGCAAATGGCTGTTAAATAGTGAATCCGTCATTGTGTCTTTTGACATGCCTTGTGAAGCTGCATAATTTGTTTTCCTTTTGTATTGCAATGGCACTCAGGTCCAAGCCGAGATCCTTTGTGAAAAAGACATTTCAAATTCAGGAAGAGGTTGCACAAAGTGTGTTCTCCCTCATGGAGAGCACAGGTTGCGGGCGGGGCTGACAAGACACCTCACTGTTACTAAACAAATGGTTTGGCCATCCTATAAGCAGGGGCGGGCTGTTACTGGGGAAATTTAGATGTTGCCAATTAGTGATTGACAGCCCTATTTGTTAAATACAAGGCACGCAGCAACGGACGTCCTCTTTCGCTGCATGCTTCGGATCACCCGCCCTCCCTTCCCTAATGTTAGGCTGTTTGCTTGACCTTGCTATTGCCTGTCATGGGGTCGTCTGCTTTGGGGCAGGGGCCCGGTAGGAATTTTGCCATTTGGCTGATTAGTGTGTGCTACTTGGTTTTCGCCTACCGCGTAGCAAATCGTCACAACTTGTAAGGTTTGCGGTTAGGCATTGGTCTGGAATTGGTTGCTGGGGGGTATGGATTCGGCTGTGCCTGCCCCCCAAAATGCTGCTGCTGGTGGAGGGGTATGGATTCGGCTGTGCCTGCCCCTCCAAAATGCTGCTGCTGCTGCTGAAGGGTTTTCCCGTTAAAGGAACCCAGGGGCTCCCCCATGCTTTTGTCCAAAACCCCCTGGCAAGGGGCTAGGGCCACGCAAGCCCCTGGGAGCATGCTGGGGAGAGGTGAGGCATGGTTCCCAGTCCCGTCTCTCTCCCCAGGTGACTTACCCTTCCTGACTTCGCGGGGGGTGCGAATGTCAGAGCTGTCCCCGTGCGGGGGCAGTTAGTGCTACCAATGCCTAAGCAACCACTCACATTGCTGTATTTGAATAAAGTTGTGGCCAAAATTATGCCAAAAACCTTAAACAAAAATTAAATGTCAATTGTGTTTTTCTTGGGGGGGGTGTCTTGGGGACCTCGACGCGCAATAGGTGTTTACTATAACTGGATTCACAGTTGTATCACTGTTTTGTTTATATATAAAGTATATTATACTGTAGTAAACTATGTTATTCTATACATATGTACAGATACATACACCAGGAGGCTGCTCCAAACAATTTTTTCATATGGTGTATCCCTTTGTGAAAATTGGCTTATAACTTTGAACTTGACTATGTATAATATTACACCACATGATGAATTTTCTCTCTCCAAAGTTATTGTTACCTATTTTTGTAATTTTGTAACAAAAATATATATATTTTTAAAGACATTGGCTCTTCTCTCTCTAAACTTTAGCTAGATCCTTCCTGGCCTCCTTCCTTCCACTTTTCCTGCCTCTGAACCATGTTTGTTATTTTCCTCTGATCTAGTCAGGAATCCTCTGGACAGAGACAGCCACCGATATATTTCTAAAAGCAGAATATTTTCCCAAGGTTAAAATAGAAAGGACAGAACCATTAATACATCACCTGCAGATACCTGGTCCATACATGGTGGTACATCTCTAGGTTACTGTGAGGAAACTTTTTGCCAAGGCCTTTTGCCAAGATCAGGAAAGCTAAAGCTTTGCAAGGTTGGGAAATCTAATGCTTTTTCCTTCCTGATTCCACATCTTTTCCCCATAGTAAAGCCCTACAGCTCAACCTCCTATTTCCATACAAAGCAAGTCTTCACTTCTAGGACGCACCACTGCAATCTCAGCAATTGTAGCCATGCATGGTCCAGGCAACATTGGTGGCTTAGCTTGTGTAATGCAATATATTTCTGAAGCAACATGTCAATCTGCAAAAGTCATTGGGTTATTATTATTATTATTCATAAACTGTTCTATGTGTTATAAATAAATAATAAATTTGTAACCCCATTGTGTTTATTTCTAGCGTTCCAGAGCAAAGACACGAATATTGGCTTTTTATTGGTTAGTGCTAAATGCCACAGAAGAACTCAAAGGTAAAAGAGGACTGGCCAAGCTCAATAGTCATGAAATATTGAATCTCAGTTGGAAAAGAGAAACAGAGAACTGAGGTGAGTTGGAATGGAGTCTGGTTGGCAGGCTGGCTGGAACCCTGAATAGGATCATTTCACACTACAACATTTTGTTTCAGATACCATTTGTATTATAATAGTTGCTGGTGATAGTACATAAAAGCTTCTGAAAATGCCTAACACTGAAGGAAAAAGTATTTCATGGGGATCAAAATTATTCATAAATCCCATTCATTTGAGTCAGCAATGCTATCAGACCGTGCGATTTTCCAGTTAACAATATCAGCTCATAATTACATGTTTCCACTATTCTTCATTGCACTAAGAAATCATGAACATTTCCAGATTTGCAGAGTCCTAGAGTGTTATCACATTCTAATTTGTTGGCTAAAATGACATTGAGCTGTATTCTTTTCCTATATAACTCCATGCTTGTATAAGGGCCGCACCTTAACTATTTTTTCATATCTTGACTCCAAAAAGCCGTGCTGTTTGCAAGGGATCAGTTGTGAGAAATTCCAGTGCATGTCATTCTAAGAACTGAATAGAAGATCAGTACATTCATTGTTCCTTTTTCTTTCTTCCTGGATTGTCCTAACCACTATTGTATGAAGTTGGTTTTTCCATTTAAGAATAGTTAAGCTTTTGTCTCTAAGTCTGCAGAACTGTGGGATGAGCTGGCAAATGCTTTGTTTGGGGTTAAGCATCGCCTTCCTGGAAAGTGCAGACATACATTGGCTCATCCTGTCCTGAAATTTCACAGATAAAGCGTATCACCACCACAAGGTAAGCTCTCAGCTATTATTACTGATAGAAGCAATAAAGCTTCCACCTTCTTTATTCTCCACTTTGTCTAAAGATATATCCTATGCCAGGGATGAGGGCCCTCCAGAAGGTGCTGAAGTGCAACACTCCTCACCTGTGACCATTGGCTGTGCTAACTAGGGTTGTAGGACCACCACAATTGGACCACAGGTTCCCTATCACTGTACTATGTCAATGTTGTATTAGGACTCATTCTGTAGTAAATCAGTCCATGGGGAGCACACTAACACAATCATGTAAGGGGCATTGTGCCTGGTCCATGCAGATAAAGCTATCACTTTAGTCCACCATTGGTTGCCTTGAAGTGGTGGTTCTATGAGTTACATCTTCCATATGACTATCTCCACAAGCCCACTTGAGCTACTCCATGCAAAAAGGTTTTGTAATATCCGGTCTAGTCCCTATAAAAACATATCAAGAGAGCCAGTGTGGTGTAGTGGTTAAGAGCGATAGACTCGTAATCTGGGGAACTGAGTTCGCTTCTCTGCTCCTCCACATGCAGCTGCTGGGTGACCTTGGGCTAGTCACACTTCTCTGAAGTCTCTCAGCCCCACTCACCTCACAGAGTGTTTGTTGTGGGGGAGGAAGGGAAAGGAGATTGTTAGCCGCTTTGAGACACCTTAGGGTAGTGATAAAGCGGGATATCAAATCCAAACTCTTCTTCTTCTTCTTCTTCTTCTTCTTCTTCTTCTTCTTCTTCTTCTTCTTCTTGGCATGTATACTATACACTGTTTTGTTTTGTTTTTTTGTTTTTTTAAGACCAAGGCTCTTGAACAAATTTATTATTTCCTATGTGAAAATTCGATCTTCCCAGCATATGTAAATGGGAAAATGGACAATCTCCAGAGTCCAGTTACAGAAATATGTGTGTAGTGGGGACTTGCTTCACATCTGCAATTTCATTTCTCTAAACATGATTCCTGCACTCCTGGCATCTGGTTGTCTGAACTAACTCCATTGAGAAGCATTGCATTTGGTGTGACAGGAAAGCGACTATAATAATAATAATAATTTATTATTTGTACCCCGCCCATCTGGCTGGGTTTCCCCAGCCACTCTGGGCGGCTTCCATAGAAGCCAAAAATACACTAAAATATCACAGATTAAAAACTTCTCTGAACAGGGCTGCCTTAAGATGTCTTCTGAATGTCAGGTAGTTATTTATCGCTTTGACATTTGATGGGAGGGCGTTCCACAGGGCGGGCGCCACTACCGAGAAGGCCCTCTGCCTGGTTCCCTGTAGCTTTGCTTCTCGCAATGAGGGAACCGCCAGAAGGCCCTCGGCGCTGGACCTCAGCATCCAGGCAGAACGATGGGGGTGGAGACGCTCCTTCAGGTATACTGGGCCGAGGCCGTTTAGGGCTTTAAAGGTCAACACCAGCACTTTGAATTGTGCTCGGAAACGTGTTATATCTTTTGTAGCCTGTTCACACATACATGTCATCACTAGACGATACAGTCATCAACACATGTGTAAATTTGCCTTCTGACTGATGTTTAGGTAATGGCCTAAATGTTGATGAAGAGTGAACCTTTTACAAATCTATGAACAGTGAGCTTTCAGTGTCACTCAGCACAGGACCACAGGAAGTGTACTATAACTTGGTAATGTCCCAAAATAGTATTTCCAGAGGAGGAGAAGGAGTTAGAATTAATACAATTCTAATTATGACCCACTACAAACTCAACATAGGAAGCTGTCAGTGGACTGGTCCATCTGCCTCAGTATACACACTGAATAGCAGAAGTCCTCCAGGAATTCAAGCAGGGCTTTCACCCAGCCCCACCTGAATATGCCAGAATTGAATTTGGGTATTTCTGTAGGCAAGGCAAATGCTCTACCACAGAGCTACCCAAGACCTTCTTCACAGCCTATGGCCTTTCTAACTTCCCAAACTTAGGGTACAATGTTTCACCTGTAGAGATCTTAATCAACAGATCAACACAGTTTTATCTAGTTTATAGGCTGTAAAATACATTGCTCTAGTATTATTGGGTAGGGGAATTTATCCTCTTCCTTGTCAGTAGAATTATGAACTGATTCTCAGACGCTCCAAGTGTCCCTATTTTCCAGGGAAGTCCCTGATTCAGATAAGCCATCCTGGTTTCTGATTTGATCCCAGAATGTCCCACTTTTCCTTAGGACGTCCCTATTTTCATTGGAGAAATGTTGGAGGATATGGAGTTATCTGACCCCCGAGCCATCTGAAGGCAATCCTGTATAGGGAAGGTTTTTTAATGTTTTATTATGTTTTTATATATGTTGGAAGCTGCTCAGAGTAGCTGGGGCAACCCAGCAAGATGTGAGGGGTATAAATAGTAAAAAGTATCATTATGGAATGGAATGTCCCTATTTGGAGAAATGTTGGAGAATATGGATTCTGAGTCTTACTAATATTAGTCAATCAAAGGATTAGAAATGTTAATCTACCCAGAAGAGCATCCCACACTTAAGACTAATGACAAAGGAATGCAGCAGCCTCAACATGCCCTAAATGGCCACAATCATGAAACCATTGCATAAGTATTAAATATAATACCTATAGGTTTCAACAGGACAATTCATGAAAAGTGCTTTCAGGCTTTCAGCCAGTATTGGTATTGGTATAACTGGGTGCCATGATAGGATTAGATATTACGCTCAAACTCTGAAGAATCTGGCTGTGGAGGTAGAACGCAGCCATTTTGGCTTGTAGCCATCAATAGCATTAAATCATTCATTTTCCAGAGTATTCTATATCTGTAATCACAGGTTTACTTCAAATGCCTTCTGGTGGGTTGCAGATGTTACATCAAAATAGATTTTGGGGGACAACTACATTTTGGCTTGTGCTTTTCACGGTATTCTAACATGTACAGAAGTACCCACCAAAATGCTCTGTGTAAATTATCTGTATGAGAACCTAAGTGTTGTTTTGCTTTTTCTTATGAGGCTGCATTAGAAAAGCTTTAAAAAATGGATGTAGCAACCCAGAGGAATCACTGTAGCTTGTATAAGTGCCCTAAGGGTCAAATGTCAGTGGAAATAGCATGCTGAGATGGAGGTCAGCATCTACAAATGTTTTTGTAGACCCTGTGTTATGAACAATTGTGGAATTATTTGTGTCAGCCATTCACCCTGACACCACTGTGAACTCGCATCTTTGACTTATTAGACATAACATTCAGTTATTTTAGCAGTAGCACAAATTAACCTTGATCTCAGCCAAAGGCCAAGAAGCTATAACCCAAAGTTTACCTTAAGCTAAAGGTCCTCTTCCATGGTAGTAACCCCATTTTACTCCAGAGTAGGGATGGGGGAGGAATCAACTCAGTTCACATTTATCAAATTTGCATGTTCCAGAAACAATATGAGAACTGAAAAATGGACATCCTTCAAAATTTGCACTTACCCAATTTTTTGCAATGCAGTTCTCCAACCAATGTTTACCAAAAAAAAATGAATATATTACAGAATATAATATACAAAATTGCATAGTTCTAGGAGAAGTTGCTTGCTGTGTGCACATTAGTCAAAACTGCATTGAAAAATATATTTATTAGAAGACATTTGCCCTAAAATGCTGAAGAATTCTATGAGGATGTAAAAAATAATAATTTGCAAATTGCATATATGTGGAGAACTGAATTTTTGATTGGAAAAATGGGAAATGGAGAGAACCCAAACTGACTGATCCTTTCACACTATTCCAGATTTTTATTCCTACTGGACATTTTCTGTGCTGATACGTCCTCATGTTATGAAAGGGGGCAGAACTAACCTTGCTGCTTAACAATTGTCTTAAAAATGGGCATGGCTCTTTTTGGAGGATGTACTGTAGTCTGTAAAGCATGCAATAAAGAAAAGAAAACTTAACATTTTAGGGGAAAGTAGCTTCCTTTATCACTTTATTTCTGGACAGTTTTGCATCCATCAACAAAACTACCTCTATAAAAGTATAGGATCTCTGGATATTGTTGGTTTTATTTGTTTCCTTCAAAATATTTTTATCCTTCCTTTCAAAAGAAATGCCTATGGCAGCTTGCAATCTAATTAGTATGTTAAAAAACAGCATTATTATTATTATTATTATTATTATTATTATTATTATTATTAAAAAGACAACCATAAAAGACAACTGATAAAACACTGAAAAATCAGGCCGATAAATTTAACACTGGCTACAAATGAAGAAGCTGAGTTAATCAAAAGACCGCTCCTTAATAACAAAGCATAGCCCTAGAAATCTGAAAAAAATATGTGGAAACCTATGTTCATAAATTTAGTCTCAATATAATGGAAAAGTTAACTCAAGGCCACTTCCTGCATATCTCTAGCATGGCTTCGCTTCTTCCTTCAGGCTAGCAAGGCTTAATTTCCCTTTTGAACGACAGAGAATGGATACTACTGAATCCTGTGTGGAAGGAAAAGAACTATGCCTTGAAAACTAGAGCTCTTTAAAATCCCACTTAATCAGAACAGGGATTAGGAAAGTCCCAGTTTTCACTGAATTAAAGTATCGTCTCTCTGTGTTACAGGTATAAGAGGCTTCTCCATCCTCTTGGTGATAGCCATAGAAGCAGGCGCACACCCTCTCTGGAGAAGGCCCGGTGCAGATATTTCTTATTTGCTTAAAGCAATCCTTTTCCTGTACTTATATTAAATCAGGTAAAACAACTTCTTCTCTCCCGCAACTTGCAGGAGTCTGCATATTTCTACAGTACAGAACACACAAAGGGCAGATGATGTCCATCAAGACAAACTGGAATCCATAAGCTAGGGCTGTGTTGGGTCCAAGGTACATATTTGCTGTTTGCTAACTTTTTCTCCTATTTGAAATCCAGCAACTTCCCATTTTCCTTTTGTTTTTTTTGTTTTGTTTTTACTTCTTTTTATTCATTTTCTATAACCAAACAACAACAAAGAGAGAAAAAGAAAAATAGCCAACACATACCAAAGAAAAAAGAAAACATCAACCAAAACAAAACACCTAAACCAACCAAAAAACAAACATTAATTAACAATAAATAACGTTTGACTTCCCTCCATCTCGGTTTTGGGTTATGTGAATATTAAATCCATTCTGCAGTTTTTCATTTTTTAACATAAACACATCACAAGGGTTATATTAAACCTACTGTGATTTTTATATCTCTAGAATTTGTTTCCATATATGTTATGAATTTAGACCAATCGTCGATAAACCTTGTACCTTTTTGCTGTCTAATGTTCTGCGTCATTTTTGCCAGATCCATATACTCAAATAATTTAATTTGCCAATCTTTAACGGTCGGGGTATTTGGGGTTTTCCAATTTTGTGCTAACAGAATCCTGGCAGCTACAGTTGCATATTGAAGCATTATATAATCTTCTTTCTTAATCTCCTCTCCGATCATTCCCGGAAGGAAGGCTTCGGGCTTTTTGACAAAGGTGTATTTAAGTATTTTCTTTAGTTCGTTGTAGATGGAGTCCCAAATTTTTTAACTTCTTCACATTTCCACCACATGTGGTAGAAGCTTCTCTCTTTAGATTTACACTTCCAACACCTTTTGTCGCCAGTCTTATACATTTTTTGCAATTTCACAGGGGTGATGTACCAACGATACATCATCTTTTCCATATTTTCTCTGAGGGCAGTACAGGCTGTAAATTTCATTCCTTTAGTCCACAACTTCGTCCATTTTTCAAAATCCAAATTATATCCAATGTCTATTGCCCATTTTACCATAACCTCTTTAACCTCTTCGTCCTTGGTGTCCCAATCTAATAGCTGATTATACATTTTAGATAGCAGTTTAGTTTTACTTTCTATTATCTCTACCTGGAACTTTGATTTTTTCTCATTCATTCCAATCTTTTTATCTTCCTTCCATAAGGCATTAATTTGATGATACTGCAGCCAACCTGTTAATTTGCTTTTTAACTCTTCATAAGATCTAATTTTCCATCCTCTTTCCAATCTTTCCAGGAGGTCTTCATAGGTCAATCTTTCACCTTCCATGTTTGTTTTTTTGGTAGTTAATATGTCAATAGGGGATAGCCACCAGGGGGTATTTTTTCCCAGTAGTTTTTTATTCTTTTCCCACGCTTCTAACAGTGTTCCTCTGATGATGTGGTTTGAGAAGCCTTTATGTACCTTTTCCTTATTCTGCCAGAGATAAGCATGCCAACCAAATCTTAAATCGAAGCCTTCTAAGTCTAGCAGACCTGTGTTTTTTAAAGTGACCCATTCTCTAAGCCAACAAAGGCACGAGGCTTCATAATACAGTCTCAGATTTGGGACCGAGAATCCTCCTCTGTCTTTTCTGTCCATTAACAGTTTAAATCTAATTCTCGGTCTTTTACCTTGCCATATAAATTTAGAGAGAATTTTTTGCCATTTTTTAAATATTGCACTTCCTCTAATCACTGGGACATTTTGGAAGAAAAATAAAAGTTTCGGTAGTATACACATCTTGGTTGCAGCCATTCTGCCTGACCAGGAGAGTTTTATCCTATTCCAAGTATCTAGTTCCTTTTGGATTTCCTTCCAGGTGTTTGTATAGTTATCAGCCATTAAGTTTATATTTTTCATCGTTAGCCACACTCCTAGATATTTTATCTTTTTTGCTTCTTTGATTCCCGATTGGAGTTCTAGCTGCCTCCTTAGATCTTCTCCCATATTCTTAACCATCATTTTAGTTTTAGTTTTATTTAACTTGAAGCCCGCTACTTTCCCAAATTCCTCTAGAAGTACCAGAACTTTGTCAGTACTCTGTATCGGGTCCTCAACTGATATTACCAGGTCATCCGCGTATGCTTTCAGTTTGAATTCTTTCACCCCAATTCTAATTCCTCGTATCTCAGATGTTTTCCTTATCTTATCTGCAATTACTTCCAACACCATTATGAAAAGAAGCAGTGACAAGGGGCAGCCTTGTCTCGTACCCTTTGAAATTTCGAATGTGTCAGATAAGTTGTTATTAATAATCAGTTTTGCTCTTTGATTTGAGTAAATTGTTTTGATTCCCTCCATGAAAGCACCTTCTATCCCTGCTGTCTCCATACACTTTAATGGGAATCGCCATGATACATTATCGAATGCTTTTTCTGCATCGATAAAAATTAATGCTGCAGGAATTTCGTTCTTCTTTTCCAAGTATTCGATGATATTTATTATATGCCTAACATTGTCTTTTAATTGTCTATTAGGAAGGAATCCAGCTTGATCCGTATGTATTGCATTTTTTAGATAATTCTTAAGTCTGTTTGCCATTATCTCAGCAAATATTTTGTAATCGTTGTTAAGAAGTGATATCGGTCTGTAATTTTTTATGTTTAATTTGTCTGAGTCCGCTTTAGGTATCAGCGTTATGTGAGCATCTTTCCAGGAGTCCGGTATCTTCCCTCCTTGTAGAATATTATTCATTACCTCACATAACACCGGGGCTAAGTATTCTTTGAGAACTTTATAGTATTTGGCCGATAATCCATCTGGACCTGGTGCTTTCCCTAGTTTTGTTCTCTTTATTGTTTCCTGAACTTCATCTACTGTTATGCACTTATTCAGTTGGGTTTTCTCTTCCTCCATTATAGATGTTATTCTGTTATTTTCTAGATATTTTCCTATTTCTATTATGTCTTCTTCTTCTTTCTGGTAAAGTTTTTCAAAGAATTTTAGGAAATTTTTCTTTATTTCATTTGGTTCTTCCACAAGCCTTTCTTCTATTTTTATCTTATTAATCACATTTTGCTTTTTCCTTTTTCGTAGTTGCCAGGCCAGGAATTTCCCTGTTTTGTTTGCTGATTCGAATAATTTTTGCCTCATTGATTTGATTCTCCATTCGACTTCTTGGTTAATTAGCATTGAATATTGTGATTGTAACAATTTGGATGTTTGTTTGGTCTGTTCATCACTAGGATTTATTATTAATTTTTTCTCACAATCTCTTAATTGGGTCAGGATTTCATCTTTCTTTTGTTCTCTTATTTTTTTCCTATGGCTATTTTGTTGAATTAAAAAGCCTCTTAACACCGCCTTGCTGGCGTCCCAAACTGTGTCAATATTTGTTTCTTTATTAAGGTTTAAGTCAAGGAAATCTTTTAAGGTTTTTTTGGCCTTCTCAATTACCTCCTCATTTTCAAATAGATATTCGTTCATTCTCCATCTGTACACACCCTGAACTCCACACTTAATTTCCAAGGATATTGAGTTATGATCAGAAAGGGTTCTGGGTTGTATTTCACATTTTTCAACTCTTGTTACTAATTCTCTTGATACCCAAATCTGGTCTATTCTACCCCAGCTCTGATGCGGCTCTGAGAAGTATGTAAATTGTTTTGTCAGTGGGTTTTTGTGTCTCCAAATGTCCGTCAAGTCTAATTTTTCTTCAAGGTTTTTAAATGATCTTGGTAGTTTCCCTTGACTCAATTTTTTCTTTTTTGCACTTCTGTCTAACTCTGGTATTGGAACTCCATTTAAATCACCTAGTAGGATCAATTTATGAGGCTCTAAATCCAGTAATATTTGTTCCAGTTTTTTGAAAAATTCTGCTTTATTCGTGTTTGGGGCATAAACATTTACCACATTTAATTTTTCTCCCTGGTGGTTAATCTGTATCCCCATGATTCTCCCTTCCCCATCTTTGCATATTGATTTGGGGTCCCCTTTTTCTTTTGCATATATCACCACTCCTCTTTTTTTGTTTATATCTGAATTAATAAATTCAACCCCCAACCTTTTGTTTATCAACTTGCCTTTTGTTTTTAAATGAGACGTTTTCTAAGCAAAATTCACATTTTGAGCATAAAATTTTAAACTCCCAGATTAAAAATACAAATCTTTCTTGAATATATCTTGAATATTTTGATTCCGGCACACTTCACATAGGGACTCTAATCAGCTGTGAATTGTAAAATATCTTCTGAAGTGAACATGACCTTCAGGTGAACATGTGGGTCGACAGAGTGAACAACCAGCCACTTCACTCCTCCCCTATTCCTGCTGCTGTCATTTTATCCTGAACTAAGCTATGCTTTGATTTAGAAGAATGTCTGGACCCAAAATCATGTTATGTCTCCCACAAACAAACTATGAGCAGTAAGCCAAGATCAAACCTTGACTACAACTCCATGGTCCGTCTGGAGCAAGAAAGATCATGAGCTTGGATTCCCACATAGTACTTAGCCGAGCCATGACTGGGCTGTGGGTTGCCCAGCAGCTGCTGGACCTGGGAAGGAGCAAAGCAGCCAAAATTTTCACTCTGCATCCTCACATCCTTGCTAATTCACACTTAGCCATGGTTTGGGTCAAGGCTGATATGAAAACTAGGCCATAGGCAATATTTGGACAACAGCTGGAGAATATCCAAGCACCAGAGAATATTTCACATTAAAATTCACAAAGAAATATTTTGATTAAGAATTTGGAGGTGTTGGAATGAAGATCCATATCAGTTCTATTTTTGGTGCACTGGCTTAATAAATGATTTCTTTGTTATCCATTTATTGGTCCTTTGTCCTGTCTCTGGCCTTCTTGAAAATGCCTGTGGATGTGTTTGCAATTATTAATTTTGGGGTAAAGAAAAAAAAACTTTGTAAAACTTTCATAATTAGTTAAGTCTCATAATTAGAGGTGGAGTTGACGATCTTTTATGTTATTTATGCTTTGCTCTTTAAAACCTAAATTGAAAAAACAAAGCAGACAGCTTGTTTATATCCAAAAATACTGCCAAGATTAATTCTTACGCTACCAGACCTGGAACTTGATTAAAATGTCTTAATTAAAACTGACCTATAAGGCAGAAAATAGAGTGTGTGTGTGTGCGTGTGTGCATGTGTGTGTGAGAGAGAGAAAGAGAACGAACTTTGATTTATTGAAAACTCTAAACTTGCAGTACACTGTAAAAGACAGTGATGGTTTATAGTTTGACAAGGTAATCCATCCCAAATAAGTAATATGTTGAATACCTTCAGGCAATACGTATGTGGTGGTCTTTGTCCTCGAATGAATGGCTGGAGCCACATTGTTCTCTTTTAGACAAAGCACAGCTTTTTATCTCTGCAAGAACTGGCCAAAATTCTCATTAGGCTTTTGAAAAAGAATATATTCTAGGGAAGGATGTGAAGAGGACACAGGGGGCTGCAGGAAGAGCATCCAATGAGTGGAATTCTGCTCACAGGAACTGGCAATCCACCCATTGTGTCTGAGTTGATGCCAGATCTTACAGAAGCTCTGTCTAGAGAGTTTCATTTTGTGTGGCTGTTTCATACATGAGAGACATAAACTGGTGGCCAGAGCAATCCAACCCACCCACCCTGACTCACACACACACTGGGCTGGGGGGTTGTACAAAGGGCAGAGTTCCTTTTGCTCAGCTCTCCCCCCTCATCTGGCAACCAAGAGCCACAGAACGTAAGGGCAGAAGGAACGCTGGTAGGTTCTCTGCCAGCATTGGCCAGCAAAAATGCCCCCAAACAGGGCATTGCAATAGGGAAGAGGTGGGGCTGAACTGGCATTGGGCCTGATCTGAGCAGTATCACACAGATGCACTGGGCCCAATCTGGACTCAAATCACTGCACCAGCCTGGAGCTGGGATCAGACCCAATCATCCTGCCCACTATCTTCCACCACAGCTCCCATAAGCAGCTGGGCTGTGTATGCAGTAGTGACTCTTCCACTCCACAAAACCCTACCAGGGTGGGTGTGTATTGCACCCTGATTAATTAACTAGGAAAATGTATCCCTAGGAATTAATTAACTAGGAAAATGTAACGTGTGCGTGTGTGTGTTTTGTATACCAGCCTTCATCCAAAGATCACATGGCAGTTCACATCATAAAAATACAAAATCAAAACGCAAATAAACATCATAAAACCATAGCAAAACAAACCAATAACTCCCTCTTCTGCAGACCCATGTTAATCAGCCCTAGTTGAAGAGAAATGTTTGCACCTGGCACCTAAAGATCTACAATGAAGGTGCCAGGCGAGCCTACTTTTTAATTTTATATTTAAAATACAGCATCATGTGTATTCAGCTTGATAGAGTCTCTCACTAAATAGGGGTTTCTCATCCAGCTGCCCGGACTGCAATGGTCCACTTGCCCCTTTGCCCAATGGTGTTGCTGGCACAGAGTAATGAGTACGTATGATGTGCATTTGCCCTCACAGTAACACTTGTGGGGAGAATAAAAGCGCCATAATCCTGAAAGCTGCCATCTCCAGTTGCCCCATTCAGCTGTATGGCACTGCTCCAGTATTAAATGGTTAAGAAGTTAGCAGTCAATGACTTTTGAAGAAGACATTATAATATGACCTAGTTCTTTATGGGGGTGGGAAAAATACTCTAGTTTGCAGTGCAGTGATCCCCGCCGTTCAAGGTTTGGAAGTGAGATGTTGAGCCTGTTTATTCCAAATGGCCCTGAGGACAGCTTAGATTTGTTTTCCCCCTAATTGTTATTATATTAATTTTAAGATGTGTTTGATCAGAGCAATGCTACCAACAAACTGAAATTATGTGTAAATTATACATCCTCCACTAAGACAAGATTGACAGCAGTGCAGATATGCATATTTAATGGCAAGGTGCCAGCTGCCGACGCTTTGGAATAAAGATTAAGATTTAGCACATATCTAGCACTGCGACCTCAGTAAGACGTGGCTGCTGCGTCAGCAGGGCCAGCCCAGCCATTGGACAGAGTGAAGCAGCCAATTCAGGGACAGGATTAGGAATGCCAAAAGACTTTCCTGAGCCCAGAACACTGTATGTGGATTGAGCATTCTGCAAGCCCGCTCCTGGCATTGGCTCCCAGTACGTTTCCGAGCACAATTCAAAGTGTTGGTGCTGACCTTTAAAGCCCTAAACGGCCTCGGCCCAGTATACCTGAAGGAGCGTCTCCACCCCCATTGTTCTGCCCGGACACTGAGATCCAGCGCCGAGGGCCTTCTGGCGGTTCCCTCATTGCGAGAAGTGAGGTTACAGGGAACCAGACAGAGGGCCTTCTTGGTAGTGGCGCCCACCCTGTGGAACGCCCTCCCATCAGATGTGAAGGAAATAAGTAGCTATCTTATCTTTAAAAGACATCTGAAGGCAGCCCTGTTTAGGGAAGTTTTTAATATTTAATGTGGTATTGTTTTTAACACTCGATTGGAAGCCGCCCAGAGTGGCTGGGGAAACTCAGCCAGATGGGCTGGGTATAAATAATAAATTATTATTATTATTATGGGGAAGATGAAGGCGTCCAGTTGCGCCATTGAAGATGCACCATGGTGCTGGGGAAGATGAAGGCGTCCAGTTGCGCCGTTGCAGATGCAATAGTCACTGCTGTGGATGCACAACCTGACTTTCTGTCTCCAGGTGCTGCAGTTGTCTGTAAGGGATTCCCCCAGGCAATCTATTGATAAGTGCTGCTGCTTACCGAATTTTTCGCTCCGTAAGACACACTTTTTTCCTCCTAAAAAGTAAGGGGAAAGGTGTGGTGGGAGTGTAAAAAGGTGAAAGGCTTCTGGGAAATGATATATAATGAATTGAAAAAGATGTTGAAATATACGTTTATTAAGAAACCAGAGGCCTTCTTATTGGGATTGGTAGGAAATGAGATAAGTAAGAAAGATTGTAAACTTTTTCAATACGCAGTTACAGCAGCGAGAATACTTCTGGCCCAAAAATGGAAACAAGAAGAAATACCGACGGTGGAAGAATAGAGATTGAAATGGACTGATTATGCAGAATTGGACAAATTAACGGGGAAGATTCGGTATCAACGAGACCAAAAGTTCATCAAGGACTGGGGAAGATTTACAGATTATCAGAAAGGCATATGTGATGAACAGATAACGTTTGTTGGTTTTCAAGAGACTCTGTGAAAAATAGAGAAATATTGTAAAAAAGAGAATAATAGGAGGGAAGGAGATATCTAAAGGCAATACTAAATTAAGAAATGCATTAATAATATAGATGTAAACGAAAGATCGGCAGAGGAGCTGAGGGAAGTCAAAAAAGAAATGAATGTGTAATAAAATGTGAGTTGATTGTATAAAAAATTGTTGGAAAATGAATAAAAAATATTATAAAAAAAAGTAAGGGGAAAGGTTTGTGCGTCTTATGAAGTGAATGCTGCGTGGAGGAGGGACAGATGGGAGCCATAGCTCTTGTCCATCCCTCCTCCACCGCTCACTTTAAAACAGCAAAGTGGGACAGCAAAGCGGGAGCTGTGTAATCCCTCCACCTCCGTGCTCAGCTACCCCATTGGGATGGGCGCACATGCGCCACCTCCTTGAGACGATGCTTGCATGGGCGACGTGCCGCCACACAAGACCCTCCCTCTGCCATTGGTCTTGCTGGAACAGTAGTGCCCTCCTTTGCAGAAGTGTGAAATTTGAAGGGCAGCTGTGGTTTGGTCCTTGTGTTGTGTACAAAGGTGTGAATTAGGTAGGTTTGACTTTAAATGGGAATTGAATCAGATTTCTCCTTCATTCCTCCCTCATATGAAAGTCCCCAGAGCTCTCTGCAATGGCTTTATTAAAATAATTGTGTAGGGCCAAACCATACAGTCCTTAGAGCTAAGGGACTCAATGTGGGAAGCTCATATATTTCCATTGCCTACCCCCCTTAGTAGGGGATAAAGTCTCTCTTCATTTGTTAATGACAGTGATGATGGTTCTTAATGCCACTGTTGACTTTACATGGGTGAAATATTATTCTGATATACCGGTAGTTTATTAAATAGTTTAGTACAACATTTGATTCAGAATATTTTTTTTTCTTGAAAACTAGGTGTGTCTTATGGAGCAAAAAATACGGTAAATACATTTATTAACCAAGCCTACCTTGCAGGTATATAAAAGGGGAAGGGGAGGAAAATAAACGCAACCATAAGAAAGCAAGTTACAGATATATGGAAACATAAGAATTGCAGAGTTGGGAGCGACCACAAGAGTCATCTAGTCCAACCCACTCCAATGCATGAATCTTTTGCCCAACATGGGACTCAAACCCACAACCCTGAGATGAAGAGTTTCATGCTCTACCAACTGAGCTATATGCCACACAGCACATAGCTGGCATCGCTCCCATAGGAGGCAGTGATGGCCACCAGATTGGATGGCTTTAAAAGAGAATTAGGACAAATCCATGGTCGGAGGCAGTCTGCTTCTAAATACTAGTTGCTTGAAACCAGAGTAGAGGAAAGTGCTATAGCACTTAGGTCCTGCATGCAGACTTCTTGTAGGCTTCTAGTTGGCCACTGTGAGCATGCGGCAGCTAGACTGGTGACTGGGAATGGCCGCCAGGACCACATAACACCAGTCCAGAGACCTGCATTGGCTCCCAGTAAGTTTCCGAGCACAATTCAAAGTGTTGGTGCTGACTTTTAAAGCCCTGAACGGCCTTGGCCCAGTATACCTGAAGGTATACACCCACCCCCATCATTCTGCCCGGACACTGAGGTCCAGCTCCAAGGGCCTTCTGGCGGTTCCCTCGCTGCGAGAAGTAAGGTTACAGGGAACCAAGCAGAGGGCCTTCTCCGTAGTGGTGCCTGCCCTGTGGAACACCCTCCCTTCAGATGTCAAGTAAATAAACAACTGACTTTTAGAAGACATCTGAAGGCAGCGCTGTTTAGGGAAGTTTTTAATGTTTGATTTTTATCGTATTTTTAATATTCTGCTGGGAGCCTCCCAGAGTGGCTGGGGAAACCCAGCCAGGTGGGTGGGGTATAAATGTATTATTATTATTATTATTATTATTATTATTATTATTATTATTATTACTACTACTACTACTACTACTACACTGGGCTGATCCAGCAGGTCTCTTCTTATGTTATTGTGTAATGTCATTCACAGATCATGTAAGGAAAGCCAGAAAAATTGCCTTCTTGCTATAACTGCAATGTTTCATAGTCAGTTGGCACTAAGGAGCTGCCCACCCTATTCCTGTGACTGCAGTTTATGCAATTCACTGTTTTTAACTCTGAAATTTAAATTGCTGTAACCCACCCTTGGGCCCTGTAGTGAAGGGCAGGCAATAAATGTGATGACAACAGCAACAATTTTCACAGTTGGGATGACTCCTTTTGGATCTATAAGAACTATGAAAATGGTAGCTGATGTCATTCATGTATCACTGGCTCATGTCGTACATTTTTCCACACGGGCCAGGGAATAAGCACATTGCTAAGTACTTACAAAACGCGAACCCTGATAGCTGTCATTCATCCTCATCAAAATGTTATGAATTCTATTCAGGGATATTTTTAGATCAGTTGGCATGGCCGGTTTTGTCTCCATGAAATGTTCACGAGATGTTCCAGGAGACATGCCACGTAAACTCCATTAATATCGTCAATGCTTGTTGTTTTTCAGACATGTTGCAAGCAAGGAACGACCAACTCTGTGAAAGGAAAAGCACAGTTCATATGAAACATTTCTTGTGTGAATGTGCCTTCACATAGCACTGCAGAGCAGAGACAGAACAACCTCATGAACTTGTCTTTACTCTCAGAGATTGTTCACTCTAGGGTAATACCACACATATTTGCTTCCGCTCGAAATTATAACAAATGTAACCATTATAAGCAACTTACCTTGCTTGCTTCTACAAAATGTGACCTGTATTTCTAGAGCTATAGATGTCTCACTATTCCTTTTAATTCTTTGCCAACAGCTCCATCTTCAGGCTTCACTCAGCAAATGCTATGTCTATTTTTAAATTGCCAAATGCTCAGGAAAGAGTTTTGAAGTGTTTTTGTTTTTCTCCTCAATTCTGCAGACTCTTAAACATTTTTAATGGGGTGGGACATCTAGACAATGCTGAATTACGCTTAAACTAAAAATACATGCAGATTAAATGATGAAAGGGAGATTACTCTCCAGTTTGGCCTCTAGGTTGGACTATGGGACTATTGTCACACACTTTTTAACAAATCAAAGTAAATATATGGCTACAAGTTTAATTTGGTATCCTGTTGCCTTGGGACATGTGTCAAAGAATCCAACTGGTGACCTTCAATTCATGGAAGAAGTTGAGAGATCCATTTGGTCCAATTCTTGCCCCTTTGCTCCCCCTGAAGCCCCTTGTGCCAGCTCCCAGCAAGGAGGGAGGAGAAATTTGATTCAGTTTGCATATGAAGGTGACTCTACTTAATTTACAATTTCTGAAACAAAAGATGAACCAAAGCGCAGTCATCCTTTAAAATTTGCAACTTCCCTAATTTTTGCAATACAGTTTTTCAGTCAAGCAAAGTGTACAAAAATGCATATATTAGTGAAAAACATCATACAAAAATGTGTATACACACAAAGCTGTGTATATTAGGCGAAATGCACGCTAAAAAGTTGACAGATTTTCATCAGGTCCTTAAAAAAATATTGTAAACTGTGTGGAAAACAGAACTTATGAGTAGAAAAATGAGAAACCAGAATTGGCAGATCTTTCCATCCCTATGTTCCACCCTCTCCTGCAGAGTCCTCCAGCTTTCTGCAGATGGATTTTAAGTGTGCAATGGGCTTCGGGAAGAAGGAGAATTATCAGAAATCCCCTTCCATCCTTGTCCATTACAGATGCCTCTGCTGAATCAAAACCCCTTCCCAGGAGGGCGCCAACTGGATTCCACCCTAAGGAAATCTGTTACAAAAACAGAGGTCCACTTCCAGCAGTGGCCAGTGGATCCAGGCAATGGTCTACTGCTCTTTCCTAGGTAACGAGAGTGAGAGAAGGGTTCAAAACCACATAGAAGCTGAAAATCAAATCCTGCTATCATTCACATTTCAAAATCTTCTTCACTTTGAAGTTCTTTGCACATGAACAGAGCTTTTCTTCCCATTGTTTGTCGGCATGTCGGAAGCATTAGGAAGCTTTTATTTTGTCCTGTTGCTTTAAAGTAGCCTTTGAAGCGATTACCATGTGTTTTCAGAATGACAGTTAACACCAGCTTCCCTCAAAGAGATATTGCAGGAAAAGGTGAGATTACAACTCGACTATAATGCACAATGTTTCTAGAGAACAGATAAGTTTGTGGCTTGCTATCCATTGTTTCTCAAGCCATGTTTTCCTAACATGTTTTATCAGTGGCTAGAATGGGGAGCTTTGCCAACTGAGCACCAATCTGGTCCTTCAAGGGTTTTGATGGTAGCCCAAAACCACACATTGCTCTGGTGGGGCTCTGAGAACTGGGCTGCTCTTTCTCTTTAGGTGCTGGCTCTCTCTTCTTCTTTTTTCCCTATTGCCCTTGATTTTGAAAAGAAATGCTGGCACAAAAGAGACCAAAGACACATATGGTGCTGGCCTAGGCAATAATGGCAACGGACCCGTCAGACAATGCTTCCAGTCCCATGGCCACCGACCACCCCATCTGCACAGTTGCAGCAAACTGCTGCTAGCACAACATCTGCCCTTCCGTTATTACATGCTCAGCTTAACATATTCCAGAATCACCATTCAGTCTGTAGCTGGTGGGGCGGTGGTTGGGGGGGGGGGCGTGTTGCGTACCAGCGAGGCCTAGACAGACATGCCGCAGCAGCCTCTCCGGGGATTTAACTGGAGTCGGATTTGCCATAGTCTATTAAGTACACGTTCCTTCGGTACATGTGCGACTAATCTACTTTTAATTGAACTCCATTGTTTCCTTGTGTTTAGTAAACAAATGTGCATAGGTGCAGAAGCTGCTGCTTGTTTACTGCACAAACAGAATGCAGCTTGCGAGAGCTTTCGGGAGGCTGTGCTGGCAGGCACTGGAAAAACACAGAATGTTTAATGCACAGGCATATTCTTTTCTTTACACTTTTTTATTTTTTTAAAAAAAACTTTTTTCCTGGACATTTTGCTGCCCAGCTGTTTATTGCATGCAATTTTAACAGCTGAGCACAGGCGTATTGGAAGATCTTGTTCCAAACCCAGAAACTAGTTGTGCCAAAATGTCTTTTCCTTTGCGCTGAGCAGCAAGCTTTCACAGACACATTTATTGGCGTTATTCTGCCTTGCAAGCTGAGATTTATCCCTCCCCTCTCTTCTGCATATCCTTAAAGCAAGTAGCCGACCATACTTAATTTTATTTCTGCCATTTTTATCAACACCCGAATAACATTACCCAATGCAAACCTAATCGCTAGCATGCTTCCTTGTTTTATTTCACTGCTTTTCCCTATAGCATATCCTTACAGCCACTAAAAGGAATTTTCTTCTCTATCCAGGTGCTGCAAAGAGCTGGAAGAAATGAGCTTTGTTAAGCTCAGAATCGGGTGTTATTTTTTACTTTTGTTGGACATGTACAACCAGATACTCTACAGTTTTACACAGAAGCAAGTCCACTTCACTTCTTGATTTCTACAGTATTAACCCCTACTAAGTGTGCATAAAGCTGCAATTTTCAGAACTTTTAGAAAACCTACCAATTCAGCCTTGTAACTTAACAACTTACCTGGTCACTAGAGGTGACCAGGAATTCCATACAGGTGAGTGTGCAGGCTGAAGGAAGGGAGTCAGATTGTTCCATTCCTCCTCTGTCAACTTGTTTGGTTTCACTGTTAGTAATGGAAGCAAGTAAGTCTTTCTCTACAACCAGCATGGAAATGGAGTATGATGGAAAGAGATCATCCTCTACCCATCTATCTACTTGGTAGAAGGCTTTTTAAATCTCTTTTTACTAATCTAATATCCTGTGTTTCTATGCTGTCTGAAGAGCGGTGGAGGCTTTCCTCCTGACAGCCAGCATGGAAACACAGGCTCATAGCCTCTTTGAAGGGCAGTAACTTTTGTGGGCTTCTTTACAAGGCTGTACTAGTAAGCACAAAAACCCTAGTCCCCATGCCCAGACATCATCTCTCCACTCAGCTTTGTGAGTTGGAGGCTGAATCTCTGCACTACAGTATTCCCCATGTGATTCATAAATCTGATCTTCCCATTACAGTAGTTCAGCCTCCAATCCATGGAAGTCTAGGAAGTGAAGCAATCAGAGCATGGTAGATGGGTCAGGGCAACAGTCTTTACAATATATTCCAAAATACGATAACCTAACTCCCACCCACCAATACTTTCCCCCCTGCTCTAGAGGAAGGTCCACACATTAAGTCAATGACAAAATTATCAGTGACCAATCAATGACGTGAGCCCAAGACATCCTTTCATAGCAGCAATGAGTAGCATGCTAAACTCCATAGGACATTCTCCTACAAGATGTTTGAAGATGGATGGTCCTGCAGGCACATGTCTCAGATCTGCTGCTTTTGGCATAAGCAGGTTTGCCCTTATAGCTGTATTGGCGGGACATCTCCTGGAAACCATTTGTAAGTTACTCGTAGGCAATTAATGGCAAAGTTACAGTTCTGGTGTTCTTCTCTGTCGTACACTTTCCCTTGCTGGATTGTGTCCTGTTCCCAGTAAGAACTCCCAGTATGTCACAGTTGTTCAGATTCAAGGTCCTTGAGACAATTTTCAGGCTCATGGGCACATTTGGATTTTTGAGTGAGTGCTGTGGGTGCCACCCATTGTGATCTCCCCCCCCCTTCCTCTGTTGCTTCTCTGGCTCATTCCAGAGAGACAGACAGACAGACAGAATAGGCACACATACTTAGTTTTTCAGTGGATCGGGTTAAAGTCACATCCAGTAGAATTAATTTCAGCTTTGAAAAGCCCATAGAACTGAAAGAGGAAGTAGACTCAGCTATACAGCTGCAAATAAAACATTTTAAGTGTGTTTTAAGTGCAATATACAATGTGACACGTGATGGTGATGGTGTGCCTTATGGAAAATCCAATGTATTTTTTAAAATGCTTT
Source organism: Podarcis filfolensis (assembly GCF_964270895.1). Lineage (NCBI taxonomy): Eukaryota > Metazoa > Chordata > Lepidosauria > Squamata > Lacertidae > Podarcis > Podarcis filfolensis. The sequence continues at coordinate 52,602,602 of NC_139610.1, read as the reverse complement.
TTTTTAAAAAGCATTTCCAAAATAGTTTTTATATGTGTGCAGATTCCACCTAGGAAAGAGCATCACTCAACTTCTGACTTCAGCTCTATGTACTTTTCAATGGAGAAAAAGGCAACCCCTCGTGTTCAAAGGGCTAGTGAGCAGGGTCCCTCATAAACTTTGGGGACTCCAGGGGAAGACCTCATTGGGTGCACATCCACAACATTGTCGATCCCTACTCTAGTTCTCCTTCTACATCATATCCCACTTGAGTGGTCCCAGGCAATGGGAAAACAACATGAGCTGTTTTGCTGGGAATATTTTAGGATATTTCCCAGTGCTTTCAACAGGCAAAAGTTGATCTAACTTTCAGGCAATTTAGACTTCACATTTTGGGTGGTGTGGGGGAGCGAGACTGCTGCATCCTTTAATCAGAATGCTGTCCTTCATCTTAGCAAGATCTCAAAGTGACATCTAGTGGAATACCTAGTGTCAGTGGGGAAATTTAATTAAACTGCAGTCCCTTTATACCAGCACAAATATTGTGAAGGAAAACAACTCCTCTGACATTTTGCAAATAGGTTCAGTAGAATCTGCTGTGTTTACTCTGACTGACATTTGTTTTTCAGTCAATTATCCTTCAGTCCTTTCTTTTCCCTCCATAATTTATCACTAGCAGCTTTGCCATAATAATAAATATAAAGTTGTTTCCCTTTTTTGTTGTCTTCTTGTTTTGGGAGCAAATGTGACAGATCTGTTACCCCGAAAACCTCAAAGGCTTGTGATTTTGTGATAGCCTTTGATTGTTTTCAGGATTTAGGGCCATGAGATTGGACAAGCCCTAACCTTAAATACAAGAGAAAATTAATTTGGAGCTTCAGGGAGACAGGGAAGGATTGCTTTATACCCAGAGTCAGACTCCAAGATTAAGTTAGCCAAGTCTGAGTCAAAATCCACAACTACCATATTGAAAGACTATGGTACTCACACTGACCATCTCAATTCAGATTTCTTCTTTTCCAAAACTTAAAAGAGTTGGATGAAATAAGAGCCACAATCATGTATACAGCCATGTATAAAAGGTAAAGGGACCCCTGACCATTAGGTCCAGTCGTGGCCGACTCTGGGGTTGTGGCGCTCATCTCGCTTTATTTGCTGAGGGAGCTGGCGTACAGCTTCCTGGTCATGTGGCCAGCATGACTAAGCCACTTCTGGTGAACCAGAGCAGCGCACGGAAACACCGTTTACCTTCCCGCCACAGTGGTACCTATTTATCTACTTGCATGCAACTTGTGCAATTGCAGCTTTGTGCGCTTGGCGACTGCTCAGTTGACATCATGGATATTAAATGTGTGCAAGGCATTCAAAAGTTCTCCCACCATGGAAAGAGCTTTTAAGCTCTCGACCTTGCTTAACAGGCTCTGAGATGCTCCTGCAAGATTAGGAGTGGGGGTGGCAATTCCTGCTTGGCACATTGGCTTCAAAAAGGTAGAACCATGCACTGGGACGGTTCTTAGGTTGTTGGGTTGATTTTGGCATTGCAAATAACCCCTGTGCAAGTTGTGAGTAATTTGTGTGTTGATAATATGTCTAAGCTAAGGTGGGGGAGGCTGGTTAATACTTGGATAGTACACCTGGGTATACAGAATACTGTAAGTTTCCTATTTTCATAACTCAGCGGCAGATAGTGAAGTCAGAGAATTTCAGCGGCTAAAGGAGTGGAAATTGCCAATGTTGGCTTATTCATTCCATGCTGATATTTTGTATTTTCTTCCCAAGAGTCGCATAGTATAAGATTTGCAGATCTGTGTGAAATTCCGATATCAGCCAACTACCCTGTTTGTGCTAATAGTTGTTGCTGCTGTTGTTGTTGTTATTATTGTTTATTAATTAATTAAGTACCTGATATGTAAGCAAAACCTACTTCACAGGCAAATACTATTTATTTGCCAACAATTCTTTTACATTCGGTAGTGGAAAAAGCATGGAACCTATTAGGTTGCAACTTTTGTTTTTTAAAAAAAAAATCTGTTTCACCTGGAAAACCCATCAGCAGTTTCTTTACATAGTTTTGTTTTGTTCCCTATAAAATATAGTTGTCAACATCTGGAATTTTAGAAGCGGGGGGTGGGGATGAAATCACCACATAAACGGGAGGTCATTAGTCATTTGTGGCCATTCTCTTCCTTTTTCCAGCTGCACATAATATATTTTAAGTGTATGTTACATTTATAAAACAACCACAATAATTAACATATAACTTTGAAAAGTACTCAGAATTAAATAAAGCATCCCAAGTCTTAACACGCTGATTTTGATCTGCAGAGCTTCTTATTCCCCTATTGTGTAGGTGCCTGTCAGCAAGGAGGAAGGTTCAAGGTGGCTCCATACCATGAACAACTTGCAAATTAGCAGCACACATGGATTCTTGGATCAAGTGCCATTGTTTGTTTTATTTATCTGTTATATGTATATCCCATCCTTCCTCTCAAAGGAGTCCAGTGTGGCAAACACTAAAGTGATAAAACAACACAATGCAAAATAAAATAAAAACATAAAATCCTTCTTAACAACCAAAAACTCATAAAACAGTCCTATATTCTCACAGCTGATCAAGGTTGCCATGAACAGTATCTTTGAGTCATCGCATGCCTGGGGAAAGTTTTTAAATTCCTCCTGGAAGTTAATAGCAAGTGAGGTAGCTGCACCTCACCAGGGAGGGCATTCCACAAATCGGGAACTACCACCAAGAAGTCCCTGTTGTGGGTCAATGTCAACCATCGTATGAGTTTTAATTTGTTTTAATCTATTCTACAGTGCTTTTAACTTTCTGTATATCTGAGATTCTGGTTGTAATTTTTTAAATCATGATTTCATTGTTTTATCCTAGCGCTCCAAGAGAGCAGGCCGGGGCCCAGAGGAAGACTGTGTGACAGAGGAGACCACAGAAGAGAAGATATCACACACACACACACACACACACACACACACACATATATATATATATATATATATATATATATATATATATATATAACTCCCCCCCCCCTTTTAAAAAATTCTTTGGGGAAAAATCTGGTAACCTTACTGTATGGCACAAGATCTATCTGTACCTGTGGGAATCTAATCATCTCTGATGATACCCTGAGGTGATGCCATGTCAGCCTGCTAGTGACTGACAAGCTTCAGCGCAGCCCCACCTACCGTCATGTGGGGCTAACGGAATGATTTACACCCAGGAAATATCAGGAGGTTGTCTGAGTATTTGCTCAATTGAATCAGCAGGGTTTGCCAAACATGATCCATGAATAACGCAGCTCCTTGGAGCAAAAAAGGGAAGGGGAAAAAACACTCCCTGAGGTTTCCTGAACATCACCCCTGTAAGCTGTGCTTGGCTGGGGGGAGGGAATTAAACTTTTTTTATATATAGTTTTTTGCAGCAGAAAATGTCTAACCGGCACAAAATTTGAAACTCAAAAAAAGTCATCTCAATCCTGTTTTGCACATCTGAGAGATCCGAAATGACTCCTATGTGAACCAGTGCTGGACCAAAGCCAAGGACATTTCATAATTTAGTTTGTAAAGTTTATAAACCTTAGCAGATGCAGAACTTTTAGGGTGTGATTCTTGTGCAACTGTGGTGACGAGTATCAGCTCTTCTCCAGTGGTTCTCAATGTGTCTCAATGTGCAATGTGTTGCAAGCTTAAAGGGCAAGTTAATAACATTTTAAATCTCAGCATTTAAGGAGAAACAGTATAAGAAACTCATTGGGGCATGCAAAATAGGAAGTACTGTAAAGGCAGCCAACCAATTCAAACCGATGTCAAAAGAATCTGGGGGCGGGGGAAGACAGAAAAATGATTTCTAATTAGCATTTCTCCTGACTGCTTGCTTAAACAAGACTCTGGTTATCTCTCATTCAATCAGCACTGACATGAGTTGCTTGTAGTGACTCTATGTGAATCTGCTACTTTAAAAAAATTGTTTAATGCTTTATATAGCTTCTTAGTGGATAATATTGCCAGCAATGCTACTCAGCCCAGTGTTGCATTTTATAGCTGTCATTTAAACTTTTTTTAAAAAAATGAAGATTCTGTATTTATTCTACCATCTGCTAGAGGTGCAGAGAAATTTGACTTTGTTGGAATTTTTGTAAGAAACTATCTGACTTGTACTCGTCAAGCCAACATGCAAACACAATTATCTATGGGAACCCACATTTCTTCAACCAAATAATGTGCATGAAATAACATATATTAGGGGTTAGTGTGTGTATCAGTAAATACAGCATACAAAAATGCCTTGTATTAAGAAAAATGTGTACATTAGGAGGAATTTCACTAAAATGTTGGTTTATATTTTTTAAAAAAATTCAGATAGATGTGGAGAACTGAATTTAAGATTGGAAAAAATGAAGAAACTGAAATTGACAGATTTGTCCATCGCTACTATCTGTCTGTCTGTCTATTTTATTATATATACCGCCCTTCATCAAAATATCTTGGGGCAGTTCACAAATCTACTTTTTTAAAAAAATCTCTGCCAGAAACATTGATGTAACAGCAACGTAGACATAGCAAACACTCCTGTCCTGTATAAAGTATCAAGCAGCTCCAAATATAGTCCAGGTTTTGAGGAGTTCTGATATTATGGGACTGTCAAGGAAATGAAAGATGTTCTGAGAGGTGATGCAACTAATCACATGTGAGGTTTATCTCTACTTACTAATTATAAGCCTGGAAAACTACTTTAGCAATTACTGTTCTGATTTGACTTGGCTGATGTGGGTGGAATTTTCCTATCCAAGTTTCATTTACTTTGACCTAGAATAAGGGGTACCTAGAAGATTTAAGGAGTACTGTTGTTTACATCACTGCCATTAGTCCAGTCAATGAGGCAGCATGTTCAGGAGTAAGAATAGCATTCAAGAAAAGGAGAGGGAAGGAAGAAGTGTCACAATTTCTCACAAGCCCTCACTTGTTAACTTATAAATGGAATTGTCAGGTGCAGAATAGAATCAGCAGCAGACCGAGATGTTGGTGGTATCCCGGGGCAGAAGGCAGAAATGGATCTACTCACATAGCCTAATTTAATGACAGAAGAGGCATTTTCTCTGTCTGCTTGTGTTTGTAAGATCTTGCAGCATATCAATCATGATGAAATTAAAATTCTCAAAATAAAAATCCCCATGGCTTAATTTGAGCAGGGCTTGTTCCCTGAAAGCTATAAGTCAGCCTATCATTCTTCTTCAACAGCAGCTGAAGAGGCAAAAGAGGCAATATTTGTTTCGGATGTTCTCTCTCTCTCTCTCTCAGTCTATGAAGGCTGAATGAGAAGCACATTTCCCATCTGCCTGGGCTCGTACAACTGTTTCTCTTGGATGTAGATTGCAGCAGAGCCATCCATGTTTGCGACCTCCAACGGGGATTACCGTTCCAATATTCTGAACATTGAGCTACTGTTGAAGGTCACTTGGATGCTGCAGCTAGCACAGGATTTGATCACCCCATTTGCTCTAGGTTGCTACTTGGATAAAATATTTTGCTCCAATACACAGTTACCAAGGAACTAACTGTGAACTGGAGACAAACACAAGGCCCTGTCCCAAGTCCTGGGAGGGTGGTGGGCTGGATGAGAGTCAACAAACTGACCCTGAATCCTGGCAAGACAAATGTGCTAAGGGTTGGTGGTTCTGAAGTCCAGGTTATTGGTCAATTGCCTCCTGAAGGAGCAAGTTTGAATTTTTGGTCCTCCTGGATACCTTAGTCACTAAAGGACACACACTTACAAAGCTGGTGACAGCAAGCCAGCAAGGATTAGCAAGTGGTGGTAACTCTGCGTCGGCATTTCTCTTTCTCCCCCACAATAAGATGTACTGTAACTTGTTTAAAAGAAGCTGTGAGTTATGAATAGTGCGACAAAATAAGCAGACAGCTGAGTATTCATAGTAAGAAGGAAAGGCAAGCTAGCTACCCCTTCTTATAAGCATATACAGTGGTACCTCGGGTTACATACGCTTCAGGTTACATACGCTTCAGGTTACAGCCTCCGCTAACCCAAAAATACTGCTTCAGGTTAAGAACTTTGCTTCAGGATAAGAACAGAAATTGTGCTCTGGCGGCGTGGCAGCAGCAGGAGGCCCCATTAGCTAAAGTGGTGCTTCAGGTTAAGAACAGTTTCAGGTTAAGTATAGACTTCCAGAACGAATTAAGTACTTAACCCGAGGTACCACTGTACAAGTTATGGAAAAGCTGGGTAAGTTAATATTTATCCATATGATAAGCGATCACACAAGTATCTTTTTAAAAAGCTCTTCCACTGATGCAAGTGTTTGGAAGTCAACCACTGGAATTTCCAGCACAAATGTGTCCAAACACATCTTCCTCCAGCACCTCCTCTTTTCACCTATTGCAAAAGAAGCAGGCAAACTGGAAACACATCTCACTCTTGATTCCTGTTTCATGCAAAAGCACAAAAAAGGAAGATTTTTGACAAGGTACCGCTGTCTATTCTCATAGCTGCTCTCCATCTCTCCCATGCCTTATTGCCTCCTTCTGTGTCTGGAAACAATGCAAAGGCAACACAGAGATAACAGCTTCATCATGATTTATCCAAGCAATAGCAAATCAGTGGGCCAGATTCACTGTTCTAGTGGGCCCAGGGCCAGCCCAAGAGATTTTGCTGCCTGAAGCAGAAATACAGGAAAACCCCCAGTCAAAGTCATAATACCCAAACCTAGCCAAATTATTCTTGGCACCTAAAACAGAAAATCCTGCAAGAGTCTCCGTGTGGGAGTAAACACGCTACAGTAATAAATTAAATAGTAATTTGCAGCCCTTTCATGACACCCAAAATCACTTGTCTGAGGCATTCACCTCACTCTGGATCCTTGATTCCAATTAATTAAAGGTTCTGATTGGTCTGGAAATGGACAGGGAGTAGGAATGGAAGAATCTGTCAGTATCATTTTTTTTCCAATCTCAAGTGCAGTTTGCCATCTTTCAGCATTAGTTTGTGAATTTGTTTATTTTTAAGTCCTTAAGGAGAGGAAATTAGCATTTTTGTGTGCATTTCTCCTAATATAAACACTTTTGTATTCAATTTTACCCAATGCATAAGTGGTAGCAAGGAATTATCCTAATACAATGCATTTTAATGTCATTTTCACATTTAAGTGCAATTTTATTTCACCTAATGTAAGTAAAAAGGTAAAGGTAAAGGACCCCTGGACAATTTAGTCCAGTCAAAGGCAACTACGGGATTGCGGCACTCATCTTGTTTTCAGGCCAAGGGAGCCGGCGTTCATCCACAGACAGTTTTCTGGGTCATGTGGCCAGCATGAGTAAACCGCTTCTGGTGCAACGGAACACCATGATGGAAACCAGAGCGCCTGGAAACGCCATTTACCTTCCCACCACAGCCATACCTATTTATCTACTTGCACTGGTATGCTTTCAAACTGCTAAGTTGGCAGGAGCTGGGACAGAGCAATAGGAGCTCACCCCTAATATACACATTTTGAGGTTGGAAAACTACACCACAAAATTCAGAGAAGTGCAAATTGTGAAGGATATGTGCATCTCAGTTCACCTAGTATCTCAGAAATTGTGAATTGTGTAAGTTTGCTATAAAATGTGGGCTGAACCAAATTCCTCCCCCATCCCTAACTGGGAGTCAGTACAGAGAATAAAACACTGGTGTCATCCATTCAAATCATGCAGTCCCCCATTAATAATCTTGCTGTCCTCTACTGGACCAGCTGAAGTTTCTGGGCAATTTTTAAAAGCAGCCCAACATGCAGCTCATTGCAGTGATCCAAATGAGTTCATTGTGCTCCTATGAGACACACCCCTGTAATGTCAGTTCTGTAGGCATTTCTTTTTATGTCATATGTCTCCCATCTGATCCCGGGGCTGTGGGAAGATGCATCCAATTTGCACAGCACCAAAATAGAATAATCGGTACAACCAAAGCCCTGCAAGCAATCCACAGTGACAGCTGCCTTTCTGCCAAGATCCTATCATCTTCCCCAAAAGTTTTCATTCAGATACAGATCTTGATTATGCCCAAGCTTAAAAATAATGGGACGTGTTTCAACAAATACACATAGTTTGAGCCTACTTTGACAGCTTATTTGCATAGACTTCTCTGAGCCTCCTAATTCTCAGTTGCCAGAAGTTCCATTACATTTAAAACACAGCTAGATAAGTGCAATAAACAAGATCACGTCCCCTGTGGATTCATTGGGAGCCTTCGGCGGGCCAGGCAGACAGATTCAACCATCTGCTCAATGGTATGTATGCATTTCCTTACAGCCCGTAATTTCAAAATTTCACTGATATTTATATCAACTGGAGGCTGGTTAAATAGTCACAGTCTTTCTCCAGGTTATGCAAGGAGCTGCAGTAGCTCTGCGAAGGGAGCTGGAGATCTCTGTTAGAGATCTCTGTCAGAGAATCAGCATTCTCACCAAACTTTCATTCCCATGATTCTTTGGGGAAAACCCCATGACCGAGGTGCTCTTGATCTGTAGTACTTCCAATCCACCACTGGGGAAGGGCCGTAACTAAGTGGTAGTATACCTGCTTTGCATGCAGAAGGTTCCAGGTTCAATCCCCGGCATCTCCATGTAGGTGTGGGAGAGACCCATGTCTGAAACCCTGGAGAGCTACCATCATTCCATGTAGACAATACTGAACTTGATGGACCTGGCATGGTATCTCCTTGACATGGTCATGGTATGCTCTTATGTCCTTAAACTTTCTGCACAGTTCACTCTACTGAATAAGTACCTCTGACTGCTCCCACATTACAAGCTATTTCCTACAGCTTTCCTACATGGTTGTAAAAGCATGGATGTGATCTCAGAAGCAACCTTTGTCAAAGAAGACAACTGCAGGCAGCAAGATGGAGCACATGTTGATCAAACTGGAGAATGCCATGTTAGTCAAAGCCATTATTGGATTCAGCTTCCTGCTAAAGATCCAGCTTTATTAATGACAGTTCCTATGTGGGCTCTAAGGCCCACTTTGTCAGTATCACATAACTTAACACATGACTCTATGTGTTAGTAGACACCCAGAGAATGGGATTTCACAGTCCTGAGGTAACCGAAATGGTCTTTTTCAGGGATCTTAACCTTGAGCTAGCAATTATTGCCCTTCAAGGAACAAGACGTTTGGTGCAGCTGTTTACTATTTACACAAAAGAGCTGACATATGAGCCTCACACCCCAGTCCCATTCATCATTCATTTTGTTTGACCATGTGAACAACTTTGTTTGAAGAAATAGTCTTTAGATGTAAAAAAAAAAAAAATGCAGAGCAAGCTGTCTTCAGCTGTTGCCAGTGAACTCTCTTAAAGTCGTGCTTATTTTCAGCTATCATATTAATTATTCTGTTTATTTCCTTGCAGGTTTATTGTTGAGAGCACAGCCATGAAAAATGAATGCTGGACTAATGATTAACCACGAAGCAGAAGTCTGAAAGCAAAGGGGTTGGGTTTACATTAAAAAGCTCTCCTTTTTATGAGGATAATATATTATTTGAGAATGAGTTATTTATTAGAGCCATGTGGAATAGGAAAAAGGGATGGTTATTAAAGTGTAGCCATATGAGGAATCTATGCGTGCATTTGTGAACTTGACAACTCAAGAGGGAAACATTTTTATCACTTTCATCAAATACATATACAACTTCCATTTACTTTGATTTTACATCTATCTGTGCACTACCATGAACCAAACCTCTTCTTATCTGTAGCAATCTGTAGAAATTTCCAATAGTTTAAGTTGCATACACTCAGGAAAAACTAGAGCTCACCCTCAGTAGGAAAAGAAAAATGGCTTTTGTCTACAGAAGGTAAAATCATTTTTAAAATTAGGAAAACTTTCCAGATTGTGCGAGCAAGTCATCAGAGGAACGAATTATAAAAAGAAGTAACTTCCATGGAAATTTCCAACGAATGCATAAAGAGGTATGTGCCAGCAACAATGCTGTTTTAGGAAATATGTTGGATTTATTTATTTAAATAATTTTAAGCCCCTTCTCAGACCTTCATCTTCACCAAGTGTGTGTGATCTATTGATCCCTTCTAATTATACTATTCATTTTACTGCATTTATTAACTATGTTTCTATACTGTCCAATAATCAAATTACTCTGGGTAGCAATCCATAAAAATTATTAAAATGCAATGAAAATACAGCTACAAAATAGCACACACTACAGCAGAAAGAAAATCAATAAAAGCAAGCACAGCTGGCTCTTTAAAACCAGAACCTTAAAATCTATTAAAAGAACAGGGTTCCTAAGATGTTGGGGGGAAGGAAAGAAAGGTCTTGACTTTGCCTGGCATCATAAAGAATCCAAAGAAGGCATCAGATGAGCTTAGAAAAAATACCTTACCTTCTACAATCATAGTTATATTCCTAGCTGTCATTAGAATACCCATACTCCAACCTGAGGATTGCTTAAATGTGTGATAGGGCATTGTTGTTGCTGTGCTCTGGTAAAATTGTCTTTGGTTATAGATCTAATTAAACAGGGACCTTGCTGTTTGGGGGAAAGTTGGGGCAAGTAGAAGAGGTCATTGGGTGCAGGGCCAGTGTGCTCCCTCATGTGTCCCCTCCATACTTTATGAAGGCTTCACACATCCTTGGAACACCTGGAAAGGGCTCCTGTGTACAGGGGTACCTCGGGTTGCAAACACCTTGGGTTACAAACACTTCGGGTTACAGACTCCGCTAACCCGGAAGTAGTACCTCAGGTTAAGAACTTTACCTCAGGATGAGAACAGAAATTGCGCGGTGGCCCCATTAGCTAAAGTGGTACCTCAGGTTAAGAATGGTTTCAGGTTAAGAACGGACCTCCAGAAAGAATTAAGTTTGTAACCAGAGGTACCACTGTATTCCATATTTGAAACTGCACTTTTCCCACATAGGGCTTGCCCACATTTCCACTTGTGCCTAGAAAGCATGGTCCAAGTGGTTTTCCGCTAGTCCAAATTGTTTCCCCCATGCCCTGCACCTTTCCAAGGGGAAAAGTGCTCTATAGTGATAGATCGGAACAAATGGAAATGGGAGGGGGGAACCCGAAGCAGTTCCCCCCAGGGAAAAGCAGCGGGACAAGGAATAATAATAATAATAATAATAATAATAATAATAATTTATTATTTGTACCCCGCCCATCTGGCTGGGTTTCCCCAGCCACTCTGGGCGGCTTCCATAGAAACAAAAAATACACTAAAATATCACAGATTAAAAACTTCCCTGAACAGGGCTGCACACAGGAAGTGTGGATAAGCCCATATAGTTAGATCGCGTGGAACATAAGAAGCTGCCTTATACCGAGTCAGGCCATTGGTCCATCTAGCTCAAAACTGTCTATACTGACCAGCAGTGGCTTTCCATGTTTGAGACAGGGAGTTTCTGTGTACTGTTGTTGTTATTATGCAGAACCTTTCGCTTTTTATCGAGCTGATTGGCCACATCATGGACATCATCCTCTTTTAGATCCAGCCTAAATTTTCAGTGCATCCTATGTTTGCTCAGAAGTAAGTCCTACTAGTAAGTGTGTTTAGAATTGCAGGCTCTTGTTGCATTTTGATGCCTGCCATAAAACACCTGGACATAATAACCATACATACTGCTGATCCAGATCTCTCTCTTAAATTAATAGGTACAGTCTGTAAATCTGTTCAGAAGACAGAGTGGGATTAAATGGCTTTTAAATGTAATTACCCATCTTCACTAATTTGTGGATCAACCCGTTCCGTGTCTTTCTGGAAAGAATCGTGGAGACGTATTTTGAAATCAAAGCACTTATGCTTGTGGCTATCAGGTTGAAGTGATCCAGGATTGCACAATTATTAGGCAACCTAGTTCTGAGAGTGAAGTTATATGGAAAGTAATTTTATACCTCTCCTTATACACAGATTGTCCAGAGGAAAGGGCTTGGAAAACAGACCAATCGTGGATTTATAGGGGATTTGGAAAGTCAAACACAAGAACCTATGCTTTACCTTTTGGTTTAAAAATAATACTATCCTTAACCTTTGTAGCACCAGTGTTATTTCAAGCAACTCTGGTTTATAGAGACTATCCTGTGGGAAATGATTTATATATTGGTTTTTCTTTAGGCAAAACATACAGATATAATAAACAAATCTGACGTTTATGGCCCAATTAACTTTTTGCCAAACCTAGAAGCCATATTTTGTGTTCTCCGTGTGGTTTGTGCAAAATTTCAACATGGAAACTTTATTGGGGAAAGATGGAAGCATTTAATTCCTGAAACATGCAATAAATGTCATTCAGAAATACAGCATGAGATCGCATTTTCTCAGTGACAAAATCTCATGTTTTGAGACCACTAAAAGTGATATTCCTGCAAAAGATGCAGAACCCTGAGCACTGTGCAGATGGTGCGGAACAAATGGCAAACAGATGTCCTTCTTTCCAAACAAAAATGTAATGTGATATGGAAAGATCCAGAGTTTAATCTATATTCCAGTATATCCCTAAAGAGCAGAACCAGATCTGGAAAAGGTGTCAGCAGGAGACACTCCAATGCAAAGACACAAATATTCTACTTAATAAAAGACTGAAGGATGAACATAGCTTACAGGTTCTGAAGGGGAAGGTTAGGGGACCTTCCAGCCTGCTGCTGTTTTCAGGGGGAAATTTAGCCACATACCAGCCAATTCCAGATGCACAATAAAAGCTGATTTGGAGCTCTTACACAACAAATCCACTACCACTATCCTCAAAAACACTGTTGTTGTTGTTGTTGTTGTTTGCAATAAGGAAAGTGATGGGGAAGATGCACTGGGAAGTGAGATAACATGTGCTTGATGTGATGTCTTTTAGCCATCCCACAGATGAATCAGAATGAATGCTCAATAAATAGCATTCCTGCATTATCTAACCTACCCACAAATTGTGTACAAACTCACCATGTTAAATGGTCAATAAGCAGATTGTCTGGAAATTACGTAGACAACCTTCTGTCTCGCATTTATTCTTTAGACTACTTGATCACTTTGTAGGACCTATCTATGAAATCCCAGTTGGTATAACCATATATTTAATATTTTCAACATGTATAAGGAATTGGAGTACACTGATCCAAGGCTATAATGTGCTATTTAGTGTTAAAACACAACCCAGGCAAAATTTATTTTCTATCACCAGTATCTTGAATTATTGCTACTAACATCCTGTGCAGATCTCTTCTTCTTACACTCATTCTTCTTCAGCACTTCTTGGCTTTCATTCAACCTGTAGTTCAAAAAATGCCATCCAGAAAAGTCAATGTGCTCTGCCAGAAGTCTGGTTTTACTTTGATGAAAGTGGATCCCCATTCCCTGAGTCTGATCAAATTTTGACCTTTTAAATTACTATGTTTAAAAACATATATTAAGAACTTCCCTGCAAACTGCCTAGACTCCATATACAGTACTACTGTAGTTCTTGCAGAATTAATTTAATTAAATCTCACATAGGATATCCTTTTCATATCTTTGTTTTGTGTTATTTCCACTTGGGGTGATACTAACTTTACCCCCCCCCCTTGACTTGGGTCAATTCACTGTGGTCAAAATTGAAAATTCCTACCATGCAATATGTATGAATTATTATGTACAGAAGCTCTTCTTTGGGCACTTAGCAGAGCACACCATTTGGAATATATGCTCATGTATATAGTTTTAATAAATTGTTTATGATTTTTTAAAAGAAAAAGAAAGAAAAATCTAGTTGTATTGATTGAATTTATTTTTAGCCAACTTCCAATATAAAGTTTTCCAAGTAACTACAAAAATCAAACAATAAAATTTTATAAAAACAGTGCAAGCAAGGCAAAAGATATCAGATAAGGGGTGTAGAAAAGCATGTTAGCAGACTCAGTCTATGAAAACACAAGAAGGACTTGACAGGCCTCAAGAAGCATAACAGAGAAGGAGGAACAACAAAACTGGCATGCTGCTCATGGGTGCCAATTTGGTGAAGTCTCATTAGTAGATTGTAAGTACCAAGGGGGCTTGTTAGAAGAGAGATCATTAAATTGACAGGTAGGGAATCATAGAATTGTAAAGTTGAAAGGGTCATCTAGTCCAACCCCCTGCAATGCAGCAATCTCAACTAAAGCATCCATGACAACTGGCCATGCAACTTCTGTTTGAAAACCTCTAAGGAAGGAGAGTCCACAACTTCCTGAGGTAGACCATTCCACTGTCGAACAGTTCTTACTGTCAGAAAGTTCTTCCTGATATTTAGTCAGAATCTCCTTTCTTGTAACTGAAATCTACTGGTTCAGGTCCTACCCTCTGGAGCAGGAAAAAATAAGCTTGCTCCATCCTCCATGTGACAGCCTTTAGATATTTGAAGGCAGCCATCATATCTCCTCTCAGTCTCTTCTTTTCTAGGCTAAACATACCCAGCTCCCTCAACTGTTCTTCATAAGGCTTGTTTTCAAGCCCCTTGGTCATCTTGGTCACCCACCTCTGCACATGTTCCAGCTTGTCAATATCCTTTTTTGAATGTGGCACCCAGAACTGGACACAGGTGTGGTCTGACCAAGGCAGAATAGATTTATATCATGGCATTACACTGCATCAGCAATTTGTGAGGAAGAAGGGCTATGGCTCAGGGAGAGTCCTGGGTTCAGTTCTTGATGTCTCAAGAAGTTCAGCTGGAAAAGTCTCCCCTCAGCAGCCCTGGTAAGCCAAAGTCACTCAGTAAAAGCAATGCATCAATTAGATGGGTCAATGGCTTCCTTGGCCCAAACCAGAATCCCATGTTCCTACAGAACACCGTGTTTTGCAGAAAGACTGCAAAGAACACCAAACCCTTCTCCAGTAGGTCTGCTGTGACACATCCTCAGCTATTGAGCATTTTCAAGAATTTCCCTATTTATTTTTTCACCGTATGCCATTCAGTAATTGTAAGAGTGTAGAGTTTAGGTTGTGTTTTTCTTTCTGCTGACAAGATCTCTTGTTGTCAGAACAAGCGCTGGCAGCCTCAGGCCTGAGTAGTTTAGATACAGAGAGCTTTATCTCTGTAGTTATCGGTGAGAAGTTGTTCCGTGTTCAGTTTAGTAGAAGTTGAAAGATGGCATACCAGAGTTGCAATTTACGGGTACTGAAAGTTAGAGTATACAACTTCTTTGCCAAATTGCGAGAGCATTAGGTACTTTTTTAGGGCAGGTATTGGCCACTAATTGACCCAGCAGATGGCTGCCATCCAAGACTGATCTCATTTAGTGGGTTTACACACATTTTATTGTTGCCCTTAGTTGCTGCTCTGCTTTATTGGCTTGCATTTAAGGAATGTACCATCATTTTCCTTTAAGAGAGAACTTGAAGTTGCTACAGCATGTAAAGCAACATCAAAAGACAAAACAGCAACAAAATGAAGTAATACAATAATGTAAATTGCTGCGAGATGGGGAAAACAGCCCCCCAAAACCTTGCCCAATCTTAGCAGAAGTAGGAACTCCCCATCAGCACCAAATCCAACACTCACACAAACCTCCTCAAAGAGTCGTATATTTACCAGATGCTGGAAGGCATATAGTGAAAGGGCCCTAGGGGACCAGTCCAGAACACTGGCACCATGATTGAGAAGACTTGCTTCCCTTACCCACCTCCAGGAGAACATGGAGCAGCACCTCAGATGCTGCATCTTGGATGCTGAGCAGCACCTTGGACACTGAACGAAGTGCCCATATGGGCAAGATTCTCCTTAATGTACATCTAGGCAGATAGAAAGGTGCTGATCAGTGGCTAGAAATCATGGTCTCCTGCAGCTCACCTTGTGTACAGTCTATCCTAGAACCAGTGCTGCAAAATATAACTTATGCACAAGTGTTAAATAGAAGTCTATTGGCATATTAGTATCTGGTGATGTGTGGGTGGTAAGCTTTTCTTCAGAATTTGCAGGTATCCCCTCTGTATTGGCATGTTTGTGACACAGAGCCAACATCAAGACAAGCCCAACCAATTATAAATGTATGACGGGGGGCAATATAATTCAATAACAGAGTGTATGCTTCGTGTGCAAAAGATGACAGGTTCTGACTAGGCATCTCCAGATCTCAAGTACTAGGACTGGGAAATGCAGCTCTCTCTGAGACCTTGATGAGCCAACATCAGTCAGAGGAGACAATATTGGGCTCGATATGCTAATGGTCTGACTCAGTCCAAGGGAACTTCCTTTGAAAATACGGTTTCCATCTTACAACTTTTGTCCCCTGGTCTCCAGTGTCATCTTGTACAAAGGAGCAAAACAGATAATTTTTCAGCCATTTTTCTAGGCTAGGTGCGCTATTCGGATGTCATTGGACTCCATATCCCAACAACCCTAGCCAGCATGGTCAATGGTTGAGATGATGGGAATTGTAGTTTAATGATATCTGGAGTGCATGTTGATTATATTCCTGTCCTAGGCAGTCAATGAGTAAATGTGGGAAATGCCAAGTTTCAAGTCCAGATAAACCAGCAGGACAGAGGCCAAAAACAGTGGCATTCTAGTCATGTCGTGTGATCTGTTGAACTGATATTTTGGATTCATCTTGAGGCTTCAGTATGTTATGTCATTTTGAAAGAAAGTGTCTAAGGGCCTGCCTGATGTTTGCTCCACCTTAAGACAGAGACTTGCAAATTTTCTGGCTTTGAGTCATGTTCTCAGACTCACAGGCAGGACTGTCAGGGCTGAGAAAATCGCAGTCCATTCAGCATCCAGAGGGAGTGCCTTATGTCAGTGGTCATGCCAGCCAGTTTTACAGTAATCTCTACAGCTTTAGCCAAACCTCCTTGTCAGGTTGAAATGCATGGTCTATAGAGATAAAAGGATTAGAGTAGAGAAAGAAAAAGAGAGAGGTCCTCCAATTTCTGGAAGGGAGCAAGCTAGGATGGTTTTGGTAACTAATTACAAGAGGAGGGTCTAGGTGCCAAATTATCAAAGTAAGCAAAAAATCCCCGTTGTCTTTCCCATTCCAGTTCATAACACAACAGACCTTTTCAGCTTGTAAATCACCTTGTGTATAGTAATATAGAAAGGCAGTATACAAACTAAAAGTGAAGTGAAATGAAATGAGATCACAAGAACCAACCTCTGAGTGATGGCACTAACTTGGATGGCTTTGAGAGAGGATTATACAACCTAATGGAGAAGAAGTCTATCAATGGCTACTAGTCATGCTGCCTATATATTGCATCCCGTATCACAGGCATTTGCTGGGGAACAACAGTGGGAGGGCTATTACATCCATTCCCTGCTTATGGGCTTCCCATAGGCATCTGGTTGGCCATTGTGGGAACAGAATGCTGGATGAAATAGACTTTTCATATGATCCAGCAGCACTCATCTCTTGCTCATTTTGCTCAGGGACACTGTGCACATCTCTTGCAGTGAAGGGATATTCCCATTTGACAGAGCTCTTTCGCTTCTGAAGAATCAAGGGGCTTGGAAGCATAGAACCAGGCAGAACTTCATACAATCAGTGGAGGAAAATGTGGTAGACTCTAAGGGATGAATCCACATTTAGGATCTCCATCTCAATAAGAGACATCTGAGATGTATAGCACTGGTGCTTATTTGTGGAGTCTTCTCATATGATAAAAGTCACCCCCTGCCCTTGATTGCTGCCACTCCTGGGATTTAAGCAGTGTAATATTCCATTAAGAGAAGGGGAAGAACAGCTTCTGTCCATGAATAAGGTGCTATCCATTATGCTCATTATGGTATGAGACACTTCTATGAGGTAGTGCCAAATTTCTCAACACATCATACATGGGAGAGCATGTCTCAGGCTGAAGTCAAATACATTGGATCCCTGGGGGGTGGGAGTGGGGAGGGAGGATAGTGATCTATGCTTCCAACAGGAAATATATTTCCCAGTCCTTTTTTAAAAAATACCTACAGCTTTTGGGGAAAAATCAGATATAGAGAACAACAAACATGACTTAATCTAGAACTCAGTAGTAAGAATGATCTGCTCTTAGATAGGGCCAGGGCGTATCAGGTCAAATAATAGTTAGCTGGCATGTACAAGCGCCGCAGGGAAAACAGCAGAACACCTGTGTAATACTTTTGCTCTTTAACAGGGCCTATTGTCTCACCTGTCAATTATCTCAGCAGAGTGCTCTCTCTCTCTCTCTCTCTCTCTCTCTCTCTCTCTCTCTCTCTCTCTCTTTGACATCACAACAGAACCAGCTTTATGAACAAATATACCAGTGTTAAAAGATGCAATCTTCAGTTAACAAGGCATAAACTGGGTGCTAGTTCAGTTGAAGGTTTATCCCCTCAAATCTTTAATTACTTAACTAGGAGTAAAGATGGTTCCTGAGATTTCTTAACAGAAGACCACATGGAAACAGTTGGCTATAAAACTACAATAAATTAATATCATTTACGTTCTTTTAAAACTTGTTTGAATTCAATGGTTCTCCAGATATTTCTTTCTTTCCGACATCCCTTTCCTAAGGTAACCCATATATAGAAGAGAGAGTCTAGGTTATACATGCTCTGCTTACATCCAGACTAGACTACCATAATGCACTCAGCATGGGTCTGTCTTTAAAGACAGTTCAGAAACTTCAGCTTGTATGGTAAAAGAGTATTGGGAAATGATTTCTAATGAATTGGGGAAAAAATGTTTAAAATTACTTTTCCCAAAAAAAACCAATTCTTTCTGTTGAGGATAATCCAGACTGAAATTCCGAGGTGTCAGAAAAGGTTATTTATGTATGCAACAACTGCGGCCCATGTTTAGTTAGCCCCAAAATGGAAAATGAGTGAGTTCCCAACCAAAGAAGATTAGCAACTTAAGTCGACAAAATATGCACAACTTACAGGCTTAACATATAGAATAAGAGAATAAGAAGAAGATACGTTTAAAGAAGATTGGAAAACGTTTATTGAATATATGGAAAATACTTGTGTACAGCTGAAAATGCTGGCAGCATTAAGATAAATTCAACAGTGTAAATAAGTTTTGATGGATGTAAAAATGGAAAACCGATTGGTATAGTTTTTGTAAAATATGCAAGGATATAAAATACGTAAAATGAACCATGGAAAGAGAAGAAGGGAAGTCACTGTTATCTTAAGTATGTAAAATGTTTATCTGAAATTGTAAAACAGAAAATTTAAACAAAATCATATTAAGAGAGAGAGAGAGAGAGAGAGAGAAACAAAATGGGATGCTGGACTACATGGGCCATCAGCTTGCTCCAGCAGGCTCTTGTTACGTCCTGATGTCTGTTGCATGCCTCATCCAATTGTTTCACTACCACATGTCCTTCAGTAGAACAGATACAGCAATAATAACCTTCTCTAAAATATGTTTTGAGATCTACAATGGGAAAGTCTACTTAGTCTCCAAGAGTATTTCTACCAAATGTCATTTAACTGTATTGCCACTGGGAATCCCCATCCTGGATGGTGGGGCCTCCATCCAGCTTGGAAACGGGAGACTTGGCCAACCTGGCACAAGAGACAACACAATGAGTGCACTGAAACACAGCCATTCTTTGAAATTCACAGTTCTCCAGGCAAATATTGCATACAAAAATACATATGCAAGGGTAAAATGTGCAGATATAAATGCATTTAAAGAGACATGCAAAAATGCAGCATATCTGGGAAACTCACTTGCAAAAAATTGCACAAAAACGTATGTATTTATTTTTCCTGATTTGAACTATAAAATGCTGGTTTTCTTGAGTCAAAATGAGAGTACCCCTAAACATTATTTTTTAGGAAAATGCGCTGCATATGGCTAACTGAAACTTAAGTTCCACTTCAGAGGCTTTGCTCCAGGTGCCTCTGCCAAATGAACTGAGGTGGGTAGCTACCAAGGAGAAGTATCTATTTCTCCTTTGGGACTCAGCCAACACCATGCTGCCTCCCCCTGATGCCATCCCTCAGTGCCCTTCTCAAGTGCTTTTGCCTGGCTGAAATGTGTCCTTAAATTGTGATGAACACTCTTGCTTGCCTGACCAGAGGATGGATAATGTTTGCATGGCTGGAATGTAGCCTACTGTACAAAGGTAAGAGTTACAGTGGTACCTCGGGTTACAGAGGCTTCAGGTTATGCGTTTTCGGGTTGCGCACCACGCCGAATCCGGAAGTACCAGAACGGATTACTTCCGGGTTTCAGCGCTTGTGCATGCACAGAAACACTAAATTGTGCTTTGCACATGCACAGAAGCACCGAATCGTGACCCATGCGTGCACAGATGCGATACTGCGGGTTGCGAACGTGCCTCCCGCACGGATCACATTCGCAACCCGAGGTTCCACTATATTTGCATTGCTGGACTCCTGAGTACCACCTGCTTTTCTCTCCAGCCTACCCAACACAGCATGAAGACCATGGAAGGTTGGCCATTCTTCACACGGAAAAAAGTTACCCACCAGCTGTCTGGCTCAGTCAAAGGCAGCTTCTGATGTTCCCTTCCATAAACACATCTAAGACCAAAACGAAGGTGGATGGGCAGGACTACGTGGCACTTCTCATGCTGGTCCTCGGGCCAGGGAGAAGATTAAAGAAGATGTCATGCTGCATGAGCCAAAAGCATGCTAGAGTGACTGCTGTGTCTTTTAGACCTTGGAAAGGTCTATGAAACAACAGCCACAGACCCACTGTCTTTGAAAGAGTTGAGCAAGTGCTTGAAGGAAAACTTGGATACCTTTCACACACATTTGGAGACACCCCCTGTACTTTTTTGCTCTTTTTCTGCTTTTTCCGGTATTCCTTTGCATGATGTCTGAATTTCATATAGAAATGTCTCCAATGGTCTTCCAAAACTGGGGCACGCCATGGAAAATAACGCTGCAGATGATTGATTATGAAAACGGGAGACACAACCTAATCGCATGCCAAAATGAGAGCGCAGACGACATTGCTCAGTTTCCATTTCAAACAAATAAGACAGTGGAACAATCAGGAATCTGCCAAGGTAAATTAATCCAGCATGTACAGAACACCAGCAGAATGGAGGCAGATTCGTAGATGGTCGCTGTGATATGTAACCATGGCAGTGATGAAAGATACCATTCTCCTGCTTCGTGTTTTCCTTGAGGCTGGCCAGATTTTGCTCTTCTAATTTTACAGCAATTCCAGTCGAAGAGGTCTAATGCTATATTATAACTGGGAATCAGAATATGGCCCAGTGCAGGTGATAATTCTAGCTACTACCAAGGGGCAGGGAGGGAACCCACTCAAAGATTTCCTCCTTCTAGAAAAGTTGACACTTGATTGACTGTTCTTCATTGTCTCCTCACCTCTCATTATGAAGATAAACAGAAACAGAAAAAGACTTGTTCAACCGAGGAGAGAAACAGTGACAGGCACAAAAGTAAGCTATTGTCCGTGAAAATATAACAGGCTTCAAGGTCATGTCAGTTAAATTCTTTCATCTGCCACCTGCAGTGAGTGCTGGAATCAGAACACAGAAAACGGGTCAGACTTGTCCAGCTGCATGTCTGTGTGTCACAGAACACTAAACCTATGCTTTATTTGGCACTGTCATTCTATGGGTCTGACACAGGCTGAACTCCACGTGAGGTGAACTTGATTGCTAGTGCTTCACAAAGCTGTTTCCATGAACATCATTTTAGAATCACACAACACAATTTAAAAGTTGACAGATCTTCATAGTATTGCTATATTATTATTATTATTATTATTATTATTATTATTATTATTATTATTTCAGGTACTTGTATACCATTTAATATTCAGTTTCTAAGCAATGTGCATAAAATATTTTAAACCATAAAAAAGAATTAAAATTCAGCATAAAACAGAAAATATTTTAGTGTGAACTGCTAATGTTTACATGATGTGAATTATCTATGCAAAATATTGTTTGAAAATTGTGATAATTTCATCAATAAGGTATAGTATGAATGAACAAATGAACGAATGAATGTTTATTATTACCGCTAAACAGTCAGCATATAGTATAGTAGGCAGAGATCAAAAAGTGAATAGGTGAATGTAGATTTACAGCTTTAATTCCCCAGTAAATAATATACAATACCTGTGGCCTCTTTTCCCTGTGAATACTGTTGCTTCAATTTCTTTTCTTGTGTTGGAGAAGACTGCCCATTTTGGTTCTCCCAGTTTCTCATTTTTCCAGTCTTAAATTCAGTTCTCTACATTTCTTCAAATATGCACACATTTCTTCTTTAAAAAATCCTCAGGAAAATTCTTCAGTATTTTAGTGCAAATTTCTTCTCATAAACACATTTTTATATAGCTTTGACTATATACACACTTTTGCAAGCAATCTCTCATTATATAATGCATTTTTGTAGCTATTTTCACTAACATTGATGTTTGTTTGTTTGTTTGTTTGTTTGTTTGCATACTTTTCCCTATATATGCATTTTTGTAAACATTCTTTGGCTTGAGAACTGCATCACAAAATTCAAATACCTGTACCTGAGAATAAGCCCCACTATTCAACAGGACTTACTTCTGGGTAGACATGTCTAGGATTGCATTGTTGGGCTTTTTTTGTCTGTGACAGGCTTCTCTAGAAAACCTGTTAGTCACTGATCCATCCTTCATATCTGTTTTATTTGGCGCATGATATTTTCTTGACATTAGCGGGCAGCTGAAAAAGCACATGGTCTAATGCCCATTAACGTCAGGTTCCCTTTAATGCCTTGTAAATGTCTAACGCTTACACTGAGATCGTGTTTGCTTAATGAATTCATAGTAAGCTTGAAGATGCTGGTCTGCTTTCATTTAATTGGGTCCCTTCATAAATAATAATTTTTAAAGCTTCCTTCATGTTATTCTTCAGAGTTCCGATCCCCCATTCATCTTCCAGCAGCTACACAACAGATGGACTTGACTTTGGCATGAATGATGTTGAGTATCCATCTACCAGTAGCTGAAGCCAATAGCCTCCTTCATTCTTTGGCATGGAAATATTGAGTTTCACATAGAAATGGGGAAAATGCCTTTATAGTCATCTCTACGTGAAATACAATATATTTGCTTGATAAGCCTAGGCCTTCATATTAATCATAAATCAATTATGCATATCCTTAACCTCAGAAGTGCTGCATTTCGCTTCCTTTCTTCCGTATGAAATCCAAGAGGATATTCACAGCAATTATGTTGCCTTTTATACAAATCATAAGCTCATATTGTAATCATCAGTGCTATAGCCAATTCATTTTCTGCTTTGCAGCAGTTCGGGTGGCTGTTCCATTTACTTGCAGGAGAATTTCTTCCCCAGCCCCTGTTACTGAACTAGACCCTTTTACTAAATGTTTTCCCCCAATTTGTTCATATTTTGCTCTTTTGTAGGTTAGAAACCAGCAAATTTCTTGTGTTTAAGAAAAGGGATCAGACATTTCAATCCTACCTTCCTTCTGTCATGGAACCCAAAGCAACCACATGGGTGTCCCAGGTAGTATCCTGTCCAGGCACAGATCGAATTGAGACCTGCTTAGCTTCAGTAAGGTAGTGGCCTTGTGTGCCTTTGGACCATATCAGGTATGCAGTGCTGATGTGCCAGAACTCACCAATGTGGTGAGAGCCAGTGTGGTGTAGTGGTTAAGAGTGGTAGACTCGTAATCTGGGGAACTGGGTTCGCGTCCCTGCTCCTCCACATGCAGCTGCTGGGTGACCTTGGGCTTGTCACACTTCTCTGAAGTCTCTTAGCCTCACTCACCTCACAGAGTGTTTGTTGTGGGGGAGGAAGAGAAAGGAGAATGCTAGCCGCTTTGAGACACCTCCTGGTAGTGAT
Source organism: Podarcis filfolensis (assembly GCF_964270895.1). NCBI lineage: Eukaryota > Metazoa > Chordata > Lepidosauria > Squamata > Lacertidae > Podarcis > Podarcis filfolensis. The sequence continues at coordinate 52,578,847 of NC_139610.1, read as the reverse complement.
AAAGCGGGATATCAAATCCAAACTCCTCCTCCTCCTCCTCCTCTTCTTCTTCTTCTTCTTCTTCTTCTTCTTCTTCTTCTTCTTCTTCCTCTTCCTCCCCATGAACACTTCCCTCATTCTCTTAGATTGGCAATAGCACCCACCAGATAGGTGCCAGAACTGAGTTCTGGCTGGAAAAAAGTCCTGCAGATATGTGATATAGAAATCCAGGCATTACCTAATTACTCCGGCCATGTCAAACAGGAATAAAATCACAGTCATCCTACTATATTCTTGGGTTTCTTAGAATTCCTGAGTACATTTGGAACATTTGTGGGTCCTGTGGGTGCCCTGACAACCTGAGGGATTGCTCAGTCAATGTAGCATGCAGTGGCATGCGGTGAAATGTTTCATAAGGGAATAGTTAGGGCCAGAGGCGCTAGCTTGCAAGGGGGGGGGTCAGTATCATGTGTTTGACCTTGTGATGTCCTGACATCGCACATGTGAGCATTGCACCTCCCTAAGCCAGGCAGAAGCTTCCCAGACTTTGCGAAGCAAGTGCCAGGGCTCTGACAGGATTGTAAGGTCCTCCTGCCTTCTTCCAAAAAACAGAGGGGTTTGAGAAGATAGCAGGACAGATCTTAGATCCATCGGAGCCTCGTGTCTTCCTCCCTAACCCAGGCAGAAGCTTCCTGGGCTTTCAGAATGAGACACCAGGGGAACATTTAGGGGACTGGCCTAGTCCCCTTAGTCCAATGACCACACACCACTGATAGCATAAGACTTTTAATCTCAGGGTGTGGCAATCACACAGGGTCCCCGGACGTTTAACGGTCTATTGATCCCTGTGTCACCACTGTACTCACTTCCCCGCTGCCACCAACCAGTTAAAAAGGTAAAGGTACCCCTGCCCGTACGGGCCAGTCTTGACAGACTCTAGGGTTGTGCGCTCATCTCACTCTAGAGGCCGAGAGCCAGCGCTGTCCGCAGACACTTCCGGGTCACGTGGCCAGCGTGACAAGCTGCATCTGGTGAGCCAGCGCAGCACACGGAATGCCGTTTACCTTCCCGCTGGTAAGCGGTCCCTATTTATCTACTTGCACCCAGGGGTGCTTTCGAACTGCTAGGTTGGCAGGCGCTGGGACCGAGCGACGGGAGCGCACCCCGCCGCGGGGATTCGAACCGCCGACCTTTCGATCGGCAAGTCCTAGGCGCTGAGGCTTTTACCCACAGCGCCACCCACGTCCCAACGAGTTACTCTCTGGTAAAACACCAACCAGTTACTCTCTGGTAAAACACTGAGTCCAGTCAGTTGTTAAAAGTGAACCAAAAAAACAAGTTTATTTTACAAACATTATCAAGTTTGTGGTTTCTCAGATAATATTCCTGTCAGTATCTTAACTTTAGTTTCTTTGTCAGCCTGTACCTTCCTAATACCTTCTGGCTGATTATCTCAACTGGTTGACTGACTCCTCTTAACAAAGTCTCTCACTCTCTCACAGCAGACTAGCCCAACCCACAGACTTATCTTCTCTGTCTCTTCTAACTCTAGACTGTCTTCTTAACAACTCTAACTCCCTAAAAAACCTCTGTGCTTAAAACTTATACACAGTTTGCCCCCTGGGTTCCCATTGGTTAGTCATTTTACAATTAGTTAACCCTTTCCCTATGAACCCAGTATGATGTCACACACATAGGAGGGCAAACACCACACAGGGCCATGAGATTCAAGCTCCACGTTGGGTGAAAGATTCTTGTATTGCAAGGGAGTTGGACTGGATTATCCTTGTGGTCCCTTCCAACTCTATGATCCTAGAACCCACACAGAGCTCCTACATTTGAGTGAGAGCTCATGTATGGGATTTTCATTACAAATGTGACGTTGGGTGTGGCAGCTCCAAAACACAGCCCTATTCCTCATTCAACACACATATGCCCTACCAGCAAGAAACACATATGTGCTGCAAGGATAGCACATATGAAGCTGAATTTCCACACACAATGTTTTGCAGTATTTGAATCCTAGCTCTTGGCTTCCATACAGAGTCCAAAACATTAAAGGTGGAGGAGACACATCAGTAAACCATTTGGAGCTGAGACAGGATGTCTATGCATAATTTGCCTCTAAGATAAGCCAACATTTCATTTCTTGCTATACTATATATATATATATATATATATATATATATATATTTACAGCCAGATGCATAAGGGCATCACAATTCTTCCTTTCTTTTTTGCCAGAGGTAATGAGGGGGCTGATGGCTTCCACTTGAGAATTGATGCCTTGCTGTCAAATCCCCGAAGCATTCCTTTATTCCATGAGCGCTATGAAAGAAGGTGTCATGAAATCATCTCTTCTGTCTAGCTCAGATATTCTGGAATCTAAACCATGGTCTTCCAATCACATCCCACTGCCCTTTCCATATTAAATACAGAACTGCCAAGAATGAGTGGAAACAGGTGTGTACAGCCAAAAAAAGGAGAGATGATCACATCTTAAACCATTTGAGTAGGATCCCCAAGGCTTCGTGTGGAATCAAATCTGGCTGCAATCAACAAGCAAACATTTTGGAGTTCTACCGTTAAGCTTCAGAGGAGAAGAGAAAAATTAACCAGTGAGAGGGTGTTAGTAAAAGGGCATTGTGGGGGGCGGGGAGAGAAATGCTCCTGTTGTGCTTCCAGAACAGTTTTATTCCATCACCATTTACAAAACCGACTTTTCATTCCTCCCAGCTTCAAATACAATCAGTGCCACAATTATCTCGAGCTCATTTGCCCCCTTTTGTTGGAAAGCATCAGGTGAAAAGTGCAAAATTTTGAAATAATGCAAGAATTATGTGGTGGGGAAGAGGGAGGGACCATAGTGCCTGCAGATGAAGAGGTAGTGTGTGCATTATCACAGAGGTTATGATGTAGCTGTTCTAAAGGCATCACAGCAGTCTTACAAACTGCTAGTGTATGGGGGAAGCTGTGACAACAATTGCCACATTTATAAGATACAAGCCTTCAGTCCTATATATACATATGTCCCATTTAGCTCAATGGAACTTACTTCTGAGTAGAAAAAAAGGCTAGCACAAATCCTAGAAAATGGTGTAAACAGCTAGTCAATTCCGTGACCATATTTATTTGCATGGAGAAAACAGTGACATCTGGTGGAAACCTAAATACATTTCAGATGAGTGTTCTATATGCAGAATTTCCTATAAATGCATCTAGGTTTGATTTTGTTTTCAGAGTAAACAATTCCTTTTTTCCTTGCCTTCTCTGTGGTACATTCTCAACAGATTTGATATACCACAATTAAACAAAATGGTAAATCATGTACAAATATAGTTTAGTGTGTTGTCCTGTAAATAGAACAAAGACATGACTTTAAATATATGCAAAGGCTGGACTTTATTTGAAAGTTGAAATATATTTGAAAGTGTCAGTTTGAAACTTTATTTGAAAGTGTGTTTATTAGGACTTCCAGATTTCTATCCAATTTTGCTTAATTCACAGAAATAATTTTTAATGGTATTCAATTCTAAGCATTTAAACTAAGCTTTGGTCCTGCACAGTAACAGTATTTATTGTGAATAATCACAGTGAATAATAATTGTGAATAATAACAGTACTTACTGTGAATAATCACAGTGTCCCCGGTTTAATACTAAAGTCCAGAAATATGAATGTCATTCTTAAATACTTTAAAATTACTGACTGTCCAAAATTTGATAACTGATAATAAAATGGATTATAATGTGATTTAAAAAAAATAAAAAAATCTGCTCTTCTTTGTTAAAAGACTGGTGATTTAAATAAAGATTTCATTGTTCCACAAACTGAGATCTTAGGCTAAAGGGTGGGCTGTAAATTACATGAAAGTGAACCCATAAAAGAAGAAAGGGGGGGAATACCCTAGCAAAAGGCAGAGAAACACACAAATACCACTTTACCTTCATTGCCCAGCAAAGGGTTAGATACGGTTAATCCACCTTCAGTTGTTTCTCTCTCTCTCTCTCTCCCTCTAAGTCCTCGCCATCACTGTTAGAACAGCAGCCTAATGATTTCAAGTCACTTCTCAAAAAGAACTGTCCTTACTCTGGCCAGGTAAATCCACTTTTTTGGGGGGGGGGACAGTTTCCAAATTCAGCAGCACTAATTCTTTCATTGAACCCACTGATGCTGCAAACAATACCATCTTTTAATGCGGGTGCCAATTTTCAGGGCAGTGGAGATCTGAGTTTTAGCAGAAAAGGTTTTAGATCTGACATAGCTTCCAAGGAGCCAGTGCAGGACAAACTTTGTCGCTTCTTAGCCTTGTGTGCCCCTTTATTTAGTATTAACTAATGGGCAGTTCCCATTGCAATATGTATCACATCTGTTGTTGTTTAGTCGTTTAGTCGTGTCCAACTCTTCGTGACCCCATGTCGTTTAGTCGTGTCCAACTCTTCATGACCCCATGGACCAGAGCACGCCAGGCACTCCTGTCTTCCATTGCCTCCCGCAGTTTGGTCAGACTCATGTTTGTAGCTTCGAGAACACTGTCCAACCATCTCAACCTCTGTCGTCCCCTTCTCCTTGTG